>NW_026137590.1:2955000-3654166 GCF_009805555.1 Andrographis paniculata
TCTTACTATCGTTCATCCTTTCCATGGCGGTGCTTTACTGCACCACCGGCTTCACCTACTTCTCTAGCATCTATTATTTCAATGCCTTCTCTGATCATCATGTCCCCAGTGAGTAGTATATACTTACAACTTAATACCTAATTAATTAATTAATTAATTAATTATATATATATATGTGTGTGTGTGTGTGTGTGTCTGTGTGGTAGAAGTGGAAAGAAAGGTGGCCTTTGCAATGGGAGAAGCAGATGAAGGGTGCGTGGACTTGTTCGAGGGGAAGTGGGTGAGGGACGATGGGGGGCCGCCGTACGAGGAAGGGAGCTGCCCCTACCTTGACCAACAGACCACCTGTCTCCGCCATGGCCGTCCCGACAAGGAATACCGTTACTGGAGATGGTCCAGCTCCACCTGCTCCATTCCCAGGTCACAAACCCTCTAATACATATACATCTATCAATCATCATTTTCCTTCCATGAAATGGACGGTGCGGATTCATCTGGAGTTCGGGAGTCCCTGGAACGCTTATAGAATATAGATCGAAACGTTCAAGAAGATATATATATATATATATATATAGAACATTATAAGTAATTTCCTGATTGGGGAATGAATCAATCACATGCACTTGAATCTCCAGAAAAAGTATTGGTCTGATCTGAATTCAATGATTCGATGCATGATCATTGTAGGACTCAAATTTGGCAATTTTGGATTTGGCTAATATCCACCAGATATGGTAGTTAATCTTCAATCTGTAATTTGTTTCAGTTTTAACTCGACGTTAATGCTGGAAGCCCTTCGAGGAAAAAGAATGATGTTCGTGGGGGATTCTCTAAATCGTGGCCAGTTCATATCCATGATTTGTCTTCTTCAACGAGCCATCCCTCCACATGCTCATTCCATCGAGGTCTTTCATTCACTCACAGTTTTTACAGCCAAGGTTGTTATCTATATATATATATATATATATATATGTATATCATTCATGAACTCCTGATCAGTACCAGAATTTTGTGAATTAGTCTCCAAAAATTGGCTCAAAATTCATTCCGAGACTATCAAAATAAATATATAATATATATTAAATCAACAAAATTGGATTGCCTCGGATTTAGTTAAAACAGTCGCGAAATTTTCGAGGCCAAATTAAATGTATATTTTATTATATTAAAAGGTCTCGAAATTGTCGAAAATATATTAAAAATATATTTTATTTTATTAAATAGTTTCGAAAATTCCGCGACCATATTCTATATATTATTTTATATAGAATACAAAATTATTTATACACTAAGTGGAATTCTCTATCATTTTATTTATTTGAAGTCCCTGAAAATTAATAATGTCATTAGTTTTATGTAAAAAAGTTGTAGTTTTTCAAAAACCTTATTACTAAGGTAAGATATATATATATATATATATATTACTTTATCTTGATGACATAAAAAGAAAATACACAACTCCAATTTGGAAAAACAAAAACAAAGACATTTATTTAAAAAATCATAGCATTAAATAATTTGATATAGTTATTAGGATGCATGTTTTTTTTTTTTTTTTTTTTTTTTAATTTTTGTCCCTTTTAGGATGTAAGAACAACTTGAGCTACAATTCTTTCACAGTTGATAATGTCAAAATATTATATTTTTGCATCAAATTAAAATTTATATATCTGTTAAGAGTGTTAGAATTGTATATATGTGTGTAGGAGTACAATGCGAGGGTCGAGTTCTACTGGGCGCCATTCCTGTTTGAGTCGAACGCGGACGATCCAATTCACCACCATGTGGTCGATAGAATAATTCGAAACGGTTCTATGGAGAAGCATGGAGGTCACTGGAAAGGAGCTCATATACTTGTATTCAATACGTACATTTGGTGGGTTTCTGGATTGAAACTATTAGTGTACGTACATCCTCCTTCGCTCTCCCTCTCCCTCTCCCTCGTGCAATTTTTATATTTCTTCCGTCATCAAGATTTATACTTATTTGATTAGGCCCCGTTATTAATAAATACTACTTTTTTATAATAAAAAAATACAAAAGTAATATAATTTAAAGTAAAATTACATAAATGAGAATAATTTTGTTGACAATAAAAGAAAAATGGATATAAATTTGAATGACCGAGTGCTTTATTTAAATTAGGTTAGAAATTAACTAGTTGGGTAACTTAGGCAAACTAGTCTTGTATGTATGCACTAGCTAGAAATTAACATAAATTGTATTCTATCTATCTCGGCTACCATGTCTTTTTTTACTATAGATACAAAAATTTAAGAGGGGTATAATTAGTAAATAAGTAATAATGTATTAGTTAAAATAATTATTAGATAATAAAAATAATTTTAAATTAAAATTAAGATAACTAATTGGTCTAATTAATTAAAATTTAAAAAACTATAAATTATAAAATTTATGTATAGATGCTGAACTAGTTACCGGCCAGGTTTACCATTCATAACACTAAGATTGTATTGTTTAATGAATTTGATCTTATAGATATGTTGTAATGATACAATAATTTATAATTGAATTCTTGTGTAGGAGAGGATCTTTGAACGACAAAGTAAAAAATGTGGTGCCCCTCGAAAGGGATGAAGGCTATCGCATGGCTATCAAAGAATTGGTTGAGTGGATAGACAGGAACATTGATGCCAAGACCAAAAGGGTGTTTTTCATATCCATGTCACCTACTCATCAATGGTATATAATAATTGGTTAATAAATAAATAAACCCTATATATTAATCCAAATAATTATTAGGGCGACCGGCACTGTGCTGAATTTACTGTGCTGACAACACACACTGCAGCACGCGGTATGTTGTGAGGCAGTATACGGCGTTGAACTAACAACACATATTATAGTCTTATACACCACAATCAATACTTGATTTCAACACATCATATACTGTTACACAGGACACTTGTAATTAAGAACCAACAACACAAATACAACATGTGAACTGACAGCACATACTCTAATCTTATACAATACAAATACTAATTGATCTTAACACATCGCATATTGTTATACAGCACGCTATAATTATGAAGCAACATCACCTGTCATTATTATACGCAGCACATGTTATTTATAATAAGACTGTGCGTTGTTTGTATTGTGCTGATTTTTCCAATTCAGCACATTAGTTCTCAATTATTAAATACTATATATTACACATTCTTCCTCAGGAGCTATAAATGGGGAGGTGATCCAGAGGGAAACTGCTACAAGCAGACAAGGATGATAGAAAACTCGACATACTTCGCAGCGGAGAAGAGCTTGATGGACATAACGGTAGAAGAGATAAGCAGGTCACGTGCAGTTCCCGTGACGTTGCTTAATATTACACATTTGTCCAGCGTTAGAAAGGATGCGCACGTGTCGATATACAAGAAGCAATCCCGGCCGTTGATTGCGGACGAGCTGGCCAAGCCGGAGACCTATGCGGATTGCATACATTGGTGCTTGCCTGGCCTTCCCGACATTTGGAATCAACTCTTGTTTGCCAAGCTTTTCTATCCTTAATGCTATTACTATTATTCAATTAGTTGGCTTAAATTAAATTAAAGTTTTTATTTTTCTAAATGTCACATGCCACTATGGGTGGAAATAGACCAGACTTTGGCTAAACAGATTAGGCATATTTTAAAAAACTAAGAACTAATAAAAAAATTATACAATCTGAGTCTGACATACTTTTAAGCATATTAAAGTACGAGTCTATTTAAAAGCCTAATAATAATTAATTTTTTATTTTTTAACATTTAATATTAGTAAAAAAATATAAATGCAATTATTATTTTATGTATATATAATTATAGTTACAACTAATCAATTTTATATTTGAGTATTATCACTAAATTAATTATACATATAAATAGTCCGGCATGATAAGCTTAAAAGATTTTTCGTAAAGCCTAAGTCTATTCTAATTAATTATATAAGCTTTAAAACAAACCTATATCAAATTATTTGAATAAATAGGTCAGACCGAGCCAGGCCTTATGCAGGTCAGACTGTAAGCCCCTGGTAAACCGCCTGGCCTATTTCCACCCCTACGTGCCACTGCCAGCCGTTATATGAGACTGACAAAGAACTACTACTAAAATGGTTGGCTTATAATTATATATATATATATATTCTATTGGAAACCTATAAAATTCCAAAAATATTTTGTCTAAACGGAGCCTTAATTTGATTTTGAATTTTGTTTGAACACCAATTAATTATTCACTTGATCCGTATTATCCTCCTTCATTTGTTTTTGTTACGATTTATAGAATAAACTCTATTTTCATTGAAACACAATTAGGGTTCAATATTATATTTATACAAGAGATATATTAGGTAGAATATATATATCAATATATAAAATATATATACTCTATATATATCAACATCCCCCCTCAAACTCAAGGTGGAACGGTGGAGCCCAACTTGAGTTTGCTCAAAAATGACTGAAAACGGCCGGGGAGGTGAGGTTTGGTGAATCCGTCGGCCGTTTGATCAGCAGAGGAAATAGGAGACAAGGAGATGCTTCCATGAGCAACGTGATGACGTACAAGGTGACAGTCGATCTCAATGTGCTTCGTACGCTCGTAGAAGACATCATTTGTTGAAATCTTCATGGCGCTCTGACTGTCGCAATGGATAATAGTGGCAGAGGGCTGAGGCACTCCAAGATCAGCCAAAAGCCAGCGAAGCCATAGAAGCTCGGCAGCGGTATCGGCAAGGGCTCTATATTCAGACTCTGCACTGGACCGGGAGACAACCGTCTGTTTCTTGCTGCGCCATGAAATAAGCGAGTCGCCAAGGAAGAAGCAAAACCCGGTGGTCGAGCGGCGATCAGAGGGATCTCCCGCCCAATCAGCGTCAGAATACCCGGTCAAAACTAAGGAGGAACGAGCGGAATAATGAAGTCCACGAAGAAGGGTACCTTTGACGTACCGGAGAATCCGTAGGACAGCAGAATGATGAGTCGTCCGAGGAGCAGACATAAACTGACTGACGATATGGACGGCATAAGCAATATCCGGTCGAGTGACAGTCAGGTAGATGAGACTTCCCACCAGCTGACGATACAAAGTCGGATCATCAAGGGGAACGCCGTCCATCGGAGTAAGACGACAGTCAGAATCAAGAGGTGTAGGAACAGTCTTGGAGTCAGTGAGACCGGCACTAGATAGGAGGTCGGAGGCATACTTGGCTTGAGAGAGATAATATCCGTCGGAGGTGTCGGAGATCTCAAGTCCTAGGAAGTACCGAAGAGGCCCTAAACTCTTCATCTCGAAGTGGCGGTGTAGATGAGCCTGCAACTCGGAGATTCCTGATGCATCATCTCCCGTAATGATCATGTCATCCACATAAAGCAATAAAATAGTAATTCCAGCTGACCCACGTCGAAGGAAGAGAGCCGAATCATGATCACTAGAAGTAAAGCCAAGCTGGAGTAGAGCAGAGCTAAATTTCGAAAACCAAGCTCGAGGTGCCTGTTTCAAACCATATAGGGCACGGCGAAGTTTGCATACCTTAGAAGAGGTAGGAAAACCAGGAGGAGGAGACATGTAGATATCCTCGGATAAATCACCATGCAAGAACGCATTCTTGACATCAAGCTGATGCAGGGGCCACCGACGAGCGGCAATGATGGCGATAAGACAGCGGACAGAGGTGAGACGAGCAACCGGGGCAAATGTCTCCTCATAGTCAATACCATACTGCTGGGTGTAGCCTTTGGCTACCAAACGCGCCTTGTAGCGCTCGATAGATCCATCAGAGTGAGTTTTGATTCTGAATACCCACTTGCAGCCAATAGGTTTCTTGCCAGGGGGAAGATCAACCATATCCCACGTATGGGTTTTCTCCAAAGCCTGCAACTCCTCAGACATAGCCTGCCGCCACAACGGATCCGCATACGCCTCACGAAAGGACCTGGGCTCATGATGGGACAATGTGGCAGAGAAGCAGTGATAATCAAGTAAGTGAGTAGGAAGGTGACTAACCCGAGTGGAACGACGAGGGCCAGGATCAGGGGCTGAGATCGAAGTCGTGTCAGGCTCTGGTGGTGGTGATGTATCGGAGTCGAGAGTAGGAGTAGACTCGGGGATCAGCTGTGGTTCAGGAGGCGCAACCGGGACAGCGTCAGGAGCGGGAGACGGAGACGAAGCCGTGTCACTGGAAGGGAATAGAGGTGGAGAGGACAAGGTAAAGAACGGAGACGAACGATCAAAGGGGACTCTGAAGTGAGACAAGGAAGAGAATTTGGTATCCTCCCAAAATGTGACATGACGAGAAATACGTAGCCTATTGGAAATGGGATCCCAACAACGATAACCCTTATGTTCTAACCCGTAGCCCAGGAAGCAACACAGACGCGCGCGAGGTTCTAACTTAGTGCGCTCATGAGGAGGGAGGAGGACAAAACTGACACAACCGAAAGGGCGGAGAAGACTATAATCAGGGGTACGATTAAATAGTCTTTCAAAAGGACTGACATTACCTAGGACAGAGGAAGGGACACGATTTATAGTGTGGACAGCGGTGAGTGCGGCTTCCCCCCAAAAGCGATCTGGACAAGAGGCTGATAAGAGAAGGGTGCGGACTGTATCGAGGATATGTCGGTGTTTACGTTCGGCGCGACCATTTTGTGGAGAGGTGTATGGGCAGGAGCGTTGGACAGCAGTACCTTGATCAGATAAGAAACTAAGAAATGATGAATCAGTATACTCAAGAGCATTATCTGTGCGGAGAGTTTTTATGGTAGAGGAAAATTGGGTATGTATCATTTTAGCAAAGGTCATATAAATAGATAGAAGTTCAGAACGATGACGCAGAAAGTAAATCCATGTAAAACGAGAATAGTCATCAATAAAAATCACAAAATAACGAGAACCATTCATAGACACAGTGGGCGAAGGTCCCCAAATATCCGAGTGAACTAAGGAAAACGGAGTATCCGCAATGGAAGTACTATGAGGAAACGACACAGCAGGTTGTTTTCCCAACGAACAATCCACACAATTAAAAGACTCAAACTTAACAGAACCCAAACTACCCTGACTAATCAAATACCTGACTTTATTGGAAGACGCATGACTGAGACGACGATGCCACTGAAGGCAGGATGGTGTAGAGGTGGTGGCAGCTGAGATAGAGAGACGAGGGACCTGGAGTGACGTAAGTTCAAATAAGCGGCCCGTCTTCCGGCCCTTCCCAAGAGTCCGCCCGGTTTGCGCGTCCTGAACCTGCACACCAGTAGAAGAAAATATCACGGTGAGACCTTGATCAACTAATTGACCAACGGAAATCAGATTTAAGGTTAATTGAGGGATACAGTATGTGTCGGGGAGGGATAAGGATGAGGTGGATGTATGTCCGGTATGGGTGATGCGCATATGGGTACCATTGGCAGTAAGGATAGGAGGTAAGGATGGTGCGGTGGATGTGGAGGTCATAAGGCGTATATCAGAGGTCATATGATTACTGCAAGCAGAATCAAAATACCAAAGAGAGTTACCTGATGTGGTAGACATGGCGGTATTGGAAGATAGAACCTGTTTAAGAAGAGCTTCCAGGTCCTGAATCGTAGGAGGCGCAGGCGCAGGCGCAGCAGAGGCTGTGACAGAGGAGGTACCAGACTGAGGTCCACGAAAATTCCGAGGCTTGTAGTTACTACTTCCAGAGCGAGACGGCCTAGTGGGGCAATACTGTATAGTATGGCCTAAAACATGACAGTAGTGACACTCCACCTTTGGGCAATGACCGAAGTCATGATCAGAGGACTGACATCTTTTGCAACGATGAGAACGACTCTGAGTAGGAGTTCGGGCAGTGACCGCAAGAGCAGAATCAAGCTGAGGAGCCTTAGCTAGGTGGAGACGAGTTTCCTCAAACAGAATCTCCTGAATAGCTGCATCCAAGGTAGGAAGTGGATGCCGATGTAACAAAGAGGCACGAACTGCCTCATACTCTGGACGCAAAGCCATCAAGACCTGAATGAGGCGAAGATGATCAGGATTGATCTCTGCTTGATCCAACCGATGCCAAAGGGGTTGCACTTGGGCAAGGAAGTCATTGATAGATTGTCCTGGTTCCTGTTTTAGATCGTGGAGAGTGCTCCATAAATGATAATAATGTGCCAAACCAGTAGCACGGAAGCGGACTGCCAAGAAATCCCACGCTGCCTTGGCAGTGTCAAATTGGGCAAGCTGAACATGGATCGCCGGAGTGGAAGTATTGCGTAACCAAGTGAGAATTTGATGGTTTTTACTATCCCAATCTTCCAATTTTTCAATATAAGATTCAACAACTGTGGTGGTAGGCGTAACTTCTCCTATAGAAACCGGAGCAATGGGGGCAACTATATCTCCCGTAACAATTCGCCACAATTTCCGACCTATCAAAAAACTTTTCATCGATTGTGCCCACAAACTGTAATTATCTCCGGACAGAACAACATTGATCGGAATATGTACATCCATCTTTTCCATAGAAACTCAAGAGAAAACAATATCTCAAACCTCAAGCTGAAAGCCGAAACGACAGAAATCGAATCAAACCCGAAACACAAAAAGTCAACCGGATACAAAAAAACTGCTCAAACGGAAGAAGTGAAGATACCATCGCGGAGGAAATCAAATTCCGAACACGACGGTGCAAAGATCGCCGCCAACGGCCGCCGCACGCGCCTCCACGCTCCGGCGAGGCGTCCGGCCGGAAAACACGTCGGGCGCGTGTGTGGCTCACGCGCCGCCGTTCGCCGAATTGTTCCGGTGTCCGGCCGGTCTCGTGACGGCGAAGACGATGGTGGTGGCGGTGACGGTCGGAAGTGGTCGGAAATATGCTATCTGGAATTCGTGGGTTGTTTCGATTTGGTCGGGAAAAAGCATGGCTCTGATACCATGTTACGATTTATGGAATAAACTCTATTTTCATTGAAACACAATTAGAGTTCAATATTATATTTATACAAGAGATATATTAGGTAGAATATATATATCAATATATAAAATATATATACTATGGGTGTGTTTGTTTGAAGGATTTTGGAGGATTTCCACTATTCATCCAATTTTTTTCCCCCAAAAACATCAAATCAAACACCTATTTTTCATTTTTTATATTATACTAAAAATCAATTTTACATTCAAAACATCACATCAAACCCTATTTATATCACATCATACAACTATTCAAATTCAAAATTTTTACTATTCAAATCCCAATCCAAAATCCAAACCCCCAAACAAACACACCCTATATATATATCAACAGTTTTAATGTTTTGATGTGATTATTATAAAATAAATATTTAACTAATTAAATTAATAATAGTAGATGTTGCATTTAAATACGTTTAGATTAAAAGTGTTATTTTTTTTTTGATTGGATAGATTAAAAGTGTTTTTGTTTGATTAGTTGCTTTGAGAAAATAGAAATTTGAATAACTTAGATCTATATTTGATCTCATATAAACGTATATAAATGAACAATTTAATGATAATTTTTTTAAATAAAATTGTTGATGAATAATACTTCCTTCATCTCGCCACAAATAATTGTTTTTTCTTTTCTAATCGTCCCATGAAAGAACCCTTTTAGTAAATTTACTTCTCTTAAACATACTTTAAAAAATATAAATCAATTTAATTATATTTCTAACTTCCCCACTCAAAGTCCTTTATTTTTATCTCTCTCCACAGCAAATAAATATTTTTATATATATTATCAACACAGTTATCTGTACCCACACAAAAAATCAATAAAGGCTGACTGAAATAGAAAATTAATGAAAAAACACACCCGTAAAATTTAACATAAAAGAGATAAGGCATTCCGGTAAAAAAATAAAAGAGATAACGCATATATAAACTGGAATTTTTTGCATTGTTTCAATGATTTCATCATACTATTATACTGTTAATACTACATATTAATTTGCCTAATTATTTTTAGGGTTTCCTTTTGTTTTTAATGAAAAAAAAAAAAAAAAAAAAAAAAAACAACAACAAACAAACAAACAAAGATAAGCGTACATTGAGTATATTATATGTGTGTGTGTGGCCTACAGAAGTTGGAATGGGGGCAAATGTTGAAACAGGATGAGATGGTGTATGTAATCTCGTGCATTCCTTCCTGCTGCTTGCCCACTTGCAAATAATATATGTATATCTCTTTCTCTTTACCAGAAGAAAATTCAAACACTACAAGAAAATAGTATATTTGTAATAGAATTTCGTCAATAAAGTTCACGTAGCTAATGTAATTTCATTCCTAATTTCGTTTTTAATATCATTTGTAACTAAAAAAGTTGATTTAGAGACGAAAAACCCTTGTTACAAAATTAATATTTTCTTGCAGTGAAATGACACAATAAAACCGTATTACGTACAGGGATAATACAAATTACTTAATTATACAACATATAAATAAAATAACAAAGGAAATAATATATATACATATATAGGCGGCTACAAGACAGTGCAATACTGAATAGCACACCATGTATTACCGTACAACACACAGTGTCATTATAAACAACACACAATATACTTTAATATAATATAAATACAGCACATAACCTAACAATATATAATATAGTATCATACAGTACATACAATACTTGATTTTAGCACATGATATACCAACACACACTATAATTGTGAACTAACAACATATGTTTTTATTACAAACAACACATGTTATATTTAATAAAGACGTGTGCTGTTTCCATATTTTATATATGCTGATTTGGAGAATCAATGCGGTGCTGATTTTTTAAATTCAACATTGTAACCTTCCCTATAATAAAGACGTGTGTTGTTTCTATATTTTATTATATATATATATATATATATCATCAAGTAAGCAAGCAAGTTGGGTTTTGTAAGAACAAGTTGCATATTTATATGTATATTTTTGTAAGAACAAGTTGCATATGTATATGTATATCGGTTGTGAACTTATTTTAACATCAAAGTATTCCATGGCCTTGATCCTCACGTTTCAACTAACTCAATTGAACTTTTCCTTCCTTTTAATTAATTCATTCAGTCAACAATTGCAATTAATTAATTCTATCAAATTTCCATGCCTATAATGTGTTCGATTCTGTCAGATGAGATCCATAAGTTTCATCCTTATTGTTCTTCTGCCCAACAAAATATTAGTAATTTTTATATAATATACTCCCTCCTTCCACGAACTAACGTCCAACTTTCTTATTTGGAATGTCCAACAATTATTGTCTTCTTTCTATTTTTATACATAAAATTTACTCTTTTACCCTTACTTTATTTACTCTTTCATTTTCTATACACAAGATTAAGACAAATTTGTCATTTTATAACAAAAACTCTAATTACTTAAAAATACGTGAAAATATCAAATAGAACGTTAGAAAATAGACGGAGAGTATATAATTTGATTAGTTAATTATATTAATTAATTGATGCAACTAGTTTATTTCATTGTTACAATCTATTGACTATTGTTTTTGTACTTCAAAAAAATCAGATGATTACATCCTCATTCTGATTTATATATTCAATACAACATTAATTTATCATTCAAGATGATGATGATGATGATGATGTCAAGTGAAGTTAAAATAGATATATATATATATATACAAATTTTTATTTTTATTTTTTATATAGTCATTAGTCCTAGTCCTGTTCTTTTTACTTTGCTCGTGAGATTATATAATTTCTCAGTCTCAGTGCAAGATTTTTGTTTACTTTTACACATAAATTTTTAAATATTAGTATTATAATGGGTTGCAATGAAAAAAACGAAAGTATCTCTATTAATATTGTGCAATATAAAAGTAATATTATTTATATAATATAATGTAAATTGAAAGGGCATTTATTATGTTAGGTATGTAATATAATTACTAAATTAGAAAATTGTAAGCTTCTTTCGGGACGGATGAAAATGAAAAATTGCAACATTTCAATGGGACGAAGAGAGTATAACAAATTTTATATTTTGTTCGTTACAATTTATATTCTTTTTTTTTTCAAAAGTTTAGAAAATAACACTCATTTTATGTCCTAAAATTTTGTAATTCTTTTTGTTGTCTACTAAATTTATGCACAATTTATTTATAAAAATAATAATAATAATTTTATCTACCTACAATTTTATTAATACTACTTAAAAAAATAATAACGAATTTGCTATTATTTTTTTTCTATTTATCTCACTATATTTTTATTAATTATTTAATAAATTTTCTATAATAAATTAACTTTAGTTTTTATCTATCTAATTTTAATATAAAAAAAATATTATTTTTTATTGTCCACACCCAATCAAACCTACAAAATAATACTATTTTTGTTCCGTGTCATAATTACGGTAGATACGACATAAAATAAAAAATTTATAATTAATAAATAATTAAGAATATATTAATAAAATAATTATATTTAATGTGTAATTGTATTAAATATATATATATATGTATAAGATGTGAAAAAAGATCAAAATAAAAATGATGATATAATATATCAATGGACGGAGATAGTATAGATATATAATGAAGAAAATACATATATATTACTCCCTTCGTTCTACGTAAATTGTTTATATTTTTCATTTTCGTACGTTTTATATAATTTTTCATTTTTTTTTGGACATATAATTATACATTTTAATCATATTTTAAATTTTAAATTTTAAATTTTATAATTTTTTAATCTTAATTGTATTATTCGGTTATCTTAATTTTAATTTATAATTATTTTTATTATATTATAATAATTTATAATAATATATTTTTTAATTATTTATTAATTATATTTTATTTAAATTTTGGTACGTGGATAATTTATCCGGGACAGAGGAAGTATTCGATGAGAGGGAAGATTATAATGAAGAAAATACATATATACCATTTCATGCGATGGTGATCCAATTTCCATTTCCAACAATCTTCATTTAACAAATTAGAGACGAAGAGAAAAGAAACAGTTGTTCGCAAAAATCAAGATCCAAATTCCCTAAATTTACATCAGATGAATAATTAATATAATTACTTAAAACTAATTAGGGTGATCTCTGGCCAAATTGTGAGCGATCTGAGCCAATGAGTGCAGATTGCAGCGCAGGATGGTATCCACAAATGCACACGTCTCCTCCTTGGTGTTTCCCGGCGGCACATCCACCACGTACGACTCCACCACCACCGCCCCGCCGCAGGCCGCCGCATGCACCGTCGTGACGGAGCGGTAGTTGCGGAGGCGGTGGTCGCCGCCGATGACGCTGAAGCTCATCACGTGCTTCTCGTCGTCGAGGATCTCCAGCCTCTCGGTGCTGCATTCTGCGGGGAGGCCGGACACCACGCGCACCTCCCTGAGCGTGCCCACACCGCCCTCCCCGACGATGACGTGGCAGCTCTTCAGGAAGTGCTTGTACTCCTGCGGCCGGTCGAACCGGCGGACCACGGACCACACCACGTCGACCGGAGCCGACTCGATCGCGCGCACCGCCGCCGAGCAGCACTGGTTCGGTCCCATTGGGTGCGTGTGGTGGCGCAGCACGCGTTCCGGCACTACAACATCATTGTCGCCGCCAGTGACGGGACAAACCCACGAAACCCTACCCGACTTCTGATGCCCGACGGAGGCGGTTATTGAATTAATTCTATGAAGGTGAAGCGAGGAGGGCATTTTTGTGCTCACCCGCACAACAATGGATAATTAATCCACGGCGCCGATGGAGATTTGATTTATATACCTGTATATATATATACGTATAAATACGTATGAAAACGTATTGAAAGAGAGGGAGAGAGACATGGAAATTGTGTAGCTCCCTCCCTGCTAGTTGCAATAAAGATAGATAAAGATATTGATAATTAATTAATAAAAAAGTTGTAATGAAAGTGCAAGTGGGCGGGATAAGCAAGTGGCAGAAAGATTAATCTAATCTAGCAGTCACCACACCAGGAAGGAAGGAAGGAAGACTGACTGCTCTGCCCCTGCCCTACCAATAGTCAGCCTGGCAATGGCATGGGTTCGGTGTAATGACCAGAATACCCCTGATGTTGGCTGGATGCGGGGTCGGAATCTGGTCTGGTGAATGGAACTCCTGCACGTACGGAGCAAGGTAAGACCAATTACAGTGCCGCGTTTTAGAATTCCTCCTTCTACAAGACTTTTTTGGCGGACATTCAAAAACTCGCCCGCAAAATTCAGACAATAGTCCGACTGACTCGTATTTTGTTTTAGGGATTCTAAATTCTCATAATTATATGAAATATTAGGGTCTGTTTTTTTTTTTTTAGGAGAATTTAGAATCCTAATATTAGGGTCTGTTTTTTTATAACCTTAACCTCTAATCATTGAATGATTAGTGGTAATTCATCCTGCAAAAACTTAATAAATAGATTTTTTTTTTTCAAATAATGTGCGAAAGTCTCCGTAGCATGCACTATACAAAAAAATCGTTCTTTAATATCTTCAAAATTATTCATAAATTTTACATTTAAAGACATTTATTTTTTTAAAGAATTATCTCAAGCCTCATCAATCAAAAGAGAAAATCATTCATCTCTAATATCTACTAGAATAAAATTCTTCACCTTTGAACCACAAGCACTCATAATTTGTTCATGAATGTATAAAGATGTCAACTGCTTATTTTCTGAAGCATTTAAATAAATTACCGTTTTAACATTTTCATTGCTATCACCATATCACTTGTAAAACTCAAAAAATTACCATAGTGTATGGATTTTGTCGATTCATCATGGCCACAAAAAGCTAAGCCATTCCCTAAAGTATATTGAATCACTTTCTCAATTGCAGTCAATTGAGTATGATAAGTATCGTCCATTTCAGAACTTTTTTGCATCATAACATAATCTACATTGGTTCTTTGATTTTTATATCCAATACACATAGTGCTAGCAAAATTGTGTGAACTAAATATTGACCCTTGATGACTATTAATTTTTTTCAAAATCTTAAATCCAATTTCAGTAAATGCGGTATCCCCATATTTATCTTCATTAAAAATAAATAGCACCATAGACCATATGCAACATTGTAGATATGTACTCTAACCAATCATACGTCTTAAACCACTGATCTTGAAACAATATTCGAATCTCACCAAATTTTGTAATTGGAAAGTTATGCCCACGATGTTGACAAAGGCCCTTAGCCAAATATTTTCTTCGCAATTTGTCTCTAACTCTTACTAGATAACTATCAATCAATTTACATAATCTAAGATCTACAATAATATCATTTTCTGAAATCTGAATTTGTCATCATATTATTTTATTATTTCATTATCTTTGTCATTCCTGTATTTTGTACTAAATTTTTCACTAATTGAATTGAAACCTTTAGGTGCTTTACAAAAAAATCTCTTCATTCTAACAAAATATTTTAATAAAAATTATCTTATTAAAAACCATAAATTAATTTCAATTAAATTAAAAAATATATACCATTAGAATTAAAATAAATTAAATTAAATTATTTTTTAAAATATTTTTTATCACAAAATTTTCATCCAAAAAAAAAAAAAAAAAATCTAAAACTAAACACTCACATTCACATAACATAGTTCTAATTGTAAATACACAAAACATAACTCAAAACATACGTGTTATAACATTTAAATAAGTGTGTTTGGTTGGGGGATTGATTTTATTTTCACTATTCATCTAATTTTTTCTCCCCAAAAACATCAAATCAAACACTTATTTTTCATTTTTTATATTATATTAAAAATTAATTTTACATTCAAAATATCACATCAACACCTATTTATATCACATCATACAATTATTCAAATTCAAAATTTTTACTATTCAAATCCTAACTAAAAATTCAAACCCCCAAACAAACACACCCTATAGACCAAAACACATTTTTTAATCTCTTCATACGATAACACAAACAGTCAAACAAAATTCTAAAAAAATTTTAAAAAATAAATTAAAGATGAAATAAATCTATCTCAAATCCCAATTAAATTAAATTAAAATCCATTTATGAATCCTAAATTAGCCAAGGAGATAAATAAAGAACAAGATAAACATAAATAACTAGTAAAAATTAAATATATATATATATATAAAATAAAAAATAGGTGTTTGATTTGATGTTTTTGGGGGGAAAATTTTGGATGAATAGTGAGATTTTGTCCAAATCTCTCAACCGAACACACCCTAAGTGTGTTTGTTTGGGGGTTTGGATTTTGAGTTGGGATTTGAATAGTAAAAATTTTGAATTTGAATAGTTCTATAATGTGATGTTTTGAATGTAAAATTGATTTTTAGTATCCATATCTTTTCCAACGTCCCAATGTTACCATCTTCTCTTCAATTCAATATGCGATTGCAACTCTTCGACAGACATCGCACAGCGGCGGTCTGACATAAACTTGCTCATTCGGTTTCGAACTGCCGGTTCGTCGATTTTTGAACCTTCGATTACGGTTCAAACCAAACTCGGACACAAATCGAACCGAAACCATCGTTTAAACGGTCGGTTTCAATTTTGAATTTGTTTTTTATTTTTGAAAACGGTCGGTTTCAATTTTGAATTTGTGTTTTATTTTTTTTCAAAAATAAAAAACTAAGGTCACTTAGTTTTCGTGTTTAGAAATTTTGTGTTTTGTTGTAAGTTATTGAAAATTGTAAAAATATTTAATTATATTACCTTTGTCCACCGTGTATTTTATCCATTTATTCTTTGTAAGTTGATATTTGCATATTAATTATTATATCAAAATGTAGTACAAATTAAAGGAAAATAACAAAAATATTTTTATTAGTATTTTATAATACTAGTATAATGACATTTAAAAAAATTTATATAAAATGCAAAAAGTAAATGGATAGATACGCAAGTGGTGGAGATAGTATTATTTTTTAAAAAAAAAATGTATTATTATTAGAAACGATGGTCAATATTTTATGAAAGTGGATAAATTTAAAAACTCATTTATAATATTTATCATTATAAATAATTAAATTTAATTTATGTCTTTCATTTTCCAGTATTTACTTTTTGGAAGAATTTTATATAAAATATTATTTAAATTAAAAATTATGGGTGTTCTTTTTGTAAGAAACCTCACACAAATTTCCCACAAAAATGAGTATATTATACTTATTTATCATTTTAATATTATAACACAATTTCTTATATAAAATATTTTTTAAAATTATTTTACAAAATGAACGCACCTATATAATCACACTATATTTTTATTTTTTAATTATGTTAAAATTATTAGAATTAATTACTTTTTTTTTTGTTATCTCGTTACCATTTTACAATTGATAGAATAATCTTTTTAAGTATTAATTTGAAAATATAAAATATAAAATATTTAACATTAAAAAATAAAAATATATTTCAATATTTTATTAAATAAAAAACAATTAAAATAACAATGCATTACAAATACTACACAAATTAATTAAACTAATTATATTACTATATTTTTTTAACTGTGTGTTGTACATATATAATTTATGTATATAGCCCAGTCCATATCTCCTTGTATAAATATGTCGATGTATTCAAATTATTATTTTCGAGAAATATACTTTATACAAATTATTCCAACGTAATATCAAAGCCTCAATTTTTCTCCAGATAACTTAAGCACACTCCCCATTCCATTTTTTACCTTCCGGTGACCTTCGATCGACACCGTCCCCACCACCAAGTACGCCGCCGCGAGACTTGCCGGCATCCGAAAAATCACGGCGAATGGCGGCGTGTGGAGCTCTCACGCACCTGACAAAAATTTCGCCGTTGGACGCCTAGGCGGTGCGTAACGGCGTGTGTGGCGATGGCTGCTAGATATTTTTCCGGCGTTTTGCTCGGATTCGATTTTATCTTTCATGGTATAATTTGTTTTATCGTTTGAACACTATTCTGTGATCGTCAGTTCTTTTGTGTTTCGAATTTGATTCGATCTTCTGTTCGTGCTTCTGTCAGTTAATTTTTTATCTTGCGATTTCAGCTTTGGATATTATTTGTTATTGTTTATTTCTCTTTTGATATGGAAAAGATGGATCACCATGTTCCGATAAATATTACTTTACCTGGGGATAGTTATAATTTATGGACACAATCGATTAAAATCTTTTTGATAGGTAGGAAATTATGGCGGATTGTTACCGGGGATATAGTTAGGGATGGGAATAGGCCAGACCGCCTGTTAGGGGCCTACGGCCTGGCCTACGTGAGGCCTAGCCTGGTCAAATTTTTTTTTAAAGCCTTTTTATTTAAATAGAACATGCTTAGGCTTTAAAATATATATATATATTTTTAATTAACAGGTCAGCCTACTTAATATTATTATTTGTTTATAAAAATACTTTTTATAATTATATATTAAATTATAACTTTCTATCTAATAATAATATTTATTAAATAATTTTAATTATAAATTTATTATAAAAAATAGAATTTTTTAACTTTTGTATATATTAAATAATTGTTTATACTTTATTTATTTTTTATTTCTAACTAAATTTGCAGATAAATAAATATATAAAAATATTATGTAGTTTTAAAATAGGCTTCTAGGCCAGGTTAAAAAAAAAAATTCAGCCTTACCAGCCTATTTTCATCCCTAGATATAGTTGCTTCTATTGTTCCCATTTCTATAGGTGAAAGCGCGCCTACCCATAAAGCCGTTGAAGCATATATTGAAAATTTTGAGGATTGTGACAGTAAGAACCATCAGAGTCTTACCTGGTTGCAGAATACTTCCACTCCGGTAATACATGTGCAACTTGCCCAATTTGAAACTGTTAAGGCAACGTGGGATTTCTTGGCAGTCCGCTTCCATCCTATTGGTTTGGCGTACTATTATCAGCCATAAAGTACACTCCATGGTCTAAAACAGGAACCATGACAATTTTTCAACGACTTTCTTACGCAAGTGCAATCCATTTGGCTTCGGTTGGATCAGACTGAGATCAATCCTGATCATCTCCGCCTCATTCAGATTTTGATGGATTTGCATCCTGAGTATGAGGCAGTTCGTGCCTCCTTGTTACATTCGACACCAGCTTCCTACATTGGACGTGGCTATTCAGGATATTCTTTTTCAAGAAACTCGTTTTCACCTGGCCAAGGCTCCTCCACTTGATTCTGCTCTTGCAGTCACAGCTCGAACTCCTACTCAGAGTCGTCAACTCCACTGCAAACTATGTCAGTCTTCTGATCACAACTTCGGTCACTGCCCCAATGTGGAGTGCCATTATTGTCATGTTTTAGGCCATACTATACAGTATTTCCCTACTAGGCTGTCTCTCTCTGGCAGCAGTAGTTTCAAGCCTCGGCATGTTCGTGGATCTCCTCAGTCTAGTACCTCATTCGTCACAGCCTTTGCCACGCCTGCGCGTGCGCCTCCTACGATTCAGAACTTGGAGGCTCTTCTTACATCAGCTTGGTATTTTGATTCTACTTGTGTGTTTGTTTGGGAGATTAAATTTTAAATACACTATTTATCTCATTTTTTCTCCCAAAAAATATCAAATCAAACACCTATTTTTTATTTTTTATATTATACTAAAAATCAATCAACACCTATTTATATCACATCACAGAACGATTCAAATTCAAAATTTTTACTATTCAAATTCCAACTCAAAATCTATACCCCCAAACAAACACACCTTGTAGTAATCATATGACCTCGCCTTTTGACCTCTACATCAACCGCATCATCCCTACCCCCTATTATTACTACAAATGGTACCCATATGCGTATCACCCACACCGAATGTATATTCACTTCGTCTTTATCCCTTCCTAATACCTATTGTATTCCCTAATTAAATTTAAACTTGATCTCAGTTGGTCAATTAGTTGATCAAGGTCTCACAGCGATCCTCTTTTTCTGATGTGCAGGTTCAGGATGTACAAACCGAGAGGACCCTCGGAAAGGGCAGGAAGCCAACTTATTTAAGCTTGAGTCTTTTCAGCTCCCTCGTCCTTCTATTTCTGTTGTCACTACCTCTACACCATTCTTTCTTCAGTGACATCATTGTCTTAGTCATGCGTCCTCCAATAAACTCAGATATTTGATTAGTCAGGATCTTTTGGGTTATGTCAGTTTTAAGTCTTTTAATTGTGTGAATTATTCGTTGGGGAAACAACTTGCTTTGTCATTCTCTCATAGTACTTCTATTGTGAATACGTTGTTTTCATTAGTTCACTATATATTTTGGGACCTTCACCCGGTGTCTCTACGAATGATTTTCGTTACTTTGTCTTTTTTAATCGATGACTATTCACACTTTAAATGAATTTATTTTATGCAAAAGCGTTCTAAACTCTCCTCTATTTATACGAACTTCGCCAAAACGATAAAAACTCAATTTTCCTCCACCATCAAAACTCTCCGAACAGATAACACTTGAGTATACAAACCCTTCCCTTCTTCGTTTCTTCTCTGATCAGAACATCATTGTCCAGCATTCATATCCGTACACACTTATCCAATATAATAATAATGTTTCTAAAATTTTTGTAAGAAACAAACAAATAGCTAGATATATGATCAAAGAAATTTTTTCTAATTTGTTACAAAAGCTCCCAGAAGACCCATTAGACCCATTTGAAATGAGACACAAAGAATAATAAATAAAATATATATTTTTTAGTTTTAAATATTATAACAAAACTATTTTCCGTATATATTATTAAATTCAATATTTATTATATCACATTAAATATTTATTTGTTATTTAATAATCTATTATTTTCAACCAAAACTTAAAATGTATCTAAATACAATCACAATCGCTTCCAACAAATTCTGCATTTTGGAGGAAAATAATGCTGCAAAATATTGACACTAAAGCATAAATTAACTGTGTAAACCACAGGGTTAAATCAATAATCAAAGAAAAAAAAATAGAAGACTGCACTATTATGTACATGGAATTACTTACGGAGTAAGTGCTTGGTTATGAGCACCAAGATATACAAAATAATCATACAAAAAATAAAAGTTAATCGACAGCCTCTCCCTCACAGAGCTAAAACTTGGGGGATTCAGGTAAAAAAAATGAAAGAAAAAAATAAATAAACAAATGGAAAAGAATACATCAAAACATACAACAAGTCTCGGTACTGTGTTGTGTTGTCTGTGAGCAGAGATTGAATTTCTACAACTCTGCTGTAATTTCTAGAAAAACCATACTATGTTCTGTATAATTCATACTTCCCCTCTGTGTCTTCTCCTTTGGAACTCTTAAATAGCTCTCCATCATAATCACACGCACAAGTCAAAATCGAAATCAAAATCCAAGAGAGTATCATTCCATAAATAGTTGTCGTCTTCCGGTCTACCCGGCCTCAAGAAATCCAATCCGTTGTCTCGTGGATGCTCTTGCTCTCGATTTTGATCATCACCAAGGCTGTCGGGCCGCCGGGCATCTGGATGCTGCCATTGAGCTGATCCCACATTGCCTGAGGTAGAATCCAATTCTATGAGAAGCTCTTCGGCATCAAACATCTCATCCAATGGAAAGTTTTCCATGAATGGATAAGACCCGATGTTGTGACCATTGTAGCCACCCGGATCAGTTTTCTTTGGGCCAGTAAAGTTCCCAACATAGGCATCCATGTTCGAATCAACTTTAGCCTTTTCTTTTAATTCTTTGTCGGGTTCTGCATCGACTACTTCGTCTTTGATTGTGCTCATTGGAGTGCTCGCCTCATGGCACTGGCGTTCTTGAGTTTTCATCGGTGGAACTTCGGTCATCATAGATTTGACATCATCATGGCAGACTTCGGAGAGGCTAGAACTTGTGGACTCTGTAGCAGATGGAGCAGGCAAATCTTTAACATCTTCTACCTTGGAAGGGCTGTGATTCGGGAAATTAAGCCTTGCAGTTTGGCCATACATTGCTTTGGCTGCTTCGTCGTATGCTAAAGCAGCTTCTAGTGCAGTACCAAAAGTGCCTAACCAGAGCCTGCTTCCCCTGTGGGGCTCCCGAATCTCGGCAACCCATTTGCCCCATGTTCTTTGCCTAACCCCTCTGTATTTGCAATGATAATTCTCAGGACCTCCCTTCCCTTTCATACATCCCTTTTTTGATCCTTTTGCAGGAGCTTTGCGCTCCAATTTGTTGCCATTTTCAAGGGAATCAAGTTTTACGTTGTATTCCTTCCACATAGCGAGTGTTTCTGCAATACTTTTGTTGCCGCTCTTCCGGCTCCTTGATCTCCTTCTCTTTGTGTAATCAATGGGTTGAGAAACCACGTGAGATCTTTGATCCAACATAGCCATATTTGTTTATCTGTAGAATCAACAAAGTTCAAGTTATTACTGATAAGTGAAAAAACATATGGTTGCCAAATTCAATAAAAACAGCTGACTTAGAAGAAACGCTTGCTGTTTATCATTTCATCAAAGACACTGTTAAAAAAAAATTATTGAAACGAGAGAACAATTAGGTATTAAACAACGTTTTCGTGAAAGAAGATCAGCTACTATGCAATTTGTAAATCATCCAAAACCTCTTGCACTAAGAAAGCGATCATTTTCTCTTTGGAAGCAAAGCTCAGAGAATATCCAACTTTACCAAAACATAAATTAAAACGGCATACATATATGTATATGATAACAAGAGAGCTCTATTAAGCTTGCCACAAAAAATGATGCACAAAATCAAAATCGAAGAACAAAACGATGACATCTGATTCTCAAACACAGCCCGACGTACCTCTTCACTACCTCCGTTAGCGACGCAAGCTTGTGACTCCAAAACTACAGATTTGCACACAGGATTAAGAACAGGTTTACTAGGTGTTGAAATTGAAATGAGTTGATGGGCAAATGTGAATTGTGAAGCGAAATCGGATTAGGAGAGAGCGAATGGGGTATTTATATCTATCCTCGTCTAGATATTTCTGAATAGGGAGCATCCAGATTTTTCGATATGTTTCAGACGGTGACGTGGCAGTTCCTGCGCCGAGATTTCTGCACGTGTCACGTGAACCTTCTCGAACCACACAATTTTACTAGATGGAGAGAAGTACAGGGTTTCGTTTCTTCTTTTGCTTGGGAGCTAAGCAACAGTCTTCTCCCTTTAATTATTATTTAATTATGTTTTATTACATTTTTGACCTTACCAATTTGGTCAGCACTGCTATACTTGCCAACCGAATTCGTAAACCCGTTGGAAGGGCCGGCGGTTCACCGTTTTTTAATCCGATCGCCTTTAAGTTAAAATTAAAGTCAAATTTTCCACTCTTGGATTTCTATTACTCCCTAGCGATACAAATATATGTGTATTTGATCGGACAATGAAGTTTAATAAAATAAATTATTATTATTATTTTTATTTTTATAGTAAATAAATAATAAAATAATTAAAATATTTTTTTCACGATAATCAATATAGACATGACGCAATACAATATTATTTGAATCATACGCCTAATCGAACTGTTGGCTGTCCGGTTCGAAAATTTCCTTCGCGAAAAAACTGATGCGCTTTTTCACTTCCACATAATCGGTTTCTGCCTTCTGCAATTCGCCTTGATTGTTTAACGAATGGAAGAAAAAAAAAAAAAAAAAAAAGGTATATTCTATATGAGATTTAAAGAATATTAATATTATATTGATAGTTAGTAAAAAGTACAGATAAAAAATTTCTTTACTCTTGTGAGCGAATGTATTAGTATAAAAAGTAGTGACAATACTGTAATAAAAATGAAAAAATATGGATAGTTTTATAGTGATATAGTTATTTATGAAAATAAAACTATTATTTTGGGACGAACAAAAATGATAAAGAAGACTATTGTATTGGAATGGAGGGAGAAACATATATAAGTATATAGATAGTAATACTAATATATACCTATGACCTTTTTTTTACACTTGAAATGACTCTAATACCCTTATTTTTATTTATTATTTGCAACCTCGCATTGCTTGTCTATTGCATTTGTATATTTGTTTCAATTTTTGTTTCTATCCTATCCTATTGTCACTTATTTGATTTTTGGATTTCTATTATTATTTTATAAAATTTTACTAAATCTTTATTATTCATTAATTTTTTTAAAAAAATATCAAATCAAATACTTAGTTGTTATTCTTTATATTATATTAAAAATTATTTTTAAATTTAAAATACTACATCAATAACTATTTATATCACATCATACATCTATTCAAATTCAAAATACTTATTATTTAAATCTTAAAATCAAAATCCAAATTCCGAACATACATACCGATATTTGTTGTAATTAATAATATAGACATTTCAGATATTGCACTAACATTTCAGATATTGCACTAACAACTTCTTTGCTTTGTAAACAATTGTGTTCGTTTTGTGAAATAGTTCGAATATATATTTTTTATATGAAGTATAAAGAATATTTTTGTTTCAAAAAAATACCGTGTATTGTTTTTGACAAAAAAAATAATAATAATAATAAATTAATTAATTACTCATTCTCCCCTTAACAACCCACCATCCCCTGTTTTGCTTATATTTAATTATACTTTTAATAAAATTATTATGATATTCCTTAACATGAAAAATTGTATTTAATTTATTTTTGTGATTTTTGCGCCAATTATTTAAAAATATGTAATAAATTTAAGCAACAATTTATTATGATTATCAAGAACATAAACATTTTTTTGTTTAATATTATTATTCTTGTACGGTTTTATAAGTGTCTAATTTAAATTTTGTTCAATAACTATATTTCTTTTTTTTCTTTCTTACATAGATTAAGTCTTATTACTCATAAATAAATGATTTTAATAATAATAGAAATATATAGGGTTTGTTGTATATATGTATATATATGTATATTTATATGAAGTATAAAAGTTGAATAAGTAATATAAATATAATACTATCTCCGTCCAACTTTAAAGATCTTATTTATTTTTTGCATGTTGATTTTTAAATATTAATTATTATATCGAAACGTAGTACAAATAAAGAGAAATGACAAAAATACGTCTATTTGTGTCTTATAATATTATTATAATGATATTTGCACAAAAAATTATACAAATATAAAAATATTTTTAATATTAAATACAATTAAGCAAAAGATAAATGAGAACTTTAGAGCTGTAAGGAGGAAATATTTTTTATGAGATATTAATTTTTTATGAGATAATAAATATATATATACTCCCTCCGTCCCAAAACTATGGTCTTATTTGAGTTGGGCACGAAATTTAAAGAATATTGATATTATATTGATAGTTGGTAAAAAGTATAAATAAAAGATTTTTTTGCTCTTGTGAGTGTATTAGTATAAAAAGTAGTGACATTTTTGTAATAATAATGAAAAAGTAAGAATAATTTTATGGTGATATGAGTATTTATGGAAATGAGACTATTGTTTTGAGACGGACAAAAATGATAAACAAGACTATTATATTGAGACAGATGGAGTATTATATATTGATAATCGTATAAGAAAAATTTGTCGAAAGAACAAACATATAATTATTGATATTTTCATCGTAACAATATTTATTATTAAATTACTTAGTATACATAGAATGTTAGTAATTAAATTTTACAATACCAATATACATCAAAATTTATATTACAAAATATATCATCCGACGTGACGCAGCGTAGCGCGTCAGCGGGCCACTAGAGTATATATATATACACGAAATTGTGTGTTAGTGTTGAGTGGTGTATACTATATACTCCATCCGTCCCAAAAATACAATCTTATTGTGTTGTGCACGAGATTTAAAAAATATTGATATTATATTAATAGTTGGTAAAAAGTAAAGATAAATGACTTTTTTACCCTTGTAAGTATATTAGTGTAAAAAGTAGTAGCAATTGTGTAATAATATTGAAAAAGTAGGGATAATTTTATGATAATATGATTATTTATGGAAATGAGACCATTATTTTGGGACGAACAAAAATGGTAAATAACGCTATTATATTGGAACGGAGGAGTATTATTATATATTGTATGGTAAGTATATATATATATATATATATATGTATGGAAAGAGAGAGGTTCGAGAGAGAGATTGGATTGAGACAAGATTGACGACGTTGTTGTGATGTAATTATAGCAAGATATACAAGATTGATGATGTTGTTGTGATGTAATTATACTATTCCTTTGTACTACAAAAATTTATCTTTTTTTTTTTTCTGTTTTATATAATTTTTTTTTATTTTTTTGAAAATATCAATCATATGTGCTAATTATATTTTAAATTTTAAATTTTTTAAAATTTTTAGTTTTAGTTAAACTGTTTATTTATGTTATACAATAATTATTTTTACTAATACAGTTCTTAGTTACTTACTAATTATATTTTACGTAAATTTTTGTATATGCAGTAATATATCCATATTACATGGACGAAATGAGTAAGATATAAGAATTAAGAAACAACTCTATGGTGTTTGTATTTTATTTCATATTTATGAGTGTTATCCTAAAATTTTATTTTGAGAATAATTATTGGAGACAGTTCAATTAACAAAGATAAGACAAGCAAGTACCAAGGAGTGGTAATTTTAGAAGAAAAAAAAGGTCCATATTAAAATTCAGTTGAAGCTAAGGTCCAAACAGATTTGATTTATTTGATATTGAGAGATTATGGATAAATCAATACGTAAAGCTAGATTAGAAAATAGTGTTATATATATATATATATATATATTTGTAAAGCTTAATTATTTTGAGAGTGCCTACACCATATTTCTGAGACTAAAATTTTATGCAGCTTATTTTCTTTTCATTACTTTTTTCTTCATGTAGAGCCTATCTCGTTTCTTTTCTTTTTCTTGTTTTACTTTTGTTTTTTTTTTTTTTTTTTTTTTTTTTTGCTTTCCTAAGTTTCTTGCTACTTTTTCCTACTTTCTTTAAACTTTCCTTCTTTACATCCCTTTTATCAAACGTTCTGACGTGGTTCCAGATATTTTTTGGAAGAAGTCGAAGAATTCACCCAATTTTCAGTTCATTCGCTCCAATAAATTGCTGAAACATATTTTGAGCGACAATAATAGGGTAAGTTGAAGAAAAAGTGTAGTATAAAGTAGACTGCGTAGCATCCACTTAATGACTATACAATTTCTACTACTTTATGTCTTTGTATAAGTTATTTAGTGCATAATACCCTTTGGATACTTTATAATATGTGTAATTAAAATCTTATTAGAAAAAACTTTGTGAAAAAAAAAAAAAATCTAATGAAGAAAAAAAAGTACAAGATTTTTGTGAAAAACTTTATTTGATGTCTTCTAACCAACGTATTTCAATTTCTCACACAAATTTGTTGAATGTTATAGTCGGTAGCTTTGGTTAATAAATTTGCAAAATTTTCAAAAGTTTGAATTTATTGCATATTAATTTTACCATTTTTTTTTAAGATCGTGAGTGAAAAAAAAAAAAAACTTTTGGGATATGTGTTTTGTTCGATCGTCTTTAATATATTCTCTTTTTAACTAAGCTATACAAACTGCATTATCTTCAAATGAAATTGTGGGAGGTAATGCATCATCAGATTTCAAGCCATAAATTTTTTTAATATGGCGAGTCATTAACCTTAACCAAATGCATTCACGAATAGCTTCGTGAATTGCTAAAATTTTAGCATGGTTTGAAGAAGTTATTGTTATCGTTTGTTTAACAGATCTTCAATAGATTGTTGTCCCACCACAAGAAAATAAATAGCCCATTTGAAATTTTGTTTTATATGGATCAGAATGATAACCAGCATCAACTTAACCAATTAATTCATTTCGAGATTCACTCGAATAAAATAAACCGAAGTCATATATCCCTTAAAGATAACGAAAAATGTGGATGATATCATTTCAATGACACTTTATGGGAAATATGCTTAATCTTGTCAATAGGGAAATATGCTTAATCTTGTCAATATATGTACTGAAAATATATATCTAGTTTTTTACAATTTGTAAGGTATATTAGTGCACCAATAACACTAAGATAAATTACTCCAACGTCAAAGTATTTTTTCATTATCTTCTCTTGGAATAAATGGATCTTTATTGGGATAAAGAGATCTTACCATCATTAGTGTACTCAAATAGTTATTTTTATACATTTTGGTATATATGCATATTAATGGATAAATATCTCATTGTTTATATAATTCACTTGTAATCTCAAACAATATTTAGTCTTTCAAAAATATTTGATCTCAAATTCTTTTTTCAGATATTCAAATGCAATTTGGATTTTTTTCAATTAAATTGATATCATCAACATATATTACAATAATGACAAATTTTAATTTATTTTCCTTTACAAAGACGCATAGATATATAAGATCATAAGTATAATTTTTTTTTTAAGACATTCAGTGGGATGATTATACCACATTTTCTCTAATTATTTAAATTTATACAATAATTTTTTTCAATTTGATGGAATATAATTTCTTTTGGTATCCACTCGGCCGGTAGGCTGACTGCTACCTCTGTGATGGGTATGACTAAAGTAGGTATTTCCATAGTAAGTACTCTAGTGGAGACACCAGACGTTTGTACTTGAGATCCTGCTATGTGAATCATTTCGATAATTCATTTAGATCGTAGTTGTATAAAAGCTTCTTCGGATTTCGGATCTACAATTTTGCCTTAACTCCCACAGTGGTCGCCAATTTATTGAACATATTTTAACAAAAAAATGAAGTAAAATTCAAATATATGAATCCAAACTTGATTTTATGGACTTAAAATGATGGATCTCTAAGCTCCGGAATTAAACAAAGATTTAGAGGGTGTTTGGGAAACAGCTTTTTGAAGAGCTTTTAGCTTATTGAACAACTTTTAATTATTTGACCAGTCAAAAAGCTAATTTAGGTGTTTGGTAAATTAGCTCTTTGAAAGAATTTTTTGGACCAAAAAAACTATTTTCTGAAAAGCTCACTTACTTAGCATTTTGAAATAGCTTTTTTATTTTAATTTTGGTTATTCCTTATTTACCCTTAAAACTTAATTATTTATTTTACACATATAAATATATTTTTATAGCAGTATTTATTAATTATTTTTAATCTATTTAATTTATTAACTTATATTTTTATTTTTATAAATTTAAAATAATTACTATTATTAATTATTACATATAAATTATTTTATTTGTAAAATATATAAATTTTTATAACTAAATCAAATAGAAAAAACAAAGGCTATTAATTTATTTATATACATTAAAATAATAATTAACATAATAAAAATATATATACAAAAGATTTATTATTTTATATTTTATATAATTTCAATAAAAAATTATTATTTTTTAGTATAAATAATTTTTTCAGATCTAAATAATAAAAATAAAAATAAATATTTCATAATATTTTTATAATTTTCAATAATTAATAACAAAAATTCTCATAAATTTCAAATCAAAATGAACAAAATTAAAAAATATTTTCAAAAATAAATATATCAATGTCCTTAATAGTCATTTTATGTATAAACAGCTAATGTCAAACAGTTGTTTTACCAAACACTTTAATACAGACCGCTAATTGAACCAGCTAGTCAAACAAGCTAATTGAATCAGCTAGTCAAACCAGCTAATTGAATCAGCTAACAGCTAAAAACTATTAGCTAATTGCCAAACGCACCCTTAAAATACAAAGAACAAAATTAAACAGTGATATCCAATAGATTTTCTTTGAAATTTGTATTTAATTTAAAATCCCTCGTGATGACTCCAAATATCAGCATATTCTTAGGCTGACAAAAATGTGTATTACTTGAATTTCTGCATAAGAACCATCAAAATAATTCGTAATCGGCATACAATATTGATTTATATCACTAGGCATGATCCAGAATTCGTTGTTGAGACTATTAACGATTTTTGCCCTCTTAAGCGGTATTCTGGAGCCAGAAAAGCTAAGGCAGACGCCACAAGCGACAGCCGCCTTCGCTCGCAAGCGCCCAAGACACACCTTGAAAACACTAATGCATGAGAGGCAAGCGGCCACCTTCATAGCCGCAAGCGATAGCCTCTCCCGCTTGCAAGCTACAGTCCAGATACCCGCCGCTGCAGACTATCACCAGATTTCAACTAAGTACTTCAAATGCAGCGGTACAGCCATTCCAATTCCAGCTAGCTCAAGCGAGCCGAGCTACGCTGATGCCCTCCTGCTCTCCAGCAAGCGAGGAAGATCTGTGCCCTCAACGCAAGCGAAGCGGGCACCTTGGGAGTTATGACCAGCAACAACTTTAACAGAATAACCACCAGCAACCGCCTAACTGCCCAACCGTTGGAACTACCTAACAACTTCTTGCAACCGTCTCTTTACACCTGCTATAAATAGGGCCAGATATCTTTATGTAAGGGGATCGAATTCTTGGATAATTTCAGAATATACACAGCGCTCGTCGTCTTCCTGTTTCCGAGAGCTCCAACCCTGTAAGGGAGTTCTCCACAGGAAATGCCAAGGGAGTGGGCGTCTTCCCTCTCCCTTGGCCACGTCTTTAATGCTTTCTTAGATTAGATTACTGCTTTCATTTACAGCTTTGTAATTTAATTCTTTTCGCGTTTTCGTAGTATATAAAGAAATATCATTCACTTCTTCAAATTAAATTCTTTCACAATTTTCATACTTATATAAATCAATTTTAGAGAATTTCATATCACTGGTATAGAGCGAGAGACGAATTGATTAATTAAGCCTTGTGATGCGCCAAAAGCGGTCTCAAGGTAGTTCAACGTAGTTAAGTACGCGGGAGCCTTGTCGACCTACTTAATTACTGTGCTAAATTTGATTCTGATAAAATAATACCAACATCAGGGGGTAAAGCCACTAATGAGGCAGAATTGGAAAAATTAACGGGACATAGACGGGGTCTATTAGGTCGCAAAAATTCCTAGTGACAGTAGGGTTTCTTTCTTATAATGTCTTAATTCTGGGTGTCATTGAAGTCTTGTTGTAAATCCCCCCAGGCCAAAATACCAGTGTGATGAGTTCTTTATAATCGAATATATATAATTACAACATCTTTCTATCACCATTTTCGTAATATACATATATGCTTCCGATAACACATTTACGTCATTCGCTCGCTGCATCCAGGGAAATCTATCCATTTCGTAACGCACAGTTCAGACACAACACCTCTTATTCACTCTCATTCGCTCATATACATATACATATAATATGCCGCTCACTCACATCCCAATCCTCTCACTTTCGCTTCGCTCGTCTCCGCTCATTTTTTATTGCTTTGTTTACCGCTTTTAGTAGTAGAAGATTTAAGCCCGCTTCAAGCGCCCCCTTTTCGTTTCTTCGTCGCTTCTCCAAGATTTTTATCATTGAAATTCATGACTTTAAATCCCTGTGTTCGACCTGGAAACTCACCAGTAAAAGAGTATAAATAATTGTGATAACTATCCAGGGTCTGCAACCACACAATTGCTATATCTGATTGTTCTTCTATAAAAACTCTACTCATTGATTTTCGAATAAAATTCCCTGCGAATTGATATACAACCTAACTATATACAAAACCTGTTATCACCTCGCCTTCACCGTTGATGGGTTATTTAAAGAATCATGCAAACCGCTTATTTTCCAGGTCTGATCGGTTACGCTAAATATGGACTAACCGACGGCGGTTTCCGACTCCACGACCACCACCTTTGGAAAGGTAGTTATATCGGGCACTCAGAAGGCTCTGATCTCCCTAAGCTCCAAAAACGGCCCGTAAACTGTTCTCAACAACTTAATGATTCTGACATGGACCGAATTCTTCTGTATTCAATGCCTGTTACCCGACTAGCACCAAACCCACAATGGATCAAAAATTCTTGGGCTTGGCCTTTAGTGGCCTCCTTTTGGTCATAAATTCAACAATATTATGTTCTGGCCGAACCCTAGAGTCTGATTTTAGGACTCGGTTCATATTTCTTTGCATCTTATATATATATATATATATGTATGATTGTCATTTACGTTATTCTACGTATCAAACTTGTAATGTATAAAGCTGAATGCTAAAAAATACTTCATTCGTCTCATATCTATTTATTTATTTACTTTTTTTACAGAATTTTAAAAATATTAGTATTATATTGAGACGTAGTAGAAATAAAAAATAAGAAAAAAAGACTAAACTAACATTATTAGTATTGTATGATATAAATGTAATGACATTTGTGTAATATATTGTACATTGAAATGATTGTTAGGTAGATAGTACAATTACTTAAAAAAAAAAATGACTACTTTGTTATAAGACAAATTAAAATAAAAAAATAGATAAATTATTAAGGAATGGAAAAAGTATGTTTTTAGAAAAATAATATTTTATGAGCATAATCAAGAATTTTGAAGTTATATGATCAACTTTCTACTGTGTTTTTAACTTAACTTACACTATTATATTTATATTTATTTATTATAAAATTTAAACAATATTTTAAAAATACCAATAATATCACAAAAATAATAAATAATAATAATAAATTAATAGCATAATTATTATCAGTAATTCTCTAAACCAATAGTGTTCAAATCAAACACGTCCACTGTTGCTGTAGAACAAAGAAAAATATATAAAAGTATATTACAACATTTGATACTCCCTCCGTTTCGGACATTTCGTCAACGTATTACTGCTGACACGAGAATTTAGGAGGGGTATAATTAGTAAATAATTAAAAATATATTAGTAAAAATAATTATCATATAATAATAATTATTATAAATTAAAATTAATAATAATTGATTAGTATAATTAAAATTAAAAAAATTATAAATTAATTTTTTTAAAATAAAATTAAAATGTATAATTCTTTTCCAGAAAAAAAAAAAAGTGACAAAATAAGTGGAGAAAACAAAAATGAAAAGGTGGACATAAGAAGCAGAACGAAGGGAGTATAATTTATGGAAAGTAGCACAGGATTGACGCTAGTGAAAAATATAAGCGGAGATCCTACCTAAAATAATATTGTTTGTCTTTAAAAAATAAATAATATAAATGCCAACAGTCTCATGCTAATACAGTTAGTGAAATGCTCTCTCTCTCTCTATATATATATATATTCTCTCTCTCTATATATATATTTATATAATATGGTAATCAGCAGCCGCTATCCATCAACTCTAATCGAACCTTATAGCTTCTATATTTTCTTACAATTGCAAACCTTAAGGAGCATATTACATAACATAAATTTGTTCAAAAAAATCAATTATATAAATGTATATATAGATATATGTATAATTTATATGAAGAAGCTCATCTTGTATTCCTTAATTTGTTTACTAATACTCCCTCCGACCCACGAAATATGGGTCTATTACTGTAGATACGGAAATACGAGAATTCAGGTAAAATATAATTAGTAAGTAATTAAAAAGTGTATTAATAAAAATAATTATTATATAATAAAAATAATTATAAATTAAGATTAAGATAAGTAAATAGTTTAATTAAGATTAAAAATATTATAAAATATAAAATTTAAAATGTGATTAAAGTATATAATCAATATTTCCGAAAAAAAAAAGAAAAAACAAATTATGCGGACGGACGAAAATAAAAAATAAGGACAAATTATATGGGACGGAGGGAGTAGTAATTAGGGATAGAAGAGCTTGGTAAACAAGAGCTCATTCCATGTATCTTGAAGGCCTGGCAGACACCAATGAACACAATCTGCATAGCTCACTGGATCGGCAATCTCTTCTGGTGTTAAAGCCCTCCACTGCTTCTTGTAAATTGATGTGTGCGCGTCTTTCCGGTACCCCGACAGCGCTGTGATGTTGAGATAAGTTATGGAAACTTTCGACTTTTTCAAAACCTCATCTATCACTTGCATTATGCCAGCGCTTTTCCGTGAATCCGATCCCCAATACGCCGGGTCTTCGATCACATTTGTCTCGTTGTAGCAGTTGCCTCTCTGATCATCTCCTCCCCAGTCATTGCTGAATCAAGAAATATTTTAATTAAAATTAAAAAAAAAAAATTCAAAATTAAAATTTAAAATGTGATTAAAGTGTATAATTATATTTTTTTTTAAAAAAAAAGTGACAAATTATGTGGGACGGAAGAAAATATAAAATCTGGACAAATTATGTGTGATGGAGGGAGTATATTTTACATGTATAAATATACTAATTGTGCTTAAATCAACAATATATTATACTATGTAAAATTATATTATATGCTGTTAGAATATGTATGCTTTATTGCTTTATTGTATATGTACTAATTGGATCAAATTAATCGATATTATGCTTATTCGATCCAATCAGTATGAAAAATGAGACGATATATATGTTGTACTTACATTGCATGGGAAGGTGACATAGAAGTGAAAAAGACTCGGGTTTTGGTGGGATCCATGTTTTGGTTGATCCATCGCGACATGCCTTTCATTGCCATGCGGTATGCTTCCTCCTTTGGGATTCGGACAATATGGCGTTTGTTTTGATCCGCCAAGGATCCTTTCCTGGTAATTAATTGCAAAGGACATGAAATTAGCTAGGTTAAAATTAGAAAAAAATAAATAAATTGAAAATTATTAATTGTATTTCATGAAATTATTTAGATAAAATATGTAATGCATTTGTGGTTAAATATACGTACAGTAATACGTTGAAGCGTTGGCCAGTCATCCACCATAGGTGTGTGTTGAAGACTATTATATCAACTCCTTTCCAGTGTTTCCCATGCTTGTTGATCGACCCTTTCACAACCACTCTATCACTTAGTTTTATTCTGTGTGACGATGCGTCATCGGAGTTGGATTCAAGGAGGAATGGCGCCCAGTAGAACTCGATCGTCGCATTGTAATCCTGCACACCCATTCATGTGTATATATATATATATATATATATATCTTAAGAAAATACATACATAGGCAGAGACGAAACGACATAGGATATTTTTTTCTTTTCTTTTTTAAATAAATAAAAAAAAATTATGTAATTTTTAATTATAAATTTTTAAATATAAAATATAATATTTTATTCTAAATATTACTCCCTCCATCTCAGAAAATATGAGACTATTACTGTAGATACGAGAATTTAGATAAAGTATAATTAGTAAATAATTAAGAAGTGTATTAGTAAAAATAATTATTATTTAGTAAAAATAATTATAGATTAAGATTAAGATAAGTAAATAGTTTAATTAAAATTAATAAAATTATAAAATTTAAAATGCGATTAAAGTGCATAATTATATTTCCAAAAATAGAAAAGACAAGTTATGTGAGACGAACGAAAATAGAAAATATGGACAAATTATATGGGACGGAAGGAGTAATATAATTTTATTACTCCCTCCGTCCAGCTAGAAAGTATACATATTTCTATTTTGGGACGTCCAATTATAAAGTAACCATTTCATTAAATACTTCATTTTTTCCACAAATATCCTACTTTACATCACATCATTACTTTTTTACGAAAAAAGTAAAGGCAAAAATGTCATTTCACTACTTTTACCTACACACTATAATTAAAATACTATTATTCCTTAATCTCCGCGCCAAAAATAAATGTATACTTTTAGCTTGGACGGAGGGAGTATATTTTTCTCTCTTTTTTTCTTTTCAATTATATATATATATTTTTTTCATTATCTCACTGTAATGTCAAGAGGAATCAAAAGAGATAGAGTAACTCAAAATTCAATCGAAGTGAATCGACAAGTTAGTTCTTACAACTTTTTTTTTCACACACAAAAAAACCAAATTACCTGATTAAATAAAAAAATAAAAATTTAACAGTTAAAAATATGCTGAAATTGAAATAGAATAGTCAAAAAATAAACAGAAAATATAAAATTTTAGCCCCCAAAGTTGGAAAGCTAATTCTGTCACTATACATAAGTAATTAATCGTGTTAGTTGTCGAATCGAGTACTGCAATATTCATCAGTACTACGTACCTTTGCCTTGAAGACGGTGGTGGAAGAACCAATTTGAATGGACTTGGAATTGTTGGGGATGATCGTGTGGAGAAGGCAGATCAAAGAGACGTACTGGCCTCGGTTGAGGGAATCGCCAACGAACATCATTCGCTTGCCTCGAAGCCTTTCCAGCATTAGTGTTGCATTGAAACTGCACTGCATATAATTATATGGGCTTTGTTCATCCAATACTAATTTCTAATTGCAACTTTTTAAAAATAATATTTCATTCTTCCTAAAATTATAGTATGAGTTATGTTCGATACGAAATTTAAGAAATATTGATATTATATTAGTAGTGGGTAAAAAGTATATGTAAAAGACTTTTTTTGTCTTTGCGAGTGTATTAGTGTAAAAAGTAGTGGCAATTGTGTAATAATAATGAAAAAGTAAGGATAATTTTATAGTGATATGATTATTTATGAAAAAGAGACTATTGTTTTAATATGAACAAAAATGGTAAACAAGAATATTGTATTGGGACGGAGATAGTACAAAATATTTCTATAAAAGTTAAAAAGTAAAAAGAAAATTCAAATACTCATTACAAAAAATCAAAAAGTCGAAATATTCGACTTAAAATAATATATTTTATATTTTTGACACAATTATCTGTATCACACCAAAAATCAATTCATTTAAAAAAAAAAAGCATCATATATGTACCAGGTACACAACACTAATTATTATCGACAAATTAAACAGAAGTCGGCAAGTGACCAAATATACAAAATATAATAATGAGTTTACAGGAATATATTTGGAAAGAATTTGAGGTATTTCTAAAGACTGCGCTTAAAAACTAACACTCCTCCGTTCACAAAATTTACGTTATGTTTTTATTTTTACTTTTACAAAAAATATACTTTTTTAGTCCCCATCAAAAGCATCAGTCTAGAATTTTATAGTAAATTAATAAATAATATTTTTTGATTGGTTAGTGGATACATGTAAAATGTTTTGATATTTTCTATTATATAAAATTATGGTATGTATAATGATATATTTGTAATGTAAATAAAAAAAAAATATGTAATAATAATGTATAATTAGTGAGACACACAAAAATAGTGAAAAAATACTTTGAGCTCGGGACGAGATAGCATATAATTTTTATTTATATATAGATATTTTTTAATTTATATTCTTCATTATTAAAATTATTTACAAATATGTTACAATTACTTACACATTCACTTTATTAAAAAAATATTTCTCATTTCATGAAGTCACTCCTATACTTTTTCAAATATATATCTTATGTCAGAATCAACTAATACTTCATCCGTTTCAAAATAATAATCTAATTTTGTCATTTTTATTTGTTTCAAAACAATAGTCTCATTTTCATTTTTTTTTTAGTAATAAGCTTCCCATCTTTTTACAAAACTATCCCCACTTTGTTTACAATAATTACATAAAGACAGGCATTTTGTTCTTTTAAAAATATTTTTATACCCACTGTCAATATAATACTATTATTTGTAAATTTTTATGTTAATTCCAAATGTCTCTGTTGCTTTAAGATGAAGATAGTACAATATTATATTTATTAAAATATAAAATATACGTGCAATCCATATAAACAGACATTTTATCGATGGAGTGAGTAATATATAAGTATATATTAATATGTAAATTAAAATGATTAGTTTTTAAAAATTCAGTATTAGGTTTGCTAATCGTGCTGATTTCTAAACCTATACGTATATTTCTAAATACAATCCACAAGTGAAGTGCTAATTAAGCATGCTATGAAAATAAATAAATAAATAAATACAAATACCTAGCTAGCCTGTTTGTGATGAGTTTTCAATTTGAATTTTAATATTCACTCATTTTTTCTCCCAAAAGTATACAATAATATTCCTATTTCTTTTATATCACATTAAAATAAAATTTATATCTAATAAAGATCATATGAATTTATTTATAATAAATTAAACAAATTTTAGTTTAATTTAAAATCTATTAATCAAAATGCACATCCAACCCTATAACCTACAATTAAATGACTTTAAGTTCTCTAGTAAGAAATAATTCAGTGGTAGAATAAATTTGTGACTGTAAAATGTTCAAATCTCTGATACCTTCATGTTTCTCTCGCATATGATTTAGTCGGAAGTTATAATAATAATAATAATAATAATAATAATAATAATAATAAAAGACAAGAACTCTAAGTTAAGACCAATACCAATAATACAATTAAAATAATACTTTATCCTCTAACATTTTACTCTTTTCGGTAACATATTTAAATATCACACTACAAGAAAATATCAATTTTGTAACAAGAAATTTTTAGTTTCTAAATGTATTTTTTCTGTTACTAATGATATTAGAGACGAAATTAGTAATGAAATTACGTTAGCTACGTGAACTTTAGGAACATAATTCTGTTACAAATATACTAATTTTTTTTCTAGCGTCATGTCTTGCATTTATCGATAAAAACATGTGCATATGCAAATAAAAAAAAAAAAAAAAAAAAAGCAATTTTCCCATTTGGGTTTGTGGGCTCGGCCCTCTTTTTCTAGTTGTCAGTTTCAATAATTTTTTTTAAAAAGATAAAAAATTATTTTTATTCAAATGTAATCAAAATTTATCAATTTTGGCATAAATATAAAAATTTTATCAATTTTGGTCTCAATATAACCAAAACTCATCATTCTTGGTCCCAATAAATTTTTTTTATCAATTTTAGTCTCAATATAAAAAAAACTCATCATTTTTTGTCCAAATATAATCAAACCTTATCTTTTTTTGTCATACCGTCAACAAACCAAAATGCTGACGTGGACTTGCAAGATTGTGCAATTTTTCAAATATAAATATAAGATTTGATTTCTTTTCACGTCAGCATTTTCCATCGGTTTGTTGATGATGGAACCAAAAAAGATAAAGTTTGATTATATTGGAACAAAAAATGATGAATTTTTGTTATATTGGGACTAAAATTGATAAAAAAATTTATATTTGGACCAAAAATAATGAGTTTTGGTTATATTGTGACCAAAATTGATAAAAAAAAATTTATATTGGGACCAAAATTGATAAATTTTAATTATATTGGGACTAAAAATAATTTTTCCCTGTTTTTTTTTTCCAATCAAATTTAATATTTCATCTGAGAAAGGAAATTACTTAATTGTCTAACTATCTAATATAATTAACATATTTATAATTTTTAATATATTATACAAATATTATTATTTTAATTTATCATAATCATATAAGGATATTTTTGTTATTTTCACTATAAATTAATATAATAATAATAATATTTTTTTACGTAAAAAAAATAAATAATCTTATATTTTATGGTATGGAGGTAGTAGTTGATTCGATTTAAATATGTTGTGAAAATAATTTTTATTTGAAATCATTTTGAAAATAATAATAAATTAAATAAAAAAATAAATATTTAATATAATATAAAAAAATATAATATTTCTCTATTAACTAACAAATTCAACAATTTGATTAATATATTGAAAAACACAATTCAGGGAATCAACATAGCAATAATAGTCAGTTGGGCACACAAAATGGAATTATTATCCTCCTAGTTTCTAATAATCATTAAATTCCCAAATTTAATAAATACATAAATAAAAATTTTAATTTTAAAAAAAAAAAAAAAAAAAAAACTTGGATGGATGCCCTACACAATGTATGTTAGATGCCATGATTGTTTTTTCTTATGGTGTTCTTTTGTTTATATGCTTGTCTTTTTGCTTTTTATATATTTTTTTAATATAATAATTATTGAATACATTTTCATAGGAAAATGTTTAAATTATATTTTAAAAAATATAAAAAAATTTGAAAGAAAAATATTATTTATTTGTGTTTATTAAAGTATATATATATATATTATATTATATTGTACTTATGAATATATCTTTTATTTTTTATAATATTTATAGAGTATTATGCTATTAAAAAATATTGGATGAACAGATATTACTTAAGGCATCATTTGTTTTTTATTATTGTATTTAATATTTAAAATATTTTTATATTTGTATAAATTATTTACAAATATTATTGTATTTATATTATAAATAACTAATAGAGATATTTTTTATTTTTTACTTTTTAATTTCTACTGTATCAATATAATTAATATTCATATATATATATATGCATACAACATTGGCATTCTTATTTTGAGACGAATGTAATATTTTTTTTCTAAAATAAAAAAATAAATAACAAAAAGATACAAATAACATTAAAATTCATGTACAAAAGTTTTGAGCCTATTTATATATATTATATCAGAGGAAATATTAGGTGTATTTAGTTTGTATTTGAAATATAAATCGACACTATTTCGCGAACACGATTTTTAATATAATATACTATTTAATATTATAAAATATCAAATAAAATAGTATTTAAACTAAAACTAAGTCACAAACCCAATTTCGAATTAAATCAAAACCAAATTAATACTCCTCCGTCCACAAATTAAAAAAATGATTGTCATTTTTCTATTTTTATATATAGAATTTACCTTTTTACCCTTATTTTATTTATCTTTTATATTTATACACAAAATAAAGGGCTATTTTGTCAATTTACAGCAAAAAAACTAACTACCTAAAAAAATGTGTAAATATCACTTAGGACGTTAGAAAATGGTCGGAAGGAGTATAATTTATTGAACATGAATTTAGTTATAATTGATAGGAAAAGAGAGATAATGTGATATTGACTAGGTGCGGTGTGCTGGCTATAGCTAAGAGATAAGAAGCAGCAGCATCAGCTAGCAATTCAATCGTTAACAGTAGCAATCGACAACTTTCAATCCAATTCATCGATTTCTTTAATTAATAATAATGTTAATAACTAATCTATCTCCTCTTCTCTCCTATCCAACCAACCAACAACTAATTGATGTCAACGGAACGGGTTTTGTAGGTCCCGGGATCCGCTTTGCTAGAAAATATTAGGATCCAAGAGCCGTTTCGTTTCGCTTCAATCCGGTCCTAGGACCCGTCCTGCTTCGAACCCGGAGGGTTCAAAGCCAACCCGATAAATCCGTTTTTTTTTAAATAAATAAATAATTTTTTTAAAAAATAATTTAATACTAAAAAAAAGTATGCGTTAAAAATACAAAAAAAAACATTATAGTTCTAAAAATAAAAACAATCAAATATTAACGATAGTACGTAGTGATGCGAAGATCAATTTGATTTACATTGAAGATTCTATTTTATATTTAAAATATTTTAAATAAATAAATAATACTCCATAATTTATATTGTATAAATATATAAATGAATTATAATAATTATTAAAATATCTTGGTTCGAGTCCGAGTCCGGAGTGGGACAAGTTTATAATAAAACCCGTAACCCGCCCCGAACCTGACCGGGTCTAAAACTCAAAATCCACGCACCATCCGGAACTAATTTTTAAAGACCAGAACCTGCCCAATTATGACCGGGTCCGGGCGGTTACGGACTACCGGCCCATTTGACATCCCTATTACATACCTGGGAAGATAACAGGCATGAGGCTGCCATCGCCAGCGCTGGTAGTCTTTATCAGGGCGGCCGTGTTGTTGGCAGGTGAGCTGCGGTTGGATGTAAGGACACTCCTGTTCTTCGTAGTACAACGGTCGGTTGTCGCGAACCCACCTCCCTGCAAACACATCACAATCACCTTCTCCGACTCCCATGGCAAATGGCTTTAGCCCAGACTGGTTCAGAGTGAGACGACCAATATCATCATCATATGGTGATGGCTGCAAGTACTGTAACTGTAACTGACTGCTTCTGTGGAAGATGATGACGACGGACACCAAGCCAAGAATTGTGGTGGTGAATAGAAGAATTAAAATGAACAAGATTTGAGGATAATTAGGGAAGAGGAGGTTGTAAGAAGCAGCAGCAGCAGCAGCCTTATGGAGATGGAAGTAAGAACACCGAGACCAAGATGACGATGAAGATGAGGATGAAGATGATGATGAAGATGAAGATGAAGATGGCAACGGATTCATTTACCCTAGCATTGAATTCGAATTGGGATCTATCTATCTATCTATCAATCTCTTTCATTTATACAATGATTAATTTATGGCTATGGTTGGTTGTTTAAACAGGAACACGCCCAATCTCTAATATAATTAATTAGTACAACTTACTTAGTTTTAGTTATATAAGCTTACTTGCCCTTATGACAAAGGACCCTCGGTTTAAAACTTACACAGTTTAATCAATTATTTTATAACATTTGTTCTGACTTTTTAATATTTTTTTTAAAATAAAAAAAAATAATTAACTTAACTAAAATTATAATTTACCTCTCCAATATTTTATTTATTTCCTACCATTTTTATTAAACACTCCCACCCAATTTACTTTTTCTCTTCCAGCCCTAATCTTTTAACAAGAAAAATACTTCGATGAAGAAAAAAAGAAGAGGGGGAGGAGAGATGATGGCCGCTTCGGTGGAGCAGACCCCAATGGCTGGTGTCGCGGTCGACGACGAGTAGAAAAAAGGCTGAACGGCGGATGGTGGCTTTGGCAGCGGCGCAGGGCGTGAATCTATGATCAATGAAGGGGGAAGAAAATAAGAGAGAGTTGTGAGGAAGAGAAAGAAATAAAAAATGAGTGCAGGTTTGGGAAGTTTAATTTGGGAATTATGATGAAATTTGGGTGGCCGTCGGCATCACGAGAAAATTAGGGGTAGAGAGTCGATGATATTACGGGAGAAAAATTTAGATTGAAGTGTTTACGAATGAAAGAAAAAATAAAAGATTGGAGGGTAAAATTGTTTTTTTTATTTTAAAAAAATATTAAAAAGTCAAAACACATGTTATAAAATAATTGATTAAACTGGGTAAATTTTAAACCGACGGATCTCTTGCCCCCAAGATTTTGTTATGTTTCGATGCAAATATCACATTTGTTTATCAAAAAAATATAATAAATAAACTCCATTCTTCTTGCCTATGTATGTATAATGTATGTAACTAGTAGGACAGCCATTGCAAATTCTAAACATACAAAAAATGCTACAAACAAAACGCAACAATGAACGCTAGTGTGTGCATGTGAGCTCGAACCCTGTTCTTGTCTGTGTCCCGAAATCATTAATCAATAAAATTACTTTAATTTTATTTAAATTCTAGCTGAATCTATTCAAAATTTTGTATTTCTATCTCTATAATCTATAAACAAACTCCATATTTATTTATATAATTAATTTATTTTATAATTATAAATGAATATATATATATTTCTTTTATGCCCTTTGTATTATATAAAATTTATTTATATTATATATATTTTATTAAAATTCAGTCATTTAATTACTTAAATACACATTTTAATTTTTTTGTAATCTTATATAAATATATTACATTATAAATTAAATATTGATTAAATAAATCACTTCCAACCAAACTTTCAATTAAAAACAACGTACCCTTTAAACCCTTTTATTCAAACTTATCAGTGCAGCACATATTCGTAGAACTTTTGTATTCAACAAATGCATCATCATCCAGTTAGCCACATTTCTTCTTTGCATACAACACAACAGCTCTGCTGCCTGTCTCTCCACATAAACCATAACTATCTGTACCTAATTCCTACCCCAATGTTTCCACCTCCGTCTTGTTCTTGAAGCAGATGAGCTAGACATACATGCGCAAATACACGGATAAATGTCGCTCGTCGTTAACAACGGGGATTAAAGAAGGGTTATATCCTCGGACTAATATGTTACTGCATCTGCTGCTATAAAGAATGTGACTACCTCGAGCAAAAATGAGTTCGAATTTTCCAGGCCAGATAATCGTGTAAATGCCTAATGCGGGGACTTTGAAGTACATAGTATTTGATGCAACGGAACAAATCAACTGCCCTGGCCTAAAAATTAACCGGTGAATATGAACTCCTGTAACCATGTGAAGGTCCTCGGAATCGCCTCAATAAAGAGAGATAACAACTCTGGAAATGATAAGTGGTAACAAAAATCATAATACAGTATGTGTGGAAACAGGAAAACATTCGACAAGTTGGAGCACTTATTGCCAGTGGCATACCTGTATTCTATGCGGTAAGCTAGCCCAAAACTCCAAATTTGGAATCACCTAGAAGTGAGGAAATGACATTTAATGAATATACGAGATGAGCATACAACTATGAATGATCAATTCTTGTCTTTGTAGATGCTATGAAATGTACAGCATTTCAGTAGTAAGCGGATACCGTAGACAGGATAACAATTACGATGGAAATGGTTAGTTTCATAGGTTTTAATTCAATTGAAAAATCAAGCAGTTACTGGGAAAGGTAGGTGTTCTTACATCTATACCACGGACATGCAAATAGAAATATCGGTAAGCTGCTCCACCCACTAAGTAAGCTCCAAACAGGCATAACAATCTGCAAACCGAATTCAACAATATTAAAACAAATTAAAGAAGCAGCCAGTAATAAAATGGAAGGCTCTAAAAATAAAACATAATACATTATCACGAAGGAGCCAAACCATCCTAATCCACCTCCATGAGAGGATACAATCTTGGCACAGCCTAATGGATGCTTTAGCTCTGTTTTCTGTCAGTGGAAAAGAAAAGCAAATTTGTGGGTAACACTTGGGGATCATAAGCGACCAGAATCATTTATACACAAACAATTATTTTCCGATAATTCCAACATCAGAAATCAGAAAGGTTTTTCCCAAAAACTATTGCTAGTTGTATACTCACAGTGCAACAAGAATTCTGACATAGGTTATTCTAGTGTATTTTTCTTGTGCCTCTCGTGGAGTTTTTAATCTATATATTTTCCTAGATTGAATCTAATCAGGCACTTTCGCATCTCTAAGTCTAGTTGGCATATGTGCCTCAATCTACTTGCGAGCCAGGGTAACTAATATTGAGCATTTTAAGCTTCATGGCAATCATACTAGATTGGTGATCAGTTATTGTCCAGTAGGTGCTGCACCATTCTTTGCACCAGCCCTGGAATTCAATGCACACTACAGGTCTATCTAGCATGCCCGGCAGGAACCAAAATCATAACAAATTAACGAAACATACGAGGTGCAAAAGTGTAATTAGCAAATGGATTAAGCCACAGCACAGAGCAAATAAAGCAGAGTATAAGCTTGTGGGGCACAATACTTAATTGAAACTCACAGTTAAAAACAAAAAAGAAAATCATATATTAACATGATAGCTTAGTTTGAAAAAACTGAATGAGACTCCACAGGGAATTTAAAAACTCACAAAATCACAGACTCCAACAGCCTCCAATGTATGAGGGCCCTGTAAAACACCAATTAAGAAGCATGTACTGAAATCTATTCTGATGATTAAAGGGAAAGAGTGCAATTGCATATATGGACATAACAAACAAAATCATACTTTGACTCCAAGTGCATTGCATACGACTGATACAGAGAGCGAACAATTATGCATCAGGGCCTTGTTTGTCATTTTTACTTTGACTCCCATCTGAGGATTGTTTTTATCTGCCACAAAATGTGCCAATGAACGAAAAAAGTAATACTTAGGGTGCCAAAGTTTCACAATGATCGGTAGCCAGTGTTGGTTTCCAATTACTATAGAACCAATGAAGCTCGTAATGACATTCCACAAATTTTATTGAAGGAAAGATTAACATAACATACCAAGAACTTCAATGACTGTCGTTGAAGGCTGTCCAAGTGTTGTACAAACAGGATAGCCTGCACAACAAATTGAAGTTAACAAAAAGCGAAGAACAAAAGCACAGGGAGAAATAAGATACTATTTTATCACAATATACAGGCAAATGAGGTGACTGTATAGCATCAGCTGCCTTCAGGACAAGAACTTTCAAAGTAATGGAAAATCATCACAAGAAGAGAATATGTGAAAGACAGGAAACACTCACATAATTGAACTTCAGTTTCACGTAAGTCATAACTGAATAAAATGATCACTATCACATTACAGCCTAAACAAAACCAATCTGTTGCAAGTGGCACACTTTATAAAAATTGTTTATAACTTTATGTAAATCTTAGAACAACACAGTACTGTAGATAAAAATTCATTTTTCTTTTGTTTGTAAATATAAAAATGAATGTATACAAGGGTAGAAGGTAATAACCTCTTTTATTTAAACAACAAAAATGACTGGAATTTATAGTTTGTACAATCAGAAGGGGTTGATGCACGGAAAAGTTAGTATGCTGCCATTAATTCTGTATAGGTTTTCAAGGGCATACATTCAGTCATAGTCTGCAGCCTAAGTGAAACCTGGTACGCATTATTGTAGAATAGTATATTCGAGAGAATTTCCTACTTCTCCAGCCAATTTATGGGTGGTTGGAGAAAGAAAATTTCAGGTCATTTTGCTGACTTCATGATATCTGCTTGTTTAGATTATATTTAACCGATTACTTGTAGCTTCTAGCAAAACTAGAGTATATAACATTAAGCTGACAGGTGACTAAAGAGTTAATAGTCCCCCCGGTTTGCTTGTTTTGCATTTAAGTTACGTTCACAGGCTTAAGCAATAATTCCCACAAATTCTAGATTAATATTTGACCAAAAATATTTCACAAGAAACTGCCTGTAATACTTCAGAAGAATTTACCTTGAATTCTTTGGGACACAAGTGCATTGCAGCGCATACCACAGTTTGAAGAACCACCACAACCCTAAACAAATAAAGACAGCACCTAAAGGTCAAATTCCTAACATTTCCACCAGCAGTTACGACCAAGTCTAAGGATCATGTGAGTCAAGAGCATTTTAATTAAAATAACCACAAAGAATGAATATAAAATTTCTCGCGAAGTAGCATAAGCAGAGCACTAGTATTATTCTACTCACACTACCTTGGTTGGAAAGAGAACATGTTATAAGTTAAACACAGCAATGTGTTATACATCAATACAGAGGAGATCGCATCATAATAACTTAATCAAAATACTGTTGCAACATGTGGCCCTGTCTAAAATTTAAAGAGGGGTTAACGATGATTATGTCGAAAACAGCTTATATCAGTCGGCCATTCCAAATTAAGCCAGTAATCATCATTATCATCATCATCATTTTTATCCCTAACAAACATAATTAGTTGGTGTCCAAGTTCAACACATGCAAGTTGTCATATAAAAAATTTTCAACTACAATATTTAAATTCCTAACCACTATTTCAGCAATTGCAACTGTGACTAAAGATAGCCATATGTATGATTAGGAAAAATACTGATTAACTGACTCCTTAAATTTGTATAAAGTACATGCTAGACGTTGTAGAATGTTACCAATGCAATAAAGTCCTCACCTTACAATCAACACATGTAGGAGGGTCATGATTGAAAATCATTGAACTGCAAAGCTGCTCCACAACAAACAAAAACAAAATATCAAACTCGAAAACCAATGACTTGAATCTAACATAACCAACCACAGAACATCCACCTCGGATTATCAATCTCATCTTTTATTATTCTCTCACCCACAATAAATTACACTCCATGACCAAAAAGAGCTTGAATCTCATTCAAAGTTAGCCAACTAAAAATATCCAAAAAAGTGATATTTGGGTCCCACCATAATCACTACTATGCTTAACATGACAATGAATCAGCTCTCATCATCATCATCATCATCACCATCACCATTACCATCATACGGCCGTATCAATACCCCATATGACACACCATTAGAGATAGCCTATTAGAAATCTCTCTTTAGATAATATCACGTAAGCAATTAGCAAAGCAAGATCGGAAATCTCAACAGTAGAATCACTCCCACAATCTAAGCCTGTTTTATACAAGAGAAAGAAACATGAAATTGTGACCTGATGCCAACCTGAAACCAAAGCACGGACCCATTGGCAGCCACTTTATAAAACCTAAAAGAAAAAAGGTCATTTAGCCAAAAAAAAAAAAAAAAGGAGAAAAAAAGACATTCAACAGCGATCCTCCATTCAAGTCCGCTCTAAACGACCAATTACGTGTAACTGCGGAGCAAGTAATCAACATTACCTCAATAAAAATCGCAATCAACATATCTTATAGACGAATAAAGGAATAAGTAAAGGACACGTGCGATTGAACCTCGTACAAACTTCCTATGAACAATTAAGAAGATGAAGAGGATTCAACAATTTACCCATCTTCGCTGAGGATGCCGTGGGGGAAGCCGCGGACTGGAGAGGCCAGGCTGTAGTAGTAAACCTTGTGTTTGTCCTTAAAGGTGAGCTCGCATTGCTCGGGAACCGAGCCGCCGGCGACTCGGCAGAAAATCGTTGCCGTGAAAACCAGAATAATAAATCGCGGGATGACAGAAATGCCACCAGTGTTCATTTCTTCTCCAGGAATCACATCCCCGACATAAAAATTTCAATATTTTCACAAAGCGACCACGAAGACAAACGAATCGGACGTTGTTTCCAATGGAAAAATTGGCAGAAAAATCCAACGGAGGACGCTGGGGAGACGAAGAAGTGTTTGTGCGTTTGTGTGGACTTGAAGGCCCAATTCCCAAAAAGGCAATGGCCCAATGTTTTTTGTTCCGAAGACCAGGACCAGCAGGCCCAAATTTTGCTCTAAATTTACTTTAAATTATTTTAGGATAAATTATACGCGATTGTATTTTAATAAAAATAAACAAAAATACTTGTTTTTCGGAAAACGTTCTTCTGTTAATTTAAAAGATATAAAAGATATAAAATATCTAAAATAATTTTTTAAATAAAATAAATAAATAAATGATTGATCACTTATTTATTTTTATAATTTTTATATTTTTATAAAAATTATATAAAAATTTATCAAAAAAAAATACTTGTCAAATTAGAAAGTATATATATTTCTATTTTGGGACGTCCAATTACAAAGTAATCATTTCATTAAATACTCAATTTTTTTCACAAATACTCCTACTTATCATTACTTTTATACCAAAAAAGTAAGGACAAAAATGTCATTTCATTACTTTACCTGCACACTATAATTAAAATATTATTATTCTTTAATCTTCGCGCCAAAAGTAAATGTATATTTTTAGTTTGGACGGAGAGAGTATTAAATAAAAGATTAATCATTTATTTATTTATTTTATTCACAAAAAATTACTTAATATATTTTACGTTTTTTATTTATATAAAATTTGCATAATTTTGATTTTTATTTAGAATTAAAAATCAGCTTTGATATTTGTACAAATTTAAATTAACACAAGAAGTTTAAAAAAAAATATATATATACAAAATATTTTGCACTTTTTTATTAAAATATTATTTTGCGTGTGTTTCTTTTGCAACAATTTTGGAGTTTGCACTGTTTCGCAACTGTGCAGCTTGAGATGAGTGGGAAACCTGCCCGAGAATCACCAAATTTGACCGCCTACTTCCTAGGCCTGTAAAAAAATGATTTCTTGTGTAAATATTTATTTATTTGTTCTTTTTATCGGCTTATGTGGAAGAGTTTTTGGGTCAAATGGTAGTTTCTTTTTTATTTTAATATATTTATAATTAAAAATAATATATTATAAATTAAATAATATTATTATTATTAATAATAAATTAAATTTATTTAATATAATATAATATAATTAATACCTATCAAAACTTTTCAAATTCAAACGAAAAACATATAACTCAAAGCAACACAATAAATTAAACTAATCTTAAAATTCAAACTCAATCCAAATTCAATTCAAAATTTCTCAAAATCATTCAGAAGAAACACACTTTATAATTTAGATGTTACAACTTGTGGATGAAAAAATTGATATGATAGAAATTAATAAAATAATGATATGCAGAAGTATGATTTTGCTCCTTCTAAATTTCTTTCCTATTTTTTATATGTAATTTTATCACTTTTTCTAAAAAAAAAAAAAAAAAAGAAAAAAAATTAGTAATTTAAATATAAAGTATAACTTTCACAAATATTGGACGTCGAATAAATCAAACTCTAAGATTGACCGAATGGCATTGGAAGAAGTATTGAAGTGGATTCGGTCATGATAGAATTGAAGCAAAGACAAAGACAGGCCAAGCATATGGGCGGGATGCTGAATTATTAAGTTCAGCTCCTTATCCTTACTGATAAGGAATAGTCACGCGAAGTCATGCTATTCAATAATAATAATAATAATAATAATAATAATAATAATAAGGCAAAATTGTCCATAATTCCTTTGTAGTTTCGAAACTCAGCGTAAATTTTTCTTTTACTTTAAAAATTGCATGTAGTTTCGAAACTCAGCATAAATCCCAATTTTACGTTAAAAAATTACATGACGCTCACTTATACTTTCAAAAATATTGTATAAAACCCCCATGCCATGCAAAACATCTAGATAGGAAATCATCTTCTTATCACACGAAGAAAGTTTCATGGTGGTGGGTTTCATACAATATTTTTTAAAGTATAAAGGAGTATCATGCAATTTTTAAAATACATAGAGATTTTATACTGAATTTCGAAACCACGTGGAAGTTATAAGCAATTTTACCTAATAATAATAATAATGCAAGAACGTTATCCACGTGGAAAAGATTATTGCCATGAATCATGGACATGTGCTTTTTGTCTGAATTCTTTATTTCATGTCATTATTATTATTATTATTATTATTATTATTATTATTATTGTTATTATTATTTTTTATGACATAAAAATCCGCGGTCGCTACCCGAAAGTGCGTACTAAATAAATTTTCGATTGAATTTAATACCCTATAAATTAGATTCAATAGACAAATCACACTAAATGAACCATGTGTTACAGATGACCTAAGACAAACGAGATAACTGTATATATTCTATTTAAGAAGATAATACTATTAATTAATTTCAATTATATATATATATATATTCTATTCAAGAAGATAATACTATTATTTAATTTCAATTATATGTAAATGGTGTAACTACTTGGTGTGAAAGAGTACGGACAAAAAGTTCAATGGTAGGTCTCAATCTCCTCTACCATTGCACGTCACTCTTTTACCTTAAAATAAATGCTTATTTCTTTTTTGCCTTTTACGAGTTAGGGTTTTTTTTTTTTTTTTTTGAAGTTAAAAAAAAATTAAATTTATATTAAAATAATATTTAATTTGTTCACATTCAAAATATTTTTAATACCACTCAAAAAGTATCAATTTTTTCTTTACAATTAAACATACGATTATTTTTTATATAAAGTCAAGTGCAAAAAATATCAAAACTTTTTACACACCTCCACTAACTAATAAAATACTATTATTTTTTAATTTACTACAAAACTTAAAAATAATTGCTACAAATTGAAAATAATTGATTGAAATTTCAAAAATATTTGTAAAATAATTGCTGCAAATTGAAAATAATTTGAAATGTGTTTAGATACATTTGAGATTATTTTTTAATGTAATACTTTCTCTATTATCCAAATTTATTCCTATTTTTCTTTTTTTTATTGTCATTCAAATTTATTCTCGTTTCTCTTTATAGTAAAAAATACCATTTTTTCTATCTTTTTTATCATTAAAAAAGTTCTACTTTTATCGACTTTTCTTAAAATTTGTGCCCGATCGAATGGATATAAATTTACACTACGGAGGGATTGAATACATAGTAATAAACATTTTTTTTTATGGTGTGAAAATAAAATTTAATTTAACATATTTGATTAAAAATACATTAAAGATATGCATTAAGTATTTTTAAAATTCAATCTTAATAAAATATCCCCAGTAATTTGTCCACTTTAGTTAGGGCACAAAGTTTTAGATATTATGTAATTAGTAAATAAATAAAAAATATATTAGTAAAAATAATTATGATATAATAAAAATAATGATAGATTAAGATTAATATGTTTAAAGAGTTCAATTAAAATAAAAAAAAATTATAAATTATGAATTTTAAAATTTGATTAAAGTGTATAACTATATTTCTATAAAAAAAAAAAAACAATTTATATGGAAGGTAGGAATATGGAAAGACTAGACAAATTTAGTGGGATGGAGGAAATATATACTCCCTCCATCCCATAAGAAGGATACAATTTTCTATTTTTGTCCGTCTCAAACCAAGAGTATCCTTTTGTAATTTAGTAATTGTACATTTACAACTTACAATTTATTACAAAAATGTCATTATTTTTATAACACACCACACTAATAGGGGCATTTTTGTCATTTTTACTACAAACTAATATAATACTAATATTCAAAAATTTACGTGCAAAAAACAAACGGTGTTTTTCTTGCGGAATTGAGGGAATATTACAAATAAATATGATACCTTATTTCATAAAGAATTAAATTTTACACATAAAATATAAATAAAATAAAATATTGATATATTATCAATCCAAATAAATTAATTTTGCAATATTGTTATACCACTATTTTGAAATATCCGATCAAGTTAAGTGTCTATGAGTGTGTGTAAAGTTTTTGGTAATATGCCTAAGAAGACCTTTTCTCTTCTTGTCAATCTAGACAAAATACCATGTATTTTGAAATGCAATCCTTCATTGATAATTACACCTAGTTTCTTAGCAATTTATCAAAAAATAGAAAGTCTGAAGGAGTGTAAGTGCGGTTTTTCCAAATTAATTACAAGCCCGACAGGAAAGTCACACTATATGAACCATGTGTAGCGGATGACCTGAGACGTTGGGGATTTGAACCAATAAGGTTTTTGTTGTTGCAAAATGATTTAGGATATGGGTACTACATTTTCATTATTATGAGGTGTGTGTTTCTAATATACAAATTGTTACAATAAAATTTAGCAAATATACTTACTAATAAGGAACAATTGTAAAATTTTTAGAATTTACAAAACACGAAAAAATATAATTCAATAAAGTTTGAACAACCGTTAACATATTCATCCTTCCACAAAAATAATACAACTGCCTTCGAACGGAGGTTTATCCGTAGTATACCTGCTGACTGGGTAGCGCTGCGGATCACGTTATAAATAATAATAATAATAATAATACATCTGTCGCACCATATGGTGTGCAATTGCATTATTTTATCTTCAAAAAACTTTGAATTGTTGCGGCAATAATAATAATAATAATACATCTGACGCCTTTTAAGTCTAATTCGTGGCTGTCGTCTCTCCTCCGGCACAAAATCAGCTTGCGGTAACTCTTTTTTCCAGGTCAAAAATCAACCCGTCCATGAAGACAGATGTGAGCCACTGTGTCGTTTTTTTGCTCTTTCAAAATCAAACTTCGACACGTGGGATAGACATTTTTTTGAGTTTGGCCATTGTCTGTGCTCTAATAATGTCTGCCCAGCGAGCCTGAGCCTGAGCCCGAGCCTGAGCCAAAAAGTCTTATTAGAAACTCAGATGTATAATGAGGGAAGGTAAGAATACTAATAATGTACAGATCGATCGAAGCGAGACGAGACGAGACAAGGCTGCGTGTGTGCAAATAGTTGAGTTAAGCTAAGCTGCATTAGCCTGGGAGCAGAGGAGGATGGAGAGGTTTGTCTGGATGACGCCGCGCTCGGATTCGACCTTGCGGCTATAGCACCCGAATCTGTCGTCCAGCTTGTAGCTCTGCTCCACGGAGGCGGAGCCGGACAGCACGTCGCGCCCTAAAACGAACATCCATCCGCTGCACTCCTGGCTGTCCCGGAGCTTGCTACTGTACCCGCTGTCCTTCTGGTTCACCTCCAATGACTGCTCCAGCTTGGTCGTCAGCAATCTGCTGTGCTCGCCGGAGCCGTCATTGTCGATGATCCGCATTTTCAAAGGGAATTTGGACTCCACGTCGAGCTTGGCGACGGAGTCGCCGGACTTTGTCTTCACCCGGATTTGTGACTCGATCTTCACCTCCTGATCAACCTCTTTCTCGGCGCCGTTGCTCTTGTACTCGATAGTGTTCTCGAACTCGAGTTTACGGGTGACTTGCGTCGTGTAGTTGCCGAGGCTCGAGTTTACCCACCCGGACCACTCGCTTTTGCGCTCCCCCTCGATTTCGAACTTGCCTTCGCGCTGCTCGAATTTGTATTCTCTCTCGATGCAGGTTGAGGGGTTCTTGTATTTGATCGGGCCGGCTAGAACTTGCTGCCCTGATTTATCGAGCCATATGTGGAGATTGGCGTCGGCTAGCCAGTACCCGATAGCGTCGGGGATGTTCAGCCCGTAGTAATGGTTCCTACCGTCTAGAAGCATCCCGAGAAATGGAGTCAGCTCAAACTCGTAGGTCGGAAAATCGAAGGATTTTATCGCGGCCAGGGGATCCCAAAACAGGGGATTCACGCCGCCGCCGTAGATCACCGGAAACGGAATCGTTGACCCCACCACATTGTTGTTGATCTTCACCACTAGCTCTCGGTAGGCGCCGTGGCCGCGATTCGTCGGCAGTCCGTTCATGTCGAGGTAGGAATCCGGCGGATTGGCGAACCATGTCTCGTCGTCGCCATGAGGGGAGACGTATACCTCAATTACTGCTCGGTATGTATTCCGGGGAATCGTGATTCCCTGGATTACGGAATCCAATCCGGTGTTGATTTTGAACCAGAATCCGTGCTCTCCGGTTGAGCAGATCGGGATTATTATATCTGCCGGGTATTCGTCGAGTACCAGCGAGATATGCTTGTTCATGTCGTCTTCGAGTTTTCCGGCGGCGGCGGCGGCGGGGAGCAGCGGTAGAGAGATTTTTGCGGCGGCGGCGGTTGTCTGAGTATCGTAGTACAAGAAAGTGATGTTGAGGAAGTAACTTCCGTAGTGGATAAGGTCGATGGAGTTCTCGAGCATGACCGAGAGAGTGATGTTGGTCTGCCGGAGGAGATACTGGTAACGCGTGATGTCCTTTCGAACTTTCCAGAAGGTTCCTTCCGACCGGGACTGGGGCGTGCTCGTGCGGATGAGCTCCACGCCGGAGAGCCACGCGCCGCCGATGCGGTCGTACTGAGTTCCGTTACAGTGACCGGCGATTTCGAGGACCGCCCGGTTCCAGCTGCACGAGGGAGCGTAGTACGTCGCCGTCGCCGGAGGGAGGCCGACGGTGTGCCCGAAGGCGTGGGACAGGACGCGCTGGATAGACACTGGCGTCAGCTTCTCCGTCGGGAGAGGGCGGACCACGGCGATGTGCTCCACCGGCGGCCCGCCGGAGCTCAATCGATTTTCTTGGTGCGTAGAGAAGCGAATATTCTCTTGCTCCACCAGAACGGGGTCAGCGAGTATGGCTCGAAAGAGGAAGAAAACGTGGAGGAGGAGGAGGAGCGGCGGCGGCGGCGGCGGCATTTTGATGGCGGAGGAGCGGCGGGAGTCAATTGACTTGAATGATAGGTTTTACATTGTATTTTATTTCAATGCCTCTAATATATTATATTAAATGAATAATAATAAATATATATATATATATATAATGCAGTGATTATGCCACGTCAAACCTGTTTTTGTTTCAGATTATGTTTTTATCTCTAAAACTGCAAGAATTCCTGCTTATTTGGCAATATAGAATGCTTCAAAACCTTTCTTCTTTCTTTTGGCCAATTTATTTATGTTAAATTCACATCTGAATGCAAAATTCTCGTACTTTTAAAACTACTTCGTAGGTTTTATAAATTTTGTCACTAATTTTTCTACTATTTTTATTTAACGGGTATTTAACTTAAATGCGTTTAAATTGCGAATAAATTTTAAAATTTTAATTTTTAAACCCTTAAAATTACAAATATATATTTTTTTATATTTAACCTCAAAAATAAATATACTTATAGTTTAAAAATTGAGATTCTAAAAAATTTATTATTAAATATAGAATCTTGAGACAATTTCATCGAATCAAAAATAATTTTTGTACAATTTAGTCATTTATTTATATATTTGTTTAATTTATATATATTATAGGTGCGAATTAAAGGGCAAAGGCCAAAGGATGTACAGTGGTGTACTAAATTGGATGTATGGTTTCGAAAGTTGAATGCAACCCAAGCTGTTGGCCACCACTGATTGGACTGACGCCTTAATTATAACTTGCTCTGTTTATTTTTTAACATATCTTGTAGTTATTTTTAACATAGATCATTAGGGGTGTATTTATTTTTATGAGTTTCAAAAAAATTTAGTTTGAATTTGATATAAAAATAATGTTTGATGGGATGTTTTGTGAACGCAGAGTCCAAATAGTAAAATTTGGAAAAATTGCGGTAAAAAAACAAAAATAAGCAAATTTTCTTGCACAAATGACTATTAAAGCTAGAGCTTTTGAAAATAATAAAAATTGAATAGAATTTGATGTATTATGAGAAAAAAAAATGTTAAATTTAATCCTAAAAAAGTTATTTTATATTAATAATGTCAAAATGTACCAAAAGTATCTATATAAGCATAATCTAATACTTTTAGGATGATAGGATGCTTAAAAATTTGAGATAAACTTGTTAGAAGACAAAACAACACTTGAAATGGACTTACAAAGGGTTTCATGTCTTGGAAAATAATATTTTCAACAAGGGCACCAATTATTGTGTAGATATTTTATAGTGTGTAATGCAATACACAATTAATATCAATAGTATAGTCAGACTATGTAGAACATTCCTTAGATTAGATTGAATTTTAATATTTCAGCACCATACTATATCGACCCTAGCTGTCCCATAGAAAGAAAAGATCTAGAGTTGATATTTACACGCAAAGAATATAACATCAAATTTCATCAAAAACATCCTAGTAGTCAATTGATTACTTAAATTAGGTAACAATAAATTGAAGCAGCGAGAATAATCACAATTATACTATCCATGGTGACAGAAATCAAGGGTATGTTTGTTTTTTTTATTACAAATAAAAAATTACATTATTCAACAATATTGTTTCCAATAACCTATATTATTTTTTATCACAAAATATTAAATTAAAATATTATTTAAATCGACATTCAAATCAAAATTAAACAAAATCTTCGTTACAATAAGTTGTTGTTAGCCTCTGGAAGAAGTTGGAGAGTTTATATATGACAAAATCTCTAATCAATAAGTTATTTTTGAAGCAACATCTGTAGGCTATGAATGCAGGAAGGAACTGCCGATAATCGTGCTGATATGTTCACCAAATCGGTCTTTCATAGCAAGTTTCGACATTGTTTGGACTTGCTAAATGTCACAAGCTGGTAGTTGCCTGAGGGGGGCAAATTTGAGGCAGAATTGAGGAGTTTGTTTATCTTATATTGTAACGCATATGAAAGTGGAATTCAAGTGAAAGTGGAGATTTGTTGATATGCTTTGAATCTAGTTTGTCACTTTGCTGAATTGTCACGTGGTCTCAGCGAGTCAGGGGATCAAGGAGGGGGGGGGAGGGGGGGAAAGTCCCCTTTGTTTGGGATCTGGGGGCGTGGTATTGGGTTGAACTCATATGATGTATTCTCTTGGTTTATTTAAATAGACTTAAGGATACGAAATCTGAAATCTGCAACCTAGCCATCCTCAATAAATATGTTCTTTGTTTTTGCCCGTAGACGTAGCCAACACGTTGTTGGTGAACCACGTAAATATTTATCTTATTTGCGTTTTCTATTTTTTATTCGATCATCGACCATAATCCGGCACAACACATTCCAATGGTGGCTAATTTTCGGGAGACCGCTTGGGCCTACAAATTAATAAAGATAATAATTTTGGAATAAAATCAAAATAAATATCACCGTCAAGATATAAGAATTTTTGTCGTGTTAAATATGTTTCGGAAGGCATCCAGGCGTGTGAGATGGTTTCCGAATGAAGTTCGGGCACGTTAGATAAACGTGTCAAATAAAGTTTTACTCTAACCGTCAGATTGGTAGATTGGCGCGTCAAATAGCGTCAAACGGCGTGTCGGATTTTTAAATCGGCCGTCAAATGAATCTTGGATTGACAGTCAAACTTTTAGGTTGACGCATAAGACGAATTTTAGAATGACCATCAAACAATCTTATTATGATCGTCAGATGAATTTTAGATTTACCACCGGACAAACGTTTTGATTGACCATACAAACTCCTTAATTGACCGCCAAAATGAGTGCAGGTATGTCGCATCAGATGTAAGTTTTAGGGGTTAAGGCGTATCAGATATGTTTCGAAAAAAATACAATCATGCATTAGGTTTTAAGGTTTTACTTTGGTTGGAGATACAATATTAGGCTTATTGCCAATATTAGGCTTATTGCCAATATTTAGATATAAAACCTTGGTAATTAAATAATATATTTAATTTTGTTCACAAAATATTAGGATTTGTTACCAAGATTCCAAGAATATTTAATTTGAGTATTTGGATAAATTTTCAAATTTAGATATAGTTAAAACCAGAGAATATATTAATTATCTTAGATTTTTATTTTTGTATCGATGAGTTACATCCCTTCATAAGTACACTTAACTCTAGAGTTCTTTCAATAGGACTCCTGAAAATGAATGTTCACATTGTTGACATAAGTAGTCTATTCAATCCATTTAACCTCTTTCAATCTCGGGAGTATCATATCCTTCGTGAATCATATTACTATTCAACTGTAGGGGTATTACATTGTTTCTTTTTATCCATGTATTCTATTTTTCGCTCTTCCTTTTCTTCTTCTTTAATTTCTTTCACTATCAAATATATGGACATGCGTTTGATAGGAATTTAGGATTTAATTAATCTAAATCCTCCAAAAATAAGCCATTGGTTATCATTTGGTTGTAAATTTTCAATGGTAACATTTTAGCACGTCTATTGGAACCGAAATTTATCCTTATGGAAAATAATTTCGAATTCATCAAATTACGATCATGAAGATTTGTATGTCTCATGATGGATTATTTCGAAACAATGACATCGTCATAAGACACCAATGCCGTTTACACAGCAGCTTTAGGCCTAAAGCCCCACAACATCTATCCCAGACAGATTCACTCTAACACGGGTGAAAACTTCGACATGAAATAATAGCCAGGAGGCGTCAAACATGGCCACAATAGTAGTACGACCGTACTCTGTAAAGAGCTATACCAAAAACCCATTTACAGTATTTTGGCTACGGCCCACCGACTTCCTAAGTCGAATATGGTGTCAGAACGTATCAATTATAGCCGCTTACTTCGGTCGAGTTTGAAAACCATGGTCAACAATGACCACATGAATCTCTACCATTATTTACAAATGCCAACACCACCCAAACTTATGGTGTACCGCAAACTATGACACAAATTTAGAGCTATTATGCTCTAGGTTTCCGTACACAATGACAAGTCATATTTGCAGTTCACTCCACAACAGCGGAACACTCAACCATACGTCAACATTTCTGAAGTTGCGCCTTACTTTCACCAACCGTATACACTAGTGGCTTAGAGACCTAATGCTGCTCCGGAACCACTACAATGGAATCCACAACTTGCGGTACAACCTGCGCAAGTATATCCCGACGTAGTACAAATGGTACATGATGTTTTTGTGCCAATACCTTGACGGCCAAGGCCAAGGGCCACATGTACTTGCATACCAAAAACCTTTTTCAGAATAGGTTGAATGCAATTATCCATTGCTAGGATAAGTTAGGATTCCAAAATCCCTTATGTTTTCTTGAGAAGACAGTCAGTCGTCTGTGAATACGTGGCTGGATTTATGATACTTATTGAGGAATTATCACTTAATGAATCTTACAAGTGGCAATCGTTCCCTTTGACTATAACTAGGACCGTCTTCAAATGGTACCGGTCCCTCTACATGAATTTCATATAAAATAGACTTAAATAAAGTAAGAGTTTCCTCACAGGTTTTACAATATGTACTAGAAGCTACACTTACGGATTTAATGGAAATAAAACAAGCATTTGGAGAATCAGCCACCACATTTATAAAAAAAAAAAAAAATTCAGATGGAGAAAGGCTCGATGCCCTAATATTGCAATTAAGAGTATATTTTCGTGTTTACGAGACCTACTCATGGTCATGAAGTTCAAAATTTGACACAATTAACATCCAAGATGTCACACTTGGAGTGTGTTTTACAAAAAAAAAAAAAAAAGACGAGGCATATGTGATGAATGTTAATTTTCAATGATTGATGTCGTTGATACAATAAAAAGATACAAACTTCCAAATGTAATTGAGGAAGTACAACGGCGCTTGTATTGGTTAAGTCCTACATTTGCTCCAACCTTAAGCCTCAACAAGAAAAGCCATACCTAAACTATAGAATGAGAATTGCTTGTTTGATGTGACATAGACCGATGCAATTTTCGATGAACTTCTAAAAGATGGTCAAATTTGTATTCCTAAGGGCAAAAAATTGGCCTCCCCTCAGGAAATCAAAGGGCAAAAATATTTCAATTGGAAAGATTTATTTTGATATGCCAGTGCAAATTGACTTCACTTCAGAATGACCATATAAAAGTCCTTAAATAATAGGTGTCTCAAACTTGCCGGTATGAAAATGGATGATGAATATTCCCTAAAGTTCTGATTGCCACCATAATGGTACAATTGACCTCACCAAAAAAAGCATTACATGGGGACGATAGAATACCTCAAAGACAGTCATCATCCAGTTGTGAAAAGAGCAAGGAAAAATTGAGAAGACAAATGATTTAGATTTAACGCCAAGCAAATAAGACGATCCCATGGCAAATACACAAAAATGCCTTAACTGTTGGACCTCGCCCGAAAAAATGTCGAGAATCCCGTCGGATGACTTCGATCGACTCTAAACCAACCAATAATTTTCAGAAATAAAGATTTGTGTAGGTTAACAATACTATGTCCAAATGTAAAGCTCGGCACAATGATCAGACACCCGATCGGATGGATCGAGAGACTACAACCTAAGATACAAGGATGTAGGTGCACAATCTACGTCGGGAAAAGTCAGAAACATCATCCACTAAGTCAGGGAATGGATTCATTCTTCTCATTAGATCTCCTCCAATATCAGTCAATAATTAATATTTTGAGACGAAGATAAGATGGTATGAGTAGATCTGATATCTTTCGAATACAACATTGAATCGTATGAAGTGACACTATACTTGAAGAATATCAAACCAATTATGACCACGACACTAAGCCTTAGGATCTGTGTCTTTATACATTCCAAAGATTCTGGATGATATGTACAATCCAAGATGAGATCGACTTCAATAACTAAAATTAACATGTAAGTAGCAATACAAAACTTGTATCAATGGTTGTAGAATACTTCCAAGTTTGTATCCTCAGCCAAGACCTGCATTGCTATGTTTCAAACCGAAGCCACGGTTGAGCTATGGTCTAGCAATAATCACATCATCAAACGAATCCATGTGTGAAGTTTGAAACAAGTCTTTTCAGATATGGAGTGGAGAGCTATGTTACCATCTTAAAATTAATCATCCGGAGGCCACTTGGGCGTATGAATTAAGAAAAATAATAGTTTTGGAATAAAATCAAAAGAATATCATCGTCCGAACTTAAAAAAAATTTGAAAAAATAAATATGTTCCAGAAGGCGTTCGGGCATGTAAGATAGTTTCCAAAGGAAGCTTGAGCATATCAGATAAACATGTTAGATAAAGTTTTAGTACTATTTGATTGACCGTCAAATAAACTCTTTCAATGACGGTTATATGTACTCTTTGATCTACCGTCAGATGAGCTCTTTGATTGACATTACTAACTCCTTATTTGGCCGTCAAAACGAGTGCAAGTATGGTGTGTCAGATGTAATTTTTAAGGGATAAAGTGTGTCAGATATGTCTTGGAAAAATACCGGCACACCAAATGGTTCCATAAGAGACGAGAGCTTCAGATTTTAATAAATAAATAAATAAATAAATATTAATTTTAATTTTAGATACATGTTATATTGCCTATATTTAGATCTAAAATATTGATTATTAAATAACATTTTGAATTTTGTAAACAAAACATTAAGTTTTGTTACCAAAATTTGAAGATTATCTAATTTGGATATTTCGATCAAATCTCAAATTTAGATATAATTAAAATTAAATAGTATCTTAATTATCGTAAATTCTTATTTTTATAGCAAATGGTTACATCCCTTCATATTGTGAGTATAATAGAATGACATATAGATTTGTAAAATATCATTTAGAATCTATAAATAATGATACAACATCTCAATCAAAGTTATTATTTTCTTTTATTACTATATTTTATTTTTCACACTTTCTTTCTTTCTTGTGTTTTTTTTTTTCCCACTATCAGTAGTCTGAACATTGTATTTGATATGAATTTAGAGTTTAATTACTTTAAATCCTTCAAAAATAAGCTCTTAATTATCATTCGATTGAAAATTTTCAATTAACGGTAACAAAAGTTAAATGTGCTTGGCTAAAGCAGTACTAGGATAGCTAATCTCATCGGAATTTCTCCTGTTGAAAAAAAAAATAAAAAATGATCATGACGAAAATTGGAAAATTTCATTGACTGTGTTTGAATAAATTCGACTTAATCCACTACGAATCTTGGTAAGTTATTAATATCGAGTCACATGTTTATATTTCAAACATTTTGTAAGTTTGTTTACTTAGTATTTTTAAATTGAACGATCCCCTGTAAATATTATCAAAAAATACAGCATATATAGGTTCGACCCGGAGTTTACCTAGTGCGCACTTTCGGGTAGCTGCTGCGGATTCTCACGTTATCAAAAAATAAAAAATAAAAATACAATATATATTAACACATTCAATAATAAAAATTTAATAATTCGATCAAAATATTATTTTTTACATTAATAATATAATTTCTCATACGTAAAATAGTCTATATATATAAAATATGTAAGTCCCACTAATTGTATTTTTTCGTTATTCTTTTGAACTTTTTTAACAAATTACTCCTAATTAATAGTCATGTTGATAAAATCATAATTACCACAAATATAAAATATTATATTTAATATAATATATCATATATAGCATATTGGTAAGCCACCTCCCAATGTTTTTCTCATTTTTTGAATTTTTAATAATAAATTTGATTATTAATATTGGTAATTAGTATAATAAATTAATAAAACTATAATTAACAAAATTTATAAATATTTTTACAAATAAAAAATTGATATAATTTTCATGATTATTGTATAATATATACAATTTTCGTCTCGTAATAATTGATGTGTTTTATTAGTAATACAATATTTAAAGAAATATAAGTTAGTCTGTTTCTTTTGAGGAAGTTTGGAGAAATTGGATTTGAGTTTGTTTACATTTGAATTTGAAGATAGTTTGAATATTTGTGCTCATTTTTAGATTTGTAGGTTTAGCTTTTTAGGGATTTTGATGTGTATTGTTTTGATAGTTATATAAATATAGAGTAAAAGCTATAGCACCTGCATGACATGTTGGTAAATATGGCTAGTTCAGCGCGTGACAGATGCGTGTTCTCTACATGGATAATTTTTATTTTATTTTAAAATATAAAAATATATAAAAGAAAATTTAAAATTTAAATTAAAAATAAATAAATAAAAATTATCTACGTCTCTGTCGTATCGTGGATAACTTTTATCTTTTATATCAAAAAATAAAAAATAAAATCTAAAAAATATAATTAAAAAATACTAATATAGAAATTATTAAAGGCCATGTAGCTCTGACTTGAAGAAAATTTGGATAATTTTTATTTTATTTATTTTTAATTTTTAATCTTATATTTTATATTATATTTTTAATTTTTTAATTTTTAGTTTTAATTTGATTTTTTATAGTTGTAATTTTTTTAAAATTTTTTATATTTTAATACGGGCTTTGGGTAAAAGTAGGAAGTTGTCTCACATTGCTTGATTGTGTCGCTAATGATGTGCATATAAATTGAGTTGTGTAATAAAGGTGGCAAGAAATATGGTCTGGACACAAGAGTGGTTGGTAAGCCACACGCGCACGCACGCTGCCCTCCCGTTCAAACCGGACCGAATACGGATATGACGTGACATGGCATGTACATGTACACATGTACGGGCTAGGGTCGGCGGCGGTTGAGGGTCGTGAGGCTTGGAACTTTGTAAATATTTGGCAAGGCCAATATAAAAAATCCAATAACCGAGTCCAAAACCCACACAGTTAATTTTGTCTAGAGACAAACTCAATTCTTGGACTCCAAGACGAGGCTAAATATTGAAACCCAAGATTTTGATAATATTTTTTTCGGTAAGTTGACTATATTTGATTGTGATTGTGGAAATCACAATCATAACCATTCCTTAGTTGCAATTGTAACTTACAGTAACAATATCACTATCTTAATTGCGATTGTAATTAACGGAAATTATATCATTGCCCTTTGCAGCAAAGGTTCTTCTGTTTTCCCCGGGTAATGTGCGTATAAAAAAAGACCCCTCATATTCATTCAAACGCACATCTCCTCTCCATCTTTGCTCTTCTAGCTTTCTGATAACATCTCCATTTTAGTTTCTCTTTCGTCTTTGTTTGTTGGAGCTCCGACGACATGAAGTGTCACTCTCGCAATATTATCTAATTTTTTGAGAAATGATTCATACTCAATTCGATTTCGCATTTAATTATCGCAATATTCTTTTAAAACAAACATATCCTTTAAAACTAAAATATTTATCATCGTGTGGGTTGCGGAAATTAAGAAATTAAAAAAATAACATATGTGGTCGTGTGTGTTGTAAAATCTCATGGCAAGTCAGTTTTCAAACTAAAATAACATTCGTCCGGTTCTAAGGGTCTCATTTACGTTTTGCCTGTTGATTTTTGAATATTAATTATTATATCAAACGTAGTACAAATTAAGAAAAAAAATTGCAAAAATACTTCAATTAGTGTCTTATAATACTAATAAAATAATATTTGTACAAAATATTATACAAATATAAAAATATGGTAAATGTGACCCTTAAACGGACATAATCTTGTTTTTGTAGTGTGGGACCCACCAAACATTTTTTTGAAACAAAAAATCCTATACGACTGCACGTCGGACGACGTCGAATATGTGTATATATATATACACGATTTTATTTTATTAAAGTATATTATGCGAAAGAGATTTGAATGAATTAAAAATAAAAACACCAAAAATAAAAGAAAATCCAGCTCAATCAAATACTGGAATGGAGGTTGAAAAGTACAAAACTGATTATAATGAATTTTAATTTTATTATGAGTGAGAGGTCATATTCAATTATATATATAAATGTGGGCCTTCTGAGCAGTCGACGTTAGAAGGAAACTTCCTCGAACCTGCCATTTCATCCTAATAAAAATTCTTAACAATTAATGATATTTTGTTGAAAATGCAGGTCACGTATCTAAATTATTAACAATTTTAATAATGGATTTTTGGTCGGTCTGTTTTCCATCTACCCTTCCTTTTTATCCTCATTTTATTTTATTTAATATTTTTATATTTATCTGATTATCCTCTATCGTTAGGTGCCTGATGATTTGTCCCACATCGCATGTACAACCATTTTCACGTGCAATATTGCGGTTATGGTCTTTTACCGAGTGTATTGGTTGTATAGTGAGTTTTTTTTTCAGATTTTGAAAGTCTAAGATATTTAATTCGAATTTAATTTTTTTTTTTTTTTTTAAAGTCTTGATGTATTCGATGTAGTTTATAGAAGTATTAAAAAATATTTGAAGTACTCAACTATCATGGATTTTAAGAGTATATGAATTTTCTTTGATTCTCTTCCCAAAATTTAAATAAATTTTACTCTTCAAAATCTCTTCCTAACAACGAGGGAAATGTGAGAGGAACATCATGAATGAAGGTTTAGATGGCAATATTGGAATGAGCAGTGTGTGAGAAGACTTTTTTGGAAAAGTTATGATGAGGTGAGAAAATGCAAATGGATTACGGGCAAGGTTTGAATTGACTTAAAAAATAAATAAAAACCAAAAGTATAAAATAAAAATAAAAGCAGTTTGATTTTGTGTTTGGATGAATCTGTATAAAAGCAGCTTTTATAAAAGAAAAAACTGTTTAAATATAACAGAGTTGAAAGAACTATTAAAATTACTCAAATGACACAATGTTTAAATTTTATAAATTGCATTAATAGTTTTAGTATAATTAAAAAATAAATTATACTCCTATTTAAATTTGGTATTTTAAATATAATTTTAACTTTTTATTAAAGTATAACATATAAATTAAAAATAATAATTTAATTTTTATTAAAATATAATTGTTACGTATGAAATTTATAAATTAGGTTAAAAAGTCCAAATTAGAAGAAGGAATGGGCTTATAATTGGGTTTGGTGGACTGATCAGGGGGTGTTTCGAGAAAATCGGGGGAGATAGACATTTTTTTGAGGAAATAGCGGGTCGGAAGATCCGCAGGACGGTCTGCAGGTCGGATGGTCTGCAAGTCGGAAGGTCCACAGATCGGGTGGTTTGCAAGTCGGACGGTCTGCAAGTTGGATGGTCCCTAAGTCGGGAGGTTGGCGGCTGGACCAAGAAAGTCGGGAGGTCTGCGGTCGGTCCAACGGGTCGGTTGGTGGGTAGTCGGATGGCCTATGATTCGGAAGGTTTGCGGCTGGACCGACATATCGGGAGGTCTGCGGTCGGGCCAACGAGTCGGTTGGTTGGTGGTCAGATAGGCAAGTCGGTTGATCCACAATTGGATAAGTGAATTGTGGGTTGTGGTGGAGGTCGGGCGCTGAGGAAAACGAGTAAGAAAAATAGTTTGGTCGGTTGAGGACACACGTCAGCAAGAGAGAAGTTAGCAGACGGTTGAAAAAAGGCGTTGTAAGGCCCTAGGATTCAAGTAACATTTTCAAGATGAGAAGTTGAATTTTGGTAAGAAAGGATAAATGATGAAATTGATTCGATCATCCAAAATTGTACTTGGATCTTGACTGATCTCCCAAAGAGTTGCTAGGCCCTAGGATTCAAGTAGGTCTTAGAAAAAAAAATACAAAGCCAATGGCTCGATTGAGAATTTTAAAGACCTAACCAATTATCAGGGTTTTTGAACTAAGTGAAGGAGACAATGTGTTTGATATGTATTCTCTCATATCTAGGATCACCTCAATTAGGGTATCTATTATTATTATTGCTTTGCACAATCTAGGGATTGACCGAATGGATGTCAACACCGTGTTGTTGAATGATGACCTAGAGGACGAGACATATACAGAACAATCCGAAGGGTTTGTAGTATCTAGAAAGGTGTGGAGCTCGTCAAGCTCTGGTATGGTCTCAAACAAGCTCCAATTCAATGGAATTTAAAATTTGACAAAATGATATTGTCAAATAGTATCAAATACAATGAGTGTAAAAAAATTGTTAACTACAAAGGAGATTCTAGGAACCTTGTGCTAATGTGCCTCCACGTAGATGATATGTTGATCATAGAAAATGATCAACGACTCATTATATGGATGCAATGTTGAAAATAAATTTCGACATGAGCAACTTGGGATTGGCCGACGTGAATCTTTGGGATCAAAATGATGGAATGCCAAGACATCCTAACGCAATCGTACTATGTGATTAAAATGTTGAGCCAAATTATATGGTAACTCTATGTCTCAAGAGAAATATGCAAGGATTACTAAGAGATATGTATTCTAGAGAAATGTATTAATCCCGATCTTATATATTTAGTGAATAAACTTATGAGATACTATAACAATCCAAGTAAGCATTGCTGGATCTAGAATATACTAAAAAACTAATGCAATGTTATTTGAAATATTCTTCAATGCTTGAAAGATACTTCGATGCTGATTGGATATCGGATTGAAGTGACCTATTTTTTATAAATGGATCTGTGTTCACACTCAGAGGAGATGTTGTGTCATGAAAATCGACTAAGTAGACATGTATAGCTCGATCCTCATGGAATTCAAATTTATCGCCTTGGACAAGAAATGAGAGAAATCCGAGTGACTTCGACAACTACTATGAAAGATTCTATGTTGGAAGAAGCTTGTGCCCGCAATAATGATATACTGTGATAGCCTCGCGGAAATTGAAAATACATTATGAATATTGTAAATGGTCATATTCCAAGAATACTTTTAGTATTCTATGAAAGACAAATAATTATATGTTGAATTTCTAATATAAAAATATTATTCCATATTTTTTAAGATGTCAGAATAATCAATATATGATGCTTTATAAAATTGTTTAAAAATTTACTTTCCAAATAAAAATTTACCGGGTTGAAAGTTTCTTGAATATAATATCTATTCATAGTGATTTGAAATGTCATATTATTCTTTAATCTAAACATAGCTTTGCACATTAAAATTTTTTAGTATTTTTTTTTTGTTCAATTGATTGATGTTAAGGGAATAAAATTTATTTTATGTATATGTGTATGTGAAATAATTCTCTTCCAAAGAAAAAAATAATTTGTATAATTACTGTTGGGATTGTGCCTCAAATTCTCTTCAATGCAAGATTTTCAGAAGTTTCCGGCGGCCTTAGTCATTGGCATGACTAGGCGGACTTTCTTGTTATGGATTTGATTTTATATATCTAGCCAAATCAGAAGATTTCGGAGGCTTTAACCACGGGCGTGACCAAGATGGCAAGGTTGACTTGGCACCAAATCATTAGAGTCATGGGCGTGATCAATGAGTGATTTCCCAAGATTCCATATCTCCATTCTTCCATATATTGGTGATCTCTATCGATTTGATTTACCTTCCATGTTAGAAGGTCAAAACTTCCCCTTTTGCATAGATATTGATAAGAGGATGTTTTTGGGGGTTGAGAGATGTTAATCATTCGATTTGTAACATTGAAAACATTCGATTCATCTAGTAGATTCCTCATCGTCCGTGGTTTTTTCTCGTTTTGAGTTTTCCACGTAAACCTTGTGTCTTTTCGTATTTTGCAATATTTTGTTTGTGCTTCAATTGTGTTTCGATCCGCTTCCGCAATTTCATCGCACCTTTAGGCACTTAAATCCCTAACAAGTGGTATCGGAGCATTCAACGGTTGAAGATGTCGATTGCAAAATTCGAAATTGAGAAGTTCGATGGCAAGATTTTGTTTGCTATTTGGAAAATTCGGAATGGACGATTTTAGTTAAGAACGGATTGAAGAAGGCATTGGATAGACAAGAGAGTGCAGGGGTGAATGACGATGCTTGGACTGAATTGGATGATAAGGCATTGATTGCAATACAACTTATGTTGTCGAAAGAAGTCCTGCGTGAGGTTGCTCACGAGACCACCGCACGAGGGCTGTGGTTGACGCAGTATATGACAAAGTCTCTCGCCAACAAACTTCGTTTAAAGGAACGCCTTTATACAATTCGAATGCCCGAAGGTACTCCGATCCAATCTCATCTCAATGAATTTAATACAATCCTCATGGATTTGGAAAATTTGGATGTTACAATTGATGATGAAGATAATTCCGTGTTGTTGATTGTCTCATTACCTCCTTCCTACAATCATTTTCGAGAAATAATGCTTTATGGTTCTCAAGAAACTCCTCGATTTGATGAAGTTAAATCAAATTTGTTGTCGAAAGAAAAATTTGATTTTGGTGGCCAATCGAATGACAACGATGAAAGTTTGATTTTGAGGGGAAGATCTATGTTGAAAGCTAATAGAGGCAAGAAAAAATCTCGGTCTAAGTCGAGGGGATCGAGCGCGCATAAGAGTTGCAATTATTGCAAGAAATATGGCCATGTTATTTCCGATTGCTGGAAGTTGAAAAACAACAATGAAAGGTTCGATAAAGGAAAGAAACCTATAGAGGCAGCACAAGCTGATGTCGTGCACTCCGATTTAGACGGCGATCTAGTTTTGACAGCGGCATCGGGAACTCGTGTTAAGAACGAGTGGATTTTGGACTCCGGATGCACATTCCATCTCTGTCCCAATCGGGACTGGTTTACAACATTCGAATCAAAGAATGGCGGTGTAGTATTGATGGGGAATGATGCCCAATGCTCTGTCCTTGGCATTGGTTAAGTTCAAATAAAGACTCACGACGGTGGCGTTCATACTCTTACGAATGTTCGATACGCTCCTGATGTCAAAAGGAATTTGATATCTCTTGGAACTTTGGACTCGCTTGGTTATAAGTTCTCGGCTACAGGTGGAGTATTGAAGGTTTCTATAGGATCTATAATAATTATGAAGGAGAATCGGATTGGATGTTTATAAGTCTTACAAGGTCATACCGTATCGGGTTCAGCGGCAGCGGCTCCATCGATGAATGATTCAGATTTCACTCGATTATGGCATTTGCGTTTGGGCCATATGAGTGAAAAATGAATGAAGATGTTAAGCTCTAGAGGTCTTCTTGGTGATCAAGGAATCACAAATTTAGAATTTTGTGAACACTGCGCTTTCGGAAAGCAAAAGAAGATCGGTTTCTCTATTGTCTCTCATCGTACATATGGCGTGCTCGATTATATTCACTCCGACTTGTGGGGACCGTCGAAGGTTCCATCATTTACTGGGAAAAGATACCTTATGACATTGATTAATGATTTTTTCCGGAAAATTTGGGTGTATTTCTTGAGGCGGAAGGATGAAGCTTTCGACATTTTCAAAAAGTGGAAAGCTTTTGTGGAGAATCTTACGGGTAAGAAAATAAAATTTCTTAGAACTGACCGTGGCTTAGAATTTTGTAGTGATGAATTCAATGAATTTTGCGCATCGCATGGTATTATGAGTCATAAGACCTTGCCGAGAAAGCCCCAACAAAATGGCGTCACAGAACGAGTCAATCGGACTTTATTGGTGAGAGCTCGGTGTATGCTTTCGAATGCAGGATTATAGAATCGGCGTGATTTGTGGGCTGAAGCTGTCTCGACGTCATGCTATTTGGTAAATCGATCTCCACACTCCGCTATTGACTTTAAAATCCCAGAAGAAATATGGTCAGGTAATCCGGTCGACTATTCCTCTTTGCGCATTTTTGGATGTCCCGCGTACATGCATATTGATGAAGGAAAATTAGCTCCGAGAGCTTTGAAGTGTATTTTCCTTGGGTATTCAACTGAGTCGAAAGGATACCCTTTATGGAACGCGGATGGTAAATCATGCAATGTAGTTTTGAGCCGAGATGTTACTTTTGACGAAAAATCTATGTTGTCTTCTGGAAATGGTTCAGCTGCAGGTTCGACATCCTCGTCAAATTACCAGCAGCAATTTGGAGAGAAGGTGGAGTTGCCAATGATGTTCCTACCCATTGCTGATGTTCCTAGCTCTTCCGACCCGCAAGTTGATGAATCTAGTTCGAGTACCACATTGAATGCTCCGGTGAGACATGATACATACTCAATTGCCAAAGATCTTCCTAGGAGACAAATTCATCCTCATTCCAGATTTGTAGAGGATTCTGTGGTGGCATATGCTCGGTCCGTGGCACAAGAATTCGGTGATGTCGGTTAACCGAAAAATTACGATAAAGCAACTTCTTGTGCCGAATCTCCTAAATGGTTTATGGCAATGAAAGAGGAAATTAATAGTCTCTACAAGAATGTCACTTGGGATCTTGTTGAACTCCCGAAGGGTAGGCGTCCACTACGTTGTAAGTGGATATTCAAGAAAAAAGAAGGCATTTCGGGGGTTGAAGAGCCTCGTTGCAAAGCACGGCTAGTCGTCAAGGGATTCAGTCAGCGTGAAGATATAAACTTCACTGAAATTTGCTCTCCCATTGTTCGACATACTTCTATTCGTGTTTTGCTCGGTATTGTTGCTATGTTTGATTTGGAATTGGAACAACTTGATGTAAAGACGGCCTTTCTTCATGGTGACCTTGAGGAAGAAATCTATATGGAGCAGCCCGAGGGCTTCATCATTTCCGGAAATGAAAATTTGGAGTGCAAATTAAAGAAATCGCTTTATGGATTGAAGCAAGCCCTGCGGCAGTGGTACAAAAGGTTTGATTCATTTATGATTGGGCAAGGTTATTCTCGCAGCAAGTATGACGACTGTATTTATTTTCAGAAGTTCTCTGACGGTTCATTTTTATACTTGTTGCTTTATGTCGATGACATGTTGATTGCCTCACGTAACATGTCTTGTATTGTTAAGTTGAAATCGAAGCTTAGTAATGAGTTTGATATGAAAGAGCTAGGTGCTGCGAAGAAAATTCTTGGGATGGAAATAATCAGAGATCGAAAAGGCGGAAAGTTATTTCTATCCCAAAGGAAGTATGTGGAGAAAGTACTCGATCGATTTAATATGCGATCTTGCAAAGCTGTATCTACTCCTTTGGCTGCGCATTTCAGATTGTGCGAAAACTTGAGACCTTGCTCAGAAGATGAAGTTGAGGACATGGAGAAAATTCCGTACTCAAATGAGGTTGGTAGTCTAATGTATGCAATGGTTTGCACTACGCTGGATTTGGCGCATGCCGTGAGTGTTGTGAGCCGTTTTATGCACAATCCGGGAAAGTCTCATTGGAATGGTGTTAAGTGGATTTTGCGATACTTGAAAGGTACATCACATCTTGGCTTGGTTTTTGATAGAAATAAGTGTACTTCATTGGATTTGACTGGATATGTTGATTCGGATTATGGTGGAGACCTTGATCGCAGACGTTCTCTTTCGGGATATATTTTCACTTTATATTGCTGTTCTATTTCATGGAAATCTTCACTTCAGTCGGTTACCGCTTTATTGACCACCGATGCGGAATATATAGCAGCTACCGAAGGAGTTAAAGAGGCGATTTGGCTAAGAGGTCTTGTCATGGAGCTTGGTTACGAGCAAAAGGTTCTTACTATATTTTGTGATAGCCAAAGTGCAATACATTTGACGAAAAATAATTGGTATCATGAAAGGACCAAACATATTTCTGTGAAGCACTATTTTATTCGAGATACGGTCTTAAAAGGTGAAGTTGTAGTGGACAAAATTGATACGTCCGAGAACCCGGTTGATATGTTAACTAACCCACTTGCCGTTGCCAAGTTCCAATATTGTTTGGACTTGGTTAATCTTAGCAGTTGTTCAGTGTCCCGTCGGGGACTTGGCGATGAGGATGTTTACTTTTTGAATCGAATTTGTGGCAAGGTGGAGTTTGTTGGGATTGTGCCTCAAATTCTCTTTAAGGCAAGGTTTCCAGAAGTTTCCGGCGACCTTAGTCATTGGCATGACTAGGCGGACTTTTCTGTTATGGATTTGATTTTATATATCTTGTCAAATCAGAAGATTTCGGAGGCTTTACACTGGCGTGACCAAGATGGCAAGGTTGACTTGGCACCAAATCATTAGAGTCATGGGCGTGATCAATGAGTGATTTCCTACGATTTCATATCTCCATCATTCCATATATTGGTGATCTCTATCGATTTGATTTACTTTCCATGTTAGAAGGTCAAAACTTCCCCTTTTGCATAGATATTGATAAGAGGATGTTTTTGGGGGTTGAGAGATGTTAATCATTCGATTTGTAACATTGAAAATATTCGATTCATTTAGTGGATTCCTCATTGTCCGTGGTTTTTTCCCGTTTTGGGTTTTCCACGTAAATATTGTGTTCTTTTCGTATTTTGCAATATTTTGTTTGTGCTTCAATTGTGTTTCGATCCGTTTCCGCAATTTCATTGCACCTTTAGGCGCTTAAATCCCTAACAATTAAATATATTCTATATCAGTAATGATTAATGTAAACTCATAAATATGGACTAAGATTCCTAACTAATTAACATTCAAAACAAATGATACTATTGCCCATGACGTTAATTTAATCTATATTATGATCCGATAATTTGGATGCATTCAACACGGTACTTGTTGAATAAATTGGTTTAAATATTTGATGGAATTTAATTATAAGGAAATTAAAATCGAAATTTCTCAAAACCAAATTTTCGGTGAGTAGAAATATATTGGATCAACATGTGAATTAATTGAGATTTTCTTAATTATTCGAATTGAAATGTAATTAAAGTCGTGGGATAAAAGTTATTATAGGCTTCGGATAAATTAGTTAAGTAATTAACTAATGAAAGTGGAAAGTTGTCCCACATTGCTTAATTGCGTCTCTAATAACGTACATATATATTGAGTTGGGTAATAAAAATGGCAAGAAGTGTGACTGGGGGGGCACAAGAGTGCCGGTGAGCCACATGCACGCGCATGCCGCCCAACCGCTCGGACACATACACGGGCACGGGCTCGGGCTCAGGTCGAGAGGCTTGGGGCTTGGTGAATGCATGACGAGGCAAAGTTTTGCATCACAACCCATTAATCGTGCCCAAACTTCAAACATTTAATTTTGTCTCGCAAGACCCAAATCTTGGAGTTCAAGACAAGCCCAAATGTTGAGAGCCCAAGATCCCAATAATGTTCTATCCGATATGTAGACTGTATCCGGCTGTGATTGTGGAAATCTTGATCGTAATCAAATTATTCCTTAATTACAGTTGTAATTTACGGTAGCAATATCACTACCTTAGTCACAATTGTACTTTATAAAAACAATATTATTGCCTTTTGCAGCAAAGGTTTCCCTATTTCTCCCGAGTAATGTGCCTATAAAAGAAAGATCTCTCATATTCGTTCAATCACACAAACATCCTCCCATCTTCTCATTTCTTCTAATTTGTCGGCAATCTCTCCAACTTAGTTTGTCCCTCACTTTTGTTCATCAGAGCTTCGCTGATTTGAGGTGTCATTCTCATCAGAGGCAAAAACATTTTTATCATTATATTAGAACGTCAGCCATTAGAGACACTATCGGAGTGTATCTAATTTTCAAAGAAAAGATTTGTTGAAACGTGATTTGGATTTAGCGGTCTACCCGATCCGAAACCAAAGCGAAAAGGCTGTTTCAATTGGCAGGGTTCCTTTTGGACTTATCCTAATTAATAACAAATGAGTTCGTTTTCTCATAATAAGTTAACAAGAAAGAAAGCAAATAAACAAGTTATCTTAAACCCATTTGTTATTAATTAGGATAAGCCCAAAAAGAATCATGCCAATTAAAACAGTCTTTCACTTTGATTTCGGGTCGGGTAGACCGCTAAATCCAAATCACGTTTCAACAAGATTCATCCACGACTCAGATTTCATAGTACCCTTGTTTTTTGTAATATTTATTTAAACTAATAATAAAAAAAACTAGATATTATTTTGTGAGATTATCGACCGTTGATAAGATTGCTGATTCGATCTACGCCATCGGAGCTGCCACTGTCGCCGTCAGAGCCGGAGCCACTGCTGCCGAATTCGGAGCCCCCATCAGGGCCTCTTCCGGAGCGTATGTAATTTTCGAAAAAAAAATCATCTTTCAATCAATTTCACGATACACTTGCTCTCACAATATTCATTTAAACTAACAGTACTCTGAGTATACACAATACCTCAATCAAATAATAATAATAATAATAATAATACACAAAACTAAAGTTAAGCACCAATTAAAGGTCAGGGAGAGGGCGAGGGCAAGCCCCCCTGTCCGACAGCAGGTGTGCAATCTCTTCATGCTCCATCAGCTTCGAAATGAAGAGCGGAGTCGCCCCTTTCTGCGTACCCGCATTAAGGTCGGCCCCCCGGTTGATGAGAATCTCCACAACCTCAATGCACCCCCCCTCGACCGCCAAATGCAGAGGAGTGTGCCCTTCAATGTCCCGGCATTCCATGTCTGCGCCAAACTCGATCAGACTCATCACCACATTTTTGTTTCCTTTGATAGCCGCCACATGTAGAGCTGTCCACCCATACTCATCCGACAAGTTTGTCGCTGCGCCCTTTTCCAGCATCGATTCCAGCTGCCGGAGTTCTCCGCGTCTTGCTGCTTCCAACACCGCTTCGCCTCGCTCCAGTATCTTCACAACATTTATCTGCAACCAACATTTATCTGCAACCATGTTTATATATATATATATATATACTCCAAAGATGTTTAATAAGGGTGAGTTTCTTTTGGTGAGTTTGGTATTAAAATATTTTTTTAATTTTTTTTAATTACGTATTTATATAATACTATCTCCGTCCGACTCTAAGATCTCATTTACTTTTTGCGTGTTAATCTTTGAATATTAATTACTCTCTCCGTCCGCCACTAAGGTCACATCTATCTTTTGTGTCACTGTACTTAACATTAAAAATATCCTTATATTTGTATAACTTTTTGTAAAAATATTCTTAGTATTATAAAACACCAATAGAAGTATTTTTGTAATTTTTTCTTAATTTGTACTACGTTTTGATATAATAATTAATATTCAAATATCAACATACAAAAAATAAATGAGATCCTTAGAGCCGGACGGAAGTAGTATTATATAAAAACGTACAAATTAAAAAAAAATTAAAAAAAAATATTTCAATTAGTGTCTTATAATGCTAATAGAATGACATTTGTACAAAATATTATACAAATATAATGATATTTTAATATTAATTAAAATCATACAAAAGGTAAATAAGACATCTCCAACCCATAACTCCATATTTTTGAAGGGTCTACAGTACATTTATCTATTTTTGTAGGATCTACAGCACATTTTTTGCAGAGTCTACTACAGTGACCCATCACCAACCATACCCTCTATTTTTGCAGGGTCTCTTCTCCAACATACCCTCCATTTTTGCAGGTTTAAAAAATATTCTCTTTCTATTTTATTTTACATAATGTTTAATATAAATAATTTATAATTATTTTACCATAATCAATTAATTATAAATTTTAATAAATATTAAATAAATAAATAATTTACTATAAATATTAATTACAAAATTATAATAAAAAATAATAAAATTAAAAGTAACAAAAATAAAATTAAATAAAATATAAACTTAAAAAAAATAAAAAAAGAATAAAATATAAATAAAATAAACAAAATAAAAAAATTAATGCAATTTTTAATTTTATCGATGATATTTAAAAAATTAAAAATTAAATAAACATAAAAAAATAGATAACTACATAAATAAATATATAATATTAAAAAATAAGTAAATAATTATATAAATAAATAGATAATTATATTTTTTTTTAAAAAAACACCCTCTCATTCCAGCCGGTGAATTCTGCAAAATTGCAGGGGTTGGAGCAGTTTTTTTTCTCTCCACCCTCCAAAAAAAGGAAAACTTCGGTTGGAGATGGTCTAGGACCTTAGAGCCAGAGGGAATATATATTTTTTAGTTGAACAAAAAAAATATAAAACTATAATTATATTAAATAAATAACTGCATAAAATACGAATACAAACAAACTAATATATTAATCATTAAAATTATCTTGATTAACGTATTGCTCCTATAAATATTTTTATGAATGCATTACACAGTATTATATGTGCTTCTTTATTTTTAATTTGTCTGTGTCGACTAATAATTCTTAAAATCGAACATTTTCATCGACAATCTTTTCAACCGACGGAAGCGGTGTATCTAGACTATCTACTATCAATGTAATAAGATCATGTCTATAGTTGCAAAGTGTGATTGTAGAACTCCGAATGCATATTCCACATATTTCCTACACCTCTTGTTTCATTGCAATATATTGCTTTGTTCAGCCTCACGACTCATAAATAGTTTGCACTACCATAGACTTTAGGTGTATAGCATCATCTAAATAGTATCTCATGTTTTACAGATTGTGCAATACCTTAGGTAAGTTTGGAAAATAAATTTGATGATCACTTCATTCCATTCCAAGTCGAGTTTTACGGTAAATCTTTCACCTAATTTATATTTTTGGATTTTACTTTCATTCTAAAGTATTATCCAAGCTTTGTTCCTCTTTCAATTGTGTAATTTCAGTTTGGGAATTTTGATGTTTTGAGTTCATGTCGAATTTGGCTTGGTTTTGGTTAAATAAATGATGTATTTGAACATCTTTTTTTGTTTACCGATTGAATTTTATGTCAATTTTGAGAAATTGAGTTGAAGTGCGATTTTTCCCAAATTGATTTCTAAATTAGGCTTGTAAACTTAATTTGGTATGTGGGAGTGTTAATTGATGAGGTTTTTTACATATTATTGCAATTGGACTTTAATTATATAATTTGAGATTTTGAAATTATAAAATTGACATCGTTTGACCCGTGACCTGATTTTTCAGCCTTGTTTGAATGACTTTTGACTTGAAAATGATTTATAAAGGTACTCTAAATCCTTGTGAATAATTTTAGTAGTTGTTGGATTGAGTTTGGATGATATAGGAGCCATGTGTGTGATTTTTTGGCCAATTTACCGAGTTTTGTGCACTGTTATTGTTTGATGTTCATGTCTTTATTGTAGTTTAACCTTGTGGTTTAAGATTGTCCAGAGGTCCCGGTCGGCTTGGGGTTGTACCATCTTTCTATTAGGCGGGATAAGTCTACGATTAAGGTAAAAAGTTGAATTATGCACGTTTGAAATGAATGGTCCATTATGATTATGTCTTCGTGATGCATGGTGAACTTGTTGTGATATGATAATACTAATTGCTAAATGAAGTTGATGTGACATATAGTGTATATGATAAATTTTTTATTGTGTTATTGATGTTGTTGGCGAACAAATAATTATTGATAAATTGTATAAGCTATGAATTTGTCTAAACTTAGTCGTCGATTGGAAAGTCAATTGATAAACTGTATTAACCATGAATTTGACCAGACTTAGCTATTGATTGACAAATCGATTGGTAAATTATATAAGCCGTGGATTTTGCTAAGCTTGACAATTGATGGACAAGTCGATTGATAAATTGTGTAAGTCGTAGATTTGGCTAAACTTAGTCATTGATTGAAAAGTCGAATGATAAATTGTAATAGTCGTGGATTTAGTTAGACTAAGCCGTTGATTGACAAGTCGATTGATAAAGTGCGATAGCCTTGGATTTGGCTAGACTTAGTCATTGATTGACAAGTCGATTGGTAAATTGTATAAGTCATAGATTTGACTAGACTTGGTTGTTGATTGGTAATTAGATTGTTAAATTGTGTAAGCCGTGGATTTAGCTAAACTTGACCGTTGATTGACAAGTTTATTGATAAATTGTATAAGCCGTTAATTTGGCTAGACTTTGTTGGCCCCAAAATTCGCTCAAGACCAAACAATAAACAAATAACAGCAGCAATGATCAAACTGCACAAACCCAGACACAAGTAAATTCACACAGACAGTTTGCAAACCATTTAAACAACGCACGCACAGTCTGCAAGCTTAAATATAAAACACACGAAATTGATAACTCAGTTCGATCATGCAAGACCTACATCTAGGGGATTCTAACCCACGCATAATTTCACTCATTCAAAAACAAGCTGAACTTACAAGTGAGTTGTATCAATCTTCTCTCAAGAGACGCTAATTTAACCTCACATAGGTTCACCTATTAGCCATTGATCACCTTCTCTCTCACCTATACCTCACTATTTTTTTCCTCTAGCTTATTACCCCAAAGGATTCATCAAGAAGATAATCTAACCAACTAAGATTTCCACAAGAATTTTGTATTTCTTTACACACTACACCTTTGGTTGTTACAACCGATCTCATTCACTATCCATGGAGGGGACCACTCATATCAAATATGGGCCTGGAGAATTAGTGAAGTAATTCGCATTTGGGCCTTTTTTCAATTTAATCTTGGATTCGCTAGCCTAGAGTTTGATCATATGCAATTTTAATTGCATGCAAACATCAACCAAAATATTAATATGAAGTCAACTACTAGAAAACTCCCCCTTTTTAGTTGATGTTTGCCAACCACAAAACAGATACGCAACAGGTAGGTGATCAACAAGGTAAACAGACAAACAAACAAGTAGCTCCCCCTAACTCCGAGCAGCTAATTAAGTCAGCTCCCCCTAAATGAGTTAACCACCGGACAATCAAGCAATCAAACTACCAACCACTAAAACCACCAAACATCTCCTCATTTGGAAAACATTATCAAAAAGGGAAGGAACATTAGAAAGTCAAGTTTGATTTCAAAATAGATGCACTTTCATATTCATCAATATGATGGTCAACAGCATGCGGGTTCACAATTCCTGAAAGCATCCGACTCATCAAAATAGACTTGGCTGGTACTTGGCAAGTTGGTTGATCAATTGAGTAATCCGTTGATTTTGGATAGATGTACTTGTTGTTTGGCTAAGCCTTATTGTTGGTAATTTATTTCATGCATTGTATATTTAATTTTCTACTCAACTATTGCTGATGTTACTACTTTTTTCTATGCAGAGTTGAAATTTATATCTTTATCGACTTGATACATCATAGGAATAGACTATTATCAAACATGCATGACTTTCTACAATTATATATTTTAAAGTAATTATGGGTGTTGGAAAAAATATTTATTACTTTTGCAAACAATATGTTTGTACTTATTTTTATTATATTTTAGCTTTAGCATTGAGACTAGGGCTGACAAACAAATCAGGTTAGATCGGGTTCGGGTTCGGGTCAGTTATAAACGGTTTAAAAAACTTTTGACTTGATCATGACCTATTTAATTAAATGAGTTGATATTTGCAACCTTAACCTGACTTTTTATTAATTTGGTCAAACTGAATCTGACGTGTATAATCTGTTTTTTTTTAATTTTAATTTAAAATAACTATTTTTACTAACAAAATTTTCAAATATATAATATTTATATATATTAAAGTAAAAATTATTTATTAATATCATGAAACCAATATTTAAGAGTCGAATTCACAAACACTACACAATAGTACACAAACAAACATACGATGTATTTGTTTTTAATCTATTGAAAAAAATCAATGTCTTTCCTTTGTCTAATCTTGATTTTGTACAATTTTAACTTAAATTTTATTTTTTGAATGTTTTATTTTTATAAAATAGCCCATGAATATTTGAATTGGATTGGTAAAATTTTAAAAATATATTAAATTTAAAGTAATACTCCTATTAATTAAATATGTTAGACAGATTATTTTCAGGTTAAAATTTTGAACATAAACCTGACTTATTTAATTAAATGAATTAAACGAATTTGATTCAAAAATCTCAATCCAAACATAATTATTTCAAGTCAGGTTAATTTTTTATAGTGTCCTAATTGAGACACGATACGTCCATACATGTTTTTATTTCAGTGTTTGACGTATGATATTCTCATAAAATTTTTAGGGTGTTACAAGTAGCGATTTATTATGTTTTAGTAAATTTTTAAACAGTTTCTATACTTTAAATTAATTTTAATAATAGTTAAATAATTAAGCCAATAAATGCATGTATTAAAAAGGCAAGAACAACTCACGTGGCGTTTGTCACGTGCAACATCAATGGCTGAACGGCACTGATCCACATCTCCGATTGTGGGGTCCGCCCCGGCCTCCAGAAGCATCTCCACCATCCCACAGTCTCCGTTCGCCGCCGCTCTGTACAGCGCCGTCCGCCCGTCCTTACTCCTCGCGTCCACATTCGCCGCCGCCGCCACCAACGCCTTAGCACTCTCCAGATGCCCTTTACCGGCGGCCAGATGCAGCGGCGTCCGCCCATCCTTGTCCCTGCTATCCGTCAATCCTCGCCGTTCATCAACAAGCCGACGGATCTCCTCCGTCCGATCAGACGCCGCCGCCACGTGAAGCTCCGTCCATCCCCGGGAAGCCCACCGGACGTCGTCGGATATCTGCGTACGGACATCAACCCTCAGCCCGGACTCCAGGAGCAGACCCACAACGTCGGGGTACTGAACCGTGGCTCGGTACAGCGACTCGGCCTCTCGAACCGGCAGATCGGAGACGACGGAACGGTGTCGCTTCACGATGCTCTTTACCGCCTCGAAATCCCCGGCGGCGGCGGCGTGCGCGAGGAGGAAAGGGCCGACGAAGTAGACCTTCAGCTTGACGTCGTGGGTACGGCGGTGGGGATCGGAGTTGAACCACCGGTTGACGATCTCGGACCGGGCGGACTCCGGCCGGTCGAAGTCGAGATCGGGAGCGGCGGCGGTTTTGAGAAGGAACCGGTCGGAGGGTGAGCGGGGGAAGGTGGAGGGGATCTGGGACTGGGGTTTGAGGACGATCTGGAAGGCGGCGGAGGAGAGCGGCGGGAGGAGGCCGCCGGGCGGATTGACGAGAAATTTGTGAGGGGAGGATGTCTGGACCTTGAAGGCTATGGGGGCAGTAGAGTGGAGGGATTTGAGATGGAGGTTTGTGCGGCATTTGGTGGCGGGAGCGAAGTCGATGCGGATCTCGTGGTCGGAGAGTTCGACCAGTTTATCCATGGCGGCGGCGGCAGAGGCGGTGGATCTGTTGTGTGGTTCATTTGGGTGAGATTGGAGGTGATGAGTGAAGAAAGGGACTATTGTTCGTCGTTATGGAAAAGACAAACTTGCTATTATTATTATTTTGAAAATTCGTTTACAAATAAATAAATGAATGACAAGTCCCTTCTTTTTTTTTTTTTTTTTTAATTCGGTGTCGCTGTTTGAAAGTGTACACTGGATAAATTTTCGCTGAGATGATGTGTAAAAATCCGTAACTGCTATTCGAAAGTGTGCACTGGATAAATCCGTCAAACCTAATACTTTGCAAAGGTGAAATATGTGTGGTACGTGACGTGACCATCTTGCTTCGTTAAGCATCAGAGCATCCCACCCATAAAATAATATTGTTATGAAATTTAGGATTGAAATGCAATTTTTTTCACAAAAATACAAGAAAAGCAAAAAAAAAACATTACACAAAAGTAATAGAAATATATTCAAAAAGTGACTGACACACGGCTATCGGCTTTAATACTTTTTTTAGTAACAAAAAAGGAAACCCAAAACAGAAACTAGATAAGACGATACAAACTGTAATTATTTGATCTCATTTATAATCCTTGACCAAATTTCAATAGTCCTCTACCTAATTTTGGTTAAGAGTAACTAGGGTTCATGCAAAAAAAAAAAATTATATAAACAAGTTAATTTAAAAAAAAAATATTCAAAACTATTATGATACATAATTAAAACCTGAGTCTATACGTCAGCTAATCAAATACATCAAAACATATAATTTTTATACAAGATACAAACTTATTAATTTTTCAAAATCTTGTATTCACATTAATAGGAATATATTCAAATTCAACTATGCACAAAGCTATTACTATCATTGTAATAGCGATTTACAACAAAAACATGTAACATACGATATACAAACAAGGGAAATAGTAAACTTTATTAATTTTATATCATTCACAATCAATGATAACATATGACAACCCAAGCAATCAAATGATTTAGGAACTAGATTCAATTTTTATATTATTGAACAATGAGCTAATAATCTTATTGTAATGCTTTACACATTGAGAGTTATTCACAAAATTACTTGTCATTCTAACAATCATAGATTCACATATAAGTCATCAATCATATTACAAGTCAAAGAAGATGAGTCAAAATTATGAAACTCAGATGATAGACTAGAGATACTCTAGTCCTATCTCTACATAGTTGATAATTTTTTAACTTACTTTTCTTATTGCTTTTAATTTCCAAAGCTTTACTTTCATATTTATTCATAACATGTTGTCCAACAAGAAGTACAATTCGAAAATCACCAATTAAAATATCAATTTCACTATTTTCCGCACTATCTAAATTTATCTCCAACTCATTCTAAACACAATCATCAAAATCAAATTGAATTTCACTTTCAATAGTTGTATTATCATTTTCAAAATCCATGTGTCATTTAACGGCAGATTGCGCATACAATACATATTCAAAATCAATACCAAGATCACTTAAACCATCAAAATGTACATTTTTTTTTTTTTATTTACACTCAATATTAGCAACATCAATATCATAAGACTCCACAATTTCATTTTCAACGGTACATGGTTGTATTACAACATACTCTATACAAAAGTTAAAATTATAGTGATTATTTCCCCCTCTCCTATATCAATTACTCTCTCTGTCTTACCTTTTGTGTTCGGTTTACTATAAATACAAAAATTTAGATAAAGTATAATTAGTAAGTAATTTAATAATATATTAGTAAAAACAATTATTGTGTTCTATACGTAATCACTTCGTAGATCAAATGTGGATGCTTTTACTCACCGCTACATATCATCGACGTGTATTATATGTGTAAATTTTACATTTATATGTAACTTGCAATTGCCTATAAATAGTAGCATTCTAATGAAATGAAACACACCAGACAAATTCGTCTTCATTCTCATCTTCAATATTTTCCTCTGCATATATTTATATATATTTACTTACTAACATAATCATTGTATCTATATATACATAGATATTTAATATACATACGATTAATTATATATATATATATATACGCTGCATTAATATATATTATAATAATATATAGGGTAAACTATCTTTTTAGTCTCGTAACTGGACTTCTTTATCATTTTAGTCCCGTAAGTGGAGCTTGTCGCAAACTAGTCCCATAAATGAAGGTTTTTCGTTGTTTTAGTTCTCCGGTGCTGGAGACGCCCGCGTGGCTTGCCGGAGGCCATGTGTCCGCCAGGTCAGCGACACCTGGCGGACACGTGGATTTTGTTTTAAATTTTTTTTTTGTAAAAAAAAAAAAATTTATTTTTAATTTTATTTATTTGGTCCAATTAAAAAAATTAAAAATTAAAAAAATGAAAAAAAAATTCATGTGTTCGCCAGGTGTCGCTGACCTGGCGGGACACGTGGTTTCCGGCGAGCTACGCGGGGATCTACGGCGCCGGAGGACTAAAACAACGAAAATTTTTCACTTATGGGACTAGTTTGCGATAGGTTCCACTTATGGGACTAAAATTATAAGGGGGTCCAATTACGGGACTAAAAAAATAGTTTACCCCTATACATAAAATAGTGGTTAGCGGTAGAAGTAATTAATATTTCAATTAGCTAATTCTATATTGATATTATAACACGTTATCAGTACGATTATATATTTTAATTTCCGCAAGGTAATATTTTATATTTTATATGTTTATTATGTCTAACCTTGCCAAATAGGAATTTGGCCCTCTTCTCATTTCTGGCAAAAATTATATGGTATAAACTCGCGATGTTAAAATGCATCTAGCTTCAATGGGCTTGGAAAATACCATTGTCCGGGATAAAAATTCCCCGAGCCAAGATCGTGCAAAGGCCATAATCTTTTTGTGCCATCTCATCGATGAAGCACTGAAAATACAGTATGTAACGTTGGATCCCCACTTGAATTGTAGAAGAGATTGAAAGAAAGATACGATCACTTGAGGCTGACTTTGTTGCCAAGGGCACGAAACGAATGGCAAAGTCTACGGCTTCAGGACTTTAAAACAGTCCAAAAATATAATTTTGTAATGTTCATAATAACATCACAGCTGCGCCACTAGGCAAAAATATATCTGAATCTAACATGATGGAGAAAACTTTCTCCACTTTTCATGCATCTAACATGGTTTTGCAGCAGCAGTATCGCGAAAGAGTCTTCCAGAAATATTCTGAGCTGATCACCTGTCTTTTGCTGGCCGAACAAAACAATAAATTGCTGTTGAAAAATCATGAATCTCGGCCGACAGGTGCAAATCCATTTCCAGAGGCAAATGCAATACATCTGGCAAATCCGGTGTGTGGTTGTGGGCAGGTCAGGAATCAACGAATTGATCGTGATCGAAATCAGAATCGCGGGCGGGGCCGGACAAAAATATACAATCACAATAATTATCAAAACAGGCCCCGATATGTGCCAAATCGGCGCTATAATGACAAAAGGCCATACATACCTCAACAAAGGCTCAACACCGGAAGAAACAGAAACAATGACGATGAATGCACCCGGTGTGGAATCAAAGGCCATTGGGCCCATGTTTGTTGCATAGTCAGTCACTTGGCTGAACTGTATCGGGCCTCAAAAGAAAAGCAAGGAAGAGTTGCTGCCGAAACAAACCACGCTGCCCACAATGACACATTTGACGATGTGATGAGTGAAAATATTACGCACCTGGATGCTGATAATCTGCTTAACATAGCTGATGATGTTAAATGATAAAATGTTGTTGTATCTCTTTTGTTATTTTGATGTTTTTTGCTCCCCTTTTTGTATTACCCCCTATAATATAAGTCTATTTTGATTATGTTACTAATACATATTTTTTATTATTTTTGCCTTCTTACGAAGATATGGATGCCTACTATTTTGGAGACGATGACAATATCTGCCTTATCGACAGTGCTATGACTCACAACATTCTGAAAAACAAATGTTATTTCTCCCATCTGAATATGGGAAAGACCACTATTGTTACTATTAGTGGTGCATCAAAAATAATTGAAGACTCGGGAAAGGCTACTGTATTTCTCCCAAAAGGGACAAAAATGATAATTGAAAATGTCTTGTTCTCGAGCAAAGCTCAAAGGAATTGACTGAGCTTCAGTGATATTCGAAAAAATGGGTATCACATTGAAACATTGAATGCGGAAGAAAATAAGTATCTCTTGATAACTCAGATTGTGAATGGGAAAAGAATTGTGAAAGAAAAATTGTCATCATTTTCTTCCGATTTATATTATTCAAGTACCGCTGAAACATATCACTTAGTAGAGCAAATTGCTACTAACAAATTTAAAACTTGGCACGATCGACTTGGGCATCCTGGCAATGTAATGCTGAGGCGAATTGTTGAAAATTCAAATGGCCACCCATTGAAAAAAAAATATTTTGAGTTCAGATGAATTTTCTTGTGCTGTCTGTTCCTAAGGGAAGTTAATAATCAGACCATCTCCAAAAAAGGTTGGTTTTTGAATCCCTAACTTTTCTGGAAAGAATTCAGGGTGATATTTGTGGACCAATAGATCCACTGTGTGGACCCTTCAAATACTTTATGGTACTAATTGACGCGTCAACGCGATGGTCACACGTATGTCTGTTATCTACTCGCAATCTAGCTTTCGCTAGACTATTCTCACAAATAATTAAATTGCGAGCACAATTTCCAAATCACCTGATAAAGAAAATACGTTTAGATAATGCTGGAGAATATTCATAACATACATTTAATTATTACTGCATGTCAATTTGGATTACTGTGGAACATTTTGTTCCCCACGTACATACGCAAAATGGTCTGCCTGAATCCCTTATCAAAATATTGCAATTAATTGCTAGACCATTGTTGATGAGGTCTAAACTTCCTGTATCATGTTGGGGAAATGTTATATTACATGCAGCAGCCCCGTGAAAATAAGGCCGACAAGTTCTCACTGTTATTCCCCTACTTAATTGGTGTTTGGAAAGGTACCATACATATCTCACCTGCGAATTTTTGGGTGTGCTGTTTATGTGCCAATTGCACCACCTCAATGTACGAAAATGGGACCTCAGAAAAGGTTGGGTATATATGTCGGGTATGAATCCCCCTTGATTGCAAATATCTTGAACCAACAACGGGTGATATATTTACTGCAAGGTTTGCAGACTGTCATTCTGATGAATCTCATTTTGCGACAATAGGGAAAGATAGTAATCAACTGAAAAAAGAAATTTCGTGGAAAACACCACTTGAATTTGATCCTTCTACGAAACATAGTGAACTTGAAGTTCAAAGAATTGTGCATTTGCAGAAAATTGCAAATCAATTGTTTGATGTTTTTAATGATGTTGCTAGAATTACGAAATCATATATTGCAGCACCAGATGCACCAGCTAAAATAAATATCCCAGAAGGGAAAGTGTTGAGTGTTAATAAGCATACTGCCCGCGTAAAACATAGTAGATCGTGGGGTTCCAAGGATAAGAATCCATGAAAGAAAAAAATTGTAAATACTGGTGAAGATATCAACAATGATCAGATACCTGAAAAGGTCAGTACAACCCCTGAAGAGGTTGATACTGAATATTCTGATGAAAGTGATGATGAAGTTATTGAAACTTTTGTTAACTGTACCACCAGTGGAAAATATTGGAACAAAAAGAAAACAAATTTTGATAATGCATTTGCATATTCTGTAGTACTCAATATAATGAAAGATGACGATGATTATGAACCAAAATCATTTGATGAATGTCAGCAAAGAAATAATTGGGCAAAATGAAAATACGCAATTCAGTCTGAATTGGACTTATTAAAAAAACAACAAGTATTCGGCCCTATAGTCCAAACACCTGAAAATGTGAAACCTGTTGGTTACAGATGGATGTTTGTGAGAAAAAGAAATAAAAATAATGATATCACAAGATATAAAGCAAGACTTGTAGCCCAAGGTTTTTCCCAGAGACCGGGCATTGATTTTGAAGAAACATATTTGTCGGTCATGTATGAAATAACATTAAGATATTTTGTGAGTCTGGAAGTACACAATAATCTTGATATGCGATTAATGGATGTGGTTACTGCCTATCTTTATGGCTCCTTAGACAATGACGTCTACATGAAAATACCATAAGGGATTAAGATACATGAATCATTCAAATCAAAGACAAAATAATCATATTCCATCAAATTGCAAAAATCTTTGTATGGGCTCAAGCAATCAGGCCGAATGTGGTACAATCGTTTCAGCGAAAGCTTAACAAAAGAAGGTTACATAAATGACCCTATTTGTCCATGTGTTTTCATAAAGAAAAATGGATCAAAATTTGTAATTATCGTTGTGTATGTCGATGATCTCAATTTAATTGAAACTCCTGTTGAAATCCAAAAAGCTGTTAAATATCTCTAAAAAATGAGTTTGAGATCAAATATTTTGGAAAAACCAAATTTTGTCTTGGTTTGCAAATTGAGCATTTGGAGAGTGGAACCTTTATCCACCAATCAAATTATACCAAAAGAGTACTAAAAAAAATTCTGATGGATAAGTCACATCCGCTAAGTACCCCAATGATCGTTAGAGCACTCGATCAAATAAGGATCCATATAGACCAAAAGAGGAAAATGAAGAAACACTTGGCCTAGAAGTGCCATATATGAGTGCTATAGGCGCATTGATGTATCTTGCTAACAAAACCCGACCAGATATATCATTTGTTGTAAATCTATTGGCAAGATTCAACTCATCGCCTACTCGACGACATTGGAATGAGATTAAGCACATTTTTCGCTATCTCCAAGGAACAATTGATCTCGGATTATTTTACTCGAAAGATTCTCGACATAAATTGATTGATTTTGCCGATGCAGGATATTTATCTGATCCTCATAAAGCCAATTCTCAAACTGGCTATATATTCACTTGTGGCGAAACAGTGATCTCTTGGAGATCGATGAAACAAACTTTAACTGCCACTCACTACAAAAAAAAAAAATAGCCATTTGTAGAAGAAGCTCATCCGCTACAAGTTTTTTGTTACAAAAGTTATTTTTTGTTTTAAATATTTTAGAAACAAATAGTTTTTTTTTCGATTTGGTCAACATTTTTCTTTTGTTGTGGTATTTTTTTTGTTACAATTACAATACTTTTAATTTTAAATTTCAAACTAAATCTAAAATAATATATCATATATATATCATATACATATATAATATTTATTTATTAATATATACAAATTGAAATTAAAATAATTATTTATTTAAAATTATAATTATAATATAAAATTTAAAATTTAAAATTAAATAAAAATTAAAACATTTTTAAACAAACCCTGCGCCACCGCCCCTACTCCCTGCTTCTTTCCTCTACTTCTTCTTTCTTCTTCGTCTTCTTTCCGTACGTCCTCCTTCACTCCTTCTAAGTCCTCCCTCTACACCCCTGAGTGCCGCATCTACCTTTCTGGGTCGTCGACTGCGCTCTACGCTGCCTTCCTCAACCCGTCGACAGCGAGCCGCCGCTGCACACATATATCCTCAAATGTCAACCCTAGTTCTTCCCGTAAGTTTGGATTTGTTTTTCAAATCTTTGTATTTTTTAACTAGTTAGGTTTTTCTTTATTGTTGCTATTTATAGATTTATGGAGGTCAATGTGATTTACACTTTCTCTTAAACATTTTTAGGGCTCAATTTGGTTTTTGTTTTTTTTTTTCCCTTTCTCGAATGAATTTTGGGCAAATCAACTTTGTACAAAAAAATTGTTGTTCTGAGCACTTATTTCATATTACAAAGTTTTTGGTAGAAAAGTGTATTGAAAAGAATGGGTTTCTGAATTGATCATGGTTGCATGTCCATGTCGTTTGATTGATATTGTTAGAACTCAAATTCGGCAGGGAAGACCTAATGCATCACTCATTTTCAGATTAATGATAGTTGGTACTTAATAAATTTGTCTGGTTATGGGTATGAATCATTAGCACATTCGTTCCGTGCAACATATTATCATATCTGGTGCAATAATTTCTATAGAATTGAAGCTGAATTCTTACTTTAGCTTTTAATGTTGTGGATATTTTTAAAACCATATATATGTCTGCTGGTTAACAAAACAGGTATGCAGCAGCGCCACATGAGATTTGGACAGATTAGGAATGGTTCATTAAGGACTATTTCTTTACCCGGCCAACGCTGGTCTCTGTGTTCCTCCTCATTGATGCCAGCATCCTTGTAAAAAGAATCGATCTTGATTATGCAAGCTCATTGGAACAAAATCAGGTTTGTAATGTCGTGTGGAATTATATGTACTAACTCCAACATACACACACATGATATGGTAAGATAAGTCTACGAAAGGAAAGAAAATGATCAAATAATACTACTGCTAGGAAAATAAGCTAAGGAAAATATATGTTTGGTGTACTTACAATTCATTTGATTGTTACTTTCATATTTTAGTTGGTGGGATGTATTGTGTGTATATTGATATGTGTAGGTAGCATTCTTGTTTAGCTGCTAATTATATAAGCATTATATTTATATATTTTATAACTAATATATACGATGAAGTATGGATGTACACTTGAAAGTTCTTTTCTACCTTTTGCTTTATCGGATATTTCATTTCCTAATCCCTATTTTCCATCCGAGCAATGACATCAGTGACATTGAGCAGGTTTCTTACTGTGCATTTTGATTTTTGGCTCTTGTTCCTGTTAGCCTTTTTTTCCCCTTAATAATATCCATTTTTCATATATTTTTCATAAAGCAATTTTTCGAACCTTGGTTAGTACTTTACATTTGGGAAATGCATAGCTTTCTCCTGGAAAAAAGCATGATTCATCGGTTTTCAAGGATCACAAGTTTAATATCCATTAGTAGATGGCTGCTAATCTCTTTAGGTGTGCAAGCTCCAAACTTTTTCCTTTCTCTTTTTTTATTCATTTTTCAGTTTGTGCTTATAGAAAATCACAATTTTTTAGAAGAAGTTACTAGTGATTCTTGCATACCAATTTTACGCAGAGCATATGATTATACAGTTGCATGATGATTCATGATTGGGAATGAAACTTGGTAGTTTGTTTGTGGCATTCGAGTGGTTTTGTGTACTCAATATCCCGACTGGTTAGTGGCTACCATCTAAATAATACCATATTTGAGATTTTCAATCCTACCAATTATGTAGTTTTAGCTCTCGTTAAATTATGGTCACATTACTCGAACTCTAAGTGAGCTTCAATTTTGTAACAAATCGTTTGCACTCACCGGTCAATGACGTGGTTGTAGCATGTTCAATTCTTGTGAATGAGTAATATGTGCTTTGCAATATTACAGAACCGGGTACAGCCTTTGACGGTCGTAACTGGCGGCCGCAATTAATCTATTTTAGCATTGCTGCCTCTACCCAAAGAAAAGTTCAAAGGCCTTTTACACCTTGGAAAGTTGTATTCGAACAACTCAGGAAAACATGTAAGCTTTCGAGACATCTCTTGATCCGGAATAGACTCAAACCCGCCAATATTGTTGTCAAAGTCATTTTGAAAAGAATGGAGAGGTGTGGAGGGTCGCATCTATGACAAGGTTGTTATCAAGCCTCATTTAACTTTTCATCCCCATAATATGGCAAAAGACGGAAGTTGAACAGTCAATCAATCACTCGAGAAGTTGTCTCCGTTCTCTCGATTACAAAAGACATTTCTTCAACATTGGCGAAAAGCTCGGAAATGAAGCCATTGATGCATCCTGAAGCACCGCCAAATAAGTTTCAATGGGAATGGAAACCAATGAAAAAACTAGAAGCAAGAAGTTTGCATACAAGGCACAACTCGCATGCAGTTAATAGTTCACCCATATGGAGCAACTTGTGCCCGAAGAGCAACTCGCCCACAAGGAGTGGTTCGTGCATAGATAATGAGAAACACAATAGAGATGTGCAAACAAATGCTTCTATTGTCGAGATGTGAGACAAAGAGCCCAAATTAGCAGCCCTCGAGGATGATAAGTTTTCTGAAGCTAACCTCAATATCATTGTGTGTGATCAAAATTTGGTATAAGCCTTGCAATATTTGACGATTTTATGGTCAATATGATTGAATTATTATCGAATGAATCTCTGATCTCTCATTAGCATCCATGGATGCTATAAGTTGATGCTGCAGTGAAAAAGGCTAACCTTGTCATGTTCGTCATCTATGAGGACAATATGACGCGACCTCTTTGAGTGTTTTTCTATCGTCAACGACGCTACAATAAGTTAAGTTCTAGTCCCAAAGGAAACCCAACAATCTGAAAGTTCAAGGTATGAGTTAAGGACGACTTATGGTTTAAAGAATTAGTGATTCGAATCGATGAGAAATCTCATAATTAAAGAAGGCATGCTACTTATAAAAAATTTTAGATTCTCTTGAAGAATTCAGTCCATCCGACATTTTTTAAAGGGGCATCTGTTACCTTGCCTCAAACACCTCGGATCGATGAGGCCTTATTTGACAAAAATCGAGCGAGGTCCAACAATGTCGAACGAAGTCCGGCCACATCAAGCGAGGCCAAGCAGTGTCGAGCAATGTCCAGCCGCATCGAGCAAGGTCTAGTCATGTTGAGTGATATCCAACAGCATCGAGTGAGATTTGGTTGCATCAAGCGAAGCCCACGCGTATTAAGCAAAAGTCTAGCAACATCGAAAATAACCCACACATCAAAAAAAGACCTAACACTCATAACTTAGGGGTTCTACCCTCAAAAGCGAGCTCAAAAGTACTATACATCGAGCCCAACAGAATTGAAGCCCAAAAATTAGATCAAGGGTGACTGCATTTATTGGAGAAGATTTTGGGGTTGTTGAATAAAATTGTTGGAGAAAGTTATGGGATTTCTCTCCATAATTTTTAGCATAATAAGGACAAGTGAAATTTATCCAATAATTTAAGCCCAAGAATAAAATGAGTCAAGAAAGAGAGAAAGACGACTCAATTATTTTAGTTTAATTTAGTAATATTCTTTTAATTTATGCAATGATCTTCCATTAGATTCTTATAATTTTTAACCGGGAGCTACTTTACCATATTCCGAATTCAATGGTGCAACCAGCCCCCCGAAACATCTCTCACAATGTGTTCAAACTGCGTAGGAAAGTCCCAAACCCAATCCCAGGGAACCAAATTGTAACCTTCATTAGCAGATTCATTTTCTGTGGTTTCCTTGATCAAACTAGAAGTTACCAAATCATGTCCACCACGATCGAAGTAAGCATATTGACACAAAAGTGCACGTAGAATCCCAAACGGAGTTATTCATGTTCAAGCAAGTTTGAGTAGGCTCCCCGTGCGGGGTCGGATCTGTCTTTTCTACGTGATATCTAGCCAACCAGAAGCAGTTATAGATGCTATAACAAAACTTGATTTTTTTTATTTATCTTCAAATTATTGACTTGAGATCTATCGTGCTTTTTAGTGGGCCAGGGAACCTATCGCAACAATTTTCCGACTTACCAAATCCAATCGACCGTCGAAGTCAAACTCCGAGCAATGAAAAAATTATAATTTGTTATAATAAATAAAATTATGATCCCAAATTTGAATTTTACTACCTACTTCTCATAACTCATTGTTGAAAGATAGGGGAAAAAGAACCTATTATTCTTCAAGAAGAGAGAGTTGGAAATTGTCATGAATGAGAATGAATGTGTGATATTAATACAAATGTGAGTCGTATAAATACGCGTCTTAGATTGTAATTAGGGTATAAATATGCATATCATGTTGTGAAGGAAATTAATCAGAAAATAAAACTAAAATTATTTGTCTTCTTTCTTTATTCTCTCTTCTAATCTCTCCGTGTTGCTATCCGCCATTACTGAGGATGTGACAATTTGATATCAGACATATATTCTTTGTTTCTCCTCTAATGCGCCTCTGATGATGCGATCCTAAACACAACGGTTGGATACTCTGGAACAACAAGTGACAAAACTTATGGACGGCCAAACAACTATATTCCAAGGCCATTTTCAAATGGAAACTAAACTGGAATCAAAGATAAATGCGAAGCTGGAGAGTTTAGGAGACCTGTTGAAGACTCAATATTTGGATTTCATGAAGGAACAACAAATTGGACTTTCAACTAGAGGTAAAGAACCTTTGGATCCTTCTGCTTCACATATTACTCTTGACTCTGTTGCTAAGCCTAAGGAATGAGGGGGAATATTGTCTTATATTCCTATGACTAGATTAAATGATTCGAACCACACTTTACACAATAATAAGTTGCGATTGGAGTTTCCAAAATTGAATGGAGATAATCCTAAACTCTGGTGTAGGAAATACACTAAGTATTTTTCTTATAATCTAGTGTCTGATTATGATAAACTTAGCCTTGCTGCTATAAATTTAGAAGGAGTAGCTGATAGTTGGCTTATGGACTATATTAAGGAAAATATTAATTTTTCATGCGATGAATTCTCTGGATTATTATTGGAAATATTTATAAATCCTGCTTAAAGGAGTTTAGTTGCTCATATAATAAGTTAAGACAAAACACCAATGTGCAAAACTATGATCAAAAGTTTGAAGAAAGAAGAGCTTTACTAAGAGAAGATAATAAAGCTTTGAGAGAAAAATATTTTGTAAAATTTTTTATTAGTGGATTAAAGGAGGCGATAAAGAAGTTTGTGACAATGCAAAAACCTATTACTTTGAGAAATGCCATCCAATTTGCCATCCAAAGTGAGGACATAGTCAATCTTCTCGCTATGGGACATAGAGGACTAAATAGAAGCGGCAATCCTCAATCAGCAACGCCAACAACTAAGATTGGTTCTGATATTACTAAGAAAAAGTTACCTTCTATTAGGAGGTTAGTCTCCTAAAAAAATGAAGGCTAAAAGAGAGAATAATTTATACTTCAATTTTGATGAGGTATTACATATATGATACATGTGCAAAAGTGTATTTGATAATGGGAGAAGAAAATAGGGAGAGTGAGAAAGAAAGTGGAATTCTCGAGTTTGAATAATGTCAACAAGTGTTGGACGAACCCCAAATCTCTTAATGTTGTGGTTGGTCAAGTTCCTTCCAACACCATTAAGTTGTTAGGAAAGTCTAATAGCTGTGAGTTAGTTATTTTGTAGGACTCAGGCAGCACCACACTTTTTTGGACCCAAAAACAGTCTCAAAGTTATGGTGCACAATGGAGTTAATTGATCCTTGGTTAATAACTATTTTCGATGAAAACAAAGTTGCATGCGAATCTAAATGTCCTATGTTTTCTTGGGAAAGTAGTAGTCACATGTTTAGTCCCCTTATGAGATTGTTGAAGTTAGGAGGTCGTGACATGGTTATTGGGGTGGGCTTGCTAAGTCAGTTCGGAAAGGTGACCATGGATTTTTCAGAGCATAATATTCAGTTTTGTTTTAAAGGAATGATGCTTAAATTTTTCAAGGAATTCAACCTGAGATTGCATTAAGTATGCTAATTGTGAACCACCTTAGTAAAGAGCTAAAAATGGAAGGCACCGTGGGTTTCCTATGCATTATATATGAACAAACAAGATGAGACATATGTTTGGTATCCATATATTGAGTTGTTGCTCCAGGAATTCAGCATATGTTCGAAGTCCTTACTGGATTACCCCCTAAGAAGAACATGGATCATGAAATCCCCACTAAGCCCAATATAGGACTATTAAGTAGTATGTTTATAGCTATCATATGTTTCAAATGAGAGAAATTGAGAAATTGGTAGAAGAGATATTTCAAACAGGGATTATTCGACCTAGTAGAAGCTTTTACTCCTCACATATGCTACTAGTTAAAAGGAATGATGGTTCATTGACGTTTTGCATCAATTATTGAAAACTCAATGCAGCTACAATTAAAAATAGCTAACTTATTCCCTTGTTATATTATTTATTGGATGAGTTAGGGGAAAAACCATTTTTTCAAAGATAGATTTAAGGTTGGATATCATCATATCAGAAGCATGATGAGGATATACCTAAGACAACATTTGTAATTGCCTCAAAATTGTATGAGTTCGTTGTAATGCCTTTTGGACTCACAAGTGCACCAGCCACCTTTCAAGCAGCCATGAATCAGATTTTTAAGTCTTATTTGAAATATTTCATCTTGATTTTCTTTAATGATATACTCATTTATAGCTTGAACATGGCCGAACATTTGAAACACTTAAGGCGGTGTTTAATATTCTGTCTCAGCATACCTTGTTTTCCAAAAAATCAAAGTGCAGTTTTGACAAGGCAGAGGTTGAGTATTTAGGGCACATAGTAAGGAATGGGTGTGTACATATGGATAAGTCCAAGATCCAAGCAGTGTTAGATTGGCCTACTTCATCTATTGTTTTAAGGCATTAAAAAGGTTCTTGTTCTTGGGCCTCACTGGATACTTCATGAAGTTTATTCAATATTATAGAGTGATTGTTAAGGCCTAAACTGATCTAACAAAAAAAGGCAAGTTCGTGTGGTCTTCAAAGGCTGAAGCTGCCTTCCAACTGCTAAAAGTACAATGGTTACAGCTCTAGTTTTAGCCTTACCTGGCTTCACCAAACCTTTCATTGTGGAGACCGATACATCTTACTAAGGTTTAGAAGTTGTTCTTATATAGGACTAGCACCCTTTGACTTTCTTAAGCAAGGTCTTAGATCCTAAACTTTTGGGGTTATCAATATATGATAATGAAGTTTTAGCCATTATATTGGATATGGAGAGTTGAGGTCTTATTTACTTCATTTCCCACTCATTATTAGAACGGACCATAAGAGCTTGAGATACTTGTTGGAATAGAAAATCTCAATGCCATTGCAACATAAGTATTTGACTAAACTTCTGGGATTTGATTACAATATTGACCACAAAAAAAGAACTGAAAATTAAGTGGTTGATGTGATGTCTAGAGTTCATATTTCAGATTAAGAAGAATTAGTTGAAGGAGAGTGTTCAACTATTAGTGTCTTTAAGCCTATATGGATGGGTGAAATTATCAGTAATTATAATATTGATTTGTTTCTCCAAGACATACTAGCTGAGTTGGTCACCTTGCTCTACAATATGGCTTTATACAACTATGATGAGAGGCTATTGAGGCACAAAGGCAAGTTGTTGGTGGGTTGTCCTGGGAATCTAAGGAATCACATTTTGAAAAAATTCCACAACTCCTATGTGGGGGGAGGGGTCATTTAGGGATTAATGTTACATTCAAAGGGTATCCAGTATGTTCTGGTGGCCAGGAATAAGGCAATATGTACAGACTTTTGTTGCCTCTTGTCAGGTGTGACAAATGAGTAAACATGAAAATAACGAAATTTCGGTTTGCTACAGCCCCTACCAGTTTCATAACAGGCTTGGACTCATATTTTCATGGATTTTTTTGAGCAATTATCTAAATCAGCCAACAAAGACACTATTTGAGTGATTGTTGATAGATTCATCAAATATGCTCACTTTGTTGCCATTGGTCATCCATTTAAAGCTTCAAGATTTTCCCAAGTTTTCTTACAATCTATCTATAAGTTGCATGGCTCTCATCACAGTGTCATTTCTGACAGAGACAGTTTTACTAGTCAATTTGGCAACAGATATTTAAGGTGTTGGAATTAAGTAGAGGTTAAGTGCTGCATACCATCCACATATTGATGGACAAACTAAGAGATTAAATTAGTGCTTAGAGTCTTACCTCAAGTGCATGTGTGGTTCTAATCCTAATTAGTGGTTTAACTGGCTTCTTATGGAAAAATTGTGGTATAATACTTCCTACCACACTCAATGGGTACCGCCCCATTCACGTATTATATGGTTTTCATCCTACACCATAGCTCTTTGGACCTATACCTTCTACCAATGTGGATGGGGTTCACGATCAACAACAAGCTTAGCACCTACTCAAGCAAGCCCTATTGGCAGCACTATCTCGTATGAAATATTATGTAAATTCTCATTGATGTGAACACGAATTTGAACAATGAGAGTTGGTTTACCTCAAGTTGATACCCTATCGCCAGCTTTCACTTCACTCCAAGGATGTTTGGAAGTTGTGCCCCAAGTACGTTGGCCCATTCAAGATCTTGGCTTGTGTTGGTCATGTCGCCTATTGCTTACCCATCTTTGCTCTCATTCATCCAGTTTTTTTCATCTCTCCTTTTGAAGAAACACATCGGCCTGCCATCTGATGTCACTATTTGTTTGTCTATTTTTTATGATTATGGGAGAATTTTGTTGCAAACAATCAAAATTTTCGCCTGTTGTTTGGCCAAACAGGAATCCTTCACCGGCAACTCAATTCCAAGTTCAGTAAGCTCACATTCCTGAAGAATAAGCTACTTGAAAATCTTTTAAGATTTTAACTCGTGCTTCCTGATTTTGCAACTTGAGAACAACTCGCGTTCTAAGGGGAAGTATTGTCATGAAGGAAAAGAAATGCATCATATTAATAAATGTGTGATTATTATAAATACGTTTTTAAAATTGTAATTAGAGTATAAATAGTGTATTGTACTGTAAAAGAAATTGGTCAAAAATAATATGTGAGTTACTTGTCTTATTCTTTTCTTTTTTTTTTTTTTAATTTTTTTATAAAAATTTTAAAAAAACAAAAAAAAAATCTATCAATTTTTTAAAGATTTAGATATGATAATTGCAACAAAATCTGATTTATTATTTCATCTCAATTAATTGTACATACTAGGTTTTTCATTGAGTATGATTCCTATTAATTCCTTAATATTTGTAGGTGAAACACTAAAAGCGTAATGACTTCGAAGTCAAGTTGAGTGGAGTTGCTTCTGGGATTTGTCCATCCCTGTCCTTACTTTTTGTTTTTTTCTCCCCCACCACCCACCCGGCCACTGTTAGGTTACGCTCAATAAAATAGTACTCCCTACATCCCAGTTACCATGTTCATCTTTATATTTACGTATGTTTCATTTATTTTGTTTTTTTAAAAAAAGAAAAAGAATAATACACTTTAATTTTATTTTAAATTTTTAAATTTATATTTTTAAAATGATAGGATAATTTTTTTTTAATATATTTTAAAATATTTACTAATTATATTCTTTATAAATTTCAGTGTCCATAGCAAATGGGACAATGGACGGATGGAATATACACTAATACACATTCGAATCCAACGTTGAGTTATTTTATTACACGAATCAAATCCAAAACGAAACCCCATTTGAAAAGTCCTCCGCCGGCACCGACGACGTAAGCACCTGAGAAAATTCCAAAATACTACTTAAGTATTATATACAATAATAACAATAATAATAATCAACCTACCCCTGCGTACGTATGCGCGTTCATTCTTTGTCGGTTTTTGAATTCAAACCAAACCCACCCCCATTCAATTCTTAGTTTGCTTCCCTGCCAATTTGGTGCCATACCATATCATGTCAATAAAATTAAACTACAAGTACATATATATATATATATATATATATTACGCGTACCCAAGATCCAGTCTTGCTTAATTGCCAGGATAGGAATAGGAATAGGAATAGAACAGGACCTCTTATTTTGATAATAGTAGTCAGCCTCCCCATAACCCAACTTGTTACTTAACAAACATTTTACTTACGTAACGCTTTAAACATAGTTTTTTCCCAACTGATCTGTGGGCTGCGTCAACTTGGTTAGGTAGGTAGTGAAAGATTACAAGGCTGGTCTTCCATCTGTTCAAGAAACTCTTTTGGTTGTAATCCATTCTTCATCTTGTTGCAAAAAACAAGATTCCAATCGAATTAGATTCACTTTAGTTTCCAATGAAATGAGGGAGACACTACTAGTACTTCACCTGTGTAGGAGATTCATATTAATAACATTCATGGTGTGCAGCAGCAGCAGCAGCAGCCTCAGCCACAGCCACAGCGTTTGGGCTCTCGACGGCGAAGGTAGGTCACTGTGTACATATGTACGTATGTATATGAATGATCATCTCTCTTCTATTGTGTTATTGCAGCAGCAGGGCGACAGTTACTGCAACTCGAAGCTCCTGTAAGAAGAATACCGCCGTTGCAATTGCACTTCCCCCCACAACCACCACCGAACTTACCTCCTCCGTCGTCTCCCACTGTCCGGCCACAATCTATTCCTACACCTGCCCCGGCCCCGGCCCCTTCGCCTTCATATGTCAATGTTCCTACATCATCACCTCCGGCTGCAACGCAAGCAGATGAAAAATCAAGAACATCTCTTGCAATCATACTATCTGCAGCCATTGGAGGCTCTGTACTGCTCCTACTTTCAATCGCCGCCATCTTGTGCTATCGAAGTGGCAGAGTCGCGGCAGTGAAGCCGTGGAGAACGGGATTAAGTGGACATCTTCAGAGAGCATTAGTAGCTGGTACTTTTACTTCACATGCGCAGCCGAGTGCTTGATTTGCTCGATTTCATTTAACTTAGGGAGGATAGATGTTTTTGTTGTCTCAGGGGTACCGAAGCTCAGGCGATCTGAACTCGAGGCTGCTTGTGAAGACTTCAGCAATGTGATCGGTTCTTTATCGGTTTGTACTCTGTATAAAGGCACATTGTCCAGTGGCGTCGAGATAGCAGTTGCTTCTATCGACACGGCGTCTTCGGCTGAATGGTCGAGCAGCGTCGAATCCCAGTTCAGGACAAAGGTAACTATCTATCTGTCTATCTTTTAACTCTATTTCGCCAAAGACTCGATACTTTTTACCACATTTCACATGTGATCTTCGTCGTCTCAGATTGATACACTGTCGAAGGTGAATCACAAGAACTTCGTAAGCCTGATTGGATACTGCGAAGAAGACGAGCCTTTCACTAGGATGATGGTTTTCGAGTACGCCCCCAATGGAACTCTCTTCGAGCATCTACACAGTGAGTATTATATCCAATTCTTTCCATCGAAGAACTCGTAGCAGAGATCAGTTCTTTATTGTTACCTTGCTTCATTTTCGTGGCAGTAAAAGAAGCCGAGCATTTGGACTGGGCCGCACGGCTGCGAGTGGTGATGGGAATCGCGTACTGCCTCGATCACATGCACCGGATGACACCACCATTATCCCACAGAAACTTGACCTCTTCGTCCATTTACCTAACCGAAGACTACGCAGCCAAAGTATCCGACGTCATATTTTGGGACAAAGGTCCTGCAGTCGAGCGCCCCTCCACTCCCCCAACCGACGTGTACAGCTTTGGCGTTCTGCTGTTTGAAATAATCACCGGAAAGCTCCCATACTCGTCTGGCGATGATTGGCTCGAGGACTGGGCATTTGATTACCTTAGGAGTGTGCAATCCCTTACCGAAGTGGTCGATCCAACTCTGGGAACATACAGAGATGATCAGCTTCAGCAGCTTAAGGGAGTGACAGAGTCCTGCACTAATCCTGACCCGCGGCAACGGCCATCTATGGCTGATGTTTGCACAAGGCTGAGGATGATAACAGGGATCGGAACTGACAGTGCCGTTCCTAAGTCGTCGCCTCTCTGGTGGGCAGAAGTTGAGATACAGTCTACTGAGGCTGGGTAAAAATTGAACCAAGGTGACAGATATACAGATGAACTAAATTACTGTAATTATTTTACTGAAAATTTCAATATGTTTTGAGGTATATAACAAGGCATGACCATGTAAGTTCAGCAATAATATTTAAGAACCTTCCTAGAGAGCTTAGAACTTGGTTTTACCTCTTAAGAGCTTCTCAGGAAGATGACTGCAGCCAAACCAATGATTCATCAGTTCAGGGGTTTCCTGCATGATTTCTTCAAGATAAATGTATTTAAAATGTAACCCAGGATATGAAAAAACAATGTAGAAAGTGAGCAAGAGAGTACAGGCTGACTAAAACAGAGCCAGCAAGCTCCAGGACAGAAGCACAAATATATCCCTAAGAGGTTCAGAGTTCCATTGGCATTGCAAACATTTTGTTGATTTCATCAATTGCCTCTTTAGTGCACATAGTTTGTTCAAACAAATCGCTTTCTTTTCTGGTAGACGAGCTCGTGAAGGATTTCCCTTGTGGATTATCAAATTCATCGTCGGGGAAGATTAAAAAACCTGACCGATCATTCACCATGTCATTGGGTGCTTTGTCCTGATCCAGGGAACCATGTTTTGTAGTAAAACCTTGTGGTATCAGGGATTTGTTGTTGATGTCATCTTTTCGCTGAATGGTTTGCGGTTCATCATCGGGGAGTATCATAAAGTCCGCACAATTGTTTTTCACATCAGGCACTCTGTTGTGTTTTTTTGATCGGCCTTTCCTTGCATATTCTATTGGCTTTCCAAACATGCTGTTGATATCATTCATGGCCTCCTTGAAGTTAATTGTCGGTTCTACAAGGCCGTGGTGCCAAACATTTTCTACCTCTGGTTCCTCCAAGATAGTTGATCCTACAAACCGAGAAACAACTGTATCCTCCCAGAGTCCAGCCTGGTGTGATCTCCTAGGATTTGTAGCTCGAGAACACTCTGAACGGATATCATTCGGTCGAGCAAAGACAGATGCATGTTCACCTTGCACACTAGATGTGCTTGGATTGGAGGACTTCTGACCTTGCACACCTTTCTTTGTGCATTCCTCTTGATCATTTATTTCCTCACTGTCGACATAAATAGCGAATGGTCGGTCCAGTGGTTGAGCTACATCTCTTTCATATGTGGGATTTGATGGATTCTTCAATGAAGCATGGTCTGTTACTACAGATTTGGTCTCTGTGCTCTCATCAGAGTAGACCTTGAATCCAGTATTTGAGTTGTTACCGGTTTTGGACTGACTCCGTCTTGCTCTACCACCAATTGATGGCTCCAAAGGCTGTTGGAACATGCTGTTGATGACATTCATGGCTTCCCTTGTATTAATGGTAGGTTCCACCAGGCCATGATGCCGAGCATCTTCTGCATTAGATTTCCCAATAATGGCACTGTCTACTAACTTAACAAAAACTGTATCCTCGCTACAACCTTTAGTATCCTCCTCTTGCTTTTCTTCTTCCTCGTTTACAGAATCGCTCACATGTGCCTTTTTCACAAGTTGATCATTGAGTATTCCAATATAACCAGACTTTGCTTCCATTGGTCTCTGGTTAGCTTCTTTCACAGGTACCTTCTCATTTTCAATATCAGCAAACTTAGCTTGTGTTTCAGGCACATACTCTTTATTACATGATCGCGCAACCTGTTCGGGTTTACAATTCAAAGCTCTTCTGTTTGATAACCTAGCCTGTGTCTGAAGATGTTACCCATGTTTAGGATTAACAGCAGAATTCCTACAAACAAAGCAAGTGTAATGTGCATGATGTTGATTAAAAATACCTGAGCTCTTTTGTTCTTATGTCGCTGCATCCGGTGAAGAAACTGTTCATATGACTTCTGCAACTCGTCAGCAGGTTCAGCAAGGCTATAAAAGCGGGAAGAAATATGGAATTTAACAAGGTGGATGACTAACTGTATTATATCATGATATCAAAATATATATAGAACACTCTGCTTTGTTTGCACACCAACTTTCACCCATTTGGCATTATTTATTCACCTTTGGTAAAATATCACATCAAATACACTTGTTTTCTCACAAAACATCAAATCAAAATATTAACTTTTTACTTTTTCCAAACTTCCAAAACTCCAAAAGTTTCTTTCTAAATGGAGTTCATATTTTTATAAAGCACAATATACGATGATCTTGTTCAAATACTACTTATAGCCCAAATCAATTTTGAAACCATTTATCATAGCTATAGCAGAATTTCACTAGGTTCTGGATTCTAATGGCATGAAGAAATTTGCCCAAAAAAAATTTAAAAGCAGAAGATAAACATAAGGAATGACTAGGTCCCTATGAACAATGTGAAAGGCATCAAAGATAGAAACTGCAACTCAGATGTTTATTTGATATTTTATTCCTTATGCAACAAATGAAAACTCATTATGGATGCATCTGAAACCATTATTATAACAAGCTTAATAATATCCTAGCAACAACGTTCGTATTACAATAAAAAACATAACGCCTTACTTCTGGACGCCCATATGATAAATCCTCTCAGCTGCATCAAACTTCTTTATCTTCTCATAGTAGAGAGCATATGCCTGGTAAAACAAAGACTTCTTCATCCCAATCCGATTCATTTCCATTGTTCTCAAAACAGCCTTTGGATCATCAACGAAGTCCAGCTACAATATGCATACAGCCATACAAGATGAGTAAAATTGTTGGAAAAAAAGTGAACCAAGATAACTTGTTTGTGTGAAAAAAAAAAAAAAAAATGACTAAAACACACAGAACAATGCAGGAGGAGATTTATTCAACTCTACATCTTCATTTTCTTGGGTACAACAGGTATTAATAGTTCTTAATGCATACACTACTATATTACCATTTCTTTTATCAGGCACAAAACTCAACTAAATGGCATCGGTAACTCTTGCAACCTTCAGAGCTCAATTAAATTTCTTAGAGTAATCCTACTAGTTTCATCTGTATCACCATCAATTCTGCTAATTAAACATACAGAAACCTCTCTTGATAATAGATAGAATAATCAGCAGCAAGCATTACCATATAAGAAATACAAAGTATATCTATCCGCTCCCTAATCCTACTCCATACCTCAAAACAAACCTAACTATAGACATTGCCTCGTTCAACGAGGATTACAGATCACCAATGCACAAAAACAAAGTATATTGAAGACAAAACAAAACGAGAATCTCAGCCAACAAACAACATTGAACACATATAACACTTTATTTATCGCCATAAATAAAGGAAGAAATACCAATTGCAGCCAAACGCGAAGATAGCGCATATCATTACTGTAGCGGCCGTCCGTCAGGAACGCCTCCGCGCATTTCTGAAGAAACCGAGGTAGCTTCTCCTTCATAAGCTGCGGAGGCAGAGCCTCCTTCATCTTCTTCACCCCACTACCGAAAAAACACAAAATTTAAACAGAAGGAAATCAATCAGCAGTAGCGAATCCATCAAACACAGAACAACAGAGAGGAGTTAAAATACTTACCGGAGCCAAGGAAGGAGAGGATCGCTCCCATTATAAGATCTAATATCGGAAATCAGCGAGGCGAACAGGTTATCATAGAGACCATTGCCGTGGTTGGACATCGGTTGAGTATCTTGGTTGCTGCAGGATGGATCTGAAATTGTAACTCTTCTTGGGAAAAGCTTCCGTTGGGGTTGGGAAGCCATTTTAAATTTGATTTGGGCGGTACTTATTGGATATTGAAATAAATTTCTCAAAAATATTAATTTAATGGACAGACCAAATTTTAAAAAAAAAATAATAATAAAAAAATATATATATATATACAAATGATTTAATTTAAAAAGTCAATTAATGAAAGTCTATTGTTTCACGATCATAAGTCCAACCTCCACACCATCGGACCATCCCTCACTCTTCAAACTATTGATGATATTGTTTGTGGTACAATTGATTTAACATTAGATCTCAATTAAATATATAAAATATGAATATTATTTTGTAAAGAAATAAAATCTTATATAATACAAATAGATACAAAATATATTTATTTATTTATCATTAGCAAAAATTAATTTTATAAAAAAATAGAGAGTTTTAAACATAAATATATATATTTGTTAATTGAAGACAGATACAGACTTAAAGGTGTTTTGAATGAGTATTACAAATTTAATTTAATTGATTTATATTTGTTAAGTGTGTTTAATATTGATAAATTTATAAAAAAATAAAGGGTCATCCGCAATACATTTCTTAATTATACTTTACTTAAATTATTATATCTATATTAACGGACACATATTATCCGAGAAAGGAGGGAGTAAAAATGAATTAATTATGGTGTGTTTCTTTTGGCGAATTCAAAAATTTGTCAATGTTTTGTCAATATGTGGTTTAGAGCATCTGCATCGAGGGGTTCTTTCCCCTGCAGAAATCTCCACGTCAATGCCACATCTTTTGGAGAGTGAGGGATGGTCCGGTGGTGTAAAAGTTGGATTTGTGACCGTGAAGTTGAGAGTTATTTTTTTCAATAAATGTTGTGTTGTGTATTATATATATATGCTTATTAAATTTTAACTATGTGTTGGTTATATATATTTATGTACTAGAATAAATTATCTATGTGATTTTATTATTACGTTAAATTGATATTACTCGTGTGCTATTTGTATTTATATATTTTGTTAACTAACTATTAATGATATGTTGTATGTATCTACGTATATAAGAATATTTTAATATTCTAATTTTTTATCAATAATATTGAATAGATGTAACATGTGTAATCTTTGTATATATTGTTGATTAGATATTAAAAATATATTACTTATATTTAAATTACTAAATGGCATGGATCCTCAACCCCTTTAGAGTAACTGTAATGGCAAAATAAAATATTGCCTTGTGCCGCCACTGTGTCCAGGCAAGAAAATTGTACTTTGGATAAAAAGCAGTTTATATTATGCAATAACTTTAATTTAAAGATCTAATTTTATAAGATATACGTAAGAGAAAAAAAAAATTCATTTCTTCAACACCAAAAGTTCTTCCCCATATTCTTCTCGATCGAATGCAATTTTCAGTAAAGTTTCCTTCTCCATCAATAATTTCGCCTCTAGAGCTCTGGGGACGGCCAATTTCTCAAAAACCCTCTCTTCCTCCCTTTGCATTTCAATTATTTGTGCTAAACTCGACTCGCTTTTGTCTTCGATTATGCTCGAGGTTCAATTTGAAGTAAGTCGATTTGGTCATTACTATTTTTTGGGAGCGTGACAAACATGATTTTATTGTTGTTTGGTGAAAAAAAGTTTTAAATATTAAACCCTACAAAATTTTGACGAGGAAAGATTATAAACTATGAGATCTCGTCATGATGCATGGAATATTGATAAGTTAGTCGGGACATTTTTTAGTAATATATTTCGGGTATGGTTTTAATCATTTAACGATAAGTATGATATTTTTCTTGATATTTTAGCATTGCCCATACGATCCAATAAACTGAACTTGTAAAGCTGTTCTTTGGTTGCTTGAAGGGTGACGAGAATTTATTTGTGTCTCACCCATTACTTTTTTGGATTTATGGGTATGTGGTTATTCAGCATCTTGTGTTTTGGTCAATTCATTTCATAAGGTGGGTTGGGCTTGTTTATAATGAGAAATGTATAAAACTTCAATTATATTGTTTTGGTTCTGTTTCTTATGTTTTTGGTTGAGTTGTTATTGACATTGTAGCATTTTACACCTTCCAATCAACGAAATATGTTTTAAACCATCTCTTATTTGCATATCTTTGTTGTTGGCTTCTTGTTGTTATGATGATGTTAAATAGGTCTAACCATCATTGTTTTATTAGATTAATAAGTTGCTTTCAGCAAATCACCAATGAAAACGGATACCTTCTGATATTGGAGAGCAACATCATCTGAATTAAAAACTTCTTTGTGGATGTGAAAGCATTAAATTGCATGTATAGTGTCGCAATAACATCCCTTATCCTACAGGATTAATCATAAAAATTATGTGCCCATTCCACAAGATTTGGCGTGTTATTGGCAAAGATAGAAGCTTCATTAAGAACGTAAGGCAATAGAATTGTGCTCTTATTTAGGCTGACTATCTCAAGGGCAATCATAAGGAATGTATTGTTTCTATGCTCTCGACAGAGGTAATTCTATAACTCTTGCAAATATATTTATGGCATGGATACAATTTTGTAGATTTCTATAGTTAATATGTGTTTGCTTTGCCCGTGTAGTTTTTAATACTTGCATTTATAATTATAGTAATGAATATCACACAGTTTTCTATGTTACAAAGATAAGTCCCTTATTAAGGCACGGCGTACATGTACGAGTCTCTTCATATGCATATATGTTTGAGTTAGATAAATTTATCTACTCTCTTGATGGTTGTTTTTAAATACAATGGAGAAAAATATATGGATTGTTAATTGCATTGTGTTATTTTAAGCTACTAACTTTAGTTTGGTAGTAGTACCTTCCCATTGTTACCAAATGATATGTGTATAGTGAGTCTTATAAGTTATATGATCAACATAATTCTTGATTCAGTTACCTGATTTTCATTTCTACATGTCAATTTCTTGACTTTTGCTACTAATTTTATAGTTGGTCCTGCACAATTCACGTAGTTTGATTGTGCTTTGACATCTACGTGTTTTATATAAAAATAAAATGAATTTTTACCCTATATTTTTCAAAAAATACAATCATGACGGACATAATATTTGGACAGAGAATTGATGAGGTGGTTGATTTAGTGGATATATCTCAAATAAGTAACAAGCACCCGCTAATGGTAAGTAACGCGGCTTCATGTACCCACAATACCCCAAATCTGCCTACACATCAGCATACTTTCCCAAGCCAATACGATATGAGTTTTAGTGGTCCTTTCTCTCATATTCAATACTACCCTCAACAAAGTGATCCCATGTTATACACAAATATGTGAAACTTTATACTATTCGGGGGATTAGCTCAGACTTCTTCTGATAAGACGTGGGCATCACAAGTGAACATATCACCCTTCAATGCTAATTGTCCATCGGTACTGTGTCAAGTTCCTTCACAATGCAATCCCAGTGTAAGGCCCACATAAACAAACCAGCGTGAAAATAAGAATTTGAGCCTAGTTGGGGATGTAGAGTTGACAACCGCATGGTGTAGCATGACTACAAATTCACGAGTTAGGGTTGGGGAAAAAAGACAATGGCTTTGGAAGCGTGTCTATGAGACTTTTGTTGTACTTATAGAAGAAAATAAATGAGTCAATAGATTATAAAATAAGATAACACCAGTAGGATGTGAAAATTGGTGGATGAAAATTCGATCCCAATATACTAAATGGTCGGCCATCTGAGTTCAGGTGCAACTAAATTATTGGAGTGGTTGGAGCCCATCAAAATAACAATATGGTTTTTCCTATGATGCCTGGAGAAATAATAACTTGTATTAATCAAGATATAACTAAAGATCCATCTCAATAGCAAGATTACGAAGACAACCTTTTGATTGTTGTACCAAATGGAATGCCTACTTAGACGTAGTTTTGAAAAAAAAAAAAAATGCGTCCATTATGTTGCTTCGTAACCTCAATCTATCAAATGGATTACCAAATGGTACTAGATTGATGCAATACCAAAATGGTACTAAATCCATCACATGAAATGCAATACCAAAATGATGCAGGCTTGCAAGCCCTAGGAGTAGATATTGCACCTGTCCAAATCAAAGAAACCCCGCATGTATTTCTATAAACACAAAATATTTTAATACACTCCTTACAAAAATTTCTAACCACCTATAATTTTGAAATTGCAGAGTTTGAATATTGATGCCCAACCGACACACATGGTACCTTTTTCAAACTCAATATAACAAGCATTGTCTGACACATCGTCGCTAAAAATACAAAAGTTAACAATGGTTTATCTTGACAGCTTAACTAATGTTTTCGTGAGGCTTCGGAGGATGTACAGTTCACAACATAACATGATGGAGATTCTTGAAAAATTGTTAAAGAAAGTGATTGAATTGAAAATAGATGTAGCAAGATGGCTTCAAGATCTTGAATTTCACCAGTCCACATTTTCAGTTGTTGAACTTGAAACAATCGCCACCTCTCTTGAAAAAGCAGAACAAGACCTTTCATTTTCTAAAGTTCATTAAAGTTCTATTGAATCAGAAGAACAAAGAATGACAAGAGAAATAGAGTTACGACGTGAAGAAATTCAACGAATTGAAGAATACCTCAGAAAAAAGAAAGTTGAGCTAAAGCAACTCTCCATAGACTCCACAGCCCTCCAACAAGAAAAATACAAAGCAAAGAACACATTGGTAATCATGGAAACTTCCAATGACGAAATCCAACAAAAACTTGAAATGACTCTAGATTTACATGAAGTGAACATAGTATTGCTAAATGTTGCAAGAGCCCACATAGGCAATCTCACTCAAATATGGTTGGATGTAAAGAGCATTATTGATAATTAAAGAAATCTTGTTTATTAATTATTGATAGAATTTCTTGATTGTTTTGTAACCCAACTTACTTTTAATCAAAATATGCATACATACAAAGATACATTATACAACTACATTATGAAATTTAATTAAAGCATAATCTCAATTGAAAACATTATAAAAAAAAAAAACAATTAACAATTAAAAGTATCCAAACGGACTAAGGGTGTGTTTGTTTAGGGTTTGGATTTTGAGTTGGAATTTGAATAGTAAAAATTTTGAATTTGAATAATTGTATGATGTGATATAAATAGGTGTTGATGTGATATTTTGAATGTAAAATTGATTTTTAGTATAATATAAAAAATAAAAAATAGGTGTTTGATTTGATATTTTTGGGGGAAAAAAATGGGATTAATAGTGTATTTAAAATCCAATCCCCCAAACAAACACACCATTAGCTTATCTTGTTTATCTTATTCATAATTACCTTATGATTCTATAGAACAATGTAGAATCCATCAAACATAAATTTTGGACACAATGTGTGTTAGAGAGGAAAAATAAATAGCAAACTGCCGCCCATAGGCCAATCAGCATACCGTCCTTTCATTTTTTATCCTCTGCAAGGCTATCAACAATGCTATCAAATTAATTTACTTAATATTTTTTTCTTCTTTAGAAACTCTTAGTATAGTATATACTTTATTTATTAATTTTCCTCACAAATTATCCCATCTTACCTATCCTAACTCAAATGTAGAACATACAAAAATACATTATATGCCTAGCCTATGAAATTCATTTGAATCAAAATCTAATTGCATATATACAAAGATACATTATATGCCTAGCCTATGAAATTCAATTGAAATAAAATCTCGTTTAAAAGCATTACTCAAAACAATGAACAATATTATATACCCAGTTAAAAATAAACAGGTTTATATTATCTTGTTTTCAAATATGTTAATACAAAAAAACTATTCACATAAACAAACTCATATTTACCGGACTATTATACTAAACATTATAGAATTTGATAAACTTTAATTTTGACTGGAGGATGTGTTATTTAGTGCAAATAATTAATAATATGTCGGGCATAAGCCAAACAATATATTAACATTTAATCTTTTCATGCTCCTATCGGTCATTACCAAACTTTCTAATCAACTTATATCACATTTTTTCTTTACTTAAAAACTATTAATATAAAATTAGGTAATTAATAAGTCTTATACTATATCCCGTCTTAATTATATAAAGTTCTTCAAACACAAGTATTGAAATATAGAAACATACATTAGAAGCCTAGGGTATGAAATTTAATTGAAACACAATCTCATTTGAAAGCCTTACCAAACCTATGATATATATTACGTAGCCGGTTCAAAGCAAACAACTTTAGGTAATCCTATTTTTAAATATGATAAAAAGAATCATACTCTTCATATAAAAGTACTAACATTCACAAAAGTACTTAACCAAACAATGTCAAATATATTAAAATTGGATTGTTGCCATAGAGTATGCTAGAAAATAATTACTCAATAGTCTATCAGAATACTGTCATTTCATATTCTCACCCTGAGATCGGACAACTACAAAGTTTCAAAATAATATTATTTTACATTTTTGCCCTTATTTAGAAATTATTAGTATAGAATTTGATTTTTAACTCTTCATAAAAATTCTCTCAGCTTACATATCCTAACTTACATAAAACCAAACTATGCTTACATATAAAGATAATTACATAAATAGCCTATGAAAATAAATTGAAACAAAATCTCATTTGAAAGCATTACCAAAAATAATGAAAAAATTTACGTAGCCAATGCTTCTAAAGATGATAATATAATCATAGTCCTATTGTTTATCGGTCATTTCTTATCCATTAGTCTCTTGTTGGCCAACTCTTATCGGTTATTTCTTTGAGATATAAATCCACTTATTTTAGATCTAAGTCATGTCGGTCATTTAATCTTTTCAACATCCTATACATGTCTTATACATTTGTCCCAATTGGCCACCATCTTTTCGGTCAATTGTTTGACATATAAACCCGCTTATTTAAGATCTATGCCGACGTGTCAGTTGCAACATGTTGAAAAATATATAAAATGGATTGATGGATTGTACACAAAAAGTCTTTTATTTTTTTGTTAATTTAAAATCATTTTAAATTATATCTGTTTTTGGATTTTTTTTGGAATTATTAACAAATATATTCTCTTTAAAATAATATTCATATTCATATATTTTTTATTTCTAATTTAATTTTAAAATTACATTATTTTGATATGAATATATAAATATATCTAAATAAAATTTTATTTGAAGAGAAGAGGTATTTGAATTGACCAGAATTGTGGTAAAAAAAAAAAAAGTTCAAAACAAAACAAAAAGTCTCATTTGCTCGGTCTTAAAGGACTCAATGCCTTATCCAATGATGATTGAGTTTCATTGCTACAAATAAAGTAACTCCCAAAAAACATATTAAAATGTTTTATGCATATAAGATTTGTTGTCCAACTGTACGCGTCTATATATTTCAAGTGCAATTATGTTAATATTTTTTCAAATTGATAATTGGTTGATTTGATCAGTACAAAGTATTTATAGTTGTAGATTGTGAAAAAAAAAAAAAAAAAAAAAACCCAGGGTGACTAAAGATGCATTTTATAACTACTTAATGTCCGATGCAAATAAGACAAAATAAGTGCACATTAGGTCAAGAAACTAAAGAAGATTGAAGCACCAATAAGCAGGCAAAAACGGATTCACATTCAATAATCATTTCTCAGTGGCTGGGTAAAAAGCGACAACATCAATTAGTACACAATAGAGGGAGGCCCATCCATCTCTTGAAATACCTAAGCCAAAACGCGAATTGAACCTTTCTTCCAACAGCTCGCGTTGGCCATATCTCGTGCCTACGCGCGTCGGTCATGTCTCGTGCCTACGCGCGTCGGTCATATCTCGTGAAGGGAAGCAAGGAGAGGTGTGTAATGATTAAGGTGCTTTGTAGGGATGGGAATAGGTCGGGCCGCTTGTTAAGGGCCTACGGCCTGACCTATATAAGGCCTAGCCTGGCCTGATCTATTTACTATAAAGACCAGGTCAAAAAAGTTTTTAAAGCCTTTTTATTTAAATAGAACATGCTTAGGCTTTAAAAAAAAGTCTTTTAAATTAACAAGCCAGCCTACTTAATATTATTATTTTTTTTATAAAAATACTTTTTATAATTATTGAGTAAGAAAAAACCAATGTGCAGGGTTTTCGAGAATGGGCCTAGGGCTGTGTACTGGTGTATAGTTCAATGAGCCTGTTAATGGCAGTGGGATCCTAAATGGGTCTGAATATGAGCCAAACGGACCAAGTGTTATTAAGAAATGGGTTTTTTCTGGAGAAACCTATGATTAGGATATCGGTGAATACAGAGGTCGGACAAAAGGAAGACGGACGAAGAAAGATGAGGGCCGATATGGAAGTCGGGCAAAAGAAAGTCGGACGAAGAATGATGAGATGACCGATACGAAGGTCGGACAAAAGAAAGTCGGGGGAAGAAAGATAAGATGGCAGACACGGAGGTCGGACAAAAAGAAGTTGGGGGAAGAAAGATGAGACGGCCGATACGGAGGTCGGTCAAAAGGAGGTCGGGCGAAGAAATATGAGATGGCAGACACAGAGGTCGGACAAGTGGAAGGCGGACAAGAGGAAACGTAGCAGCAGGTGTGCCGGTCGGACAAAAAGCAGTTCTAAGACGGTTAAGGAAAGTTACAACCGACGAGCGGATCGGACAAGTGGAAGGCGGGCAAGATGAGACGTAACAGCAGTGTGAGCCCAAGATAAGAGGAGATGTGAGCCCGTCGTTAGGCCCACCAGTTGATTAAGGGGTTTCTCAAGGGAGTCGGTTGGCCTACGGTCCGTCTAAGGAGCCAGGGGTTATTGTGGGCGGCTGAGTAGTCGGATGGGTCAGCCGCCCATTTAGAGAGGTAAGGTGTTCAGAGGCGGTCGGTCGAGCCAGTTAAGTCCTGTAATTGGCAGGAGCGGTTGGCGAGATGGTTAAGACACGTGTCAATGGAGGAGGAATTGGTGGGCGGTTGATGACGGTTGTTGTAACCGACCAGACGACGGTTCAAAACGTTTCTTTAGGGAATATTTAAAGATTTGGGTCTATTCTGGGAAAGGATCTTCAATCAACATCAAATTCGGTGAAATTTCTTTTGGAGATCACCATTTTACTTTTACACTCTGTAGTTTTAATTTTTCCTATTTTATTTACGTATCGTACGGTGTCTAGGAATTCTTAAATCTCAGGCATTTTATTTTATCAAATTCGAAGATAATCTCTATTTTCGAGTTTTACTTTTTATACAAATTGTTGATGTCGATTTTCAAAAATAATTATATATAAAACATAAATTTCTATCTAATAATAATATTTATTAAATAATTTGAATTATAAATTTATTATAAAAAATAGAATTTTCTAACTTTTATATATATATTAAATAATTGTTTATACTTTATTTATTTTTTATTTCTAACTAAATTTGTAGATAAATAAATAAATAAATAAAAATGTTATGTAGTTTTTTAAATAGACTTGTACGCCAGGCCAGACTCAAGATTTTTTAAAAAAAAAAAATTTAGGCTTACAGGCCAGGTTTAGGCAAGATATTTTTAAAACAGGCTAGGCCTATTTAGCCAAAGTCTGACCTAGCCTATTTCCATCCCTAGTGCTTTGTTAAAAATTCAATATCTTGGATCTTTTTTTATGCTATTAGCTATTTTGTTGATTCTTCTCCAAGCAGGGATTGTCCAGCCATTTAAAACAATGCATGCATCATCTACATACATTGTTACCTCAGTCATAGGTTTTCCAAGCAGTCATGAAACGTTTTCCAATAGTCTTTTTGAGAATGGGCAAATCAACCATAGTACATATACAAAAAAACTCTTTACAACAGATACTATATCGATCAACTCAACTAATTCCATTTTCCTCTGCCCACGCTCATTACCACCTCATAATTTATGCAATATCACACATTTCTGACCTATGCAAGATATACATTATGGAAAAATATACTATGACACCCCGGCCCGCAAGCCAGTCATTTCGGAATCGTAGATTAACCTCACAGATCAACACGAGTCCTTCTAGCGCGCTTTTGTCCTCACTCACGCGTATCCTGGAGACTTTCCAAGGAAAGGCTTTCGAAAATGAATGTTTACATTGTTGACATGAGTAGTCTATTCAATCTATTTAACCTCTAATCAACTTTGAATGCCCTAATACAGGCACATCCACACACGGGAGTTGGCCAAGCAACGACCCAACGCCAGAGGTATCACATCCTCCTTACTTTAGAATGCAACATCCACGTTGCACTCTAAGGATCATCAACTGCTAGGCCCCTCAACAGTCAGGTCAACGACTGTGGCTATCGCAGGTCGGCTCTGATACCAACTGTGACACCCCGACCCGCAAGCCAGACATATCGGGATCGTAGACTGACCTCACAGGTCAACACAAATCCTTCTAACGCGCTTTTGTCCCCACTCACGCACACCCTGTGAGAAACTTCACAAGCGGTCACCCATCCTCAAATTACTTTAGGGTTAGTACGTTTAACTCTAGAGTTCTTTCAGTAGGACTTTCGAAAAAGAATATCCACATTGTTGACATGAGTAGTCTATTCAATCCATTTTACATTTAATCAACTTTGGATAGCCTAATACCGGCTCATCCACATAGGGAGTTGGCCAAGCAACGGCCCAACTTCAGAGGTATCACACATACTTTTTAATTATAGTATTGTCAATTTTATATAATACATTTAACATAGAGTATTTGTCATGCCCTCAAACATCATAGCAAAAAATTCTTCAATTGTACGCTCTACCAACGCTCTACTTATTCACTTTAACATTCGGCCAATTGAAAAAATAATACTCAAGCCTAACAACAAATAACACTATCCATCACATGCCATTTCAAATTTCTTATAATACAAAATAACAAGCCCGCGCAGCGCGCACGGACACTAGTATACATATATAAACTGTCAAATAAACTCCCCACAAAAATTCAACAACGAGGAATCATAATTTATTACAATTACAAAGAAAATAACAATCTACTACATCTTTTCCATGGCAGGTAATTTAATTTTCTTTTCAGTCCATCTCAGAACAAATTATTCGATTTTATTTTTAGTAAATTTATTCATATTAAATATACTTGAAAAATGTAAATCAATTTAATTAAATTTATAATATTTTATACGTAGAATACACTAAAAATCATTTACTTTTATTTCTTCCCTCAATAAATACATAATTTTATCTACATTTAAAACTCTTTATTTTTTATAAAACTAATTTGAGTTAATTATAAATAAATATTCTTTCGGCGATATCTTAATTGACACTTTTCTATTTTTGTTTCTCCCATAAAAATTAATACATTTCTATTTATTAAATCAAAACATATTTAACAAATATAAATCAACTTAATTAACTAGATAACATAAAACATCATACACCATCACGTAGAACCCACTCAAAACTCTTTTATTTCTATCTATTCTCAAAAAATAAATATTTTTATTTATATTTAAAACTCCTCATCTTTTATAAAATTAGTTTATGTTAATTATAAATAAATAAACGCAGCTTTTTATTTACTTGTATTATATGAAATTTTATTATCTACAAAATGATATTCATATTGCATATATTTATTTATTGCGATATAAATTTTAAAATATTCAAATACATATTTTAATTTTTCAATCATATATATTAAATTTATTTTAAAATTATCAATATTATTAATTAGAGCAAAAATCATTTGTAGTCACATTCAAATTCAAATTTTTCATTTTTGGTCCAATTCAAAATTTTTTATTAAAACTAGTCCCAAACAAAAAAAAAATTATCTTTTTTAGTCTCACCGTTGAAATTTTAACGGACCGTGCTGACACGACAGTTATAAATACTGATCTGGCAGCTGAATCGGACCGAACATGGTCGTGTTACATAAAATATAGGGGTGTCAAAATAAACCCGACCCGAAAAATCGAACCCGTTTGACCTGAAATTTTTCAAGTTCGGGTTTGAAAAAAATCGGGTCGACCCGAACCCGAAACGAAAAAAATTCGTGTCGTGTTCGGGTCATGTTTCGGGTTGACCTGATAACCTGAAATATAAAAATCAGTTTAGGTTTTGGGTTTCGTGTTTCGGGTTAACCTGAAATTTTTATTTTTATTATTATTTTTTTAAATTTATAATGTTTATATTATTTTAAATATAAAAAAATATAAAAATAAAAATAAAAATGAATTTTTTAGGTCAATTTAATTTTTTTTAAAAAGTTTTCGGGTTTGTTTCGTGTCGGGTTCATATTGGGTTTGTTCGGATTTCGGGTGACCTAAAACTAATTCAGGTCAACCTGAATCCGACCTGAAAGAATTCGTGTCATGTTCGGGTCTAGGATTTCAGGTCAGATTTCGGGTTCGGGTCAAGTTCGGATTGACAATTTTTTTGTTATCCCTATGGTTCAACCTGACACGAACACGACCCAAAAATACGAATTGACACTCCTAATAAAAGTGTTTAAACTTACATGCATACTTACTGAATTCAACACGGGCGTGTTGACAAACCACACGCCCATGTTTAAAGAACACAATTGTTTATGTTTATAGAATTGACGTTGTGATCCATATTTAGATTCGAAATGAAATCTGGGAGACAGAGTACAGTGCCTGGCCGATTTTCTACAGAGTCATGTTGATGGAAATGTGGACGAGTTCCTTATCGAAGGCGGCAACGGTGTCGTGAAAGCTCAAGAGCGAGTTAAAGCAGAGACTCTGTTACCTCGTCCTGCGGTAGGCTTGGGAAATTGCTGTGAATGAGGTGAGCATGCAAACTTCCGCCGGCGGCGGAATCATCCACTCGATTTCGTGCGGAAAAATGAGAGCGGCAGAAATGGCGGAGGCGACGAGGTGCGTGGTAACGATGAGCAAAATGAATTTGAGCTTGAAGTAGTTTCGTCGGAGGTGAGGTTCCATGTATCGACGAAGGATTTTATTTTTCCGAGCCTTTTGTACTCCATTTGAAGAAGGTAGAGTGAATGAGTGCAGTGACAGTGTGGGTAACATCGATACAAATATGAAGCTGGCAGGTGTGAAGTCAACATCAATGACGATGAGCTGGATTCCAACCATATTCTGCAGTGTGGGATTGTACACTGTAGTTGTTAGGTTAAGAAAATAAAAAATCATTTTATTATTATTATTATTTCTTTTTATGAAAACATGAACAATTGTGTTCTTTAAACACGGGCGTGTGGTTTTTCAACACGCTTGTGTTGAATACGGTATGGATGCATGTAAGTTTAAACACGGCTGTGTTTTATGTAACACGATTATGTTCGATCCGACTCAACTGTCAGATTAGTATTTATAACTGTCACGTCAGTACGATCTGTTAAAATTTCAACGATGAGACTAAAAATGATAAAAAAAAATTTTATATGAGACTAGTTTTGATAAATTTTTTTGAATATGACATAAATGAAAATTTTGAATTTGAATGGGATTACAAATAATTTTTGCTCTATTAATTATATAAAAAATAATAAAATAAAATTATGATTTACTATTATTAATTAATTAAACATTATTATTTTAAATAACGTATCACTAATGAAAAAGTTTAATTTTGGAAGGAATTATACTCTCTACGTCCCATAATAAAGTATCAATTTTTTCACTTTAGTCCGTCACATAACAAAATATCCATATTATCTACCTAACATTACAAATACACGTATATTACATAAATACAATTACCTTTATATCACATTATACTAATAAGGTTATTTTAGTTATTTCTACTTTATTCATACTACTTTCTCAATATATACTAAAACTAGTTACAAAAAGCAAACAGACACCTAATTATGGAACGGAGGGAGTATATTTTTTTATTTATTTGTATTATATAAAATATTATTATTTATAAAATAATATTAATATTATTTGTATTTTTTATTTAAATATAATACTCCCTCCATCCAGTAAATATTTATTTTTGGTACGTTTTTTTAAAAAATAAGTAATATTTTTAATTATAGTAGACAAATAAAAATAATGTAATAATATTTTTGTCCTTACTTATTTTTGTGCAAAAGTTACGATGTATTGTAAAGTAAGATTATTTATAAAAAAAATAAAGTATTTAATGAAATGTGTATTTTGTAATTGGATATTCAAAATAGAAATACTTATACTTTGTAATCGGAAGAATGAAATACTAAAAATATTTAAATATATATTTTAATTTATTAATTATATTAATTTATATTTTTAAAATATAAATTTAATAAAATAATATAATAAGTTACTATTAATGCCAGCATTATCTAAATAAGTCCCAGAAAAAAGTCATCTACTTATGGTTGTTTCGTTGGGTTAGAATTTTGAATCGAGATTTAAATAATAAAATTTTGAATTTGAATAGTTGTAGGATTCTATATAAATAGATATAGATGTTGATGTGATATTTTGAATGTAAAATTAATTTTTAATATTATATAAAAAATAAAAAATAAATATTTGATTTTATATTTTTGAAAGAAAAATTTTGAATGAATAATAGAATTTTTGTCAAACACACCCGGAATTTACAAACGTGAAAAAGGTCAATCCCAAAGGCGCATCACCGCCACCAACAAACCCTAAGCCCCGAATCGAATCTTTTTCAATCCATTTCATTTAAATCTTGAGGACTTTCGCGGTTCTGATCACCGGATTTCCTCCGGCGATGCTTACCAGTCGGCCGTCTCGCAACCGTAGCTCAGTCGTGCCGATCTGAGTTCCTGTGCTCGAAGCAGAGCTCGTCGCCGCATCTACCCCGGAACTCATCAGGTCGATCCGCCTTCTGCAGCCGGATCTGGAGCACCGGGTCACCTCCCACACCCTCTTCAGCTTCCCGACAAATCGCATCATCTTCCCCGGCAGAAGGCTAGTTCGCCTGTTAGTTCATCCTTTTCTTTCTTCAACCGGCTTTCTCGCACTTCTTTTTTTACAATCAAATTTGTCTGCTTAGAACCTTCTCTTCAGTTGGTCTCATAGAGGAGCAATTGTGAGGATCTCAAACATTTGCGGGGAAATCTGAATCTTCGAAACACATCATCAGGACTGCGGAATGATTTATTTATTTATTGGATATTCAAATAGGACAGGTTCTTGCTTGATGCAATAACGAAGCAATTTAATATGCTATTTTATTTTGGAGCTGTTCATATTGTCAATCTTGGGGGAATCAATTAATCCATTTGTCATATTTGTAGTTTTGGTGATTTAGATGTTCGGATTGAGTCATTCGGTGCTTCTTTTCAGTTTTTGTATTCTTTGGGCTTCCATTGGTTAGTGTGTTAAGAAACCTTTATGTAACCCTTTAGATACAAAGGTTTTCTTATGTCGAAGGAAGTTAGATTCTGAAGCTGCTCTAATTGAGATCCTGCAACCCATTTCACATGGGGGAAAGACAACTTTGAATAGTCACAGAGAAAAAGCTCTTTCGAACTATTTTTAGGTTAGTTGTTCTGGTGCAGTTTGAGCCCTCCATCAAACAAGGATGAGTCTAAGGAAAAATGGCAGCTGGCTTGCTGTAAGGACATTTCACGACAAAAGATGGAAAGTTCCGTTCTTCGTGAGTTTATTGGTGCTGATTACTTTATTCACTGCTTGCCTCTATGGATCATACTTGTCTCCATATGCGCAAGATCAGTTGCAACTTGATGCTATGTCCTTTGTGGGTTCAGTGGACTCAGATGAGTATTTCGTAGAATCTGATTTAAGCAATTCGATCGAATCCTTTGCGACATCAGCAATGGAGCCGCCGAGGCTTGCTTATCTAATTTCTGGAACGAAAGGTGATAGCCAGAGGATGATGAGGACATTGCAGGCAATTTATCATCCAAGGAATCAGTACATCCTTCACATGGACCTTGAGGCTCCTCCGAGGGAGAGATTAAATTTGACAATGTCTGTGAAGAATGATCCAATGTTTAGTGAGCTGGAGAATGTGCGCGTAATGTCTCAATCCAATTTGGTGACGTATAAAGGTCCGACGATGATTGCTTGTACGCTGCAAGCAATAGCAATTTTGTTGAAGGAAAGCTTCAGCTGGGACTGGTTTATTAATCTAAGTGCCTCGGATTATCCTCTTGTGACTCAGGATGGTTAGTTCTATACTTTTTATACGGTTGGAGCAACTAAACGATCAATATTCTCATATTTTGCAATAGTGTTCTTTATATTTGTTGATATCTTTGTTATGAGTGCTTGCGAAATATATATATATATATTTGTGTGTGTGTGTGTTTGTTCTTCATGTTTTTCGAACTATGAAGTGTTCTTAAGGAGTCTTGGTAAGGAATTTATTTGTAATCTGTATTTTCACATCACTCTCTTGTGCTACAGTGTGATGCTAGTAAAATTAATGTAAGACATTGAGGTATATATGACTGTATACTCTCGAAAAATTTCATGAAATTTCTTATGCCAACAACCTTTGTATATGATTAACTTTCTACAGAGCAAAATCATTGTGTTCTGAAATTGAACTTTTCCTAGCTCTTCATGTGACATCGGTATGGTTTACTTATATATTTAAAATTATTCATATAAATAACAAATTGTTGTTGTGGTGAATACTACTGTAGTGCCATTTTACCAGCAAGGATTTTATTTTAATTTTAGGGCATGGATCAACTGTTGATTCGGTCAAGTCGGCATGATGCAGATCGGATTAGCATATGTTATAGGGGTGTGAATAGTATATATTAATGCATATTTCATCATATTTATAATACAACATATATTATATTATAACTTAGCATATGCTCTATTATAACGTAACATATTGATATATATATATATATAAACATATGTTGCACACCAATATGGCATACAGTGACCTGGTCAAATCAGCTCCATGCTGTCTTGGCAGGATCAGCACAGTATTTGCAGCCTTAATTTTATTATCTTGAGGTTATTAGGTGCTAATGTTTTGACATTGTTTCAATATTTTCATCTTAGATTATGAATCCAAATCTTTTGCTTGTGCAGATCTACTATATGTTTTATCAAATGTGTCCAGAAATCTCAACTTCATCGAGCATACACAGATATTTGGATGGAAACTGTATGTATCTATAGTCAATCCGAGGGTTATAATTTAATTGTTGTAAATAAAATATGAAGAATTTGTTCTCAATGAGGTTTATGATCAATTTTCAGGAACCAGAGAGCAAAGCCTATAATAATTGATCCAGGCCTCTATTTGTCAAAAAAGACTGAAATTTCATTGACTACTCAACGACGATCTTTACCAACATCTTTTAAGGTGTTCACTGGTGAGTTTATAATTCCAACTAGAATGCTTTTTCCTGCGTGTTTATGGGATATCTGTGGTATTTATTTATCTATTAGGTGGGTGAGTTTGTGCGGGCTGGCAGCTAATTTATATAGGAAGGCGGCAATGCTTTATCATGTGTTCATATTTTGTATATTATCCCCATATCCATTTTGTCGGATTTTTACAGCCACGTGTTCCAACAGGCTCGGCATGGGTAATTCTAACCCGGTCATTTGTGGAGTATTGCATATGGGGGTGGAGTAATCTTCCCCGGACAATCCTCATGTATTATGCAAACTTCATCTCATCGCCGGAAGGGTATTTCCACACAGTGATTTGCAACACTGAGGAGTTTCGGCACACCGCTGTAAGTCACGATCTTCACTACATCGCCTGGGACAGCCCCCCGAAGCAGCACCCGAGATCGTTGACAGCCAAGGACTTCAGCAAAATGGTGAACAGCAGTGCTCCATTTGCTCGCAAGTTTCACAGAGATGATCCGGTCCTGGACAAGATTGATAAAGAGTTACTTGGGCGGACGAATCGATTTGCTCCCGGGGCATGGTGCATTGGGAGCTCGGAAAATGATGCCGACCCTTGCGCGTTGCGCGGAGACGACTCGGTGCTGAGGCCTGGACCTGGTGCTGAGAGGCTGCAGGAGCTTATGAAGACTCTGTTGTCTGAAGATTTTAAAAGGAAGCAGTGTTCCACACAGGGATAGAACTTGAAAGGATGCAGTTTTTGTAAGTGATGTTTGTTTGCTAAATGTACATTGTTGTAATATTAATATAGTAAAAAAAAAAGGTGAAAGAAAAACGATCTTTTTTTTCCAACAACATACCACAAATTTGTTTGTTCACCAGCTAGTTAGAATTTGTAGGGGTTGGTTGGGATTGGGTTTTTTTGATCTTTTAAGAAAAAAGAAAAAGCTAAATAGAGTAGAGTCAGAAGTTTTGAAAGTAGAATCCCTTGAATGTATTATAACAAAAACAACTTTAATTAAAAATATAGTTTTTTCTTCAGATCCAAAAAAATTATGTATATTTTTTCTATTCAAAATTTTCACTTTTCTATTTTAGTCTCTTCACTCAATTTTTTTTTAATTTTTTTTAGTAAAATTTTATCTCATGTAAATACAAAAATACTTATATTTTATGGTCATATCATTATATATATATATATATATAAAGATATGATTGTTTTTACATACATACTGAGGAAGTGAATTTAATTAAATGTTTTATTAGTCTATAAATGTCGAATTTGTCATTTACATATTACAATAAATATTCATTAATATATATAAAAAAAGATTACATTAAATTATTCATTTTAATATAAAAATGAATCAAATTTAATTAAAAAAATAACAAAAAAAATGGTTTGGTCATTATTATTATAAATAAATAATAATTTTAATTCTAAAAGGAATTTAATAACAAAACTTAAACTTCAATAACTGTATTTACTTTTGGACAAAATGATTGAAATTTTTTTGTTGTTATCAGCATTCCACCTAGAAAAAAAAACATATCAAGAAAGATTATTTTAATATTCAAATTAAATTTCATAGACAAAAAAAAAAAAAAAAAAAAAAAAAAAAAAAAAAAAAAAAAAAAAAAGACCATTCTAAGTATGATACTTGATTACCAGTTTCTGACCAAAACTACCTTAAATATTTACAATTTGATCTCTGTATTGAAATTCATTCGAATCTAGCCTGATTCATTTCATTGTTCAAACAAATATTCACCACATGTGCTTCGTCAGTCTCCAACCTTCCACCTCCTTGTCCTTGTCATCCTTTCCAGTCTTCCTCGTCCTTGTCGTTGTTTCAGTTGGGTATTTAATTAAATAGGTGAAAATGAATAATTTATGTGTTCATATTTTATTTGATTAATTTATTTACGTAGACAATTTTTTCTCTATATATGATTAAATACAAAATTAATTGAAAAATTAATTTTTCTCTCTTTTTTCTGAATGAAAGACGTAATATCAATTAAAAAAAAATTCATTTTGAAAATTTCTCTTCCATTCTAATTTAGTTTGCGGAATCTAATATTCCGTTGATAATTCGTTCTATTTTGGGATGCGATTGGTGGAGGGACGAATTGGCTTCAAGGAAATCCCGTGCTACGCGAAGCTTGGATTTAATTTCGCATTTATTTGATTTTTGGGGTGTTTGGCAAATAGCTTTTTTAAGAGCTTTTAGCTTATTGAAGTTATTTGAGCAGTCAAAAAACTAATTTAGATGTTTGGTAAATTAACTTTTTGGAATAGCTTTTTGGACCCAAAAAGCTAATTTTTGAAAAGCTAACTTACGCAGCGTTTTGAAATAGTTTTACTTTTATAAATTTATTATACATTTTACACAAATAAATATATTTTGATTATTTATTAATTATATTAGAATATTTTATTATATTATAGTTTTACTTTTATAAATTTAAAATAATTAATTTTTATATAAAAATTATTTTAATTGTAAAATATATAAATTTATTAAAATCAACATAAAATAAAAAATATAAATATTAATAATTTATTTTTTTATTAAAATTACATTATATAAATTTTATACTAAAAATAAATTAAATTTATTGAAAATTATAAATATAATGAACTAATCGATAACTAACATAATAAATATATATACGAAAAAATTATTATTTTATATTTTACATCATTTTCAATAAAAAAACTATTTATATATTTTATTAAAAATATATTATTTTTTAAATCTAACGGTAATAAAATTATAATACTTTTACAATTTTCAATAACTAATAACAAAAAATTTTAAACATTCTAAACTCAAAAAAACATAATTGAATATATTAGAAATAAGAATAAAATAGAAATGTCCTCAATTGTCATTTTACGTATAAACAACTAATATCAAACAGTTGTTTTACCAAACATTTTAATACAAACACCTAATCGAATCAACTAGTCAAACCAACTAATTGAATCAGCTAACAACTAACAGCTACCAGCTAATTGAATCAGCTAACAGCTAACAACTACCAGCTAATTGCCAAACACGCCCTTTGTATTTTCTATTTTAGCCATATCTCATATGTCCACAAAACTATTTTCCAACAGTCTCCACATGTACTTCTCTTTGTTTGTCTTTTCTTATTTTATTTTTTTAATTTTGTCCTAAATTTTTAGCAAAAATCAGCAGCCTTCGTTGTCTATGGCCAGCTTCTGGTATGTTGCTTATTTTATGAGTAGGCTTTTGTTCTGCTTATTTTATTTTTTTCAAAACATCCCATGACAAAATCAACATTAGGAAGCTTCTGGTATATTTCATATTTTATAAGTAGACTTCTGTTCTGTTTATTATGTCTTTTTCAAAAAAAATTCCATGACAAAATCAACATTGGGATAGAATCCTGAGCTGGTTTTAGAGAAAATCGGAAAAATAAATAATAAACAAAACAAAAACTTAATAATAATAATAATAATAATAATAATAATAATAATAATAAATAAACAACAACATACTAGAAGTTGGTCGGTGACGACAAGGATCGATTTCCACTTAAAATTTAGGGGGGAAAAATCAATAATAATAATAATAATAAAAGCAAAATGAAAGGAGTACATGTGGAAACAACGACAATGAGAATACAAATAAAAAACATTCAATATATTTTTTATTTTAGAGTAATAGAATAAAAAATATAATAACTTAAGTTTGGATATGATTTTTCTTTTTATTTATTTAAAAAAAAATAGATTGATAAGTAATAAAGATATATTTTAAAAAATGAATATATATGTTAAAATTTTATTCATATTTTCTATCTTCTACTTGACACTGTTTTATTAATAGGAACAGAGGAAAATAAAGAAAATTGAAAATAGAGGATTTGATGCTCCATTCTATAGATGAATAAGAGGTTGGCAAAGTAAACAAAAGTAAAATATAGAAAATTATGTGGTCTAAGATTTTATGAGCAGATCTATGAAAGTGTATGAAAAGTCAAAATATATTTAAGGTCTGGAATCTTGAACTTTGTTCTTTTAATATTTTTTATTTTTATAAAAGTCAATAATCAATATAAAATATTATTTATTATTTTTATTATATAATTCTTTATATTTTATATAAAAAATAATATTTCAAATCAAAATATTAAACACGGTTCTGCTTGCCATTTAAGGTCACTTTTGTGTCCCATTGTTGCTAGCCAAAAGAAAAATTGAAGGCAATTCTTTGAGAATTAAGACAATTAAATTTTGTACTATAAGAATTCTAATACATTGTCTAGACAATGCTGTAACAATATCGATTTCATTCATTATTCTTGAATAAAAAATAATTCACAATATATATATATATATTTTTAATCTTTTTTTCTTGCATTTTATTTTCCTTAGTTAGGTTATTAACCTCTATAGTTCAAACTTTAAATTTTGTTATTAACCTCCATCAAATTTAGTTCAAACTTTCAGATTAATTAGTCCAATTCTCTAATTAATTTAAATTCACTTGAATTTATTGACCCACTTAATCAACTCTTTATCCTAATTTCTTATTCAACTTTAAGGGTGTGTTTGTTTGAAGGATTTTGGTGGATTTCCACTATTCATCCAATTTTTTTCCCCCAAAAACATCAAATCAAACACATATTTTTCATTTTTTATATTATACTAAAAATCAATTTTACATTCAAAACATCACATCAAACCCTATTTATATCACATCATACAACTATTCAAATTCAAAATTTTTACTATTCAAATCCCAACTCAAAATCCAAACCCCAAACAAACACACCCTAAATGGTTTCAATAAATTAAATAAATACATTCGATTGGCCAACAAATAGTCCTGGAATGAGTGTCCTTTTGTTTTTTAGTTTTTACGAACTTGAAAAAATTTTGATTTGAGTTTAATTTTAAAATAATGTACTAATAGAATATTTTGTGGAAAAAGAAAATACATTTTTTTAAAAAAACGCAAAGATGAAAATTAAAAACCTAAGATTTTTTTGTGAGAAAAAAATCTTTTTTTTTTTTTTTTTTTTTTTTTTTTTTTAAGTTTAAAGTTGTCGTGGACAGTAAGATAAATATTTTATACTTGGAACAATAATAAATATTTAATTTAATAATCTTGATAATAATAATAATAGTATATATACATTATAGATGGAACCTATAATTACAACAACAACAACAATAATAATAATAATAATAATAATAATAATAAGTGGTCACTTAATTTAAGGAGATATGATTGTTCAAAACTTAAAAGAGCATTTATTAAAGCTCCAAAGCACCTATCAAAAGTTCAAATAGCATAAATTTTTAAAGAGTCCAAGTAATTCAGGTTTTAAGTATAACCCATGCCTTTTAAATTTTTGATTGTTAAATGCTCTACAAGAATATTGTGCTACATTTAAAATATTAATATAAATAATACTCTCAGTTTCATCCTTTCCGTCCATTTTCCTATAGATAAGGAAATTTAACTTAAATATAATAATTAATAAATAATAAAAAAATATATTAAAAAAAAAGAAACAAATAAGATAGGACAGACGAAAATAAAAATAATAATAATGGACCAACAAAATAGGACAAATATGTTTTTTGGAAACTCTTAATCGATAATATTTAAAGAAATCAGCTTATAATTGCATGCATTGTACGCAACCCGTCTATCCTTCACTTGATCAAAGTTCTTACCACGCAATTGCAATGCAGGCAAGTAATTTTTAATTGTGTCTCCCTAAAGTAAAGGGTAAAAAACAGCATAGATAGCAATGGGAACAGTAAATACCTGCAGGCTCTCTTTCAAACCATTTCCAGCAACAGATGACAGGTAGAAATGGACTTGAGATGTAATTATCCACAAAAACATGGCCGCCTCAAAAAGATCACAGACCACAAAAGAAAACCAACTAATTCCTCGAACCAGCTAAACAATCATCCATGTCAGATGCCGGTAGCCAGCCCATTTGGCAGCAATTCGGGTGCCGATTGCCAATGCAGCACACAGCAGAGGTACTGGAATTCTGCGCACGCCTCTCCCATCTTTATCTTCTTCTTCTAAATCCCGAGCAGAATTAGAAAAGTGATGAAAGATTGCCAAGGTTGTATAGGATGCTATCACAATTACTCTCACCCAAGGCTCTCCCACAGCTGCTAAAACAGCTGCAACTGGCAATGCTGAAGATACATTGTCTTTTTTCTTGACTACCTTTGCATACCCAAACAAACCCGCGAGTAGAATCCAGAAGAATAGCTCAGAGATGTAATTTGCAACAGCGGAATACCCGATTATGCCAGCCAATGTGAGCAGATGCGGCTGGGAGCTTACAGCATCCGGAACAGCAGCCTCACCGACCGCAAGTATGGCAGAGGCAAGTATGATGATCAGCGTCAGCTCGGGAATTGGAGCATATGCAATTACACCAGAGTAGCAAGCCCTGATTGTGTACAACAGTGTCTCGACTCCTCTTATTAAATAAGTGATGGGATCTCCAACAACACCGAAAACAAGGGCCAATGCAAATTTTAAGATGTATTTTAAGAAATGACCAATGGCCCCAGCAGCCTTTCCCCAGTTAGAAAGTTCCCACAAAACACTTCTCCAAGCATAGAGCATGAATCCCAGCACTGCAGAGAATTATAATTCATCCGAATAAATTAAATGCAACCTTACTATAAATTTGTCAACCAACAAATGAAAACCCGAAGCAATCTATAAGCGCGAATCCCAAAACTCAGAACAAGTTTATGACTGTTCAAAACATAGTTCCATGAGCCAACAAGGCAACAAACATGAGAAATTCGCAAGGGCTTCCGTTATCTCCAGGCAATAAAGAATAAAAAGAGAAAGAAAGATCTATAAACTAAAATATAAAGAGAAAATGCTGCTTGCTTGACATATTACTGAAGGGAAAAGAGGAAACTCCACAAATGCAGTTTAACGATTTCAGTAAGGCTACATTCTAAAATACCAACACTTCTTTTGTTCTCTGGGTGATAGGAGAACAGAGGATCAGTCTCAAACATTGCTATAGATAATCCCAAGCGGAGGAGCCATTATAGGATGAATGCCCAAATATCCACAATTTAGAGGTTACTATTTCTAATATTTAATCTAGCATGATAGAGCAAGCATAATAACTAACCGACAGGATGAGTCCCTAAGGGTGTGTTTGTTTAGGGGTTTGGATTTTGAGTTGAGATTTAAATAGTAAAAAATTTGAATTGGAATAGTAATATGATGTGATATAAATAAGTAGTGATGTGGTGTTTTGAATGTAAAATTAATTTTTAGTATAATATAAAAAATGAAAAAAAAAAAGTGTTTGATTTGGTGTTTTTTGGGGAAAAAATTTGTATGAATAGCGTAAATCCTTCCCAATCCTCCAAACAAACACACCCTAAGTGTAACTAACAAACTGAAAGCATAATTATTTATCCAAGAGCCAACAACTGATTATACATAAAATCAAATATCATACTACAGAGAACTGCATCCACTGCATAAGTATTTTGCTCAAAATCAAGCAAATAGGAAGACAAAGCATAGTTACATCATATATATGAATGAGCATGTTTAAGGGGCAAATATAGTATGAGGGAAGTGTTCGCAAAGGGAAAGAAAAGAAGAAAATTTTGAGCATACCGATGAGCCAAGGCCACCTAACAGGTTCTTCAGGAACTTCTTTGTTCAAATGCCTGAATCTTTCAGGCATACTGCTTTGCAGTCGTGCCTTCTCAACTTCGGGCGCTTCTTCTTCTTCTTTTTCTTTCTCTCCCCCATGAGTGAAGCCACTTAAATGTTGTGCCTTTATCGTAAATTCGCAAGATTTGACAGGAAAACCTTTGAAAATAGTCTTTATTGGCATATGCAAATATCTATCATTCCGGAGCTTGTTGCTGGTTCTTGCCTTGGTGATCAAAGCACAAGATCTTAATGGTTTCGGAGTGGAAATATTTGGTGGGAAGAGTGTCGATGTAGTTATGGAATGGAGTGGTGTGAGCGCCATGCATAGAAAAGATTTCTGAGAGAACAGAAATTGCGAGTTCATCAATTTGAAAATGACACATTTTATAGCAAGAGCAGTGAACCCTATACGGGTGGACACTGATTATTGCAAATTTGCAGTGAACAAAACCCAGACGAACAAATATTTGATATCTTAATCAACAAATATATTCAACAAAGAAAAGAAACAGCGCGCTTAGGAAAATGACCCAAAGATAAACGAAGAAATTGGTAGGTTACCAGAAACAAATGATAATAACAAAACATTCATACTAATTTCACCGTGTTTTCACCCCTATAGACGACTCTATATAAGGTAAAGTAACAAGCAATCCGCGCCATAGAAAACAATAACCACAAATACGATTGTCAAAACCAAGAGCATTCAGACCTCACCAATCTCAAAGCCAGCAATCTTAGTGAGCGAATCAACTCAACAAAAACAAATGCAGCATTCACAAATATTTTAATACAAAGTGATCGAAATACCGATGTCTCTGGAAATGTGAGGTGCGGCGGCGCTACTGATCCGAACCGAGATTAATCCTTAAAAACAAAACAAATATATTCAACGAAGCTGTAGAAAAAGAAGAAGCTCAGAGCCGAAGAAGCGAAAATGAATGCAATAATTGAACTTACAATTGCTCCGACGAAGCATAGAAGAAGAAAAAGACCTCGAGAGGACGACAATGAAGCTGGAGATGAGACCATTGAAAACAGAGAAAGGCAGGAGATTGAAAAGATGGTTGGATTCTGGATTTGGGAATATAGGGTTTAGGTTAACATATGCATTTGTTTATCTAAAATTTTAAAAAGAGTAAAAATATTTTGGTTCAATTCAATATCAAAATTATCGATTTTAGTCTTATTAAAAAAAATTATCAATTTTAGTCTATTCAAATAAAAACTTATCAACTTTAGTCTGATTGACTGGATTGAACAATACGGTTGGATGAGTCAGAAGGTGACCGGGTGTTTCAGGCGGCCAACACAGCTGTGTTCAGTCTCAGTCAACTATTTTGGACTAAAATTAATAACTTTTTATTTGAATAGAACTAAAATTGATATTTTTTTTAATGGGACCAAAATTAATAATTTTGATACTGAATGAACAAAAAATGATTTATACTCTTTTAAAAATAAAATTACAGTTTGTTCCTGAATTGATTTTTTTATGGTTGTACATTTGTATTTTTTAATAAATGTTAAGCGAACATATTATTATTATTATTATTTTTTAAGTGTAAAATAATTGAATGAATTGCAAATATAAAAATAATATTAAAAAAAAGTTATACTTTTAATAAAAATTATGCCATAATATATATTGTTGAGTGAAGTCTAATTTATATATTTTTATAATGATACATTAATACAAAAGTACAATTTTATTTTATTATTATTATTATTATTTTTGACTATTTTTACCAACGAAAAATAAAGATAAAATCCGCTCAAAAAAGATACGAGAGGTGTTTTTTATTTTTCAAATAAAAAAACATTGTAATTCCAATATAAATATACTGACTTTTAGCACAAAATTTATTTGTGTTAATGTAAAAAATTTGAACAAAACATTCTTCTTATCCAAAAATAATATTTGATGCTAAATAAATATTTATATTAAGCAAATTTTATACAAATGAAAAATATAATATGTTAAATAAATTTTTTAATAAAATCAATAATATTTTTTTGAGATAATTTTTTATCTAATTTTTACAAATACTATAAAAATAAATAATAGATAAGATATTTATTTATTTTATTCAAAAAATTTATTTAACATATTTTATATTTTTTACATTAACATATTTGATATTGCAAATTAGCATTTATAGCAAGATGTATATATATGTATATATATATATATATATATATTATACAATGTACAAAGTTTTAAATTTGTGCTTTTTGCAAGATTTTTGGGCAGGTTGTTGTAATGAGTATTCATCTTGATAGTAGCAAATTGTTTCATATAATACTAAGTCAAAACTTTGTTCACAAAACTCTATTTATCATAGCAAATTGTTGTAGAATTATGTTTCATAGAGATTGTCATCAACTTTGTAGCATAGTAAATTCAGGTAAAAATATGTTTAATTCAATATTATATAAAAAATTATTCATCCAACTATCACCTACATAACATACACAACCAAAAAATAAAGATTTTGCCATGCCATAAAACACATTAAAAAAAAAAAAGGCAAATTAACAAACACGTGTTCTATTATGAAAGTGAAACCAAAGCACGGATAATACACAGAGCTCAGGCATACATACATACGTGATGCATGTCTGTATTTGTGTATGCTGTTGCTGCATGATAATACACACAACTCAGGCATACATGCACACAACTTAGATGTAGCAGCTACTACTACTGCATGAGAAGTTGCACTTGATCTCCACACAACATAAAATGTTTAATACATAGAACATAGTGATTGAATACGAGTACAAAATAAAATACAATTTAACTTCAATAAAAAACCTAGTGTATAGAAATAATAGAAGTGCCGCATCATCCCCGTCAACACATGTTCTCCTTCATACAATATCCATTGATGATTTATGAGATTGGCCTATAAATTTTTATTTGTGATTGTATTGTGAATCTTCCTAGCCTTACCCGGTACAAGAGGTGAACATCTTCAAATTGCACAAGATTTGGAAGGCTTTGATCTTCTTTAGTTGGTGGTGTCCACTCAGGTAAGTCTTGGCGCATTAATCTTAAACAATCATATTGTGCAGGATGATGCATATAATAATTATGTGTAATGAATTGCTTGCCTAACTCATTCTCGCTAATATTTGTAGGATGTTTTATTTCTGTTGCAAATCCCGAATGCTCTTTCGATATCTATATAGAAGGCCTCCTGCACTTTTGTAAAAGCTTTTTCTTTTGCAGTCACAAGATTTCTAACAATTTGCATGAAAATAGCATATTTGGGATATGTTCTACCCACCAAATATTAAAGCAAGTTATAACGCGTCCCATTGACCTCATACTCTATAGGGGGTGCAATTCCATCCATGTATTTGCCGAATAATAGGGAATAATTCAACATAGTGACATAATTATTTATCCGGGCATCCCAAAAAAATTATATTATATCAAAAAATCCCGAGACACGATAGCTTCTAAGATTAAATATGGATATCCATAACGCCCATTGTATTGACCCTTTTATGCAACAAGACACACATCCTAATACCAATGCATAGAATCCAAAAAACCGATCATTCTCGAGAATCCACGTTCATTATTCTTATCTAATAAACATGTAAGTTCTTTTGGAGTTGAATAACGTGTAAATAAAAATTATTGTGTCACAAAACTCCATAATTACTTGTATTGCAGGCGTTGCCCCTCTTTTTATAACCTCATCAACACACTTAAAATAACATCCATATGTGAGAACATGAATGGCTGTGATCACCTTTTGAAGAGGTGAAAGACCACTCCTATTCGTACAATCAGTACCTTGTGTGAAATATTGTTTCATATGGCACATATCGTTGAGAATTCTAAAGAATAGTTCATGACGCATCTGAAACCTCATTCTACAATAAGATTTTGGAAATTGAGGCGTATCGGACAAGTAATCGTGCCACGGCTCTTCATGCCTTCCTTTACGATCACGCAAAATGTAAGTTATTCTAATCAGTGCGTTCTCCTCTTCAAATGCTGAGATAATAGGTAAGGAGGCATGCAACCATTGAATGTTTTACTCTTCAATTTGTAAATATTTTAGTTGCCTTAAACACCTTTCACTTGTGATGACACAATCTTCTGCCAAAACAAGCCTTTTCATCGTAAAATATTAATTTTTTCGTCATCATTGTCCATGATAAAAAATTATGAGGAGTAAAATATGTTATGAACAAGAATACTTATAGTCGTCGAGTTTAAAGTATCATATTAATATACATTTAGGGATAAAAGTTATTCACAAGTGTGAAATAGGCTTATAGACATATAGATTTAGCTTTTTTCGGAATACACATTTGATTTTATTAAATTCATATAGAAGAGGAAACACAACAGCATTAGGTTTGCATTCCTATGTACACCATGTGCGAAAGAACACAAATTTTTCATACAAACATTTTAAAAAATATGGTGTCAACATTTCTTCTAGTCAAATACAATGTTGATTGATGTTTAGTATTTTGGACTGGACATGAACTGTGTATAACTCAAATACATTCAAATGAAAATTGTAAATATCAACTTCCTGTTTCCTATAGTACAACACAATCACCGCATAATATAACAATATTTTATATCAAACTAAGAATGCACGTAAATGGCTAATCTATTCAAAGTACATGTAATGCATAAAGTAGCATTAAAATCCATAAATTCATTAGTTTAAAGCCCTAAAATTGAACAATTCGGTCATAATAAATAGTACAATAACAAGATGAACCATCCAAAAGAATTATATATTCTCATCAAATTACAAACAAACATATTAAAATTACAATGAAAATGCAAATATTTTTAAACGGGTCAAATTATTCAACCTAAAATTCACCCGTTTATTAAAATAGGTCAGAAGACCCGATATGAACCCGGACTTGCTCGAACCCAATAAACCTGGAGGGGATAGTCCGTCAAACCAATTTTACCATATCTCTATCCTATCCAATAAAAAAAATTGACACGTGGCGGGAACTAATTTAGTTATCTATTAAATTTGCAAATAATTTCATACATTGCAGTTTACTTTCTTGGTTCATTCAAAGAAAAAAAAATCAAAAAGACAATTTATTTTCTCCGTTCATTCCAAAATCATCGTCTTGTCCGATCTTCCTATCTTGGCCGGCATCCACATTGTCTCTGAACCTAATTTGCAAATTGCAATATATGAAATTATTTACAAATTTAACAAAGAAATAAATTAATTTCTGCCACGTGTAATTTTTTTTTATTATGACGTGGGAACTCGCAGCCGCTATCCGAAAGTGGACACTGGGTAAATCTCGGCCGAACCTAATACCCTGCAAACTAGGCCCGACAGACAAATCAAGCTAGACGAACCAACATGTAATTTTTTTTTATTGAATAGGATAGAGGATAGTAAAATTATTAGGACAAACGCATCCCCTCCGTAATAAACCTAAAAAAGACATATTTATCCATTTAATAATTTTTAAATAGATTAAAAGACTTAACAAAAACTCAAACTTCCTCAAATATAATCGAACTAACCAAAATGGACATATTGTTGGAATTTATCAGGAATTTAACCTTAAGCCCAGGATCTACCGTGTTATAATAATTGAGATAAGAAAATAAAACGAAATAAATATAATCTTATTCCTCAGCATAGTCGGATTCAAATATGCAATTAGATGGAGGATTTTGTGTTCTTCAAGCCTATGGCGCAACCCCTCCCGAAAAAACCGCTAGGGTTTCTTCCGTTACTCCCACGATGAGATATGAAACGTAATGGTTGTTGCATCTAGACCGGGGATCACAACTCTATTTATATCCCTTATTATTAATTGGCCTCATCACCCAATTAATAAGTTACCGGGTTTCTGTACATTGGAGGCCCGCACTTACTAAACACATTTAAGCCCAATAAATTAATAGATCACTTAATATAGACTTAATTTGACTGATAGCCCAAATAGTTACATTTAACCCACAATTGGATTTATAATTCAACAATCTCTCACTCGGGTAAATGTACACTAAATAACCTTATGAGCTCATAAATGTTTTGCTATCAGATCTTTAATGTATATTACCAATCTTATCTATAAGTCACGTCAATGCGGATCAAAGCGGCCGTCACTGCATTTATCGCAATGGGACCGATCAGTGGTCACAACACTAATATAACCTAAGATTCGATCAAGTGCGGATGCACAACATGAAAATTTCATGTAATGTGATCTTAACATGCCTATTTTCAACTGATCCACCTTAACTTTAATTCAGAATAACTGAATACTGAATTAAAACTGAATACTGCACACTGAATATTGAACATTGAATACTGAACTGTGCAGTGTAAACCAAAGTAACTTTAATAGTATTTGAACACTACTAATTAGCTCCCACTAAACCGAAGTATCGAAATATGGTTCCACTTTTCAAACGAGCAATATGCTCACTATAGAACTTATGTGGAAACCCTTTACTAATTAAGCGGATCCGTAATCGTGAAAGCTATATGAATATGTTCAATAACTAATTCATGATATGAAGTCAGACTATTAAGTAAATGGCGATTATTATTATCAAATGATGCACTAGTTCCAATCGATTTTGAATTCTGAAAGAGACAAAACTTTATATCCGAATGAACAATAATAACTGAATTTGTTCAAAATAGAGATCAAAATTAAATTTTGACTAAAGATGGTACAATAAAAAATGTCTCATTCAAATTCAAATAGTAACGAGTACTTAATAATAATCTAAAATTGTCAATGACTTCAACTTGAATTTTCTTGTCGTCACCCATATAGATGTATCTTTTAACATTAATTGATTTCAACAATAAAATAATCTTGCATAGACATACTGATGTGTGTTGTTACACCAAAATCCACCCCAGGTTGTTACACCAAAATCCACCCCAGGTTGTTACACCAAAATACACCAAAATATGTCATCAGAAATGTCTAACTTAAGTGCCCTAAATTTAGTAGCAATAGTAGACATGTTCATAATGTACTCCCTTATGTTATGTTTGTCGTTATACTTTATGGTAATTAGACTTTTAAGAAGAATACTCATTTTCCGCCTTATCGCTTTTGGTAAAACGTAACTTAATTACGACAAGGAATCCATATCATCATATATTGTACTCCTAAAATTCATGGAGTGTTTTTCTTAATGATAATTAGACTTAGGCGTTGGATCTATCCCATTTCTCAAACAACTGTCCTTTATGAGCAGTGTTTTTCGCCGTATGAGTGAGTTAGTCTATTATTAATGCCAAGTCATGATTCATACAACCAAATGAATCATAATGAAGCTCAATTCTCATCCCAAGACACTAAGTGCAACATCAATGATCAATCTTTTGGATCAATAACATTGATTGCTAGCAGTAATCTTGTTGCAATAATCATATACGAACAATAAGTAATGTCAAACAACAACCAATCTTTGGACTGATTTACTATTCACATAAGTTAAATCCATATAATCGTCCCATACATACTATCGCAGATGTATATTTCATTCTGTCAATTACCGACTACCTTTGGACCGAAGAATAATAACACAAATTAGAAATACACATAAACACTTACGTTATCAAAAAAAAAATCTTATATAAAAGAGGTTACTTTGACAACGTCAAATACTTGATCTCCACCATCAAAATGCAATATGCATTATTAATGAATTTATAATTTTCTTAAACTAAATTATAATCAGAATCATGTTCAATATATACGGGTCTGATTCCATAGAAAATAAAGAATGCTTATTAGCAACTGAATGCACATGTCTATAAGCTACTGAATGTTTCATATGTGAATTTATAAAATAAAGTAGCAATTATATCACAAGTTATCAAGCAACATCAGCAAATGTTGTTGCACAAATTACTGATTTGCCAGCGATAAACTTATTTTGACAATTAAATGTAGACAATAAAGTAGTGTGTCAAACAACACTCCATCTTTGGACAGATCTATTATCCACACACAAACAATCAAAATTATCATCACCACATTCAATATCACTAAACATGTATGTAACTACTTAATGACTGAGTTGCCTTTGGGTCAATCAGGAGCCTTATAAGTTACAAACACAACTTTCTAATACACAAAATAAACCGATTTACACAACAGAGGCTGCTTTGGCAACATAACTGTTTCAACAAATTCATAAAATATATGATATTATTTATTGCTAATTCAATTCACCTTAAATAAATCATATATGTATGTCTAATACATATTAAAACTATAACAACAACAATTAATTTATGGACTTATTAAAATAATCAAGTAGTCCAAGAAAATACTAAATGCAGCGGAATCACATAGGCAAAAATATGTCACCCAAAGAGACTATAAATTTAATATAATGAATATTTATAGTTGAATTTGCACAAATGAATAATGTCGAAAATATATGCTACTGTATCCCAAATTTCATTGGATTATTCAATGAATCACAATGAATATTCTATTATCACAAAAATTAGCGATAAAAATTTGAATAAATAAACTAACGGCACCGCCGTTATATACCTAATTGCAATTACAATATGAATTCGAATCATTCAATTGAATTTCATCTTCCATCCAATCCATATTTCATTTATATAGATACATATATCATCGGTAAACACAAATATAAATACAACGGCCGATCAGTCAATGCGATAACCCAAAATTAAAAATGCAAGTTTACTTGATTAGACATTAAATAATAGATTTAGATATCTAATATATCAATTAATAATACCAAATGACCTATCATGATAGCCATAGAGATGCACACAGTGCATCCATATAGAAATATTATATTAAATTTCAACCGACTTATGCATTTAAAATTAATGACCTATTCGAGTAGAAAGTCATATATTTGAACAAAAGAAAATCACACGTCATTGTTCAACTACATTTGAATGCATATGCACGAATATCAAGATATGAATATGCTGTTTTATAATCAATCGTCAGTAATAAACTTGAACCTAACTTATTCTTGACAGCCAGCATAAAGCACCAAAGCAATAAATATCATATGAAGAATGTATGCATAAATGAGGAATCACATGATTACTCAGCATCCGCATAGTAACCAAGAGAAATCAACCAAATAATAATTTACTAGTTCCAATCATGATTCCTCGGATATGGGTATGTATATCCTTTACAAATAAACAAATGTACATGCAATGGCGGCCCGAAAGTTACGACAATGATGACCCAAAATTTAGTTCCGATTAAATGCCAAGTGATCTAATAAAATATCTCAATAATTCAGCACGAAAAGGTTCTAATACTAATTGTTGGAATTTATCAGGAATTTAACCTTAAGCCTAAGATCTACAGTGTTGTAATAATTGAGATAAGAAAATAAAGCGAAATAAATCTAACCTTATTCCTCAGCATAGTCGGATTCAGATCTGCAATTCGATGGAGGGATTTGTGTTTTTCAAGCCTATGACGCAACCCTTTCTGAGAAAACCGCTAGGGTTTCTGCCGTTACTCCCACGATGAGATATGAAACGTAATGGTTGTTGCGTCTAGACCTAGGATCACAACCTTATTTATATCCCTTATTATTAATTGGCCTCATCACCCAATTAATAAGTTATCGGGTTTCTGAACATTGGAGGCCCGCACCTACTAAACACATTTAAGCCTAATAAATTAATAGATCACTTAATATAAGCTTAGCCCAAATAGTTACATTTTAACGCACAATTGAATTTATAATCAAATACATATTTACCCATTTAAAAATATATAAAATTAAAAATCTATAAATTAAATAATAATCCTAAACAAGTAAGGACAATTGAACAACACACTAATCAATGAACTACATACGTAAGTAATTAAGTAAATAGTAAAAATATAAGTATTCATTCATAAATTAATAATTTTTTAAAAAATATTAAAATTAATATTATTTTATAACTATAATAAACACATTAATTAATATTAATATATAATTGTCACGGTTCAATTTTAATTTTCCTGCAGTTTCCAAACTGATCAATTTAAAAAATCATGTGAACTATATGTGACATGTAAAATTTTAAAAACGATATTAATAGTATTATTTTGATAATGAGATATATATATTTTAATAACATGAGAAGTCGAAGCTAATGACATTTTTCTTGTCATGTTAGATTGATATTGACTAGTATAACTATAAGTTGAAATTTTAATTCACTTCAATTATTTCGTATCTTAATTTGTATGGTATTATCATATTTTCTCCGTTATCCAATTGTATGCTTGTTTGATCAAACATAAATTTTAAGAAAATGTAAGGATATAATATATTTTTTTTAATAAAAAAATAATACTATTTTACTAAAAAAAAAAAAAAAAAATAAATTAATGATAAAAAAAAAAGCAAAGTGAGAATAAGTATTTTGCCAGCGTGCCTGCCGTATCAATAATTACCGTATGGCCCTAACTAAATTCGCATCAATTTCAGAAAGGAGGTCGCTCTGCCCCACCCTGGCTGTCCAAAACCCTAACGTGGAAACGACTCCAATTTAGCACTCCAGAATATCGAAGGAAGAAACTAACGACACGAACTTGAAGGTGATATGAGCGATTTCCCTTACGCGATTGTATCCTTATTGGTATTCGAATTCTCTTCTTGAAGGGAAATTAGTTCGAGATATTTGAGAATGAGCATCGTTCCGAAAGAAGCAATCGAAGTGATTGCACAGAGTATAGGCATCTCCAACTTATCTCCAGATGTTTTGCCTGCTCTTGCTGCCGATGTGGAGTACCGCATTCGCGAAATCATGCAGGTTATTGTTCCCTGTTCGAACTATATCGTTTTGAAAGATTCAGTTTTGCATTTTCGTCATTGAATGAGAGCTAATTGATGCAGGAAGCAATCAAGTCCATGCGGCATTCACGAAGAACTACTTTAACGACAGAAGACGTGGATAGCGCGCTTGGATTTAGAAACATCGAGGTTTTGATCCTCACCTGAAAATACTCATGCTATTTCTTTCCTTATTTTTGGGTAAAATTGTTGCTCTTGTGGATCTCCTAAGATTCTCTTGGATTTTGGCTGCGCTTTTTGAGTTGACTTTGTGTTTGGAGTTTGGTGTGGTTCTGATGGTTTTATTTGAATTGTTCAGCCAATATATGGATTTGCATCTAAGAATCCACTGCGATTCACTAGGGCTGCAGGTCACAGGAATTTGTTCTATATTGAAGAAAAGGATGTGGAATTCAAGGAGGTATGAATTGGATTTTATGTTTCCTGAGATTAAGATTGGAATTTATCTCATTGGCTGCTACATTTCATGCCTTTCAGGTGATTGAAGCACCTCTACCTAAGGCCCCATTAGACACAGCGGTGGTTGCACACTGGCTAGCTATTGAAGGAGTTCAGCCTGCTATTCCAGAAAATCCTCCACCTGAAGCTCTTCAGAGTACTAATTCTTATTATATTCAATAAATGCTATAACCAATCTAAACTAAACAGTTAAAAAAATCGAATCCATTCTTTATACCACATCCAGGATACGTGTGTTCACTTTTAATCCTTCTGCTGTTGAACGACCATGCATACGTTAGTGTTGTTGTGTAGGTTCTTTATGCTACTGATCCTTATTAATGAAGCTCTTTTACATGCAGCATTTTCAATACCTTCTGATACCAGGAAGGCTGAATTTAAAGATGATGGAGTGCCGGTTGACATTAAGTTTCCGATTAAGCACGTGCTTTCGAAGGAGCTTCAGGTACTAATGAAAGTATTTATGTACCTTCTTCTTTAGCACCAATAAAAATTGCATAAAAGCTAATTGTTCATTTACGGAGTGGTGGCGCAGCTTTACTTTCATAAGATCACTGACCTGGCTGTTAAGAGACCAGACTCCCCATTGTTTAAACAAGCATTACTGAGCTTGGGAACTGACTCAGGAATTCATCCATTGCTCCCCTACTTCACATTTTTTATTGCGGAGGAGGTAAAAATGAGTGACTACAGAACTGGAGCAGTAGTACTCGTACTTGGTGATGGCTATTAACTTTTGATAATGGCAGGTTTCTAAAAACTTGAGTAATTTTACCGTCCTCTTTGCTTTGATGCGTGTTGTTTGGAGCCTTCTTCGAAATCTGCACATACATGTTGAGCCATATGTAAGTTTTATTTGGTTTTGTTCCATTTTTTGGTCTTCCCTTTTCTTACTGTTTTCTGTTTAAGGCAACTACAATATTTGGTAGAGTAACAATCTAGTGAGTTGCGCCGGTTCTAAGTTGGCTTTAAATATTCTATAACGTTCCGTTAATTCTCCATTATACTTGTATGGACGGCTTATATTTTTCCAGCCACATCGAAGTCTGTATTTAACTTGTGAAAATGGGAAGAAGAGTTGAACCTTTATTAGCTTTTTTTACCTTTTACTCTATAATTTTGGTGAAGTGTCGCAAGTCTGTCCTTTAGTTGTGTTTTATGTTTTTTAAGTTACTAAATTCTTGCTTCGATTATTTAATTAGCTGCACCAATTGATGCCCTCAATTATGACGTGCTTGGTGGCCAAACGATTGGGAAACAAATTCTCTGACAATCACTGGAATCTAAGAAACTTCACTGCAAAGCTGCTTGCTTCAGTATGCAAGAGGCGAGATTCCTTTGTTTTTCTTTGCAATCACATAATGAATTCTCTTATCCATTCACATCTTCTATTCATCTGGTGGAACTGAAACCATATATTTTGCCGTTGTAGTGCTTTTGTAAGTAGATTTAGATCATACTTTTATTTAAATTCCTTTCATGGCTGAACTTTTGCAGGTTTGGCCATGTTTACCATAATCTCCAGCCGCGTGTGACCAGGACATTGCTACACGCTTTCTTGGACCCATCAAAAGCCCTTCCGCAACATTATGGTGCTATTCAAGGGCTAGCAGCCCTTGGTCCTAATGTGGTATTTTGTGCTTTTTTCTTCTCATTCTCTATGTTCTTTTGTTATTTATGCTATGCTCGTGCACTCCTATGTTCTCTGCTTCACTGTTATCTTGTACATCATATATCTAATTGGTGGGTGAATTCGGTTAAAAAATGTTGGTCAGATTCGATTGCTTGTGCTGCCCAACCTCGAGGCTTATTTGCGACTTCTGGAGCCAGAAATGCAGTTGGAGAACCAAAAGAATGAAGCAAAGAGGCATGAAGCCTGGCTTGTCTACGGGGCATTAATGGTAGGATATAACCTTTTGATTCTTTAAACAAATTTTAATGTTATCTAGGGCTTCAAAGTCACAACATAACAAATATCTATCCGTTATCTCAAATATAGAAACTTCTGATATTTAGCATGGAAGGCAAGCTTAGGATGTTTAGTTTTGTCATAGCTTCATTCTGACCCGTGCATGGCAAAGAATTGTGTGAATGTGATTTTCAACATGCTTTCTTATCAAGAATGTGGCATTATTAGTCACAGTGATCATCAATTGGCGCACCACCTTTCATTAAGTCACAAATTCTTTGCCCAAACTCTACGACGGAACTTTTTGGTTGTGTAGACTTTGTAGAATCAACTAGATGGATGTTGTGTTATAGTCCGAGACATAAATCAAGCTGTCCAGAATAGATAATCATATTTTCATATTTATTTTATTCATGTAGTATTCGATATTTTTGTATAACCTAACCAACCCGGATTTCCCTTTCCCTTCTTAGAGTGCGGCTGGCCTCTGCTTGTATGACAGGTTAAAGATTATACCTTCTCTAACGTCGCCCCCAGCACGATCCATCTTGAAATGCAACAATAAAGTGATGACCACAGGTTCAAGTATGATCATCTTATTCCTTTCCTCTTGCTGCATCAATGATGCCTACTCTGCAACGATTCTGATTCCAAATTCCAATGCTCTTTTTGTGTCTTTTATCAATTGTGTCAAAGATAAGCGCAAGGCAAGCATGGATAACGCGGGTCACCAACCAGCGGCAAAGAAACTAGCCACAGAGACTTCAGGCTTGATGGGGCTCCCTGCGGAAATGGCAATGGCAATGGCAGGCACGAGCAGCGGATATCCTGCTGCGAACATGGACAATAACTCTACGATGCAACATTCGAGGCCTGTAATGAATAACAACATGGTGGGGAGAAAAGAAATGATTGTTGGGGGTCAAGTGTTGAAGAGTACTACAGCGGCATCTCTTGGTCGGATGTGGAAGAAGGATGCTGATGCCGATGGCGGAAATGGAAATTTTCTGCGCCAGTTGTATGAATATTTTGGTGAGAGCATGTTGTCGTTTGTACCATCTCCGGAGTTATATATGTTCTTATGATCGAAAGAGAGGAGCAGCCCTGAGCATAGGTACATCATACATATGTGATTGTGTATTTTTATGCCAGCCTCTAAGAAAACAGAATTAACGTGCCTATTGCTACTGTTGTCACTTTATATTAGACATCGCACACATTCATATATAATTTACGCAAAATAGTATAAAATCTTCAGAAAATTTTGTTTTCCTTACCTGTGTTTTATTAAATACATCACTTGCTTTTTTGAAAATGTGTACTGATGCGTATTATATTTGAAAATTTTGTGTTTGTTTTGTGTAATTTTTGTCGGAATGTGCAATATTCTTTTTTTAGTGGTTATTAAGTCGTAGGTTTCAAAATTAGTCATAATTTTTGTGTGTATTTGGTCATCGTGTTTTAATGTGCAATATTTTTACGGGTGCAGATTTGTCGTTATTGCTGTTGTGGTGCCCCAAAAAATGGATAAATTAGTTACCATGTATATATTTGGGTGGGTGGATACATTGTGTATAAGAGCCTTGCTAGACGTTACAGGGGTGGTTGGATCGTTTGTACTATGGTGCTATCCTCAACATATATGCTCATGCTGGAGGAAGAACGACTGTTGTTAGGTTCACATATTGGAGGCTTGAGGTTCCTGCCGGTATGTATTTCGAGGGACTAGTGTATCCCTTTCGATGTGACGAAGATGTTTTCAGATGTTCAAAGTAAACTACGGGAAATATATTATTTCTATGTACGCCGTGTACAAAATGCGTCGTTAGGGCCTCAACATACGCCAATTTAAAAAATGATGTTCCTCGGCCTAAGGTACGACTGTCTTTCTCGTTTTCTCTTCTATGCTATGCTTAAATTTATTTTCTCATCATCGGTTTGACCATGCAGAGTAGCAGTAGGCCGCGACACGCTTCTGAACAGCCCAACACCGTTCCCTTATAGACCGAAAACATATATTATCCAGTATGAAAGCGTTAACTTTTGTTATTTTATTATCATTCATCGGAACATAACAACACTCCAAATTGTGGGAAATCTGTATAATCTTTGTAAGGTTGGGTGGAAGTTGATGCCTCGGGTCACATCACACCTATGTCATAGGCTTTGCAAGATCCATGCCTGGTACCTCGGGCATAGTGGATAGACGCAGACCATTGCGACGTTAACCGTTATCATCCCGATTAGGTTCTCAGTCACACCACTATGGTGTCGAGGATCTTCAGGTGGTGGGTCTAGTCATGGTCCACGTTTATAGATTATCACCGATTGAGTTTGTGGTTTTATAGAATGTGGAGTTTGGATGGATGTAAGGTTAATTATTGTGATGATGAAATTGGTTTATGGTTTGATGTTTGTCGTTTTTGGTATTATTCCTAGAGTTGTTAAACGAATCGAGTAGTTCGCGAGCCAAGCTTGACAAGACTCTTTTATCTCTATAAACGAGCCGAGCTCGAGTTCGAAAATTATCTTTTTACAAATGAGCTCGGCTCGCGAGTAGCTCAGTTGAGCTCGTTAGTAATAATATATTTATATTATTTATAGTATATATAATTCTTTATAACAAAATTTACATTTATTATTAAAATTTGATATTTTATTACAAAAATTTATGAATAAAATTAAATATATTTAATTTATATATTTAAAAATATATAGAATATGTTCAAACCGAGCTCTGAGTTCGAGCCGTACGAGCCGAGCTCGAGCTTGAATTTGAGCATAACGAGCTGAGTTCGAAACACTATTTTGGCTTGAATTCTCAACAAGCCGAGCGGAGCCTGTACCATTAACAAGTTCGAGTCGAGCTCGAACAACCAATACTCTAGTTCGCTCGACTCGTTTAACAACTCTACTTATTCTTTGTGCATATGTAGTCGGTTTTATAGTAGCTGTATGCTATGGATTTATGCATCCATTTTGTGGTTTTGTTTCGGGGTTTATGTTTTGGATTTAGAACTCCGATCAGATCCTTGGTTAGTGGTTGTATGTTATATATTTACGTATCCATTGTTATGTTATATATTGTGTAGTGGTCTTATAAAAAGATTTATGCTACTATCCTTCCGAACCATTAGTCTTTGAATGTAATGGTACACAACCCATACCATGAAGTTCAATCAAATAACATAATTGCAATGACACCGTAAACAAATGGTTGTTTCACACCACTATGAACGCAAACCCAACACATACCAACTACCACCTACATAAACACTATGAACGCAAACCCAACACATACCAACTACCACCTACATAAACATGATTTTCAATATAATAATCGCAAGTACAACAAAACTTCGTACTTCCATGTAGGCAAAATTGTTCATAACTCCCTTGTCATTTCAAAATTCAGCGTAAATCTCTCTTTTACTTTAAAAATTGCATGAAGCCCCTTATACTTATAAAACGTTGCATGAAACCTTTTTGTGGTTTCAAAACTCAGTGTAAATTTTCACTCTACTTAAATAAATTGCATGACGTCCCTTTATACTTTAAAAAATATTGCATGAAACCCCCCGCCATGCAAAAAATATGGATAGAAAATCATCTTCCCATTACACAACGGAAGCTTAATAGGGGGTCGGATTTTATGCAACGTTATTGAAAGCATAGGGGAGTGCCATGCAATTTTAAAGTACATGGAGATTTTATGCATAATTTTGAAACTACATGGGAGTTATGAGCAATTTTACCCTCAATGTATTTCATTCTTACACGCAAAACCTTAATTTCTTGCCCTACTTCTTTGGCGACGACCTTTATTCAAAGCATCTAATCAACTGTAGCCGATTTAACCTCCATCTTATTTCCTTCATCACTAGAGTTGCTCTATTCCTCAGGCTGAGTGCTAATAGGTTCAAACCAACAAAAAAAATCACATGCTCCTTTGGGAAATTGCAAAACAATTTACTTTGTGTCTCCGTCGTCAATCCAACAACATGAATGGCTGTCAATGTCCCGCACTTGCATCGTGGACACCTGCACCTCATATCAAGATCTCTCTTACCTTGACTTTGACTTGAACTTTTACATGACATTTCTATTGAAGAATATGAGTAAAGTTAAAGGATACTTTTATGTACCAAGAAATTCAATACAAAATTCATAAGCCAACAACCTCTTCAAAAAAAAAAAAAAAAAAAAAAAAAAAAAAGAAGAAAAAAAAAATTCAATACCTACAGACTTTGATTTCATAATTTTGATAGCTTTTTCTCAATTTGAAAGGTTAAACCCAACGGGAATAATCGAATTACAATCCTTATTTCAACCTCACGAAATTGGAACAAAGAAGATTTAAATTTTCGCAAATAAAAACAATAAAAACAACTTACTCACTATAAAATACTGACTATCCATGAACTCAAAATTGATAAACTCATATTTTCGATTTTTACCAATAAAAAGCCCTAGCTCAACCTCAAGAAATCCAATCCAATCAAATTCAAAATTCCAAAAAAAAAAAAAAAACCACCATCGAAGTTTATTAGCGAGGTATTGTTCAATAGGGACATACCTATTGGACTAGAAATTCGAGCTTCAATGATAGACTATAATGGCAAGACTTCAATATTTTTGCTAGCCCTTCTTCGTAGTGCACAATCCCAATTTAGGAGAGGGTTGGATCTACCATCTAATAAAGGCTACAAGAGTATTTTAGTAACTTTATTTAACCCTTAGTAGGAATTTGAAAGAAAAATTGTAGTATAAGCACCTGAACATCAACTTCCGTTAAAGATTAATGGCTGGAGCATTTTGCGCAACATTTAATAAAACATAAGTGGGAAAAATAGAATTTTCTGACCTCCGGAGTTTTTATGCAAATTTCAAAACCTATAGATGATATTTATGCTATTTTACCCATAATTTCCTATAAGGTTACTGGAGGGTGGAAATGGGCTAGGTCATGCAAGCTTTGGCTAAATAGGTTATGTTTGTTTTTTTAAATATTATAGTATGAAAATATATGTATATATATATATATCTATAAGGTTTGGACCTGACCTACTTCAGACACTTACCTAATCTATAAGTCTTTAAAAGAATATATAATACTCTCTCTGTCCCAACTTTGTCCGACTCAATATAAAATTATTTCATATTATAATAAAAGTAATCACACACTAATATCAAAATACTATTAATTCTTACATTGATTACAAGCATATTATTACGCATATACAAAAAGTATAAAGAATAAAAATATCAAAATCATCTTTCACATTTCTACTGACGAATAAAATATTATTATTCTTAATCTACTACAAAAATCTAAATGTATATTTTCGTCCAGGACGAAAAAATGTATTTTATAGGATAATTTGCCATTTTTTTTGTTATTGTTCACTAAATTAATATATAATTTATTTATAGTAAAAAATTATTCATTTATAATTGTATTATCATTTAACAAATAATAATTATTTTGACAATATTTTTCTATTTATGATTGTAACGATTCTTTAAATTTTTTTTTTTAAAAGCCGGGTTTGTTTGTTTGTGATTTTAAACCCAAATTTATAATAGTCAGTTTGCACGATTTTTAGTAGAAATATACTATTCTTCTTATAAATATTACATCAAAATACTATTTAAATCAAATCTCAAATTCAAGCTCAAGTTAAAACCAAACACATTGCCCATTCCAAAAAATAGTCAATTAGCAATGAAAATTTTCTGACGCTAATCCTCCATTTTTCGTCCATAGAGAAATTAGCAATAGTATCATAGACATAATATATTATGTCTGTGAATATCCCGTCACGAAAACTAGCCGTCCGTAATTCTATCGCATGATATTACCGAAAAAGTTAGAGACAAAATTAAAAACAAAGTATTCATCTCCGATTAGGATCATAATATTCGTCCTTTACTGACGGATTTTTTTCGTCCCTGATTCTATCCGCAATTTTCGAGACAAAATTTTATTTTCAGCATTATATATTTGTGATGGAAAATTTCATCGCTAATATTATTCCAATTTTAATACAATTTTGCATTGCACGATTTACCAATATCTGTCGCAAACAATATATGAATACATAATTAAATTTCAAACTACAATCATGCATTCATAGCGAAAGAACTAAAAATCCATTGTGAACGCCTATTATAATACATAAAAGGCTTACAGTCACATAAAACTAAAGAATTATGAAATTGTGCAAAACGTATAATACAATCATAACATCAATAATTCCACATATGAAACTGTCCGAAAAATATAAATTTGAACAAACCAATGGCGCACCTTAGTTGCCATCACGGTCGTGCCTGTCCAAGCATGCGTTGATCCTCTTGACCTTCTCTATAATTGTTATTTTGACCCTCTCAAGCTGCTCCAAGTGCCGAGCGTAATTTGAACCACTTGGAGTCCAACTGTCGCTCCAAACGACCCAAGCTCAAAATTCCCTTTTTTTTTTTTTATCCTAGTAGATTAAGGAAATAAGCGTCTCATCACGTTTATACTCTATATCGCTAAGCTAAGACATTCCTTTCTCGATCACAGTCATACTCTCCAAAAAGTAATTAATATCAATACTGATATTCTAAAAGTTGATAGTAACATAGAACAATAATACTATATAACATTTTTGACGTATCTTTATACGATGTTCCTTTGTTCTGCAATATTCATGACCGCCATGGCGCTTTGTATGCGTTAACTCGTAGGTCTCTCATTTCTCGAGACCCTACACTCGTAAACGCATATAAGAAGATATGCTTGTTTTATTTCAAATTAATTACTATAAATAAACCTTAAAATTTTCATCAATGTCTCCATAAACAACTAGGATCTACCCGTGTGCATGTGCTCTCCAACGGCGTTAGGATTTCCGCCATGTCGGTTTGCTTTTATTTCGTTGATTTCTTTTTGGCATCCTCAGAGGTCCAATGTTGTCTCCAAAACTCCAATATAGGAGTGGGGATGACCGAGGTGTCATTTGGGTCCTTTTCATTGTGGACTTTATAGAACTATTTCTGTTTATCCTGCATGCCTTCTTGTTGCAGATGGGACAGACAAGTCCGTCATTTTTGGGCTTCCACTTAATGTGTTTCAGAAAGCCAAAGCATTATCAGTTACTTTATGATTTATTTTTTCAATCATGTAATTGTAAAACTTTATTTGTTGGATGGTATAATTAATTTTTTAATCTTATCTTCAACTCGACTTCGTATCATCGTTTGGTTCCAAAGGCACATCATTCCAAGTGTGCTCTTCTAGGGTGGGGCAAAACTTGAATATAGGCCAGAACTACCTCGATGCAGCACTAGATCAAAGGTAACATTATGTTTGAGTAAAGTAAAGACATACCTGCCATCATCCGCATACTCATCATCATTGGCCCCATCCTAAGAATTTGACGTCCCAGGTGCAGCCCCAGACCCACCTACTCTCATTCGAAATTTTAGTTAAAAAAACATTAATAAGTTTAAAATCAAAGAATAAACAGGTTCATTCTACTATAATGTTTCCCCTACGTGGTCTCAAAAAAGGCGTGCGCTGCACCTCTAAATGGCATACCTGCAAGGATATGGAATTAGTAACTCAATAGAAAAAATATAATCCAAGTAAAATAACTATTGATTTGTAATGGATATACATACCCGCCGAGATCCCAAGGGAAGCGTAAGCTGCTCCTTCAGATGGTGTACCTACATAATATAATATTAATTCATTTAAAGATAAAATTATACAAGTAACCAACATTTAATTTAGAGTGGATATATATATAGCCGTCGAGGTCTTTGCCTTCTCCTACCCCCTAGCCTGTTTGTGCCTGCGTCCGTTGATCTTTCTACCCCGCTTGAGGCAATAGGCGAAATGATTGGGCAAGTTAACGTAGATGCTACTGCCGTAACCTCTTCTTCTCGGACTGATACATTTTGCATTAAGATATACAATACACGAGATTATATTACAACATGAATTGAACATTATAAAATGACACTCAATGACCTATTCATCAGTTACGTTATCATTGGAACTAGATGAAGGAAGTTGATTTTTTTATGATATAGAAAAGCTAAAAAAAAAAAAATTCTTGCTCAATCGTGTCATAATTTTCTGTAGCGTTGATTGGAATACTAGTCTCTCCATTTGTTGATGCCAAATACAATTGCTGCCTCCCAGTGGGTTGTTCAATGGTGCAAGTTTCAACCATTGTATCTTGATACGTGGTTGGTTCAATGTCATTATCAGCAATTTTATTACTTACATTGATCAAACCCCGTGGTTCAATATGGCATATTGTCAATCAATCAATCAATCTTGTCCCTCTTCATACTCAGGAATGGAAAATAAAACATTACGTTGCTTGCATTGCAAGTATGAACGGTTCATAGCTTCGTAGTATTTTCTTCTTATTCACCTTGACCATGTTGTATTTTTTTTATATTTTTTAGTTCCAACCCAACCGTTGAATCATACCAATCATAGTTGAAAAAGACACAATGCTTGATCGGTAGTGCTGAAAACTCAACCTCCAAAATCTTATGGGTATGTCTGTAGTACTCTAAACCACCGAATCCACGCACACTCCTCTATTATGGCCTTTTTACTACTATATTTCTCAGTGTGAAAATGATAACCACTGAAGAAGCACATATTATGCCTAGTTACATTCACTAAAGGACTATGCGCAATGTCCTTGTACACTTTTAGAATGTTATATTGTTCGATGACCTACGATGTTAGTGAATATAGCTATCACATGTTTTTTAAAACATCTTAATGGCCACAAAATTTTTTATGCATGTACATATCTTGAAAAGTAGAAGGTAAAATTTGTTTGGAGTTGTGAAGCAACTTCAATGTCGGAGATTGAGGAATTATCTCGCTTTAATGCTTCCTTGAACAACCTAAGTAGGTAGAGTGAGAATACAGTCTAGTCCACCACATTTTTGTGTGTTATGGAAATTAAATGAATTTTACAAAAATTTACAAAATGAATGCATCATATTTTAGACTGTTGAGTAGAAAGTATGTCTATATTGTATGCTTCTAAGCTAGCAGCAAATACCGTTTCTGCGGTTTATCTTGCAAATGGTAAGTGTGTGACAACACATCAATTCGAATATTCAGATTGGATCTTAGTATTCCATCCTCTTATCTAGGGATGTTTCTCCTATGTTTGAAAACATGCTATTCAAAATAATGTGAACATAAGAAATTTGCTTCCCGAACAAGAAATATATTGACTATTGAGTATTGACCTCTTTGCTTGTGTCTTATTTGCAATTATTTTTTTTTTAAATGGTGAAAACATCTGAAATAAAAAACATGTTGATATGTCTTAATAAACACACAATACGAAACACTCTATATGAAATTAGAAATAAATTATAAGTGGTTACCTCTCAAAAGGGTTCATCCAGCGAAATTGAGTTATGTTGACACATCGTCCTGAATTGAACATATATCCATCAGATATTTTCAAATGTTCAATCCAAGTTGGGAATTCTTTATTATGGGCCTTATCCAACGTCAATACAACGGTAGGATAACATTGTCTTATAATGTCAAATTCAGTTCTTTTCAATCACAAAATATGAGTCATATCCACTCGTGCCTTAGAATTATCTTTTGTCTTTCCTTTCACATCCATAACCATATTAAAAAAATAATCTTAAAGACATACTTTTCAACATGCATCACAACAATATTAATTAATTCCGTTATAACCATCGTCAAAATTCTCAACTTGCCCAGGAAAATATTTTAGGATATTCAGCTTAAACCTTATAAATTCCTGAAACCCGCCACAATACTCGGCCACAGTGCAGCTCCTTTGGACAACCACTGAAATTTAAACCTCTTCTTAAAACGGATAAAATTTATAAAAGATATTTTCATATCCAATTTAACGTGTTTCCAAGTGTATTCTCCAATGCCTCACCTTTAGACCGAGTGGCACACCACCAATCATCAGCCACCTCAATTAAGAAGTAGGTCGCCATACCCATCTTGTGCGTTTTGGGGACGAGTGGCATAGAATATCTTATCAAAGAAAGAGAACTATACCTCTAAGACCATTGAGTCCTCCTGCCTTGCATACTATGGAGGCCGATTCTTATGAGCCTTGTCCAAAAAGTCTTCATGATAATCTTCGAAATGCTGCTCATGATCGACTGTTGTAGTACCCACCTGAGCCTACCACTGGCTCAACTGTTATCTCAGTAATGCATTCTGTTCACGCATGAGATTGTAGTGATCTTTCTAATGTGTCATTTGCTGTTAGAATGTCTCCAACAACATCCTTGGCCACTACGGTAACTCCTCAGTAGTTGAAGGTACTCCCTTCTCATGTGACATCCCAGATGGATCCCTGGTCACTTCCGATGGAGGTGGTGGTGGAGGAACCTCATTTACATTCACAGGGTCCATCTCCAACCCCTAAGTCATATCATCCAACCCCTCAGTCTCCGGGGTAAAGCTAGTTCCATAGTCAACACTTGGGCCACTTGTGAAACTCTGCCCGCGGCCCCTACCACAGGTATGAGCAATACCATGTAGTGCCATCTCAACTCCTAAATGAAGAAATATCGAAATCATAATCAACTATAAGTACAACCAATCATAAAAGAGAGGCCTAAGACATCTACATCATGTAACATAATATCACATGATAGTATATAAGGGCACAAAGGTTAATAGGATCTAGTAAGACCAAACATGGAAGACAGTCGTTAATAAACTCTTAACATGATATGTAATGCACCCCAAGCCCCAAAATAAGTTTTATGATGCATGCTATTCTTAAAAACAAGGAGTGGTTTCTTAAGTAAAATGTTGTGATACCAAACTGTAATATCCTGGCTCACAAGCCACGTAGATCGGGTGCGCTGAGATCGTAGATTGACTCCACAGATCAATACAAGTCATTCCAATACACTTTGTTCTCATACATGCACACATTGGGAGATTTCTCAGAGAGTCATCCATCCTGAAATTACCTTAGAGTAATGTACGTACTACGGAGTTCTCTCAAGTGCACTAAAGAAAGTGGATAATATTGATATAAATAGTCTAATCAGTTCACTTATATACTCATCTTTATTCAACTATGGAGGTATCACCACATTCAAGCAGAATTGCACAAAGTTTGTGCAATCAAAAAATTGAAATAACTTGCACCTAAAATAAAATTATGTTAAGAAAGTAATTACAAAAAGAAAAATAATGACAAAGAAATGAGATGAATTTTGGGTCAATTGCTTTGGGAAATTAGTAGGTTTTAAGAATGGATCAATGTTGGCAAGAAAAAGTTCACTGTTCTCTAGTAGAGTGAAAATAATCAGTAATAGAGATTATATTCTACTAAGTGATGAAAGTAGAAAAAAATGTCCACCATGTGAGTGAAATGAGTCACGGTATGTATATAATTTCATATGTGAGATTATCACGTGAAGATGATCAACGAGTTGCTTCAAAAGCACAATGATTTTTTAACCTATTGATCGACACCAGGTGGTATACCAGTCCATAGTTATTGTGTTAATATTCCATTTCCATGAATGTTTTTAGTGCTTAGAAATCCGTTCTTGTTATCACTTGCGACTTATGAACTTAGTGATTAATTTATCCCTTATTATTTTTACTATGCATTGTAAGTTGAATTGAATGCAAAAGGCCACTTTCATGAAGTCATGGGTCCACTTAGCAGAGTTCCTCATCGGGTCTATTTAAACTATATTTAGTTAGTCAATTTATATTTGGTCTTTCAAAATTCTCGCAATGTATTTTGGTGAATTAATTGTCTTATGTGTATGTCAACATGGAATGTTGGTAAAATACAAAACAATGGTATTTCATTAATTACTAAGGGAAAATGAATTTGTGACTAAATTATGAAAATAGTAAATTTAGATAAGTGCATAATATAAAGGAATAGGGAGATGTGCATGTGACTTCTATCACAAGTGGTGCTAGCCACCCAAACATAGATGGAGCGAGCCTTTATATCCTGAGCTCTGTAGGGAAATTTCAAAAATGATAAAATGAGATGACAAATCGGATAAATTGTTGAAGTGTAAAAGTCAATGACATCAATCCCTTTTTATAGGTGCTCACAGAGAAGGTTGGTGGTTAGTCACATCTACCATCTAGGTGATAGTGCAATTGTATCCATCTAGTTCAGAAATTACAAATAATCAACGGTCCATCTTTTTCCTACGCCATATTGAAGTTTGCAGCATTTGGAGGATAAATCAAACAAAAATTTTAATTTATTGTAGCATGTAAATAGCCATCTTTGAATGACTGAACAAATTGCAAGTATGCTAACCTCGCAAATTAATTTTATGACTTACAAATATAAAATTATGCATTTTCCCATATCTTCACAAACACGGCTTAATAGCGTGTTTCACGATTATAAAGGCTAAAAAAATTACCAATCCATATAAAATCATAACAAATTTGTCTATACTACTTATCAAAATCCACATCATCTATGAACCATGAAACATCACATACTAGTAATTGCCACTTCGTGTAATATTATTTCCATGGAACAAACACCTACGATTCACACTATTCCAACACTATTATTTTGTTTTGTTTTTGTTTTTTATTTTTTGTTTTTGTAGTTTTAGCTATTAGAGATTATATTTAATTTCACAAACTCATATACTTGCGTGTATTCATGTTTTAATATTTCCTCAATATTAAATTTTTTTAGTTCGACTCGGCACTCACAAGTTACTAGGAGAAAAAACATATGAAGAAATTTTTGGGCTAAAATACAACACACTTTTTAAAGTTGCAATCTAAGGCCAATAATAATGTAAAAATCCATACCAATGATAGTTTATCAAAGTTTTGACTCCGTTTTCAGAGAATTTATTTCTAAATATTACATAAGTATGATCATAAATTTATATAATAATTATTTCTCAGAAATGCCAAAGTATGACGAGACGAGCGAGGGTGCAACCAGCTGTGGCGAGCGACGTTATTTCTGCTCGCACCCGAGCCAGTCAACCAGCTAGACGTCCACCGCTGACGAGCGATGATCCATAAGTTCTAAGAATTGATGAAGTATGGAGCTCTCAGCGGTCAGCCATCCATTGTCGGTTAGCGACGACATCCTCTTTTGAGTTGTGTCGACACCATCCAGTCAAGCCAAGTGTATCAAGCTAAGCGAGGAAGATCTGTACCCAGCTAATGCAGTCCCGCAGACGAGCGAGCAAACTAAAAGTTATGACAATTCCAAGCATTCAACCAACTAAATGTCTAACTGCCCAGCGGTTGCAACAACATCCCAACTGCCCCCAACTACTGCTCTGTAATCGCTCAAATGCCACCAACTGCCGATCCAGAAAATCTATAATAGGGCCAGAATTCTTGTATAATATATCATAGATCATACTATGATACTTTGCTTTTACTCTGTTCATTTTTCGAGAGCTCCAATCCTATAAGGGAGTTTTCCTAATTAGAGAAAGAGGTCGGGGGAGTGGAGATTATCTCCTCCCCTGACCACTTAGTTTTCAGTTGCTTTCTTGGAAGATTTACAACTTTCTTTATTGCTTTGTTACAGCTTTATTAATGTAGAGTTATCGCTTTTCTAGAAGTAATTCAATATCAAGATTTTTCCATCTTCAAATTCATTCCCAAATTCATGTTTATATTTGATTGTTTAAATTTAAAGTGTTACTCGCTGTGGAAAGTGCATCAGAAGAATTGATTATCAAAACCTAATTTTGCGTTGTAATCATTAATTTTAGGTAGTTTACTGTAATTATGTACGCGGGAGCCTTGTCGACCTGCTTAATTGCTGTTCTGAATTTAATTTTGATTAAAGAGAGGTGTCAGAAGGATAAAGACACTAATGAAACAGATTTTCAAATAATTAATTAGACAGAGGCGCTTGTCTATCGGGTCTCAGAAATGTCTAGTGACAGTAGCTTCTCTTACTTATAATATTCTGAATTTTGGTGTCAATGAAGTTTTATTGTAAATCCCTTAAGGTCAAGTACCAGCGAGTCAAGAATTTGACTTAAATGAATAAGTATGATCACATATCTCGCTTCTGTCGCTTCGCACTGTATTTATATGTCTTGCTATTTCACTTTCATCATCTGCTCATTTCAGCCATAAAAATCTAGTCATTTTATTAATGCACAGATCACACACAAACACCTTTGTTTATCATTATCACTGTTATTATCACCACTCATTTAATCACTTTCGCTATCACTCACCGCTCGCCAGCCATCACATGTATATATATACACCACTCACTATCACCCTTGCCGCTCCGCTCACTATTGCTACTGCTTACTCTTTATTGATTTCTTTACTTTACTGCATTTATTGCTTTATGGCTCACTTGCTAGAGGGCCATTTTTTACCACTTTTCTGAATTAGCCAAACTCAGTAATATTTCTTGATTTGATTTCACAACTTAAAATCCTTATATTCGACCTGAAAACTCACCAGTCAAATAGTATAAATCAATTATGATATAGCATTTTAGGGTCTACAACAACAACATTTACATTAACCTCTATATCTGAGCAATTGTCATATGTCAAGATTCAAGATTGTTTTAACCCATCAAAATCCCTATTTTCCGAAAAGCTAAACCATAATCATTCATCCTAATCATAGCTTGATCATAATTCGATGTCGTTTATGGGGATTTGAACTTCAAGAAATCGAATCTCTAGAATATTTGAGTTATGCACCATAATTTACATTGTTTTTTTTGCCAGTTGCAATATTTTTATTCTTATTCTAACTTGTTCGCTTGATTTGACAAAAAATTAATTCAGGGGTCCTAGACGTTCACAATGTGAAATTAGTCCTAATCTATCCTCCCGTACTTGGAGATGTCTGTTTCGAGAGATTACAAAAAAAAGACTGATGGCCAACAATGCAAACTCTACTGCCCCTTTTCTCGTTGTTCCAGTTTCTACTGCCGTTGGGACATTCAACAATACTGTAATGTCTGCTTCTTCGCAGGTGGTGCCGCAAAACACTCCTATTGTGGCCTAGCCAACTGTTGTCCCCTATGTCTAGTCTTCAACTGAAGAACATTTGATAAGGACGCTCGCAAGCATACAGTAGGGGATGACTAGACTACAAACGCACCTCACACAAGTTAAGTAGGCCCAGGCTACTCAGACTGCACTATTCGCTATTTAAGCGGCCCAAGCCACTCACGACGTTACGAATTCCTCCAACAACACTCCATCTCGACCTACACTGAACCTCAACTGAGGCAATTTCAGGGACACAGGGCCGCAAATTGCTCAACTGCTGAGGTCCCTATGGATTCTCATTATCAGTCTCTACTGGATGCGACTTTGAGTATGACACCTAGAGGAACTAACAATTATAAACTGAAGCCGGCACTGATCAGGGGCTTACGGCCTAGCCTACATAAGGCCTAGCCTGACCTGATCTATTTATAAAAAAAAGTTAGGTTAAAATTTTTTTAAAGCCTTTTTATTTAAATAGAACAGACTTAAGGCTTAAAAAAAAAAGCCTTTTTAATTCACAGGCTGACCTATTTATTATTGTTTTTATATAAAAATATTTTTTTATTATTATATATTAAAAATAACTTTTTATTTAATAATAATATTTATTAAATAATTTTAATTATAAATTTATTATAAAAATATAATTTTTTAACTTATATATATTAAATAATTGTATGTACTTTATTTTTTTATTCCTAACTAAATTAACAAGTAAATAAATAAATAAAAACATTATGTAGTCTTTTAAATAAACTTGTAGGTCATGCCAAACTTTTTAAAAAGAAAATTCAGACTAATAGGTCAAGTTTAGGCTATATATTTTTAAAACAAGTCAGACCTATTTAGTCAAAGTCTGACCTGACCTATTTTCATTCCTACCCTCCACTTTCTGGAATCAATCTTAGGACGTCTGTGTGGATCCAATAGTGGACAACTCGTTGATGAGCTTGTATGCTTCAATATACAACATATATATTTTGACAATACATGATAATACAATATGCTATTGATTTTTAGTACAATAAACATATTTATACAATATACTACAATCTATATTGCACAATACATATTTTTATATAAACACAAAATTATGTTGTTTGCTCAGTAGTGGTTCGATGCTGATTTTATGATGCTAATGAGTTGACTTGGCAAATCAGTACAAAATTCCCGGATAATTGTAGAAAAACATGAATTGGATGGATTCTAGAAATTAAATTCTACATGGTTGGTGAGATGTCACTCATGTGGGACAATTAGATGACACAAAATAACTTTTTTAATAAATTATAATTATTGAAGGGGTAAAGTGCAATTAATTAATTATACCTATAATAATTTGATGGCTTCACTGTACGTTTAGGAACTAATAATGCATGGGATTATTGTAATTAAATATTTTTTCCGTCATTCAAAATTATGCTCACTTTTTTTTTTTAGATTGTTATTGAAAAATATTTTCGTTTCTTTTTTAAGTAAAAAATTATTATATTTTTGTACTATTTTTTACTATAAAAAAAATAACCATTATTACTCACTTTTATTAAAATTCGTATCCGATCAAATGAGCACAGACGGATGGAGTATATATTTATATCACAATTAACTAATGCGGGCGTTTCCATGCTGGTATAAATAATCATAATATGTATATACAATTTGTAATTACTTTATGGTAGGATGTGACACTTCATTGAAATTTGGAATAATTGGAGTATTATTAGTATGAATATATAGTAGTCGATCACCGATTCATGCTATATATGTGTTAAATAATGCATTAATTCTTTTTGTTATTTTTAATTTTTTATAACAAGCATTTTGATAAATATATATTTCATTCAATCTCACATAATTATGTTATTTTGCTTGGGTATTACTAAAGTATAATAATATTTTAATATGAAAAATAAAGTGACTAAAAAGTAAAATTAATAGATTATATAAAATTTATTAAATAAATGATAAAAAATATAGTCAGATAAATTAAAAAAATAATGACAAATTCAATATTATTTAGAGTAAACTGACTAGTCCATAAGTGAAAAAATTTCATTGTTTTAGTCATCCGACGCCGAAAACGCTCGCGAGACTCACCGGAAGCTACGTGTCCGCCAGGTCAGCGACATCTGGCGAACATGTCGATTTTATTTTATTTTTTATTTTTTTAAAATTTTTTAAATTTTTTTTCAATTGGACCAAATAAAAAAAAATTAAAAAAGGCAAAATAAAATTAAAAATCAATTTAAAATCAATTTTTAAAAAATGAAAAAAAAAGTGAAAAAAAAATAATAAAATTCACGTGTCCGACATTTGTCGCTGACCTGGCGGACACGTAGCCTCCAACGAGCCACGCGGGCGTCTCCGGCGCCAGAGGACTAAAGCAACGAAAAATTTTCACTTATGGAACTAGTTTGCGACAGACTCTACTTACGGGATAAGGGGTCAAGTTACATGACTAAACTAACAGTTTTATCCTATTATTTATTAAATTATGCTTAATAAAATTGTGGCATATAAAATTATTTACCATAAATAAATGAAGCATAAGTTTAACAAATAAAAATAAAAAAGAATTAAGGACCTAATTATCACATATGGAAAGAGAATTGGGCAAATACGTACCATAGTTATTAAACTATTAATGTATATTGTTCTTACTAATTAATCATGTAAATATATGAAATTTCAATATAAACACATATGAAGAATTAGGATTCATCACGCCCTTTATACACGATATTATGGATGACTTCTAAATATTTTAGAATATATATATATATATTTTTTTCATATTTAGTTTAATATTTATTTGAGAAAAAAATTAATTTCAATTTCATGTCATATATTGGTATAATTTTAGCCTCAAGAGTTTTAAGTTACTAAAATTTTTTTGAGATATTACACTACAAAAAAATCGTATATTTGTAACGGAATTCCATTCCTAAAGTGTACGTAGCTAACGTAATTTCATCCCTAATTCCGTCTCTAATGTCATTAGTAACGAAAAAAATAGATTTATAAATAAAAAAATCTCGTTAAAAAATGATATTTTCTTGTAGTGTTATATATGAATAAATTAATTTAAGTATCCTATTACATTCTCCATGATAATTATTCTAGTGACAGTCATGTGGAAATGTATAGTCGTACCCTGCAAAAAATGTATATATATATATATATATTTTATTGTAATCATTATTTAATATAAAGTAGGCAAACAAATTGTACATTAATTTTTGTCTTGCAACTTAATTATGCTAAAAAAATGAAATTGTTTATTTTAATTTACAGGAAGATTGTGAGTATAATTTTAATCTTATCTAATTTTAATTATGTGTATTTCTTTTTTTCTTTTACCATTTAAATTTATAATAAAAAAATTGAACCGTAAAAAATTAATGAAAATAGTATATAGAGGTATTTGATGTGATCATTCAAATAATAAATTAATTTTTGATATAATATTCTAACTGAAATTTATTTAATTCTAATAATAACAATAATAATAATAATAATAACAATAAGGGTAAACTGTTTTTTAGTCCCGTAATTGGACCCTTTATCCCGTAAGTAGAGTTTGTCGCAAACTAGTCCCATAAGTGGAAAATTTTCGTTGTTTTAATCCTCCGGCGCCGGAGACGACTGTGTGGCTCGCCGGAAGCCACGTGTCCGCCAGGTCAGCGACACCTGACGGACACGTGAATTTTAATTTTTTTTTTAAATTTTTTTTATTTTTTTAATTTGACCAAATAAAAAAATTAAAAAAAAAGCAAATAAAAAAAAATTTTTAAAAATGAAAAAAAATAAAATCCACGTGTTCGCCAGGTGTCGCTGACCTGGCGGGACAATTGGCAGACATGTGGCTTCCGGCGAGTCACGCGGACGTCTCTGGCGCCGGAGGACTAAAACAACAAAATTTTTTCACTTAATAATAATGATAATAATAATAATAATGATAGCCCTTAAAAAAATTACAAATCGTGGTTAAAAACATGTCAAAGCAGGTTAGGTTTCAATGGAATATAATTGGTTGACTAGTTGGTAGCCATTAGTTATTCTTCACCATTGAATTCGAGATATCAAATTAGGCTGAAATTAATTGCTTAGCTAGAGATTTTGGAAACGAATTTAATAATAATAATAATAATAATAAGACATCGTAAATAAAAAGTTGTATATTCCTTTTCGATAGCAACGTGAAATAAGTAGCGTGTGCTTGCTTGCTCTACACTATTCGACATTTATATGTTAAGAGTTGCACGTGGGTTGAGATATTACAGTCATTTGACTATTTTAAATTTAGGTTAATTTTAGTTGAAATAGAAAAAAAAATGATTTTAATAAAATAGACAAGACAATGTACAGGCAAAACTAAGACACTGCCGGGCTTGTAGGATAATGATTGTGTTACCTGGTTGTTTAATAAATCCATTAAAATAATTAAAAAAAAAAGGGGGGTACGGTGTGTAATTCGTCCGATCTACTAGTTGGCCTGCAAATTGATTCCAGTCTTAAAACTCTCGTTCGCGTGAGACGGTGGGCTTTCGATCGATTTGATGCAAACTCCTGATGATTTACTTATCGGGTGTTAGAATATGTGAAAAAATTATAACAATTGTATATCTAAAAAATAAGAGTTTATTAGATATATATATAAGTGGACTCAGACTTAAACTAATAAAATAATATCAAGAAAATATCTAAATCTAACAAAATAATATCAAAGGAATTTTTGAATCTAACATCCCCTTAAACTCAAGATGGGGCTGTAAAAGACCAACTTGAGTTTGTCGAAGAGTAATCGGAAGTGGCTTTGAAGAAGAGACTTGGTGAATATATCTGCTGTCTGATCTGCAGAAGATACTGGAACTAGATGAACTCCCCCATTAACAACATACTGTCGAATGAAGTGACAGTTAAGTTCAATATACTTGGTGCGCTTGTAGAATGTATCATAATGGGCCATCTTCATAGCACTCTGACTATTGCAGTGAAGAGCCGTAGAAGATGGCTGAGGGGCACCAAGATCAGTGAGTAGTTGTCGAAGCCATAAAAATTTTGAAGTAGAGTGAGTAAGAGCACGATACTTTGACTAAGCACTTGAGCGAGATACTAAAGTCTACTTCTTGTTGCGCTAGGAAGAAGTAGAAACTAGTGGTCGAACGACGATCGGTGGGATCACCCGCACAATCAGCATCAGAGTAACGACTGAGAGTCAAGGACGAGCTAGGGGAGAAGTGTAAGCCATACAGAAGAGTACCTTTCATATAACGAAAAATATGTAAGACAAAAAAGTGGTGAGAGGTCCTCAGAGCGGCCATGAATTGACGCACAATATGGACTGCATGAGCGATATCTGGTCGAGTGATAGTCAAATATATTAAGCCCCCAACAAGCTGACGGTAGAGGATAGGATCATCAAGAATAGAGTTATCATGAGAGGTAAGTCGAAAGTCGTAGGAAAATTGATACGAATGCAGCTGAAGGATTCGGAAACTTGCAAACCACATAGAATAAAGAAAAAGAGAGATGCAGAATTTTGGTGGAAGGATAGGGATGAAAATGATACGGATAGAAGGATACTTTAGTTTCTTGATTCACAAGGTTAACCGAATAGACACCACGTGAGAACTAAGCAACACGCAACACAACATCTCTAAACCAAACAAGAAATAAAGAAGGATAATCTGGATTTTTGATCCACATGGTTGGTCGGATGAGCACCACGTGAGAACTAGGCAGCACGCAACACAAGATGTCTAAACCAATCAAGGAATGAAGTTGACACAACAAGCGATCCAACACTGATTGAGAGACGACGAACTATCTCGAATCACTCGAAAACAACCCGATTTTGAAAGACTACCGATGATTGCGTCGCACAATCTCGAATAATCAAATAAGAAAGAATCACTCTTGAAAACAAAGAAATTTTATAAAAAAATATCATAGTTGTTGTTTTTACAATGATAAACAAGACCATATATAGAGGTCCTTGAGGATAGAAGAAAGGAAACACTAGAAAATAAGGAAATAGTTTAAAAGGCAACATCAAAACTAGGAAATAGAAAAATAAGTAAACAACTTATTAGGAAATATAGTAAAAGGAAACTTATACTATAAGGAAATAGGTAATATGGAAACTTGGACTCATTCAATAATTATTGATATTTTTTGTTGGTAGTCTTGGTAGGTAGTCTCAAATCTTCTAATGATGATCACGGAATGATTAAGTGATCGGAGACTCAAACTTATAATACTCATAGCTGGTTTATCTTTGACAGTCTCTTCAATATTGGAATCCATGGTACAATTGTCCAAGAAAAATATTGTCATTTGAATCTTTTGTACTCGGCTCCGGGTATTCATTTTAGCTAGGAAAATTGATGATTTAGTAGCTCTCATGATGGTCACATCACAAATAGTGTGGAGGCTACCTGACAGTCTATGAGACCAACTTGAGCAAGAAGATCGAAGGCATACTTAGCCTAGGACAAAAATAAACCATCGGGAGAATAAGAGACTTCAAGCCCCAAAAAGTAATGAAGGAACCCAAGTTCTTCATCTCAAACTACTTGCTAAGATATGCCTGTAGATTAGAAATACCAGACGCATCATCTCCCATGATAATTATATCATCAACATAAAACAAGATTATAACTATCCCAAAAGAAAAAACGACGAAGATATAAACTAGAGTCATAAACATATTTGGTAAATCCAAACTCTAATAGTGCAGTACTAAATGTGGCATACCAAACCCGATGGGTCTGCTTCAACCCATTTAAAGCACCGCGTAAACGAAAAACTTTTCCAGAAGACGAGAAACCTAGAGAAAGAGTCATATAAACTTCTTCAGAAAGTTTGTCATGTAAGAATGCATTCTTGATGTCTAACTGAAGAAGGGACCACTGACGAACAACAATAACGACAAAAAGACAACGAACAGTAGTGAGATGAGCAACGGGAGCAAAAGTCTCCTCATAGTCAACTCCATACTTCTAGGAATAACCTTTGGCCACCAGACGAGCATTGTAGCGCTCAATGGAACCATCAGAGTGTGTCTTGATTTTAAAAATCCACTTGCACCCAATAGGAGTCTTGCTAAAGGGCAAATCCACTAAATTCCAAGTCTGAGTCTTTTCCAGAGCTTGCAATTCCTCATTCATAGCTTGCTGCAATAATGGATTAGCATTGGCGTCATGAAAGGATCTAGGTTCATGATGAGATAAAATGGCAGAGTAACAATGATAATCATTAAGGTGAGAATGAGGATTACCTACACGAGTGGAGCAACGACAAGCAGAAAGCGGCGCAGGAGGAGGCGTCGTTTCCGGAGGCGCAAACGGATCAACTCCAAGAGACGGTAACAAGAAAGATTGATCAATGAACTGTGGCAAAGAAGAAGAAGAGATGTCTGGGAAGAGATAGAGAGAGAAGATGAAAAGAGGGGAGAAGATGAGTAAAATAGTGTGCTAAACCTGGATAAGATGGAGAAATAGGTGCAGTCCCAAAAGATGACATGATGAGATATGCGCAACCGATTAGAGATAGGATTCCAATATCTATAACCTTTGTGTTCGACGCCATAACCCAAAAAACAACATAAACAAGCTCGAGGTTCAAGCTTTGTCCGCTCATGGGGAGGGAGGAGAACAAAGCACATACAACCAAATGGATGGAACAAACTATAATTAGAGGACCGACCAAATAGACGCTCGAAGGGACTGACATCATGAAGGACTAACAAGGGTAACCGATTAATGCTATAAACAGCAGTCAAGGTTGCTTCCCCCCAACAACGATCATGACACTTAACATAAAGAAGAGGACACGAACAATATCGGGAATGTGACGATGTTTGCATTATGAGTGCACATTTTGTTGGGACGTATAAGAATAGGAATGTTGTACCAAGGTACCCCGACTGGATAGAAACTGCAAAAATGATGACTCATTGTACTCACAAGCATTATTAGTGCGAAAGAGTTTAATAGGACGGGAGAATTGAGTGTGAATCATCTGAGCAAACCGAGTATATATAGACGGTAATTTAGAACGTTTTTTCAAAAAATAAATCCAAGTAAATCGTGAAAAATCATCAACAAATATAACATAATACTAAAAACCACTAATGGACGCAACATGAGAGGGACCCCAAATATCAGAATGTACTAAAGAAAAAGATTCAGTAGCAGTAGATGAAGTATCTGAAAAACTAAGAGTAGGTTGTTTGCCAAGTTTACAGTCGACACAATTAAAAGACTAAAAAAGACCTGGACCTAAAAGATCTTTAGTATAGAGTGACTGGAGCTTACTAGAAGACGCATGACCTAGGTGTAGAGGTCAATGAAGACTGGAGGAATCAGATGTAAGACCAAATAGATGTACATGGAGTGGTAGACATAGCAAAATTGGTTTGCATAACCTGTTTGATGATGGCTTTTATGTCGTGAAGATTGTAAGACTAATGTTGAGTCTCATTAGTAGTAGCAGTTGTAACCGAAGAAGAAGCAATCAAAGAAGACCCACTAGACTCCTGAGGTTTGAGAGTTGAACCACCTGAATGTTTGGGCAGAGCTACCAGAATGTTTGGGAGCAGAACTACCTGAACGGTGAGATTTGGTGGGACAAGCTGGAGCAATATGGCCACGCAAACGACAGGAGTGACACTCAATCTTTGGACAGGTGATCCAAATGTGATCAGGAGACTTTCAAACTCGACATCTAGTATTAGAAGATCGGGACTGGTGAGACACAATTAAAACTGAATCAGAACTCGGTGTCTTACCCAACTGTAGGCGGGTCTACTCAAAATAATCTCCTGATTGCAACATCAATAGTAGGCAATGGATGTTGATGTAGGAGTGAGGCATGTACAATTTCATATTCAGGTCAAAGGGTCATCAAGATCTGAATAAGGTCAAGATGGTCCTGACTAATTTGTAACTGCCGGAGATGATAACAAATAGGTTGAACTTGAGCAAGAAACTCATTAACAGACTGACCAGGTTATTGTCCGGCGGAGCTCAGCATGGTCCAAAGCTGATGATAATGAGCAAAATTTATACTCTGAGAACGAGCAACAAGGAAATCCTATGACTTCTTTGCAGTATCAAAATGAGTCAATTGTACCTGAATCGCTAGTACAAAAGTATTGCGCAACCAAGTAAAAATGATGATTCTTACTATCTCAATATTTCAATTGACAACATAATCTTCATGCTCCCGAGAGGTGGGATCAACATTCACAAAATGAGATAGGGAGACAAGTGACCGGATATCACAAGTGACAATTCGCCATAACTTCCTATCAATCAAAAAACTTTTCATAGACTGCATTCAAATATCATAATTATCGCCGGACAAGATAGTAGTAATAGGTGAATGAATGTCCATACGCTCCATAACAAAAAACAAAGAAAAATATGTGAATCACGAAATCAAGAAAATAGATCAAACAATCCAACCGATAATAGTCGCAAAATGAGATCAACTTCGATGAAACCAACCACACCAAGACGTAGGAAATCAAGATAGGAGGCGACGGCCGAAAAACAGCGGCAGCGGAGGGCCGGATGTGCCCTCACGCGTGGCTTGAAGACGGCCGCGGAAAACTCTTTCTTGCCGCTATTTTCGTTGGTGGTGCATGAGCAGCGGACGCGCGGTGGTTGGTGGTGAAACTTTAGTGGTCGACCGTAGACGAGGTGGCGGTTTCGATGGTATGGGCGATGTCGACCAGAACGCGGGGGTGGGCGGCAAACAACGGTGGCGACGGCTAGGGTTTGTGTTTTGAAAAATTATGAAAATTGTATATCTCAAAAGTAAAAATTTACAAGATATATATATATATATATATAGTAGTGGATTCAAGCCTAAACTAACAAAATAATATAAAAAAATATCTAAATCTAACAAAATAATATCAAAGCAATATCTAAATTTACAACCGGGAAGATAATTGAATCAATTCGAAACAAAATACCTTCGGCGAAAAATTGTATTGGATATAAAATGTCGATTGCTACCAAATTCTAACTTCTAAGATGCAAACTTTCTTGAAAAAAACACCCATCCAGTAAACAATTACTTAAAGTAAAATACCCTCTTCTAAAGATTAATCAACCACATTTGACAATTTTAAATACTTAAGTAACATTTAGGTTAAGATAAATAATACTATTTAAATATATAGTTAAGAGAGCACATCAATTCGAATAATTTATATAGAAACTAACTATGGCTTTGTTCTCTTTTCTTTTTTTTTTTTTTTTTTCACATTTTTTCAAATAATTAATACACTATATACATTCATTGTTTTTATATTTTTGACACAATTCCCTATATATCACATAAAAAAAACTTTTTCTTTTTAACAATCTTACAAAACAAACACACCTTATAAAATACAACTAAAACCTAGTAAGTTAATATTTCATTAATAAGATGCAACAAAGACCATTCTTATAATAAATTAACATAAATAGGATAAAAAATTTGACATAAATAGACAAATAATTTAATAAATATGTAACAAAATATGTCAAAATGAAGAATTATTATAAATATTTTAACCTTCCGACAGTTCCTCTCTCAATTCACCGGAATTACAAATTTTGAGGTGTAAGAAATCAAAGGCACTATCGGTGTAACTATTTTGTGAAGAGAGAATTATACTCGACTCGGCTTATGATCAAATATTTTATTTAATGTGTTATATTTTTCAAGAAATTGCAAAATAGTAATTTTTCTATGAATATATTGTTGGATAATTGGTTATTTTGCAATAGATTATTTTGTGAGTGAAAATGCGACGGGACGGCGTATCAAATTAATTAGATTAATTTAAAGAAATAAATAAATATTATTTATTTATAGTGTATGGGGTTTTGTTAATATTTTGACTATTTTGCCTTGTTTCGAGACAAATCAAATTGTGCAACCCAAAATTAAACCCGAATATATGGCCTAAGTCGCAGTATTATTTGGATAAAATATTATCCATTGGATAGATTTATTATAATTTAAAACGGAATGTTTGAAATCAGAATAAATTACAATCTTTTCAAACGGAAGGTTTGAAATTAGAATAAATTACGATTGTCACAAACAAAAAGTTTGTAATTAGAATCAATTACGACTGCTTCAAACGGAAGGTTTGAATTTATAATAAATTACATCGATAATTAAGGTCGTAATTATGATCGTAATTGATCCGCTGTCATTTTGGCCAAGTGGAGACGCCTATACAAAGGGTCTCTCCCTTCATTCTAACAACCAACACAAACAATTTTCTCCTCCTTCTCTCATCTCTTCTAGCTTTTTGGCAGCCTTCCCATCTCAGTTCCTCTCTCGTTTTGTTCGTCGGAGCTCCAACGATTAGAGGTGTCACTCTCATTGGAGACGGAAATCGTTTTATCTTTGGGTTAGAACGTCATCCACCGGAGGCACTACCAGGGCGTATCTAATTTTCGAAAAGAGGATCCATCATCGATTCAGTTTCACGTTTATTCTCGCAATACTCATATATTCCAACACATATATGTCAACCGTTCATCAATTGCTGGCACGTTTGATGACGTTGGAAATGTGATTGTTAATCTGGCCAGTGTCCTTTTCTCTTAATTTTTAAAATGATTAAAAATAAAATAAAATACTCAATTCATTCTAATTCAAAGTACCAATTTTACTATTTTTATCGATTTTACTCAAAAATATTACTCCCTCTTTCCCAAACACCCTGTAACATTTCTTTTTTTGTTTGTCTCAAACTTACTGCAACATTTCTAAATTTAGAAATAATTAATAATATTTTTATGCATATATTAATATACACTTCACTTTATCCATCACATCACTCAAATAAAAAAAACAAATAATTATTTCTCTCTCAAATCACATCACTTAATATCCAAATTATCTCAAATTACCATACATAATACTCCTCACCTAAATTTCCGTGTCAAACACAAATGTTGCACGATGTTTGGAACAGAGGAAATATTTTTCCATTTTAGTAAAAATAATAATTCGTTAATACCAAAATATTTTTACATTTTATTTAAATTACAAATATACGTTATATAAAAAGTCAAAGATTAAAAATTTCAAAATCTCTTATAAAACCCCAAATGATCCATTTCAAAAGTAGCGAAACCCAAATGACCCATTTATTAATTACTTTAATATTTTATCACATTAGATATTCAAATTTCATTTGGTTAATAATAAGTTTCATCAACACATAAATATTTGTAATATCGGTTCCAACTAAATTGAATAACTATATACTCTCTTCTTCATTCAAATATATGCTCAATTTCTTTTTTAATTGTCATTGAAAAATATTTTTATTTTTTTAAGTAAAAATTATTATATTTTATACTTTTTTTTACTATAAAAAAATAATAATAATTATTTATTTTTATTAAAATTCGTGCCAAATCAAATCAACATATATTTCGAAAGAAATATATATATACACATAAGGGTGAAATCATATTCTAATAATAACATTAATATTAAATTGATTCTTCTCGATCTCACCGAGTATATTAATAGTAGTATTTATTTTGCTATACACATCCTTCCTCCTCATAAATTTATTTAATGATCACTGATGTGCCAACTCTCATAAATTATTTAATCTTGTGAAATTAAATTACAGTAAAGGAGCTGACTACTCTGACATATTTGCAGAAGACAGCATTTGAATGATTCCACCATTTTGGTTCTTGTTATTGTTATTATTATTATTAGTTTTTTTTTTTTTTTTTTTTTTTTTTTTTTTTTTTTTTTTTTTAATGCCTTGTCTTGTATTCTGATGAAAAAAAGTTTATAATAATTAGATATATCTACATAATAAAAGCATTCATATTATTAAGGTAAACATGAAAACCCAAACAAGCATCATTATTGTCTATATCTTGCATAATTGTTTGGATATAATACTTTGTAAGAAAAATTTATATATTATATTAGTGATCCAAGAGAGGCAAACATAAAAAATATTTTAATTATAGTATATAAGCATAGGCAATGCCAGAAAGAAATTCATTATACTTTAAGTTGATCACGTAAGCTGGCAACTAATCATATAATTAATTCATGATCTTTGACTTGGAAGACTCTTGTCGTTTTTTGAACTCAGTATTTGTCTGTCCTTTCTCTTTCGTGTTTATTTCCACACACACACACGCATATATATATATATATATATTCTGAAGAGTGAGTGAGCATATGCTTTCAAAAATGTCTATGCATGAATGCCATTGCCGACTCACACGATGAAAATTAGAGTTAAATTTAAGATTTGTTCTCTTAGGTTTAGATATTTTTTATATTATTTTTTAAATTTTATATATTTATTTGAAATTATTTATTTTAGTTTAAGCTCGAGTCCACTGCAATATATAATTTTGTGAACTCTTATTTTTGAAAATAAACTTGCATTATTTTCGCACAAATTTTAACATGGTATCAAAGTAAAATATTAAAAATGTGAAACCTTAGCCGCCGCCACCACTGTTTGTCGCTATCCGCTGCGCTCCGGTCGACACCACCACCATCGTTGGAACCGTCTCGTCATCGCCGGCCTGCCACCCAAAAATTGCTGCCAACGGCTGCGTATACAGCCTTCATGTGCTGCCGATGTGAATTGCTGCGAAAAAGCTTTTCCGCCGCCGCTCTTCTGGCCGTGCGTGTGGGCGCGGTCCGGCCACCTCCTGCTGCCATTTTTCGACCACCGCCTTATGTTTTGATTCTTTACCCCATGGTGTGGTTGGTTTTGTCATCGGAGTTGATTTCGTTTTGCGACTGTTACCGGTTGGATTGTTCGATCTGCTTTCTTGATTTGAATCTTGATTTCATGACTTGTATATTTTTTTGGTTATGGAGCGTATGGATGTTCATTCACCTATTAATACTATCTTGTCCGGCGATAATGATGATATCTGGATGCAATCTATGAAAAGTTTCCTGATTGGTAAGAAGTTATGGTGAATTGTCACTGGTAATATCCGACCACCTATCTCTTCATCTTCTTTTGTGAATGTCGGTCCCACCTTTCAGAAGCATGAAGATTATGTTGTCAAATTAGAAGATTGGGATAGTAAGAATTATCAAATTCTTACTTGGTTGCGCAATGCTTATGTACCTACGATTCAGGTATAATTGAGTTTTTGATACTGCAAAGGAGGTATGAGATTTCCCTGCTGCTCATTTTCAGACTACAGGTCTTTCTCATTATTACCAGCTTTGGACCATACTGAGTTCCACTTGAAAATAACCTGGTTAGTTTGTTAATGAGTTTTTTGCTCAGATTCAACCTACTCGCTATCGTCTCTGGTAGACACAGATTAGTCAGGACCATCTTGACCTTTCAGATCTTAATGGCCCTTCAACTTGAATATGAGGCTGTTTGTGCATCACTCCTACATCGACATCCATTGCCTAGTCTTGATGCTGCTATTTAGGAGATCATTTTTTATGAGACCCACCTCCCGTTGGCTAAGACACCAAGTTCTGATTATGCTTTAGCTGTGTCTCGCCAGTCCTGATCTGCTAGTATTGGATGTCGAGTTTGCAAGTCTTCTGATCACACCTGGAACACTTGTCCGAAGACTGAGTGCCACTCCTGTCATTTGCGTGGCCATATTGCTCCGGCTTGTCCCACCATATCTCAACGTTTAGGTAGTTCTGCTCCCAGATATTCAGGTGGTTCAGCTCCCAAACCTCGGGAGCCTAGCGGGTCTTCTTCGACTGCTTATTCTTCGGTTACAACTACTATTACTGATGAGACTCAACATTTTTCTTACACTCTGCACGACATAGAAGCGATCCTTAAACAAGTTATCCAAACCAATTCTGCTATGTTTACCACTCTAAGTACATCTACTTGGTATTTTGATTCTGGTTGTTGTCACCACATGACCTCCAACCCCCATAACTTGACCTCTATGTCTCCCGTCTCCCATTTACCACCTATACATACTGCCAATGGTACTACCATGCATATTACCTATACCGGTCTTGCGTCCCCCCTTCTCTATATCTTCTTGATACATAAGCATCCCTAACTTAGCCTTAAATTTTACCTATGTTGGTCAATTAGTTGAATAAGGTCATACCGTTACATTATCTTCTTGTGGTGTGCAGGTTCAGGATTCTCAGACGGATCAGCTTCTTGGGACAGGCCGCAAGACCGATCTATTATTTGACCTTGAGTCTCTTTGTACCTCCTGCAAATATCCTCGCTCTGCAGCTCTCACCTCTAATTCCTCCAATCTTCATTGACATCTTTTCCTAGGTCATGCGTCTTCCAGTAAGCTCCAATCACTTTATACTAAAGGTCTTTTAAGTCTAGGTCGTTTTGAGTCTTTTAATTGTGTCGACTGTAAACTTGACAAACAACCTGCTCTTAGTTTATCAAAGAGTTCATCTACTGCTATTGAACTATTTTCTTTAGTACATTTTGATATTTGTAGTCCTTCTCTTGTTGCGTCCATCAGTTGTTTTCAGTATTATGTTCTCTTTATTGATGATTTTTCACGATTTACTTAGATTTTTTTTTTGGAAAATTGTTCTGAATTACCCTCATATATGCTCAGTTTGCTCAGATGATTCACACTCAATTATCCCGTCCTATTAAAAATCTTCATACGGATAATGCTTGTGAGTACAATGAGTCATCATATTTGCAGTTTCTATCCAGTCAGGGTACCTTGGTACAACGTTCCTGTCCTTATACGTCCCAACAAAATGGGTGGACAGAACACAAATATTGACACATTCTCGATACTGTTCGTGGCCTCCTTGTTTTTGCCAAGTGTCCTGATCATTTTTTGGGGGAAATAGCCCTGATTGCTTTTTATAACATTAATCGGTTACCTTCGTCAATCCTCTATGATGTTAGTCTCTTCGAGCATCTATTTTGTCAGTCCCCTGATTATAGATTGTTCCATTTATTTGGTTGAGTGTGTTTTGTCCTCCTCCCTCCCCACGAGCGGACAAAGCTTCAACATCGAGCTTGTTTATGTTGTTTTTTAGGTTATGACATCGAACACAAGGGCAATAGATGTTGGGATCCTATCTCTAATCGGTTGCGTATATCTCATTATGTCACATGTTGGGACCACACCTCTTTCTTCACATTATCCATGTTTAGCACACCGTTTCGCTCATCTTCTCCCTTCTTTTCATCTTCTCTCTCTAATCTCTTCCCACGACAGCTCTTTGATCAATCTATCTTGCACCGTCTCCTAGAGTTGATCTGCCTGCGCCTTCTGAACCGACGCATCCTCATGTGCCGCTCTCTGCTTGTCGTCACTCCACTTGTGTAAGTAAACACTCACCTTGATGATTATTATTGTTACTTTGCCATTTTATCTCACCATATACCTAGGTCCTTTTGTGAGGCAAATGCTGATCCATTATAGCAGCAAGCAATGACTGAGGAATTGCAGGCTCTGGAAAAGACTCACACTTGGGATTTAATATATTTGCCCTCTAGCAAGACCTCTATCGGGTGCAAGTGGATTTTTAAAACCAAGACACACTTTGATGGTTCTATTGAGCGCTACAAGGCTCGTCTAGTGCCAAAGGTTATTCCTAGGAGTATGGAGTTGACTATAAGGAGACTTTTGCCCTCGTTGCTTATCTCAATACTATTCGTTGTCTTATAGCTATTGCTGTTGTTAGTCAGTGGTACATTTTTCAGTTAGATGTCAATAATGCATTATTATATGGTACACTTTTTGAAAAAGTTTATATGACTCATCTAAATTTTTCATCTTTTGAAAAAGTTTCTCTTACGTCGCGCTTTATATGGATAATTGAAATAGATCCTCGGGCTTGGTATACCACATTTAGATCTGCACTATTGGAGTTTAGTTTTACCACATATGCTTACGACTCTGGTTTAATTTTTCATCGTTCTTCATCTGGGATAGTTATACTTTTGCTTTATGTTGATGATATGATCATTACGGGAGATGATGCATTTGGTATTTCTGGTCTACAGACATATCTTAGCCAACCGTTTGAGATGAAGAGTTTGGGTCCCCTTCGCTACTTTTTTGGGCTTAAAGTTTTTTATTCTCCCGATGGTTTCTTTTTGTCTCAGGCTAAGTATGCCTCTGATATGATTGCTCGAGCTGGTCTCACAGGCTGTCAGGTAGCCTCCACAACACTTGTCTACGACGTTCAACTTACCCCTCATGATGGCTCTCTTCTTTATAATCCTACCCTCTATCGTCAGCTTGTTAGGAGCTTGATCTATGACCGTTACTCAAAAAAATATCACTCATGCAGTCCATATTGTGAGTCAGTTCATGGCCGCTCCGAGGATCTCTCACCACTCTGCCGTCTTAGATATTCTTCGCTATGTGAAAGGTACTCTTCTGCATGGCTTACATTTCTCCTCTCACTCGTCTTTGACTCTCAGCGGTTACTCTGATGCTGATTGGGTTGGTGATCCCACCGATCGTCGTTTGACCACTGGTTTTTGCTTCTTCCTTTGTGATTCTCTTATCTCTTGGCACAACAAGAAACAAACTTTGGTTTCTCGCTCGAGTGCCGATTCAGAGTATCGTTCTCTTGCTGTCTCTACTTTATAATTTTTATGTCTTCGTCGACTACTCAGTTATCTTAGCGCCACCCAATCATCTTTTACGGCTCTTCACTGCGATAGTTAAAGTTCTATGAAGATGACCCATAATGATACCTTCGACGAGCGCACCAAGCATATTGTGCTTAATTGTCATTTCATTCGACAACATATTGTCAATGGGGGAGTTCATCTCATTCCAGTATCCTCTGGAGATCACACAAGATCTATCTTCACCAAATCGCTTCTTTCAGGCCACTTCCGATTACTCTTGGACAAACTCAAGTTAGTCTCTACTACCCATCTTGAGTTTGAGAGGATATTAAATTTAGATATCTCTTTGATATTATTTTGTTGGATTTAGATATTTGTTTGATATTATGCACCTTAATTAGTTTAGGTTCGAATCCACTACTGTATATATAGTCTTGTAAACTCTTATTTTTAATAATATATTTTCATCATTTTCCCAAAAATTCTAAAATGTTCATTTAAATCCGACACGATTCTCAATACATATAAAATATATATGATTTTATATTTTACAAAAAAAAATTAACATTCAACTTAAAATATTTTTTAATATTACTAACATTATTTCATATATATATATATGTACGGACAAATGCACCCTTATTTGACCGGTGACAAGTGCCAGAAGTGATTTTAATCGAGTAAATTTTTTTTCTGACCATTAGTTAAAGTCTAAATATCACAATTATCTAATTAATTTAAAAACAATTAATGACTCATTTAAAATTTGAAATGTCATAATTATTCATTAATTAAAATTGAATCCAGTTATAAAAAAAATATTAATTTACATTTTATAAATATAATTATAAAAAATTATTATTTTTTTTTATAACATTATCAATATTTATTTATTTATTTTTATTAAAATTTATCATTACGGGTTTGGTAATTGAATCCGTAGACTCTTAGATCTATTTCACAATAAAATTAATTAATTAATTTTTTAAAAAATATTTAAAAAATAATAAAAACTACATTTGAACATCACAATTATTCCAATATTTTTACAATTAAAAAAAAAAATCTCAAACTCCTAAAATATTAAAAGAACATAATTTTGGAATCATCAAAATTATATAAGTGCAAAGCCTTTGCTTCTCCCGATCTTGTAACCAATCGTTTGGATCATAATCGAGATGACTACAAGAATTTTGAATTAATAATAAATATTACTTCATCGATTATTCAAAATATTTATGCTTTTTTTTTTTTTTTTTGACGTTTGTTGAGATATTTTAGATATTTAGTTTTACATTTAGGGTATGTTTGTTGGAGGGATTTTGCAAAAAATTCATTATTCATCCAAAATTTTCTCTCTAAAAAGATCAAATCAAACACCTATTTTTCATTTTCTATATTATTTTAAAAATCAATTTTACATTGAAAACATCACATCAACACCTATTTATATCACATCGTACATCTATTCCAATTTAAAATTTTTACTATTCAAATCCCAAATCAAAATCCAAACCTCTAAACAAACACATCCTTAGTAGATTTATATTTAGATTTGGTCTTATCCATATATTAGATTACTTAGATTTGAGTTTATCGAGTCTGTTTTGTATTGTCTATATATATAGACTCTTTATTTTGATGAGTAATATTTTTCCCCCAAAATAATCTAACATGGTATTAGAGCCATAAACAGAACTCTCAACACTTTAGAGTTGGAAACATGACTCGCGCGCTCACAACAAAACTAGAGCAAAAAATAGGACTCGCTCACTCTATAGAGCTAGAGTCTGAAACAGGACTCTTTAACTCTCAATAGAGTTGAAGTCGAAAACAGAACTCTCAACGGCATTAGAGTCGAAAGTAGACTTGGATGTACCCTGAGAAAATTTGGCTCTGATACCATGTTATAATATTAAACTGAAATCCTCTTTTTCAATCATAATAATTCGTACATATTTATAATGCCGTACAAATTATCTAAATAAAACAAGAATCCTACAAATCTCTTAAATAGGATAATTATCATAAATATAATATATTACTTCTAAATATATTTTAACAACGTTATAAATAATTATTTCTTATTTTATTTTTCATGTTATTTTTATTATAAAAGATAGAAAGCATCGATTATTACCTATTTACATGAAAATAAATAATCAGTATGCGATTGTGAACTGGTGTAGAAATGCCTGTTTTGGTGATTATGAGATTTAGCTTCACTTTCTCGCATTAATTATATGCTAGATTATTAATTTAGATTGGAAAAAATATGTGCATTTGGAAGTGAAATTCTCATATTAACCTTACTTTATATGAGTAATTGATTAAGACATGCACATGTCTCATCAAACAATTAAATTAAATATTAAAATGTAATGAATAGGTTATGGTGGTATAACAACTATAACATCAATTTGTGGTCATCCAAGTGCCAACTAAAATTCACTATGTGTTGTAAGTGTGAGTGCATTGAAAAATCAATCAAGAAAAGTAAATCAAATTGAAAAAAAAGAAGGAATTTCTTGCCCATATATATATATGGTTACCTAATCAAGCACATGTAAACATATTTTTTTTTAACATATTATATGCACTGTTAAATAAAAACAAGTTTTATATATATACACATACAACGGTTAGGGTGCTTATTTGAAAAATTCAGTACTGTGCTGATTTTTCACAGCACCCGTAATATGTATAAACAACACAATTATATTATACACAACATATGTTGTATATAGTAAAGACATGTACTGTTAGTTTATAATTATAAGTATGTTGTATAACAGTATGTGGTGTGCTGAAATAACCTATTATTTGTGTTGTATAAGACTATAATTATAAGTGTGTTGTATAACACTATATAGTGTGCTGAAATCAACTATTATTTGTGTTGTATAAGACTATAACATATACTATTAGTTTATTTGCTGTATTTGTATTATACGAACACATACAGTGTGCTACCTATAGTAACACCGTGTACTGTCTGATAACACACAATGTGCTGCAGTCTATTATCAACATGGTGCTAAATCTTCCGGACCCTAGCCGCCTCCATAAACACACCTATATTATATAAATATATTATGTTATATATTGTAAATAAAAAAATTGCATTTATATTATCGTGTGTTGTTAATTTATAATTAAAATAACAACCGAGACACATATATATATTGAAGATAGTTATTGTGCTTATTTGTCGTAATAAACACATGTAAAATTGACAGATAACTTTTATTTTTATTTAAGATATCATATATTGTATTAAATATAAAAAAGAAAAAAAAGTTTAGGGGTTCGCATATAAGTATATTGTATAACAATATAAATATATTTGCTATGATGAACTCAACGATAATATATATTATATGTTGTCAGTTTATATTGTATATTTATATTATCATTTATTGAATTTACACTATAATATTCTCATTGTCCCAACTAATTTCTCTATTTTAGTTGGGATACTGAATTTTATGTACGGTGTAATTAGTATTTAATTAAAAAGTATATTAGTAAAAATAATTATAATATAATAAAAATAATGGTAAAGTTTGCAAACACCATCTTTATAAAAAAACTGATGTTTGGTTCTAGCCTAAATTATGCAAGTTTTGTACAACTAAAAAATTAAAAATGTAAAATATTTTAATTAATTTTTTTAATAAAATAAATAAATAAATAATTGTTTAATCATTTATTTTTATAGTTTTTATAAAAATCAAATAGCAGTTTGACTCAAAAAATTATAAAAGGAAGGATTAATCAATTATTTATTTATTTATTTTATTAAAAAATTATTTAAGACATTTTGTCTTTTTTATTTGTATAAAACTTGTCTTTATTTAGAATCAAATATAGTTTTGAACAAAGAGGGTGTTTTTTGTACATTAACACAAATAGTTCACGCAATAAATAAAATACGATGTATTTTGTGCATTTTTACTAAAATAAAGGGGGTATTACATAATTTATCCTAAAAATAATTAAAGATTACTATTAAGATGACTAAATAGTTTAATCAAAATAAAAAAAATGTACATTATAAATTTTAAAATATAATTAAAATATATAATTATATTTTCAATAAAAAAGATACAAATTATGTGAGACATACCAAAATAGAAAAAGATGTGAGACGAGGGAGGGAGTATCACATTATATTTATATATATATTTCACAACAAAGAAAGGGTTTTCATTCCCATTTCCAACAACTTTCTTAGAAACTTTGCTACCATACTAATCTCCTCACACACCAAAAACTAACCAAGACGACTTATATCGATGAGATTATTACATCACATTCTTATTCTCTTCTCCCACTCACTCCCCCACATTCCTCACTGATGATATTCATATGAAGAGTTCCACAAAGTCCAAGATGTCGATGACAAGGACGAGAACCGACAACTCTCCAGGGGATCGACCAAACGGCGAAAAGAACAGCTCAAGCAACAGCACTGTTGAAGAAGTCAGCAACAACAACAATAGTAATAGTAATAGTAATAGTAATGGGAAGAAGCTGTCGGGATCTGTCGTCCGGCAATATGTCCGGTCCAAGACTCCTCGTCTGCGCTGGACGCCCAACCTCGAACTCTGCTTTGTTCATGCTGTCGAAAGATTAGGAGGCGAAGAAAGTGAGTCTGGCAGCCTTCAGTTTTTGTAAATTTAATGTTGTCTTGATTAGTGAATTAGTGTTTTTGTGTCTGATTGATGATCCAGGGGCCACACCTAAACTGGTTCTTCAGTTGATGAATGTCAATGGCCTCACTATTGCTCATGTCAAGAGCCATCTTCAGGTCTCTCTCTCTCTATCTCCCTCTCTCTCTATATATATATTGCTATCTTCGATTTGCTTCATTTGATGCTCATATATGATTTATGATCCTCAATCAGATGTACAGAAGCAAGAAGATTGATGATCCCAGTCAAGGTAAATTAGGGTTTTTTCTTTTGCTTGAGACGATGATTCAAATTATTCAGACCTAATTTTGGGGAAATTCATGTTGATCTGTTTCAGAGCAACGCCTTCTTGTCGATGCTGCCGGAGATCGATGCATTTATAACTTCAGCCAACTCCCAATTTCCAGCCTGTGGTATGCTTTACAACACTTGAATGCTTCTAATTCCATTACCTTACTATATCATCTTTCTTGCAAACCCTAATTGAACACCTTTTAATTACTTTATTTTTTCCACAGTTCTTTTAGCTATACAGATTCACTTTACTTTGGCCAATCCACTTCAACGACTAATTACAGTTCTTACAACAGCAATCGGGTATCATCAAACATGCCCCAAAACGTTCTTCCTGAATCAACATCCTCGAACGGCAACAACATCGTCAATAGATCATACCTCTCAAGAGCTTCCGATTCCCATCCAAGTTACATTGCAAATCATTCTTGGAAGTTTCTAGAGAATGAAAGAAATACGTCCATGGAGGAAAGATATTTTCAAGGCCTAATCACAGCGCGAGACAACAAAATTCATTCACAAAGGCCTTATTCATTACACAGCGAAACAGCGACAAAAGCAACAGCCTTGCTGTCTGAACAAGAAGGGATTGGGAATTCAAAAAGAAAGGCTGATTCAGATGATGTTAATCTGAGCCTGTCGTTGGGAGGGCGAGACTATAAGAAACCAAACTTGAGCTTGAATAACATCGACGACGCTGATGAGGTAGACAGCAGATTATATTCATCCTTGATTTCATCAAAATCAAACAAAACTAATACTGTTGATGTCGGGGAGGATCCTACCGGGAAGGAGAGTTGTAGTTTAGATCTGAGTTTGTGAATGGGACAAATTATTTGTGTCTGAGTGAGATTTTCAAGTACAACATTTGCCAACGCCAAAGAACGTACAGATCAGACACTCATTGTTATCTGCAAGGTATTATAATTTACATTGGTTAGTTCCTTTGCCAGTTAATATAATATATAATATAATATATATATATATATATGTATAAATGTTATTGATTAATATGCATGCAGGGCTACAGGCATATATGTATGAATATTTTTGCATTGGGCCAAGGGCTGCAACTAATCAAATTGAATTGCAGATCTCTGCCTCAAGATTCATTAATTAAAAATGATATGAATAAAATAGTTATATGTTATTGTTTTCTCTCCTTGTAGAGGTTTTTCTAGGAAGGAATCTTTTTATAATTATTTAGAGGTGGTGGTGCAAACTTTTTTATGCTAATGGATTTTATTTTATTTTTTTGAAATAATTATGTTCAGTGGATATAATTTTAGTCATACATAGTAGATATAGTGTGGAGTGTATTAATACTTATATTCGAAATTGCATTTTATTTGAATTAGAATTAATTACAATTGTTACAAACGAAAAGGTTGTTATTAGAATCAATTATGACCACCTCAAATAGAAGGTTTGAAATCAGAATAAATTAAGGTCGTAGTTATGATAAAAATTGATCCCTTACCATTTTGGCCGAGTGAAAATGCCTATATAAAGGGTCTCTCCATTTCATTCTAAATACACCAACAATATTCTCTTATAATTCTCTCATCTCTTATAACTTTTCGAAAACCTATCCAACTCAGTTCCTCTCTCGTTTTGTTTGCCGTATCTCCGACGATATGAGGTGCAACTCTCATCAGAGATGGAAACTATTTTATAACATTCTCCCCTTCTTCTCTCATCTCTTCTAGCTTTCCGGAAACCTTCTCAACTCAGTTCCTCTCACTTTTTGTTCGCCGGAGCTCCGATGATCTGAGGTGCAGCTCTCATCGGAGACGGAAACTATTTTATCTTTGGATTAGAAAGCGGCCATCGAAGGCGCTACCGGGGCATATCTAATTTTTGAAAAAGAGGATTCATCATCGACTCGGTTTTACGGTACATTTACTTCTGGCATTACCCATTTAACTAACAACTTTACAAACTATTTTGCTTACAACAAACTGATGAACAACCACTTTCAAGTCTAAGCTAGACAATTTCTTGTATAATAAAGCGATGACATCCTGAAACTTTAGAGGAATTTGTAGGTAGGTGTCGACATTGTCTTCATTGAACTTTGTGCACATGTATACATTCTTTGAGTTATCTTTGCCAGTTAGGTTGACTTCTTGCAATTTGTCACTTCAGCTTTGACTTTTTCTTCAAGCTCAAGAGGTGGAATTCAATTGTTTATTCCAACCATGCATCTTTCATCATTTTTAAGTGACATGGAATGATAATGAACAATTTCTTTGTAAGTGTTATCTATAATGTGTTGGCCTTTATGTAAATGATGTTTTGACATTTGGATTGTGAAAATTTACAATAATACATCATTATTCTGTTTGACACTTGTGTTAGTGCATAATCGTTGGACATTGTGATGTAAGAAGCCAACTCCTTTGAATTTTTTTACAGCGGAACTATGCTACCTTAATAAGTAACACAACTGTTAACATGTGGTTATAACATCCATTTGTGTAAGTGAACATAGGCCAATGGCAAGACAAATGCAAACATAAATAAAAACATATAGTATTTGTTCACTCAGTTTGGTGTTAAATTTTATATTTAAAGGATGCCGATCTAGGTCTTTTTCACTAAAATCAATCAAAATTAAAAATAAATCCACACAACTCTTTGAAATTTATTTTCTTGCTTTTAGTGTCCTTTCTTTTTGAAAATTTACAATAAAAACACCAAGTATATGATGTTTTGTAGCATGTGAACTATCTTTCTTATAGAATTTTGCATACTTTTTGGATTTTCATCAACTTGATTTTTTTTTTTATCCAATCTCCAAGGGATGTTCGATGAACATTGGAACATCATCAAAATTATGTTCTTCTAGTCGTTTGTTTTAAGTTAAGAATAACAGGTTCATTTTTAATATTATAATCTTTTCAGCAGTCAAGTTTTCATCAGTGTAATCAAATATAACATTCATTTATTTTATTACCTTTTCAATTCGATGATTGAACACTCTATATGCATTGCTCTTAGATGAATAATCCAAGAAAATACCTTCATCCGGTCTTGAGTCGAACTTGTTTAATTGTATAATGTCGTTTAAAATATTGTGCTTCATTAAAAAAATATATGAAAATAAGAAATGTGAAACTTTTTGCCTTTTCATATTTCATAAGGGGTCATTTTATTTTTGGGATACAAGTATACTAGATTAATTGCATAACTAGCAATATTCATAGTTTCTGCCCAAAGACTTTTGTTCGTATCCTTGGCTTTGCATCATTGATAGCCATTTTTTTTAATAAATCTATTCTTTCTTTCAACAATCCCATTCTTTTTGGGGTTTTTTAGGATCTGAATATTCATTATATATACCCAAGTCTTTACAAAAAAACCTTAAAACGTTTATTTTCAAACCTCTTACCATGATTACTTTGAATTTAATTAACTTTCAAATTTTTCTCATTCATGACTTTTCGGCATAGTTTCTCAAATACTTTAAATGTGTCACTCTTTTCAATGATAAGATCAACCCTAGTATAACTTGGATACTAATCAACATAGATGAAAATATATATATATATTTTTTTATGTATATATTTTCAGTTTCAATCAAATGCATAAGATCCCTATCAAGTAATTCCAAGAACTTTGAGATAGCAGAATGTTTTGACATTTTATAAACTGCACATTTTTGCTTTCATTTTGCATAATCTCCACAAACTGATTTTGATGCATTTTTTAAATTCAGTAGACAACAAACAACACTTAATTTTCTCAACATTATCAATTTTTGATAATTTGCATGACCAAGTATTTTATTTCGTAAGCTCAGATCTTTATATTTGGTAATTAGAACTCGCATTGATGGAATTTTCAAGATATAACAATTTGTTCTTGATCTTTTTCCTTTCATGCATTCATTGGTAGCATCAAACACTTTATAGACATTTTTTGTAAATTTCACCTCCAAATTTGATTACAAAATTGATGGATACTTATGAAGTTGGTACTGATACCATTAACAAAGTAACATTTCTTTAACTTCAAAAGTCTTTCAATATCAAGGAATTCATATACTTTGATTTTTCTTTTGACACCATCAGCAAACATCACTTCGCCATCATCAACTTCTTGATAATCTTTAAACAATTTTATTTAATCTTATGTGAACAACAACCACCGTCAAAATATCATTTCAAATTATTTTTCACTTTTTGTATAGACAACACAACATTACATACTTTTAGATTGGTTATCTTTAGACCTTCATTCTATTCTGAATTTGATCTTTTCAGACCATCAGATATCCAAATCATATTTCTTCCATTCATTAGATCTCTAGAAATTTAAAAACATTCGTTAGCATTATCAGCAAGTAAAACACAATACGAAAAAAAATCTCTAGAGATCAAATAAATGTTTTGACAATTGTCTGACAATGAATATCTTTTTGAATTTTCTGATCATGCGGTTCAAGCAACAAACCACCACTAACAAAAAATATGAATTTTCTTGTAGAAGCACCCTGTGATAGCTCGAAATCGCATGCGTAAAATATTTATATTATATGTAACATTTGGTTGATTTTGATCGGATTCTATGTAATCTATGCGTATATTTTTTTATTTTTATTTTTGATATAGAAGAGCCGGATATTAAAATTTGTGATATTGGAGCAAAATAGAAGAAAAAAATCAACTTTGGATCACCTAGTTATCATGACCATGACTAACCCCACCTTCCTAACTTGAAAATTCAATTCAAGACCCAAAAATCCAACTTTACAATAATAGGGAAAAAAAGAGAAAATAAAGCGTTGGACATTGAGATGACAGCCAAGGCCAGGGCAAACGCGTGTAGAAGCAGGAGGCTGACAGACTCGTAGATCGTATAAGAGCAAATAATTAGCGAACATTTCCCTTCACTGTACATTATGATTTTATTTTATTTTTTGCATTCATTACTACTTGATTATGGAGTAGATATTTTTTGCTTTGATGGTTGATGATGTTTTGGTACTTGTGTTTTGGAGATTTTTTATTATTTTAGAAAAGTTCTTTACAATTATGTATTTTCTTGATTTTAGAAATAAAATTTATGACTGTTAGATTGGTTAAATATTTTGGTATTGGTATTTAATTTATTCTAATAATCTACACTTAATTCGAAAAGGATATCCATAATTATATTTGTATTTGAATATGTGACAACCAAGTTGAATTGTTCATTCCCAGAGGTTTCTAGATTAGAATGTAGTTAGGTAAAATTACATATGGGCTTACCTATGTTTATTAGATTAATTACGGGTAGTTAACAGGCGTACCTTAATTAATTGGTTGTTAAAGCTTTTTGATAACTATAACTAATTTATTGATAGTCAAATAAGAATTAGATTTATTAAATCGATGATAAACTGCAAGTACCATAACTAAATCCTCCCTTGAACTAGATGTTTTTATTAATTGACGGTTCTCCTTCGTTAGTTTAATTGTTCTACTATTTTTTATTGAAAAAAAAATACTCTTTTTTATTTATTGCATAAAACACAGAAAGTGAATCACATCATCCATGTAGAGACAATCTCTTCCTCATGTTATGTATTACATTAATTTGTGACCACAAAATAGGTAATTATTTGATTGACTGCGCAACTGGTCACCCTGATATCCTATACTACTTTAATCACCAAACATTTTTCCATGTGAAAGGATAGCATCGGGCTTACCTTTTCTTTTGTTGAGACGATCAACTTTGGTTTGAAGTTTAGAATTAAATTTTTGTATACCGTAATTTTTATCAGTTAGATACATAATCACCCTTTATAGTCTAATATTTCAAATAACCTTTTATAGTCTAATATTTCAATTTTTCTTTAACTTTATTTGTGCTTTCCGGTTGATCAACCAAATCAATCATCTTATCATTCTTGGCTACCTCAACCTTTTCTTCAACAACCAAGTCTTCATTTAATGCAACCAATTCTTCAATATCAACTTCAATTTTCAATTCCCTATTTATTTATTTATTTTATTCAAAAATTATTATTGTTAATATATTTTCCTTCATTTATTAGTATAAGATTTGCATAATTTAGGTCAATAATAATAACCAAATATAATTTTGAATGAAGAGGATATATTTTGCAAACTTTAATATAACACAAAGTTGTTTCACGTAATAAATAAAACACAAAATATTTTGTACAGTTTTACTAAAACACAAGGGGGTATTGTTTGATTTACCTATTTTAATTTGATGTAATAGTATTGATAAAAATAAATGAGAGTGCTTATATCTATAGTTTAGTCAAAATTATTATTCCCTCCGGCCCAAATAATTTTTCCCCATATTTCATTTCCTTCCGTACAATATATTTTGTCCATTTTCTCTTTTAAAAATAATTATATATTTTTAATCTTATTTTAAAGTTCGTAATCTATAATTTTTTAATTTTAATTAAATTAATTAATAATGTTAATTTTTATTTATAATTAATTGTATTATATAATAATTAATTTACTAATATACTTCTTACTTATTATTAGTTTGATCATTATCTAAAAAAAAAAATCAAACAAGCAAAATAGGACGAAAATAGTATAATATATATATATATATCTTTTGGTAGGATATATTAAAAAAAAAATTAGAAAGGAGTATAATATATATATATATATCTTTTGGTAGGATAGATAAAAAAAAAAATATAGAAAACTATTTACCTTATATGCATATGGTAAGAGTAATAAATATCATTGGAATAGATTACCGGGGTTATTTATGCCAAGCTCCATCCAAACGCATGGCCTAATTTTTATGCATATTCATTCAAGGCTCCATTAGATAAATTATTAGAACCTAACAATTTACTAAAACAGTATATTTGATTTTAGTTTCACCTTTCCTTTTTCTTTTTATATATATTCATATAATTCTTTGTTTGATTCAATTATTAAAAAAAAAAAAAAAACTAGAAATATACATAAATAATTTGTTTGAATTTGAATTTTTTATTGGCTAAATTGCACAAAATCCACTTGTAGTTTCATGAAATTGCACCAAATTCTCCATACTTCTAAAATTGCGTCAAACTCCCTCGTGGTTTCATAAACTTTGCGTTTAACTCCCTCAGCAGTTCTTGTTTAACGGTATTTGATCTAAATGCGCTCAAACTGTGAATAAATATTAGAATTTCAATTTCTAAACCCCTAAAGTTACAAATATATTTATTTTTTATATATATATTTAGCCTAAAACAATAGTAAAAATAAACTCTTAAAACCTGAGAAAAATAACTATTTTTGAGTATATTTACTATTTTTTTAGGGTAAATATAAAAATAAATAAATATATTTGTAATTTTAGGGGTTTATAAATTGAGATTCTAAAATTTATTCGCAGTTTGAGCGCATTTAGATCAAATACCGTCAAATAAGGACCACTGAGGGAGTTAGACACAAAGTTTATGAAACTACGAGGGAGTTTGATGCAGTTTTAGAAGTATGAGGAATTTTGTGCAATTTTATGAAACCACGGGTGGATTTTGTGCAATTTAGCCTTTTTTATTATTTTAGTTTTAATATATGTAGTATTTTTTATATAATGTTATGGAAGAAAAAATAATATTCTCTTCTTCCCAAGTTAGAGGGGTTATTTGAAATTTTGTAATAGATTAAGAAATAATAATATTTTATTAGTCAGCAGAAGTTTGTAAGAGTTTTTGACATTTTTTTTCTTTAACTTTATATATAAAATAATAATATGTGTAATGGTATATTTGAAATTATAAGTAAAATTATGAATATTTTGATATTAGTGTATGATTATATTTTATAAAATATGAGATAAATACTTTGAAATTGGACAGAAGAAAATAGTAAAAAAAAAAAAAAAAACTTTAAATTTGAAAGGAGGGAGTATACATTTTTAAAAACTATAAGTATTGAATAGTAATAATTTTAATTAGAAATTAAAACCCTAATAAAATCTTGGTAGTGATACAACAATAAAATAATTAATAACACACAATTAACTCATTAAACGTGTTTATTTTCTATTTCTATATCGTATTTTCATTGGAAAGAATTATAAAATGTGATTTTTGGACCTAAAATATGAAATTGGAGAAAAACGTTCAATTAGGGGGAATAAATCTAAATTTGATGGATGCCCAGTGAAGTTAGTTGGCCCAAGTAAGATCCATTTTGTAAGGGAGGAAAATCTTAGACTGGCAATATGAGCAAAGGGGTAGGTGTGGAACTTTTTACCATTACTCAAGGAAAATAGTTCAAATAATTGATCATTCAATAATCTTCGGAGTTTCTGTTGTTATTTGATGATGGATAAAGGTCTAATGAACCAATGGTAGAAGATAATATAAGTGTTATACATGCTTGAATGATCTTCAATAATGGCGGAAGTTATAAACAATCAAGACAAAGTGGAGTTAGAAGCTTGCTTAGAATATAAAAGCCAAAATGCAAAGTTGAAAAAATGACGATAAATCCAACACAGTTCTCAGAGTTTATTTTTTTATCTTTATTTTTATGAACTTTTGTTGCATTTTCATTTCCTTATCGTTTATTTTTTCTTCCAATTATTTTGTATTTTCTGACAACTTTATTTCAATTCTTTATGTACTTTTCAGTCCCTTATCAAATCGAGTTCAAGTTCATTTTTTTGGTGGATTTTTTGCTAATTTTATTTTCGGCAGACACAAAATATTCTATCCTATGAGATTTCTAGAGTATCCTAGGGATCCCTTCATCCATTTTTTTATCGGTTTTTTCAAACCGTTGAGAAGATTGAATATTTGAAATCCCAAATATAAAAATTGCCACGCCTAGTGTGACCGCGATCATTTTGTGTCTCACCCTTTGTGAATACAACTACGTAGTCGACAATTACTACATGACAGTGATCCCAACACCGAAGTCACATCATCTCACTCTAGAAATGAGGAACAACCGCCGGTTTCATCAATGTCAGCCAATCTCATCCGGGAACAAATCAGAGATGAATTGAAGTATGTTCTTCATGATTCTTCTCTCTTGTTGTTAAATATATAGCGGATGTTATTGAGCCAACTATAAAAAATGAAATGTCTTGTATATGAGATGAGGAGGCTAGGAAATGTAAAACACCAATGCAAGATAATTATGTTTCTAATGTTGCCTCGGTGTTTTAGCTACTACATGTAACAAATCCGCCCTCCCCTCAATTTCAATATGGACAGGTTCCTATCCTACCGAAAGAAAAATTTTCAGCAAACAATTCCGCAAGCACCCCGCCTCTAGAATGAGTCAAATTTTCCGTCGGCTTTGCACTTCAGACCAATAAACAAGCTTAACGGGGTGTATGGTTTATTGAGCCGTTGGTGGCGGATTTTTATGATTCAAGCAGAAATACAGTCCCATTATTTCCACCAAGGTAATGGACAAATTCGATACTATGAATTCAAAAACCACATATTCCCCATTCGTATTATGAAACCCTATGGGTTTCATATGCCCAGATCCCGCCGATCCACCTGTCGGCTAGGGGAAAGGTGATTATCGATAGTATGAGAACTTTGGCGGTTCCATATATATAGCCACAACATGTATTTAGGAACATTAGCCCGAACACATCCTAGTGAATTCCATTAGAGCAGCCGATTCCCGCAAATCAGTATACCGGAGTACAACCTGTAGATATCCCTAAAGGGCCACGACTAAGGAGACCCGTTATGAGGCCAATACATCAGGTTCTACCACCTACAATTGTGAATTCTCTATATCTAGTTAGCAGAAAAGTTTTACAGGGTTTTTCACCTATATGGTAAGACTGTTGAATTGCATATCTACCACAACGGATTCCACCCAAACAGGGACAATAAGAGAAAATGCAAATAAATTCCTAGTAGATCTAGATTTGTTGAAAGAGGCGGTTCGGAGAATCTATGGTGCAAAATAAATCTGCCCAACAACCATTTTCTGATCAAGTTATTTAAGAACACCTACTACAGAGAAATTCTTAGATACCAGAGATTATCTTATTTCCAGGCGAGGACTCTAGATCCACTATCGAGAATTTAAGTTGATTTATAGCTCAGTGCGATGAAAAATTTGGTAACAACGAGTGGTTCAAATTATAGTTGTTTTCCTTATCATTAATAGAATCTGCCCTTAGTTGGTATGCCACTTTGCATCCCAGTTTAGTACATATTTGGGAAATATTCGAATGCATATTCTGTAAGCAATTCTACCATCTACTACCCAAGGTGACCACAGACTTAACCAACTCACGGAGAAGAAAAAATAGATTAACTGATGGAGCAGTTTCTAGAATGATTCTAACGAGCAAAAACGTGATGTCAAGTCCGAATTCCAAAGAATTAGGTAGTCAATATCATTATTAACAACATGCACCATGCCCTCGAAGAGAAATTAGCCTTACAAAAGTATCAAGACTTGAGAAAATTGGCGTCCAAGGTGCTCAAACCGGTACATATTTGTAAAGATGCACAGACTGACCGTAATCAAAGGTACCCTGCAGTTGTCCAATTTGTGTAGGTCTAGGATGATCCTGACCTCCAGGACGATTTGAGAGAAACCTACTTGGCGGAAATTATATAAAGAAAGTCCTATACTTGCCCAGTCTTACAACAGTCTGGCGAAATGAAGCCAATTCAAGGTAGTAGTACTCATTTGAAATCACCAAAACAAACCAGATATTCGAGTAATTGTTGTGGGATAATCAACTTAGGCTGAATAAAAGGTAGAAACTTCTGTTGAATGAGGAGTTAGATAGCAAGACATTATGCAAATGACATCTATGGCCATCAGGTGTGGAACTGCATAGCTTTCCGTAATGTTGTATAGAAAGCCATCAAAGACAGATGTAATACCCCATGCCTTGCAAACATGTGAGGGTATACCGGTATTTTAGGATAAATAGCTAACCTTAAACTAGATCCCGAATGGACTAGGTCGAGGGATAGAGATGGTGGGTTCCCTTTTTGGGTGATTCTGAGGTGCCCGTCATTCACGATGAAAAATGTCTTTTGACCGTCATCCGTGGTGGAGGGTTGGATTGTGTACAATCCCCTCTTGGTATGCTATATTGGAGACTAGAGGGTTGTGGGCCATTTGGCGCCCCTTGCAAACTAATAAATTAATTAATTTACGTGTACTTGGGGTTTCAAACCCTTATGTACATATTGTGGAGTTTTCCTTAAGGGTTGTGACCCTATGTTTGTTATGTGAAACTATGTGACGTGTCATACAAAGTAATAAGGTTGAAAAACCGGATCGAGCCGGCCCTGATTAAGGCCTAGTGGAGTTTTCTTCGTGATGTGCTCATCACTATTATTTGAGAATGAAAATGAGATATAATAGAGGCGCTAAAAGACTCGTGTGTGTGACTTATTCTTATGTGATATGTGTCATCTTATTTAAATCACCTTCTTCAAGTGATTTTGTGGCAATATACCGTATTAATTTATCTTCAATTAATTGCGCTTACTCAACCGTTGTGTTGACCCTCTTCTTACAACATTTTTGTAGGTGATGATGTTTTTTTATATCTAAATGATGCATCCACATTATATGATCCATCGGGGAAACTATAACAACTCTATCTTCTAAAATATTTTTCAAATTCATTATTAATGTTTAAGAACTAATGCCTTTTGAACTATTTCCAACTTATGCTTTTGATTCGAACCTTATTTAAATAAAGGATAAACCAGTGCACTTTAATTCTAAATCTCTAAGTAGTTGTTTTGTAATGGTTATTTTAGCCTTAGCGCCACAATGTAAGGCTAGTTGGTTTATGAGCGAGCCTTACGGTGTAGTGTGGCGGTGACGCTCCGGTTTGAGCCGGCAGGGGTGTTACAATGGATGTCTCAATTTAATGGACAAGCCGAACATAAATGTGAACACCGACCCTTTTTCAGCTTCAATCAATATAGTTAGCATCCGTCCGAACTGATCTCGTCTAAATGCACCTAAGCCATGGAAGAAACGAAGGAAGCCACAAAGGGAAAACATATTCCAAAGATTGGGACAAAATATATGCCTACCAAGGAAAGTTTCCAGACCACCAAGAAGAATTTTTGTTTAGGAAAGACTTTCACCATATAGCATGGTGGAAAAATTTAGTTTTTACAAGGATAATATAGGTTGGAGAGTCACTTCGGTGGACTAAGTGGTGATCAATCCGAAGCCCACACGATGCTTGGAATAGCCTTTAGCAAGCGGATGGGCAGTGAAATAACAAAAAGAAAAATAAAAACCCTTTACTATGATGCAAAAACGGCAGATGCAACGCCAACATCGAACGGAACAAGAAGCCACACAATAAATGAATATTATTAACAACAATGTCGTACAAGCAAACCTTGGTAGATATCACAACGTACAAAAAGAATATTTGCAACACTACTTGTGGATGAGAGAAAAATTGTGGCCCAAGCATGTTCTGGCTAGATGTTATTTCAGACTGACCCGAGGAGAATACATCGATGCTAGAGTATCCTCTGGCAGAAACTTACCTTAAGATCGGTTAGATAATTCATTACGAGATGCAATTATGGAAAAAAAAAATGACGAGTCTGAGGCCAACTTTATGGTTATCATGACATATGAAGATATGGAGAGAGTTATGAAATATCATAGAGACTTTGCAGTCGATATAATTAGAGTATTGCCAATGTATTTATGTGCATCTCATGCTCAGTCACAATTTGTGCAAAAAGATGTGATGATAGAAAATTCTAGCTTAATCTTATGGGCTGCTGATTTGGAGGACCCATAAAAAATCAAGTAGGAGAATGTGATTTTCAAGAAACCCACTAAAGAAGCAACCCGGCAATTGAAGTCGCTTTTCCTCACCATTGCTTTCGATGGGAGAACAATCAATAAAGTACCGTGGATGACAGAGCTTCTATCATCATAATGATATTATCTACCCTCAGGAAGATTGAAAGAATCATAAACAAATTGATACTGATGACGATGAAAACAATAGATTTTATAAGAAATGTCCACAGGGTCATTGGAGTGGCGGTGGCGGATGTCACTGTGGAAAGCAGGAGAGACCAGATAGTAGTTTTTGTTAAAAAAAAAAAAAAAAGACTAGGTTGTTCTATCATTTTATGTCATGATTGGATCAATATCTCATAGTGTGTACTTTCTACCCTCCATAAAAAAGTTATGTTTTGGAACAAAGATAATATGGAAACGGTGGAGACAAAAATAGATCCACTTATGGAGGTACATGCTTTGGAAGCTATCTATTATTCTCCAAACGTGTTTTCTTTGTCTGATGATACAAGTTTTAAGAATTGGGAGGAATGCAATCTACCACCTAAGGTTTCAAAATTCATAAGAAAACCAATCCATGGCCTAACTTTGTGGAGAATTGTGATATTGACAACCTCAATTTTGTCAGCAAATGGGAGGACTGTCTGAAGAAGTTATCCTACCATGAGAAAAAATCCGTTAGGGGGCGACCAATACCTGATGACATTCTACCTTCTAGTAGTTATCCAAATGATGAAAAATTGATTATGTCTATTAGGAGGACAATTCCTCCGTTTGAGGCTCAAAATCCACTGGAAGATATCAATTTAGGAAATGGAATAGAGCCTCGAATGACAAATATCAACACCATGTTTGTCATTTGCATAATATTGTCCTCTCAAATTCCTCTTATGTTGGCAATATTTGCTCTTTCTATAGGCTGAGTTAGTTGTCCTCTTGAGTTACTTTGTTTTGGTGATATCAAATAAGTACTACGGTTTTGAATTGTCTAATTTCCTCTGGAATTGTCGAAAATCTAGACAAGTGTACGATTTCCCTTACACAGTTTCCACCTGGTAAGTTTCTTCCATAAATTCTTCTACCTCGGCACTATCTTGAAGCTATAGGCAAATGAGCACCAGCCTGATACCTTTGGTTACGATCTACTTGTGCCTCTTTGAGATTTTTTTTTTCTAACTTGACTACCTTAGAAGTCGCCTATCTCAAATATTGATACTCTTATTGCACTAATTTCTCTCGGATGGGAGGATGTATATTGTCAATAAAGATATCGATAACCTGATTCTTATGAATGTGGAACTGAAAATCGCATTCCACCCTCCGAAACCATTCTAGGAACAATTCCATATATTCTTCTGTTCTTTTCCGTAAAGTTGTAACTTGTAGGATATATAATACTCACTTCTGGTAGTTAACCATAGAAGCACTCACGAAATGCAGGTTGTAGCTCAGCCCAAGTGTGCAAGCAATTAGCATTCAATGAAGCATACCAACTAAAAGCTAGTCAGTTAACTATAAAGAAAATAAAAAGTGTAACTTTTACCACTCATTATTTCCAAATTCTCCACCGCATTTGGTAGTAAATATGCTTATATGCTCTATAGTAGATCTCGAGTCCTTTTTGAAGACTAGTGTGAATTTCGATAACCTTGCATTCCAAGACAAAGAGTGTTCTTCCACTATCGAGTCTGGAAATGGATATTGGTATTGTGGCCTTCCAAGAATTTTGAAAGGATCACCAAAAATCTTTCGAACCTCTTCTTAACGCATTCATCTGTTGTCCTTAATTGGCCACCAACATAATTTGTTGAACCACTACTAGAGTGGGATGATCCTCTTGTAGAAAAGAAATACCCTGAAGGTCATATCTTCCACCAACCGGATGTTGCGGATTTCCTCCTATAAGTGGGAAAACCTGATTCAACAGCCCCTTTACGCGGGGCCGCAATCGTGTCACTTCAAGAATTACCAATGATGATGTTCAAGTTAGGCACTTAGATGGAAATAGCTGACCTACCAAAATATATAGGGGTGGGTTTGGGCTAATATTCTTAGATGAATTTGGTGGTGGTATATATGAATTTGCTGCCATTGTTATCTCATCTATGGTCACTTGTCTTATTTCCGATGGGAGGACTAGAGGCACCTGGGCGAAGTTATAACACCCAGGCCTGCAAGTCACACAAGAACAAGTGTGTCGCCATCGTATAATTGCCCTGCAAGTCAACACAAGTCCATTAAGTGAATTTTGTCCTCACTTATGCGCACTCTGGGAGATTTCTCAAGGGGTCACCTATCTTGAAATTACTTAAGGGAACACGCTTAACTCTAAAGTTCTTTCAGTAGAGCTCTTGAAAAAAAAATGCACATTATTGACATGAGTAGTCTAATCAATTATTTACACTCTACTCATCTTTATTCAATTTTAGGGGTATCACGGAATGAATTCCATACAACTCATAAAATAATATGTAAAATCTTGGTTACTTACCCATGGCATCCATTTTTTTTATGGTCGATGGAGGAATGATGGTGATGTATTTCCTCTCGAGACAACTGGTTCCTCAACGGGATTGTACGACCATTCTACCCTTAAGCGGATTGAGCGGTTTGAGAGGCAACATTGGTAGACGTTCTGGCTCCTCCAAGTGGAATAATACTTGTTGACATACCTACCGATGCTCCATCTTTTTTTTTTACAGATAAAAACTTGCTCATACTGCAAACGATTAGCCAAAAATGGAGGACTTTGAGTTTGAAGGGGCTGAACCGATGAAGTTGCATCAGTTGTATGACTTTCTCTCATGAGAACTTTTCTTTTCCTAGCATCCTCATCGCGCAAAATACTTGCAGATTAACAAGAATCATGAAGAGTATACTAGAGCCTCTCACTGATTTGCTCCAAAAGTACGTTAGCAGATATAGATAAAGCATGCTGACCTTTATTGCCTTCACGAGACAGAATATCTAGTGTTTAAATCATCGTTGTGTGAACGATCCTCGTTGTGGAAACTATCCTTGGGAGAAAAAGTGTTATTTGGATACATAATGGGATCCAATTATCGATTATGCAGTTGCATTCAACAATGAGATACAAAATGATCGTGGTCTCACACAGGCATGTCAATTTGTTATATCCAAAGTTCGGATTTTCTCATAGAGCAGAATATGAGGAGAGCCAATTGAAAAATGAATGTAAGGGTTCCTCAAAGTACTCTAGAGAACTTTTGGGATAGATATTTCATGTAAGCAACAATCATAAACAATACTTGAGTTAGATCAAGAAAGAAAAAAAAAGAGGAATGAGCAAAAGACAACATAAACAAAAGTAATATCCAACATTAACCTTCTTCCATCAATACTTCTCTAAGTTCTATTATTGATCATTTGAGTAACTTGTGTAACCATCAATGTCAACTCCTTCAGCTGTTTCGCCTCAATTCCTCTTCATTTGACTCATCTTCTCAAAGAAAATTTGGTCTCTTAATTACTTGATCCACCTACATAACCTATGGGCCAACCATTACATTTTATCGGTCTGAATCTTTCTACTTCCTCTCATACTTATATATTTCGGGCACAACAATATTTAGATATATATATTGTATGATACAGTAAAAAAAATATATAAATTTTTAATTTTTGTATTAATATGCTATCAAAATTAGAATTATATCCCTTTTCAGAAAGATTTTCGATTCTTACTATTGCTATAATTTCCCATCAACACCAGTAATATATATACTTCATTGCCGTTTCTGAATTTTGATAGCCCCAAACAAAAATAATAAATAAATCTCATTAAATTTTGTTGTATATAAATAATATAAAAATGATTATTTTTATTATTTATTTTGTTTAAATAAAAATTGGATTATTTGATTCTATACTCAATAAAAAAAAAGTATAGTATTTTTACAAAAATATGATATCAAAATAAATTCAAATTCAAATAAGAATTTTAAATGTAAATTCAATAAACAAACTTCAATATATATTAATAACAAAAAAGGTGTTCTCCCATTGATCAAGAATTTTGATTTTGATATTATGCAATCTCGGGTTAAAAAATAATCACACGTAAAGCCTGCGATAGCAAGGAAACTGGACAAAGTATACAGTGGAATCATGCGGTACCAGACACAATATCGATCTTCCAAAGCGCTTGGTCCACAAAAATGTTCCCTAATGAAAAGATAGTTGGAGAGGTGTTTTTTGTTTGAACTAAGATGAAAGTCTCATATACGGTTTCAAGATGGAGATTTTGACCTTCTTTTTTAAAAAATTAATAATAATAATGCTTATAGCAGAAAGACTATTAATTATTTATAATATTTGTTATAAAAATATTTGATAAAAATAAGTCACAAAGAAATTTAAAAACTTTTAAACTACGGGCATAAGTTTAGGTGACCAATATTTAGGACCGACCTCCATGCATTTAAAATTTTATCACTAGCAACGTGTGAAAATCTACTTAGGGTGTGTTTGTTTGGGGGATTTAATAAGATTTCTACTATTCATCCAATTTTTTCCCCCCAAAAACATCAAATCAAACACCTATTTTTCATTTTTTATATTATACTAAAAATCAATTTTACATTCAAAACATCACATCAACACCTATTTATATCACATCATACAACTATTCAAATTCAAAATTTTTACTATTCAAATCCCAACTCACACTACAAGAAAAAATCATTTTTGTAACAAAACTTTTTTGTCTCTAAATCTACTTTTTCCGTTACTAATGACATTAGATACGGAATTAGGAATGAAATTACGTTAGCTACGTGAACATTAGAAACGGAATTCTGTTACAAATATATTATTTTTTTGTAGTGTCAAAATCCAAACCCCCAAACAAACACACCCTTACTAGGTTAAGGTGTGTTTGTTTGAGAGATTTTCTTCAAATCTTATTATTCATTAAATTTTTTTTCCCAAAAAACATCAAATTAAATACTTATTTTTTAATTTTTATATTATACTAAAAATTATTACATCAAAATATGACATCAAAACTTATTTTTATCACATTATACAACTATTCTAATTTAAATTTTTTACTACTCAAATCTCAACCCCAGATCCAAATCCTCATACAATAAATCAATTCTTACATAGGTGAAACTTACACTATTTGATGGGGGTATAAACAACGACATCTCATAAAAAAAAATGTATTGATCATACATTTTTATTTCGTATTTATATTCAAATCGTGACAACTAACACTTATTCTCAATACGTATTCCTAATTTTATTTTTTATTTTATTTTAATAATCATAATTGAAAATGTCAAAAGAATTCAAAAAAGAAAAAGAAAAAACAATGTACCTACATTAATAATTAACTTCTAGGTAGGTCATCACGTCGATGATTATTCATGAAATAGTGACAAATAATTTTTTCCAGTAAAATATTATGATCTGTGTATATTTCTAGTTTTGTTAAAGGATTGGCTGATGATTTGATTTGATGCATAGTATTATTTCTACAGAAGCCTACCCATGGGCTGTACTGTCCATAGCCTTTGTTTGCATTCAATCCTTAGTTTTAATTAATTTATTTATTCTGTACGTTCCACACCTATTTCATTCAAGCGAAATTTTAAAACTTGGATTGATATTGGTTGTTTGGCTCCCTCTAGATAGATTTTGTTTTTTAAGATTTGAAAATTTTAATGGTCCCTCCATCCCGATGCAAAGTTGTCATTTATTTTTTGCACGTAAATTTTTAAATATTATCATTATTATTATAATTGGTTATACTGAAAAAGACGAAAATACCCTATTAGTATTGTGTAATATAAAAGTAATGATATTTGCGTAATATAGTGTAAGTTGGAAGGGTATTTATTATGTTAGTTAGGTAGTACAATTACTAAATTAGAAAATGATAACCTTTTTTAGGACGGACAAAAATGAAAAATGACAACCTTTCAATGGGACAGAGGGAGTAGTAATAATTATAAATTAAATATATTTTTTTTATTTTTATGAAATGATAAATTTTTTATTCTATTTATTTAAAAAAAATACTATTAATAAATATCATTAAAATTTTCATACACTTCATCTGTTTCGGTACAATTGATGTTTTTTATTTGTAGCACGGTATATAAGATAATGAGGTTTAGGACATGATCGTCAATATATACATAATATATATATATATATTAGCATCTCACAAAAAAATCAATATTCAACATAAAATATTATATTTTATATTACTTACATAATTTTACATAAAAAAAATCTTTTAAACTTAAACACTAAACAAATAACTCTTAATTAGTTAATAATAGTAAATTATGATATTATCTTTATATTTTTTTTTATGTGAATGATATTTTTTATAATTTGAAAATAAGAATTAAAATATATGATTAAAAAAATTAGAATATATATTTAAATATTTTTTTAAAATTATATATTAATAAAACTATACGCAATATTAATATCACAAAATGTATTACAAATAAATAAATAATATTTATTTATAATTAACATATACTAATTTTTATAAGGATGATATTTTGAATATAGATAAGAAATAGCAAATGACTACATATTTTTGGGACGGATAAAGTACTATACATCCACATCCTTGTGATTCTATGGATATGTGCACATTAGTTTCCCAATTTTTATTTTTATTTTTTTATTGGCTCAAAAATTTTTATCTTAAAAATTCTCTTGGTGTGTGTTCTTAATATTTTTGGATCTTCAATCCAATATATTTTTTTTTGTGTGTGACTTATTATCTATAAATCATCATTCTGAAACTTAAATTTCATTAATTTTTCTCTATTTATTATATTTTTTTATCATTTCATTGGTTCACCCACTATTTATTTAGATTGGAACACTTTAACATTTTTTCATTTATGTTACCATTATCTTACTTTATACTCAGATTTGCTCAATCGGGTGAAGGTAAAAGAAGAAAAGCAGCGCCCAGACGGAATTCCTCAGGTTTGCAATTCTTGGTGACTTGTATGAATGTTCCATACATGAAAAATCTATCAATCACCACCATGATCGATTTGCACCCGTCTAACTTTGGCAATGCCGAGAAGAAGTCCATCGTCACATTATCCCATGCTTGCTCAGAAATCAACAATGGTTCTAATAGACCCGCCGGCTTGGCTTGCTCAACCTTTTCTTTTTAGCAAACTAAGAACATCCGTATGTAGGTATTGATATCGTCCCGCATCTTAAGCCAATAAAATCTCGACCAATATCTCAGTATGGTGTGGCTCGCCAACTTTAAGTCGTGGCACTCCTTGAGTATATCCCGCCGAAGATCGTTCCACCATAGCTTGTCTAGTTCATCCCTTGTCATGAAAAATAATACAATTCTTTTCCCAAAGTTTTTGTGTTATGTCGTTCTAATCCATCTCAACCAGATACTTGACTAAGGGGTCCTCGGTCAATCCCTCCTAAATTTGGTCATCAAGGTCTCCTTGAACTTGGGTAGTTGATGCAAAGGAGACCTTCACACTAAGTCTATCCGTCACGATATTGGATTTGCTAAACTTGTGCACCAAACTAAAGTCAAACTCTTCCAAGAAATCTTTCCATTGAACTTTCTTTTGGTTGATCTTCTTTTGATTTTAGAAGTAACTCGTCGCTACATTATCCGTCTTGATCACGAAGTGACTCCTGAGCAAGTACTGCCTCTATGGCCGAAGGCAATGGATGATGGTCAACATCTCCTTGTCATGGACCGAGTATCACTGTTTTGTATCATTAAGCTTTTGAGACTCGTACAACATAGGATGCCCATTTTCTATCAAAACTTCCCCGATTACATAATCTGAGGCATCCATGTGAAGCTCGAATGACTTCGTGTAATCTGGAAGGCTAGGTACTAGGTCCTCCATGACCTCCACCGTTAAGTTCTCGAAGGATGTTTAGCCCTCGTCGGTCCATTCCCAAGTATTCTTCTTCAACAAATTTGTCGTCGCCCTTGCCGAGTACCTGGCAATGAACCATCAATAGTAGTTTACAAACCCAAGGAACAACCTCGAAGACGTCGTTAGGTGGTTCATATTTGATGATGGCTCGGCCCGAAACTTGGCATCCATCAAAATTTTACTGTGCTTGAACATCACCTCTGTTTGAGCAAACAAACACTTCTCAAACTTCACAAAGAGTTCATTCTCTCACAAGGCTTGGAACACCAACTGCAAATGCTCAACATGCTTGATCAAGGATTCGCTATATATGCAAGTATCATCCAAATACACCACAATAAACTTGTCCAAGAATTGGTGAAATATTTTATTCATCAAGGTCGAAAATGAAGCAGGTGGATTAATTAGGCTGAAAGACATAACCAAGAACTCAAATGAATTGTACTTCGTCACGCAAGTGGCCTTAGTGTCATCGCCTTTCGAAATTCAGACTTGCCAATACTCCAATCGAAAGTTCAAGTTCAAGAACTATTTGACTTTTCCCAAACGGTCGAACAAGTCCCCCACCAATGTTATTGGATACTTGTACTTGATTGTCATTTTGTTTGACGTCCGGTAGTCAATGCACATGCGAAAACTTTCGTCTTGCTTACTTTGGAACAACATCAGGGCTCCATAGGAAGCTTATGAAGGTTGGATGTAGTCAGCATCTAACAACTCATTGAATTGATTTCAAAGCTTCCCCAATTCAGGCGGAGCCATCCGGCATTCCCAGAGACTTCACCATTTTTTTCAATTCGATTACGTGATTGACCTCTTGCCTTGGCGGTAGTTTCTTTGGTAACTCACAAGGCATCACATCTTTGAACTCGGTTGCCCTTAATCACCTCCGGGATATCTTGGCTCTCTATCAGGTCATCATCATTGAAGGTCGTAACATATGTCTTATGCCTCCACTTGATCCCCTTAACCACTTGCATAGCTGAAAAAACACAAGATTTAACTTTACCATAACGTAAAAGGACATCGACAGTTACCTCGCCTTGGGTAATGCTTATAGACTGGGCCTTTTGAATTATCACCAATATCAATTTTTAACCAACTCCATTGCCAATACTATCTTATAGTAGTTATTCGGCATGAAAATAAAGTCCAACTCTTTGTGCCACTCGAAAGGTTGAACCAAAACCGTTTGGCTACAACGGTGATCAGCTTCGATCCTGAGTCCATTGCCTTCATCCATCCTGACTTCTTTGTCACTTTCACAACCAACCTCATCGCCTCGTCCTCGGCTAAGAAGTTGTGTGCTTCCTCTACGTCCACCATGGCTTTAGTGACTCCCTCGTTCACTTTGGCCTCCATAAGCATAAGACCGTCCTCGGTCTTATTTTTTGTTGGCACCACAATCATTTTTTCCTTGCTCTATTGAGGAATTTTATTGACTTCAGTCGTGTCTCTTTGACCTTCTACTCTTGTTGGATTCAAATGGAATTGAGAGTCTTCTTTTGTTGGTACTCATGAACAAAGTGTGGCCCTCTGCAAAGAAAGCATCCTCATATATTGGCACCGGCCTCGGGCATTTTTTTGTCTTGCCTTTGAATGATGACTTATTTTCCAGTTTTTGGGACTTGTCTCATTCACCTTTCTTTTTTACTACATTTTTGTTCTTTTCAAGTGCATACTCATTTTGGAATTTCAGAAGATCCTCCACCGAGGCGATAACTTGTGCCATGTCTTGGACTTTCTGAGCTATCAACTTGATAGCCACCCAAGATTGCAACTTATGCAAAATGAAGAACAACCCATCCTTTTCAGACATTTCGAGGAGTATAAGCATAAGGGACATGAAATCGTTGACATACTCCTTAATGCTCCTCGAATTTCGTAGCCATGCAATATCTTCATGGCCAGTTTTTCGGTATTCCTCGGCTAGAATTACTACTTCAAGTTGGACTAGAATTCATCCCACTATATCAATCTGGACCGTATGTCGAGCAATGCTGTTGTGGTGCCTCTTCCATCATAACCCTACATCATCCGAGAAGTACAAGCCCACCGTCGTGGTCTTGTCCTCATCATGCCTTATGCCCATTGCATCCATATAGATTCCGAATGACCAAAAGAAATTATCATGTTCTTCGGCATTGCGCTTACCGAGTACTTTGCAGGTTCCGGTGTCTTTATGTGCGACTTTTCTCATACCTTCGTGCCACCCTCTAAGGCCGCCTTGTATGGGGCCCGATCTTCTTCGAGACGCTCCAACTGCAAGGTCATCTCTTCCCATAATTCTACTATCTCTACCGTAGACGTAGCCTTATATTCCATCTTCAAGTTGTTGAGGGCCTCGAACATAGTGCCCTTCAATTTATTGAGTGTCGCCAATATTCAATTTCACAACTTCCTGAGTCCTGTCAAGGCATTGTTCTCAATCTGACCAATATTCAGCTCGAGGTTGTTCAACCGCTCCAAGGACTCATCGATGGAAACCTAAGCTTGACCGCCCGACCATCAAAATTGAGACTTGTGGTTCGACTACAAATAACAAGAAAGTCACAAGACTTGCTCCACACTTTCTGCCTTTCCTTGCGCCCATTGTTGCCACCATTGTTGTTTCCGCCTGACACGCTTCCAACGTGCTCTCCCGACATTCTCCCACCTTGCCAAGACCATTACTCTGATACCATTTGTCAAATTCGTCGAAGTAACTATGCGCCCCATAGCAATTCACTTTATCGACTACTAAAGCAGGATTTCGAACTTGGCTAAGTACTCACAAAGCTAAAGCTTTCTAAAGAGTGAAAGCTTTTAGAGAGTTTGAATTAGAAATTAAACTCGGTGATTTACAAATGAGGTGTAGAGGTCCTTTTATAGGCCAAAGAAGTCCTCTACAAGTTTCTAAAATGTACAACCTTCTAAGCTCTATGCATAAGACTCTACAAGAGTCTATAGGATTCCACAAGATTCCACCATGTTCCAAAAGGTTCTGAAAAGATTCTAAAAATATTCTCAATTAAAACCTTCTCAAAAGTTTAAGTGAATTCTAAAAAGCACAAAAGAATATTGTAGATATAAATAAACCATCGTCTCAAGACTTCTCGCATGGAATTTCTCTAACTTATCTTTAGGTCAAACCCGACTACTTAATTGATATGATAGTGACGAAAGAAATGCTAAATTAGATCTTATAGATTATGGATATCTGATAAATGGAAATTGTTTTACTTATTTCAAAGTTATTTTTGTACTATTCACAGAAAAAAAGAAATTCTAAAAATATTACATATTAAACTTTAAAAATATATATATATTCCCTATTCCAAGGTGTTGTTAGTGCAGTTACAACAACATATTGTGTACTGAATGATTACTAATTTACGTCTACAGGTTCAGTTGTCACACATGGTTCGCCTAGTGCGACTTGCCTTGTCGAACTTAGTTTGTTGGGTATTAGATTCAGCCGAAAGTTTACCCAAAGCGTACTTGATGAGTAGCGGCTGCGGGTCTCACGTTATCAAAAAAAAAAAAGATAACATAATTTATATTAATATAATATAAATATTGCACAAACTTATAGTATATGATATAGTTCTACACATCACATGCTTCTATTGATTTTAGCAAAAAAATATTTTTTTTATATAGCGACGTGCAAGTATGAACTGACAACACATATTTTTATTTTAAGCATTTTATTTGTGTTTCCTAGGGCACCAGGCAATATTGTAACTCTCCTCCGGTCAGTGTTCTAATCCTTACACTATTCCAAATATCAATTTCAATGTCTATTTATGTTATATTAAATAATTAATCCATTCTTTCACTATTTTTAAACCAGTCAAAAATTCTAAAACATATCTGAACAAATTATTTACTAACATATATCTTAAACTTTCTTTGTACAACAGCAAGGTATTCGTTTTATTATTTTATTTTCTTTACAACCAATATACTCCCTCCTTCCCGTAAATTCAAAACATTTAGGTACGACACAAAAATAAAAAAAATAATAATTAAAAAAAGATAAAAGTAAAAATATAGTTAGAATATTTTTGAAAATTTACTTAGAAATTAAATAAAATAAGGAGAGATAGTTTAATAAAATAAATGAAAAAAAGATAATATTTATTGCAAATAAGTATTGAATAGAGGATAATAGTTAAATGTTAATTCGTTTATTTTACCAAAATTAGTAATAGAGTAAATTTAGAGGACATTGTGAAAAAAAATGAAAGTAAATTTTACAAACGGAGAGATATTAATCTTCTAATTTAGTAGACAATAATAAAATACTATTGCATTTTACTTTCTAGCATAATATATCTTATTTTATAATTTATTAATGGTAGTTTTCTTGTGATTTTAAATTTCAAACTTTTATTATTTAGATTTTGTATTTCTTTTAAAAAAGATATATTTTTTTTTAACAAAATATTTCATTACATATTATTTTAATATCAAATTCAAATCAAAATTTTTGACAAACTTATCAAAAGAAACATTTATTCCTCGACGTACAAATTTACGAACAAGCGTAGTCCCAATACTTGTGATGAAAAGAAAGGGTTTTGTGCATGAGCCTAACCCAACTAGGTTTCTTTTTCATTTTTTTTTTTTTTTTAATAATATGGGAGTCCGTAGCCCTTATCTGAAAGCGCGCATTGAATCAATCCCGGCAGAATCTAATTACCTACACGAGCCTAACCCAACTAGGTTTATTTTCTCTTCAAAATACTTTTCTTGAAACAATAAATTATTATAAGTGAAACATCTCATCTAAACTTTCTTGATGGGATATTTTATATAATGAATATATATACATATAGTCTATCTGATGATGAAACCACAACAATTGTCTTGTCTGCTTTGTTGTGGAGCTATCATCGTATCCCATCATGTCTCTCTCTCTCTCTCATTGTGTAAGAAAGACATTTGCATCATTCACTCACTATGCATCTGTACTGTAACTCCAACTTAATTAATTTTGCCCATTAACATTTAATTATTCAATTAAATAATATTTTTTCGTTCCACTTATAGTATCTATTTTTTTTTTTTTTTATATCTTACTTATTTTGTTATTTTTTTTTAAAAAAAAATATTATATATTTTAATTTTATTTTAAAATTTAAAATTTAATTTTTTTTAATTTTAATTATATTTTTTTAAAATTTTTGTGTCTACCGCAAAAAAGATACCGTGTCTGGGACGTGGGAGTAGCAACTGCTGAGGTTTAAGAAATCAGCCAACATGGGCCACTTCCTAAGGATTTGAATTAATTTACGTAATGTCGCATATCTTATCTTATATATTTATTAATTTAATTTATTTTTCACTTATGATTTTGTCACACTAATGGAGGACATGTACCAATGTGAGTGACAATATACCATCAAAATCACTTTATTATTATTATTATTATTATTATTTGAATAATATTTCTTTTGTGCTACATTAATTGAGAATAAAGGCCATCTTCAGTGGATCAAACCCTAATTTTTATACTTACAGACATCAGTTTAAGTTTGATCTCATAACTTTTCTCAAACATTTTATGTAATACTTTGTTTGTTACGGCATTAATTATATACTATCTCCGTCCACCGCGAATCTATCAATTTACTTTTTGCATGTTAATATTTAAATATTAATTATTATATTAAAATGTAATACAAATTCAGGAAAAACAACAAAAATAATTCTATTGGTGTCTTATAGTAGTAATGTAACGATATTTATACAAAAAATATATACAAATATAAAGATATTTTTAATATTAAAAACAATGATGCCAAAAATAAACGAATAAATTGGTTGTGGACGGATGTAGTATAATATATAAGAAAATGTTTAATAAATAGTCATGATAACATAAATACTGCAATTTTATTTGCCTCCTTATATACATTGAATTAAGTGCTGAACGAAGTAGTAAATACATTGAATCATATTATTGATGTGTTAAAATGCATAAGAAAAACATTAATAATATATTATTAATACGTATATTTCTTGAATATCTCTATCATATAATTAATTAAAGTTGCCTTACAAACACTTCAATAATTGATTTTGTGCCTACTCCAATTATTAATACATGATCCAAGGAACGGTTTATATTGAATAGTGTTAGTGACCACACCCCTAAGACACATTAATGAATTAGGGTTGGTTTATAAATGGTAAAACGATTTGAATAGAAAATAAATTTTTATTTGATATAAATATTTATTGTAGACAAAAAAATTATGTTATTTTTAATAAATATAAAAATTTGTACAAATTATATTTAATTTGGATTTAAAGCGGGTCATATTCTCTAAATGAGTCATTTGATTCTCCTTTCAGGTCGATTTGTTTTCTAACTTAATTTTCGATGGTTTCTTTGATCCGAAGAGATTTGGTCTTCAATTTGACTTTATCGAACTTTGGAGGGTTTTGGTCTCCGTGTGGGTAATTTGATTGTCGTCTTTGGATTTGATGTCCTCTTTGGACGATCCAAGACTTTGATCTTTGATCTTTGATTTTGCCGCTTTTTGGAGAGTTTTGGTCTCCGTGTGGGCTATTTGATCATCGACTTTGGATTTGATGTCTTCTTTAGACGATCCGCGGCTTTGATCTTTGATTTGGCTTTGCCGACTTTTGGAGGGCTTTGGTCTCCATATGGACGATTTGATCGTCGGCTTTAGATTTCATGTCTTCTTTGGACGATCTGAGGCTTTGATCTTTGGTTTGACTGTGCCGCCTTTTGGAGAGCTTTGGTCTCCGTGTGGGTGATTCGATCGTCGGCTTTGGATTTGATGTCTTCTTTAGACGATCAGAAGCTTTGATCTTTGGTTTAGCTTTGCTGGCTTTCGGAGAGCTTTGGTCTTCGTAGGGGGCGATTTGATCGTCAGCTTTGAATTTAATATCTTCTTTGGACAATCCGAGGCTTTGATATTTAGTTTGGCTTTGCCGCCTTTTGGAGAGCTTTGGTCTCCGTATCGGCGATTTGATCGTCGGCTTTGGATTTGATGTCTTCTTTGGACGATCCAAGGTTTTGATCTTTGTTTTGACTTTGCCGCCTTTTGAAGAGCTTTGGTCTCCGTGTAGGCGATTTGGTCATCGGCATTGGATTTGATGGTCTTCTTTGACGATACGCGGCTTTGATATTTGATTTGGCTTGCTGCCTTTTTGGAGAACTTTGGTATCCGTGTGGGCGGCATAATCGTCGGCTTTGGATTTGATGTCTTCTTTAGACAATCCAAGACTTTGATCTTTGGTTCGTCTTTGCCACCTTTTGAAGAGCTTTGGTCTCCGTGTGGACGATTTGAACGTTAACTTTGAATTTGATGTCTTTTTTGGACGATCCGAGGTTTTGATCTTTGGTTTGGTTTTGCCGCATTTTGGAGAGCTTTGGTCTCCATGTGGGCGATTTGATCGCCGGCTTTGGATTTGATGTCTTATTTGGACGATCCACGGCTTTGATCTTTGGTTTGGCTTTGCAGCCTTTTGGAGAGCTTTGGTCTTCGTGTGAGCGACTTGATCGTCGGCTTTGGATTTGATATCTTCTTTGGACGATCCGAGGCTTTGATCTTTGAGGAGGTGGATTTGGTGTTCCATGACACTTTTAGTGGCTGTCTCTTTGACTTTTGGATCGAAGAGGGCCTGGTTGATACTTTTGACGAAGAACGCGACAAACACCTTTAAGCTTTGAAATGAACTTGGGAGGCTCTTCATTGGCTTTGATAGATCTTTCAACGGTTTTTGGAGCTTTGATCCTTTCTCCGGCTTGGGCATATGACGAAGAACGTTAACTCCATCGATTCGTCAACCAATATTGGATCATTTGTCCAAATCAGTGACTTTCGACGAAGAACGCTTCGAAAGAAACGAAGAACATGAAGAATAATACAAAGAAAGTCTAGAGACTTACTCATTTGCTTGAATCTTCGATGTAACTTTGGTGTGTCAAATGAATTGGCTATGACCCCTATATATAGCGGAGGGGTGATATCGGCTTCCTTTTTTAATAATGCCACATGGTGCGTCTTGATTGGCCAACAGGAAGATTTTATTATCTTTCCTAGATATTGTTTTCCATTCTTGAATAATTTGATTTTGCGTCTTTCTTTCTCGCGAAGTTCTTTATATCATTGCCTTTTTTCGAAAGATATTAATTATAATACTTTCTTTATTGACAAGATTTATTTATTTGCTACCAAATTTATTATGACTCTATTTATGCACGTAATATTTGTACAATATTTTCTATTTTAAGCAGAATTTTGCATTAATGATTAATATTTATTGTACCAAAATTAACATATGTGTATAATTAAATATAATATATTTATTTTATTGAAATTTTATTTTTTTTCAAAATGCATGATATTTAATTTAATTTAAATATTTAATTTTTAACGTACATATAATGTATTTGATATTTTGAATGATAAATATATATTATATATTTTAATTACCGGTCAAGTGAGGTTGAGGAGGAACCTTCAACTTGTATAACAAAAAAAATGGCAAATGACACATGTACAAAAAAACCAACAAAAAATGTATGTTAAAAAGAATATTACTTTATGTAAAATGATATTAAGTATTAGAATTTTCTCACCCAATTAAAAATTTTCAGCATATTTCTTGATTAATATTATAAAAAATGTAATATATACACACAAAAAACTTTAATAAATATTCTATTCATTTAAAAATAAAAATCAATAATTTAACACAAATGATTTTTATATTATGGATGCATTTTCTTATATCTAACATAATTTTCTTTTTTTTTAAAAAAAAAAAAAAAACCAATTACACACACAACCGAACAAACACACCAAATTTTTAATATGTAAGAATAGGTTTATTAATATAATATGCTAACAAATATTATTAGATCAACACTTAATAAATAAAAGAAAATGTGTTTGTGGATGTTATGAATAATTACACGGGTATGTTGTCAGGGGAATGGAGTATGTTGAATATAAAATAAGATTCTTTATTTACGATAAATAATGCAAAAATATTTTTGAAAATATAAATAAATAAATAAAGCGTTTGTTTTTTTCAAGGGTTTGAAGTCTAGGTTTTAGATTTAAATAGTAAAAATATTAAATTAAATAATTATATAATGTTATATAAATAAGTATTGACTTCGTATTTTGAATTTATATTAATAATATAAAAATAAAAATTAAATATTTAATTTCATATGTTTTTAAGAAAATTTTTGATGAACATAAAACAATATGAAGAAATATATGATGAAATACATACTTGTGTGTTTGTTTAAGAGATTCTTGGGAGTTTTTACGCTTATTCTAGTTTTTTTATTTTAAAAATATCAAATGAAACATTTATTTTTTATTTTATATATTTTATAAAAATATAATTTTATATTTAAAATATCACATCAAATAAAATAAAAAAATTTTAAATTTTATTACTCAAAATCGAAACATCCAAACAAGCAGACTCGTGACGATTCTAAATAAGCTTATAAAGTGATAACCCATCTTCCAATACAACTACATATAACTACATATGTGAATATGTGATGGGGTATCATTGATAAAACCCCACAGTACAATATTCCACCAATCCATCTATCTATCCGTCCATGTAAGGCTAGAGAAAGATGAGTAAAGCACGTGCCATACTATATATATATATATATATATATATATATAATACTGAATTTTGTAGCTGAATTTAAAATTCAATACTATTTTGAAAAGTACGTCATGTGTTGTTTGGTAGCATATAATATTATTATAGAAAACACATTGAATGTATTAATATAATACAAATATAGCACATGAACTAACAACATATGTTATAGTCTTGGAAAAAATTGCAAAAAATATTCCTCATATATGTCATATTATCACTTTTTTCCTATATTTATCTTGTTGACAAATATATCCCACATATTTGCAAAAGTCGTTATTTTTATTCTTTGGCCGCGCGTAGCCGTGCGTGACCGCGTGTGGGGTGAATGTCACGAGCGACCAAATGACATAAATAGCGACTTTTAAAAACACGTAGGATATATTTTTCCAGAGAGATAAATACAGGACAAAAGTGACAATGAGGTATACATAAGGGATATTTTATGCAATTTTCTCTATAGTCTCGTACAACACACGCAAGAATTAATTTTAGCACATGACATACTCTTATATAACATATTAAATAATAAACAAAAAACACATGTCCTTATTCCACACAGAATGCGTTGTATGTAATATAAACACGTCCTATTTGTATGAGAAATCAGCAAGATACCGAATTTTCTAAATCAACACCGTAACCATTCTCATATATATATATATATATTGTGAATAACCATTAATCACGAGGAGCAAGAGCTCGAACTAGTGAGTAGGAGAGCGAGAGCGAAAGAATGAAGAGCCAAGAAGCCCGGTCGACCTCTTCATGTTCCGCGTGCAAGTTGTTGAAGCGACGATGCAGCCCGAGCTGCCCGTTCGCGCCATACTTCCCGGCGGACGAGCCCAAAAAGTTCGTAAAAGTGCACAAGGTGTTCGGCGCCAGCAACGTGAGCAAGATACTTCAGGAGGTGGCCGAGTGCCGGCGCGAGGAGGCCATGAATTCCCTCGTCTTGGAGGCCGAGGTCCGGCTGCACGACCCCATCTACGGCTGCATCGGCGCCATCGCGTCCTTGCAGCGCAAAATGGCCGAGCTGCAGCACGACCTCGCCCTCGCCCAAGCCCGCCTCGCCTGCTACCTCGACCACCACCACCCGCCGTTCCTCGTAGAGGCTTCTAATTTCAACGTCGAGCTGAGCCCCAGCGAGCTGATCATGGCCGATGGCGATCCGTTCTGTTCATTTCAGTTTCCATAACTGTTCTTTAGTTTCGAGTGTTTAGTTCATTAGTTTACGTTGATTGAGTGCACTAGTGTTGTGTTGGTTTATTCCTACCTGTTTGTGATATACTCTTTTCTATCAGGATAATTATGCCCTTTTTGTGTGTGTGTGTGTGTTAAATTTATATATATTTTGTTTGTAGTAAGTGAATTTAGTCCTTCGTAATTTTATTGTATATCTATTTTAACATGTAAAGATTAATTTACAACTATTTTTTATATTTACCAAGTATTTTTATTTTTTGTTGTTAATTCTTTTTTAACCAATTTTTATAATGCTCTTACTTTATTTTTTATCTATTTTATTTTTATATTAAAATACTATTATTTTTTAATGTTAATATTCAATAAAAAAGAAATAATTATTTCGGACAAAGAAAATACATAGATATATATATATATCTAGAAGAGGGTGGTTTATGATATTTTATACTCACTCCTTCTATTCAAATTAGTATATTTTGGTCTGACACAAAAATTTTAAAGAAAATAATACATAAATATATTATTGAAAAAATAATAAAAGTAAAAAAAGTAGGTGGGTTATTTTTAAAATTTTAATTAGTAACTAAAAAAAAAGGAGAAATGCAATAAATATAGTGTTATTTGTTTTAAAAGAATAATAGTTAAATATTAATTTTTTTATTTAAAAAATTAGGAATAATGTCAATTTAGCAGACGAATTAAAAGAAAAATAAAAATAAATTTGATATCACACATTAATGTAGAGTTTAAGAAAAGTAATAATTTTAATTAAAATATTATAAATTTGATACTATGTCTATATATGTTTCTTGTTATGCTTTAATAATAATAAAAATATATATATTTTACAATCTAAGGAAAATATATGTCTGATATAAATTTGTTATCATCAGAAAATTACCGTCGACAGCCTACCAGACGTTTTTACTGGACGAAAGAATGTAAAGTGTAGTTTTCGGGATAAAAATTGATGAGGATTGAAGAAATTGTAAAAGATAAATTAGAACTCAAAGCTTGCAAAACATTAGGAAGAGTTGTAAAATAAGAATAAAGTAAAGTGATTTCATTTGATAAAAGAAATATATGTATATAAAGCATCAAGTGAAAGAACACAAAAGAAGAAAAAAAAAATGCAATAAAAAGGTAAGAAAAAAAGTAACCAAATTCTGGAATTTTAATTCTGGATCAGCCCATCTATGTGTGTTTCTTTTTAATCTCCCATCAATAATGACTTCATTCATTAGCCTAATTATTAATTTTTGAAAGATTCTTACTAAAGAGTTTTATAATCATCCCCCATTAGAAAAATAAAATAAAATCCATAAATCATTATTCTCTCATCCGATTCTAAAATTGTGTCACCCCGGCTCGCAAGTCACGCAAAGCCGAGCATGTCGAGATCATAGACCGGTCCCACGGATCAACACGAGTTTTTTACAGTGCGTTTATGTCCTCATTCATGCGCACCTTGGAAGAAGATCACCCATCCTCTAGAGTTCTTTCAGTAGGATTCTCGAAAATAAATATGTATATTGTTGATATGAAAAGTTTATTCAATCTATTTAATCTATATTCAACCTCGAATGGTTTGACACCGGCTCATCCACGGGAGTTGACAAAAATCCAAAATTTTTCTTCCACTTTTTAGTAATATCTCAATATACTATCCAAAAACATCATTAGGCCTAAACTTTGGAAATCCATTGGCCCTCGTACTATGATTCTAAATTCAATATTTTTTTTGGTCATGTTCAGTAATATCCTCTAAAAATATTGTATAATTCTTACATTTTTTTTCTTGAATTACATAATATTTAATTGAATTGGAAAAATTAAATCCAACTTCCCTACTCGTGTCTCTCTGCCGAAATTGATCTCCAGTGCGAGGCACAATTTCAACCATCAACGACGACGACAATACCTTCGCCGGAATATTCCTCCTGGACGGCGGCGGCTAAAGTGGCCACGAACAACTCTGGCAGAACAAATGTCAACCTGCACAAGGCTCTGGTTGACTTCTCCGATGTTTTCCGAACAACTTCTCCTCCGGCAATCCCGAATGCTCCGATTTAGCCTCGACACACTTCTTCCGCAATCGCTCCAAACTCTGATTGCTTTCTTCCTTGTTGAACAGTTCTGCGTCTCCATTGTTCTTGCTTCAATTTTCTCCGATGAACAAAGCTGCGAACATCGATTTTTCTCCGGTTTCTTTATCGGCAAAGGGATTCGAATCTAAGGCTAAGCCCATGGTGCAAAATGACCCGAAGTAACCACGCTGTAAGGTAAGAGGTCGGCTAAATACTATAAGTCTCGACACCTACCGGAATCAGCACAAAGAAAAGGCTTCGGAACCTCACCAGAAAACCTCACCGGACTTCATCGGAATACCTATCGGTTTCTGCATCTCCTCCTCTCTATCTCACTTTTTCACTCTCGGTGGTTGTAACTACTCAGTCACCCAAAACTCCAAAACTAAATCATCCCTCTGAAAATAATCACCCAATAACAAATTAACTAAAATGGTTACGGATTGGTTATAAGGGCTTGGTTTATGGTTAAATGGAAATGGGCTTCGGTTTGGATTAAAGGGTATAGACCCAGTCCGGTGGGCAAAGGAATGGGCCAATTATTGTATTATCGAGGGAGCGTCTGGGTTAGGCCTCGAATGGCTAAGATTTCCAACATACTCGGCCTAATTTTGTCATGATTTAATCAAATCTCAAATATATATTTACATAGATATAAACTTACATATACCAATGAGTTCCATTGTATCCTTTTGTCCCTTCTGCATCCAAAAACAAATATTATGCAGAAGAAACATATCACATGTGATCACACAAGTCCGAATATATACCTAGATTCTCACACAGCAACCTAGCACATTGTATAAAATTTCTACAAGACAAGAGTATAAGCAAATTTAAACAGATTCAACCCAATGAATTTACATATGGTAAATGAACACAAAAGGAAAGCAATTCAACAAAACTCATAATCACAAAAAAGACGTTCTATCTTATTTGACGTCAACTAGAGAACACTCAGCTTTAGACCGTCAGAAAGTTTTAAGTACTAAACTCTAGAGCTCTATCGCATACCTCTACGGACTAAGTACAAAGTTTTACAACTTAAACACCTGGATTGATCGACCACTATTACTAAGATCTCCGGAGACTCAACCACTTACACATTCTAACCTAGAAGAATACTAAGTAACCAAGGAGCAAACTTAGAAGAACATAAGTAACTAAAAGGAATGCTAACCCTATAAAAACACTAAGCAATTACGAGGAACAATAATCACAAAAAATCTTGTTTGGCCGAACACTACCATAAACAATACTCAGAAATACAATCACAAAGCATTCATAAAGAAACACCAAGAAAGAATACACACAAATATTCTCACATGTAGTTGATCGAAGATTTTTGGAGAGTTTTTAAAATATCTTTTAAGATACAAAAAAAAGGATATATGTATAAAATGAAAATAGTGTCGTGCGTGTTCATGTAGTAACTCCAAAAACTTCATCAAAAATAAAAAAAAATCTCTTTAACCGGTGAGTGTCCGGGTCGAACTCAGGGAATATGCGAATATCCTATATCTAATTAGAAAAAGTGCAATGAGTTAATGCAATCGAAGAAATTGAAAAGATAAATTGCGAAAATTAAATCTAACTAAAAAGCGATAAAATATACGTATCTCGAAAAGGATGAAGCGAGGCGTTTGTGTCTGACTTTTGCGTTCCTTAATGGCTAGATTTCCATGGATGAAATGAGCGGGATGACGATTGCGTAATAGCGAAAGATATATGTATAACTGCGGAGCGGCTCGGAGGAATGAACGTGATCGCATTTGCTCGGTTAAGCCGATTCTCGACTCGGTTGGTACTTGATCTTGGGGGATTTACAACGAGGCTTCAGCGACACCCGGCGAAGAACATTATAAGCAAGAAACCCTACTGTCACTAGGAATCTCTGTGACCCAATAGACCCCCGCCTATGCCCCATGAAATATTCTTCCAACCGTTCCGCTAGTGGCTCTACCCCTTTTATTACCTCTCTTTAATCAAAATCGAATTCAGAACAGCAACTAAGCAGGTTGACAAGGCTCCCGCGTACTTAGCTACGTTGAACTACCCGGAAACCGCTTTTGGCGCATAACAGGGCTGAAATAGTCGATTCTTTTGTCGCCCTTCCGCAACCTTGTTGAAATCCAACTTGAACAATTCAAATCGAACATAAAATTTTCGGGTGAAGGTGAGGTGGAGAAATATGATAGGAATTTTACTAGCTAAAATACTATGCAGAAATTAAAAGAAAAAAAGGGAGAAAATCAGTTTGCTCGCAACGCAAAACCGAATATCTCGTATTATTAAACTAGATAAAAATACGGAAGAAAAGAAATAGAGAAAATGGAATGTATATTATTGTGTATATATGGTGTATATATATATCTATGGTGTATTTATATGGTACAATTAGATGGGATATTTATAGGGAAAAAGCTTCTAGAAGCTTGGCGGTTACAACCGCCAATAAATAACTACTTCTAAAAATAACTACTAACTACCTCTAAAAATAACCATAAATAACTAACTCTAAAAATAGCTACTAATATAACTACCTATTTTCCAGAAGGTTCTAACAACAAGATCATTATTTGTTTTTTATACGTATATTTTAAATATTTGTATTATATTGATTTGTTGTAAATAAGACAAAAAATATTATGGTGTAATATAAAAATAATAATATTTATATAATGTAGTGTAAGTTATAAAAATTATGTCAGATAAATAGTACAATTGTTAAATTAAAAAATAATATATTTCTTTTGGGACAAAAACAAAATAATATTATTCTTATGAGACGAATAATTAATATTAAAAAAATATTCATCTAAAACACAAAGGAAACAAACTCTTTATCCTCACTCCCAGCAAAATTAATATTGATTGGTCCACGCACTTCACAATCAAATACAAATAATTATGGTCCGTAAGGGATGGTCTGGTTGTGTAAAGTTTAGACCTGTGATCGTGAGGTCATGGGTTAAAACTCCTACGTTTCAGGTCACCTGTCATACATGGTTCGCCTAGTGTGATTTTTCGGATGTTAGGTTCGGCCGGTGATTTACTCAGTGCACATTTTCGGATAACGGAGTTTCCAACTTAAAATCAATTGGTGATAGGTGGAGTTGTGGGACAATATTCAACATTTTATTAGACCTAATTTACAGGCTCTTATATTCGCCAAGGGGTTTACGTAGGTATTTAATGTAATATTCTATAATAAATAATAAATATTTTAAAATAAAATTGAGATTTTAAAACTTCAGCATGCATTAATGTCATAGGTTCAAATTTTGAGGTTTCCAATTTTTATCGGTCACAAATAATTTATCTTATGTAATTTATTTTATTAAACTTACTTTGTAAGTTATTAAATTTAATTAAGAATTTACTTGAAACGGCCAATAAGAATAGTAGCTGTAGTTCTTTCACGTCATAAAAAATAAAATAATAATAATATGTAAACAAGAATTAGTATTAGAAAAGGGACGGAACAAAAAGTATTGGATTTTGCATAAAAACATTGGTCCCGGCTAGGTGAGTGAAAGGTCGAATTTACCCTTTTATAAAATTATGTGAAATCCGTTGCCCCGACTTTCTGGTGCAACTGCAAACTCCAGCCTTTTTTTACTCTACACACAGAGATATACATATACATTTACATATATATAATATAATACATATACCTATCTCGGCCCCACTCTACAATACATGGATACATACACTACTGCAACCTCAGATCCAAAAGCAAGCAAGCTAAACAAGCTCTTCTGATCTCCTCCGGCACCGGCGCCGCCGCCGCCATGTCGTACCAGCAAGAGCCGACGACGCCATTCCGGTGGCACTACGCCGAATTCGACGACAGCAATTTCCAAATCCGCGGCCGTACGCTCTTCTTCATCATCGTCCTCTTCTCCGTCATTCTCGTCGTCGCACTCCTCTTCCTCTACGCCCGCTGGGTCTGCCGCTCCGGCCACTCGTCGCCGGCGCCGGCGCCGGCGCCGCAAGGGCTGTCGCTCTCCACCGCGCAATTGGCCGGCGCCGGCGGCCTCGACCCGGCTACGATTAATAGCTTTCCGATTGTGCTCCACAAGCTCGGCTCGTCCGGCGGCGCCGACGCCGAATGCTGCATATGCCTCGGAGTCTTCGCCGATGGGGACAAAGTGAAAGTGCTGCCGCAATGCAACCATCGCTTTCATTCTGACTGTGTGGATAAGTGGCTCGCGGCTCAGCCGAGCTGCCCGCTCTGCCGAGCCGAGCTCAGAGCCGACTCGCTTGTCTGATTCGGCAGTCCGTGTCTGTAGCTTCTTTCTTTTTTATTTATTTGAAAAACAAAAAATTATATATATATATTATATATATATATTTCTACTGTTTTTTTTTGGTCCCTAAATTGGGGATGGGAAATGTTACAGTGTTTGTCGGTGCACGCGTTGGATTCTGCACCCGCATTACAGCAAAGGATTATCACATTTAATTTGTTGAAATGAGATGAATTAGTTTCACTTGTGTATTATGGAAAATAATAATGGCAAATTTAACTATTGGATAATTCACTTAACCGAATATATCTGAACACTTTAATAAATTGATAATGAAAAAATGAAATATTATTAGTTTCAAAGAATTTAGTCACTCGATCTTTTCTTTTTTTTTTTTTATTCTTTAATTGGTCAAACTTTCATTTGTTTTTTTACCAGTACGGTGACAATTTGACTTTTACATTAGTATCACAATAATACATAAATGTGTGTTTGTTTGGGGAATTGGATTTGACTTTAAATTTGAATAATAAAAATTTTGAATTTGAATAGTTGTATGATATTATATAAATAGATGTTGATGTGATGTTTTGAATGTAAAATTGAGTTTTATTATAATATAAAAAATAAAAAATAAATATTTAATTTAATATTTTTGAGAAAAAAAATTAGATGAATAATGTATTTGGAGGAAAATCCCGCAAACAAACACACTCATTCTTCATCATTTTAAAACATTGTTGAATACAATGCCTTCACCTCGTAACATTTAAATAATAATAACAATGATGTATATCTTGTAGTAATATTATTTATAAGGATAGACAATAGAAATATTAATTATTTCTACCGCTAACAACTATTTTATATTTTGTATTATATTATATATATTGTGTATAATACATATTATATGTATATGGTATATATATAAATGTATATATATAATATATATTATATTTATAGCCTATATGTATGACATGAATATGGAAGTAGTATGTTGGGAGGGTGCGAGAAAATAATTATATTGAATTGTAGTGTATCATTTCATTCCATTCATAGGACATATTTATACGCAAATATTAATACATTCAGCAGTTGAAAATTATTCAACATAAGTGATACGTGGATTTATACTAAAGCATCCACATTTATGAGATGAAACTGATACGTATATAACACTCTCCCTTGAATGCTTTATACAAAAAATATGTATCGTTAAAACCTTACTAGAAAAAAATCCTAGTGAAGGAAAAAGAGTACAATATTCTTGTATCAATTTGCTCCCTTTAATATGAGCATTATTTGAGATCCCTTAAACCACGCATCCCAATTTTCTTCACCAGTTTTTCAAATGATGCCGTCGACAATGTCTTGGTTAATATATCCACCAAATTATTATCTGATCGAATTTGTTGCACATTGATTTCACCATTTTGTAGATTATGAGTGAAAAAGAATTTTGGTGAAATATGTTTCGTTCTATCTCTTTTGATATAACCCATTTTTCAATTGGGCTATCAAGATGCATTATTTTTCTACATTATAGTTAGGGAAATTTTATCGGCAGTGATTAACCCGCAATTTCTCAGAATATTTTGAGTTATTGACCTCAAACAAACACATTCTCGACTAGCTTCATGTATTGCCAATATTTCAGTATGATTTGAAGAAGTGGCAGTTAGGGTTTGTTTCATTGATCTCCAAGAGATCACAGTTACGCCACAAGTAAATATATAGCCAGTTTGAGACTTGGCTTTACGAAGATCAAATATATATCCTGCACCGGCAAAACCAATAAATTCATGTTGAGAATCTTTCGAATAAAATAAACCGAGATTAATTGTTCCTTGGAGATAGCGAAAAATGTGCTTAATCCCATTCCAATGTCATTGAGTAGGCGATGAACTGAATCTTGTCAATAAATTTACAGCAAATGATATATAAGGTCGGGTGCTATTAGCAAGATACATTAATGCACATATAGCACTCACATATGACACTTCAGGGCCAAGTGTTTCTTCGTTTTCCTCTTTTGGTCTAAAAGGATCATTTGCTGGATCGAGTGCCCTGACGATCATTGTGGTACTTAGCGGATGTGATTTGTCCATCATGACTTGTTTCAGTACCCTTTTGGTATAATTTGATTGGTAGATGAGATTTCACTTTCCAAGTGCTCAATTTGCAGACCAAGGTATAATTTAGTTTTTCCAAAATTTTTGATCTCAAACTTCTTTTTTAGATATTCAACAGCTTTCTGGATTTCATTAGGAGTTCCAATCAAATTAAGATCATCGACATATATAACAATGATTACAAATTCTAACCCATTTTTCTTTATAAAAACACATAGACATATGGGATTATTATGTAACCTTTTTTTGTTAAACTTTCACTGAGACGAGTGTACCACATTCGGCCCGATTGTTTGAGCTCATACAAAGATTTTTGCAATTTGATGGAATATAATTCTTTTGGCTTTGATTTGAATGATTCAGGTATGTTAACCCCTTCTGAATTTTTATGTAGACATCATTGTCTAAGGAGTCATAAAGATAGACAATAATCACATCCATTAATCGCATATCAAGATTTTCGGCTACTGCCAGACTCACCAAATACTTGAATGTTATTCCATCAATTACAAAATCAATACCCGGTCTTTGGGAAAAACCCTGGGCTGCAAGCCTTACTTTATATCTTGTGATATCATTATTTTTATTTTTTTTTCTCACAAACACCCATCGGTAGCCAACAAGTTTTACATTTTCAGATGTTTGAACTATGGGGCCGAATACTTGCCGTTTTTTCAATGGGTCCAATTCAGAATGAATTGTGTCTTTCTATTTTGCTCAATCATCTCTTTGCCGACATTCCTCAATTAATTTTGGTTCATAATCCTCGTCATCTTTTATCATATCGAGTGCTACAAAATATGCAAATGCATTATCAACATTCATTTTCTTTCTATTTCAATATTTTCCAATGGTGTTATAGTTAACAGAAGTTTCAATAACTTCATCAGAATTTTTAGTATCAACCTCTTCAGGGGTAGTACTGACCTTTTCAGGTATCTGATTATTATTGATATCTTCACCAGTATTTACAATTTTCTTCTTTCGTGGATTCTTATCCTTAGAACCCAACGGTCTGCCACGTTTTACATGGGCAGTATGCTCATTAGCACTCAGTGGCACCTTTCCTTCTGAAATATTTATTTTAGTTGGTGCATTTGCTGCTGCAATATATGATTTAGTAACTCTGGCAACATCATTAAAAGCATCAGGTAATTGATTTGCAATTTTCTGCAAATGCACAATTCTTTGAACTTCAAGTTCACTATGTTTCGTACGAGGATTAAATTCAAGTGGTATTTTCCACGAAATTTCTTTTTTCAGTTGATTACTGTCTCCCCCTAATGTCGGAAAATAAGATTAATCAAAATGATAGTTTGCAAACCTTGTAGTAAATAAATCACCCTTTTTTGGTTCAAAATATTTCGCAATCGATCGCAATCGAGGGTGATTCATACCCGAAATATATACCTAACCTTCTTTGAGGTCCCATTTTTGTGCGTTGGGGTGGCGCAATTGGTACATAAACAACACATCCAAATATTCGCAGATGAGATATATTTGGTACTTTTTCAGATACCAATTGAGTAGGGGAATAACAGAGATAACTTGTCGGCCTTATTTTCACGAGGGCTACTGCATGCAATATGGCGTGTCCCCAAGCTGATACTGGAAGTTTAGACCTTATTAACAATAGTCTAGCAATTAGTTGCAATCTTTTGATAAGAGATTCAGCCAGATCATTTTGCGCATGTACATGGGGAACAAGATGTTCCACATTAATCATATAATTATTCGATGAATACTCTCCAGCATTATCTAAACATATTTTCTTTATCGGGTGATCTGGAAATTGTGCTCGCAATTTAATTATTAGTGCAAGTAGTCTAGCGAAAGCTAGATTGTGAGTAGATAACAAACATATATGTGACCATCGCATTGACGCGCCAATTAGTACCATAAAGTACTTAAAGGGTCCACACGGTGGATCTATTGGTCCACAAATATCACCATGAATTCTTTCCAGAAAAGCTGGGGATTTAAAACCAACATTTGTTGGAGATGGCTTGATTATTAACTTTCCTTGGGAACAGGCAGCACAAGCAAATTCATTCGGAGTCAAAATATTTTTCTTTTTCAATGGGTGGCCATTTGAATTTTTAACAATTCGCCTCAGCATTACATTGCCAGGATGTCCAAGTTGATCGTGCCAAGTTTTAAATTCGCTAGTAGTCATTTGGTCTACTAGGTAATATGTTTCAACGACACTAACTTTTGAATAATACAAGCCGGAAAAAAAAAATGATGACAATTTTTCTTTCACAATTCTTTTTCCATTCACAATTTGAGTTATCATGAGATACTCATTTTCTGTCTCATTCAATGTTTTAATGTGATACCCATTTTTCCGAATATCACTAAAGCTCAGTAAATTCCTTCAAGCTTTGCTCGAGAACAGGGCATTTTCAATTGCCAATTTTGTCCTTTTTGGGAGAAATACGATAGTTTTTCCTGAGCCTTCAATCATTTTTTATGCACCACTGATAGTAAAAATAATGGTCTTTCCTATATTTAGATGAGAGAAATAAATTTTATTTTTCAAAATATTGTGAGTCATAGCACCGTCGATAAGACAGATATTGTCATTGGCTCCAAAATATTTGGCATCCATATCTTTGCAAGAAGGTAGAAATACTAAAAGACATGTATTAGTAACATAATCAAAATAGACTTATATTATTGAGAGTAATACAAAAAATGGGGGCTAAAAGCATCAAAATAACAAAAGAGATACAACAATATTTTTTCATTTAACATCATCAGTTATGTCAAGCAGATCATCGGTATCCAGGTGCGTGATATTTTCATTCATCACATTATCAGATGTGTCATCGTGGGCAACATGGTTTGTTTCGGCGGCAACTCTTCATTGCCTTTCTTTTGAGGCCCAATACAGTTTAGCCAAGTGACTGGTTATGCGACAAACATAGGCCCAATGGCCTTTGATTCCACACCGGGTGCATTCCTCGTCATTGTTTCTGTTTATCCCGGTATTGAACCTCTGTTGAGGTCTGTATGGCCTTTTGTCATTATAATGCCGATTTGGCACATATCGGGGCTTGTTTTGATAATTATTGTGACTGTATGTGTTTGTCCAGCCCCGTCCGCGATTCTGATTTCTAACCTGCCCAGGGCCATGCACCAGATTTTCTGGTTGTATTGAATTTGCCTATGTAAATGGATTTGCACATGTCGGCCGAGATTCGTAATTTTTAAATAGCAATTCGTTATTTTGTTCGGCTAGCATCATCTCAGAATATTTTTGGAAGCCTCTTTCTCGATATTGCTGCTGAAAAACCATGTTAGAGGCATGAAAAGTGGAGAAAGTTTTCTCCATCATATCAGATTCAAATATATTTTCGCCACAGTGGTGCAGCTGTGATGTTATTTTAAGCATGGCAGAATTATATTTTTGGACTGTTTTAAAGTCCTGAAGCCATAGGCTTTGCCATTCGCTTCGTGCCCTTAGCAACAATGTCAACCTCAAATGATCATATCTTTCTTTCAATCTCTCCCACAATTCAAGTGGGGATTCCAGCATGACATACTGCATTTTCGGTGCCTCATCGGTGTGATGACACAAAAAAATCATGGCCTTTGCACGATCTTGGCTCGGGGAGCTTTTATCCTGGACAATGGTATTTTCCAAGCCCATTGAAGCTAGATGTATTTTAACATCACGAGTCCGTGCCATATAATTTTGGCCAGAAACGAGGAGAATGAGAAATTTCTATTTAGCAAGGTTAGACATAATAAACAAATAAAATATAAAATATTACCTTGTGGAAATTAAAATATATAATCGTCCTAATAACATGTTGAAATATTATTATAGGGATAACCAATAGAAATATTAATTATTTCTACCGCTAACCACTATTTTATATTTTGTATTATATTATATATTGTGTATAATATATATTATATTTATACGGTATATATATAATGTATATTTATAGCATATATATATGACATGAATATGGAAGTAGTAGGGAGGGAGGATGTGAGAAGATAAGTATATTAAACTGTAGTGTATCATTTCATTCCATTCATAAGATTTATAGGCAAATATTAATACACTCTGCGGTTGAAAATTATTCAACGTAAGTGATAAGTGTCTTTATACTAAAGCGTCCATATTTATAAGACGAAACTGATACGTATTTAACATATCTATATTTATATCTATAATCTATAATTCAATATTCTATAATATCTATCTATATCTATATCTATAATATATAATCTCTCTATCTATTATATATTTTCCTCGTCATGCAAATGTGTATTTATTTGACCGGACACGAGTTTTAATAAAAATGAATAATAATTGTTACATTATTTTTTTATAGTAAAAAAAAGTACAAAAGTGTAATTACATTTTACTTAAAAAAGAAACGAGAATATTTTTTTATGACAACCCAAAAAGGAAAGTGATTATAGATTTGAATGACGGATGAAGTATATACTTACGGTGGAATGTATTTCACCACATGTAACTTCCTGAATTATTTATTTTTTTAATTTTTTTGTATGGAGCCCACTTTTAATTTTAATTATTTTATGCATTTTCAAAATACTACGTGTGTGGGTTGAAAATTTCAGTTTTTTTTTTTTTTTAAATATGAACTTTATCACTAATTATATATTATGTTTATTTCATCCATAAATAAGGATAAATTGCAATAAATATCTCGCACCTATACCTCATTATCACTTTTGTCCTCTATCACCCTGGCAAAACATATTTCGCACCTTTACAAAACTCACCACAAAAGCCCTAACTCACTGACGGTGGACTTCAGAAAATTGATTGCATTCATGTGGAGGAAGTTCATCCAAAATTGATCACATTTTTATCTCGCTCTCCAATCTTCCAAAAAAATGTTTGAATTTGAGACTTTTGTTGTCGGAGGAACAAACATAGCTTCATTCCTGTTTTTTTTTTTTGTTCTTGATGATACTAGTAACGCTGATAAGGGCAAAGGCAAGATCGAGGGAAAAAAAATCGACTTTGAGGCACATCCTTTATATGGTAAGTATTTTTCGCTTTAATTTCATATAATATTATTCTTGTGGGATACTGTTGTCAGAAAACCCCAATGTTTCAATTCGAACCATGATCCTACATTAGCAATATTTTATTGTTCTATTTTGGTCCCCTATTCCTTGATTCTGTCAATTTGATACAAATTTGGTCCCCCTCTCCATTGTCATATGAAAGTTTTCATGCTGATTTTTGTGTTATGCAGAATCCGAAAGTACACATTTGACAGTGTGTTTACATTTCGATGGAGTCTTGTACCACAGTCCAATAGCAAAGTACGTTGGGGGATCCATCAAGAATTTTGATTTCGCGCAAGCAGGAACACTTACTAAGGACTTGACAGAGTTGTTTGGGAGAAATATTGGGATTAACGTTTCGGAGTATAGTAAGTATTACATTCTAATTGGTAACAATTTTAAGCTATTAGAGAATGATGAGGAGTTCCAAGTTGCAGCTTATGAATCTTTAATTAGTAGAAAATTAGATATTTACGTAGATCTTGTAGGTAATTGGATTGGTCTGGATGATGATGAAGATGGTGAGGATAATACTTTACAATGGGTAATGGAAGTCACGGTAGTGATGATGACATATTTGAGGAGTTTGTGGATATGGACTGTGATGATCTTGAGGATGAATTTGTTCCTGGCGTTGGAGAGACAGTGTTGGGAGAGGGTTAGCTTGGCAATTCGGGAGGGATGACTATTGAGGGTGAAGGAGATGAATTCCTTGGTTTAGATGATGATGGTGAGGATAGTGACTTTACAGTAGACAGTGGAAGTCACGGTAGTGATGATGACTTATTTGAGGAGTTTGTATATATGGATTGTGATTATGAGGGTGAAGGAGATGAATTTCCAGGTTTAGATGATTACGATATAGGCCAAGATATGGCTAATTAAGTAGTTGTTAAAGAGGCAGCGGATTGTGGTGTTAGTATAGAAGGGAGCAGGCAGCAAAACACTTATGAATTTGACGTTGGGAATAAAGGATTAGGGGCTGAGAATGGTGAAGAGGATACACCAGGAGGATAATCTGGTAGTTGGAAGTGATGAGGAGTGAGAAGAGTTAGTTGACTCAGATGATAAGGGGACTGTGCGCAGGCGGGATATGAGCACGACTTTTCCAAAGTTCAATCCATTTGATGTGTACGCACCAAAGTTTGATATAGAGATGATATTTGCAATGAGGGATGAAGTGAAGAGAGCAATACAGTCTTATGCAATTGCAGAAAGAAGGAGTGTGGCTTTTACAAAGATGACAAGCGCCGGTTGTATGCGAGGTGCAAAGAACCAAATTGTGAGTGGAAAATCAACACAGTGAATGTGAAGGATAACACTGCTTCCAAGTAAATCTATTTCACCATAAGCATTCGCAGTTATGTCTTCTTTCTTTTAATGTTGGGAATGTTAAGACTTCTTGGTTGAGTGAAAAGTTTGCTCATAAATTTAAATGTGATCCGAAACGCGAGGTACGAGGTTTTAAGAAGGAGATAATGAAATAGTTAAACGTGACTGCATCAAAAGATCAGGCCTATAGGGCAAAGAGGCGTGTTTTGAAACGGATAAGTGGAGATCTTGTTTACCAATACAGTCATCTTTGGTATTACGCACATGAGTTAAGAAAGACTAATCAAGGGACTACAGTTGTGTTAGGTGTTGAGACTGACGATGGAGAATATTTTTTGACCGTATTTATGTGTGCTATGGAGCTTTAAAAGAAGGATTTAGTACTAATTGCAGACCTATAATTGGTATGGATGGATGCCACTTGAAGGGTATTTACGCTGGTGTCTTACTTACCGTTGTTGGAATTGATCCGAACAATAACCTGTTCCCAATTGCCTTTTCAATGGTTAGTAGAGAGAATGGTGAAACATGGAGATGGTTCTTGACTTTGTTGAAGAAAAATTTAAGGATCGGTTGTGTGTATTTTTTTGTGATGTTAGCATTCGTGATGAATAGGCTATCCTTCACAATGTTTTTCTACGAAGAAAATGATAGGGTTTGTGACGGAAAAAATCCGCCTGAAATTCTACGTTCTTTGTAGTGTATTTAGATGAATGTTGTGTAGATTTTGGTACTTAATTAGTTTATTTGTTTAATGAGTAAATTATGTCAATTGCTTAACTTTTTTTTTTTTTTTTTCTCAATTTTCAATTTAGTTTTCAATGATAAATCATAGTTTATATTGTGTTACAATTTTAAATTGATGTAAGAAAAAATGTTATCTTTCTATTTTATTTTATCTTTCGTACAAGTACACTTGTTTGGGGGATTGGATTGGATTTACACTATTCATCCAATTTTTTCTCCCAAAAAACATCAAATCAAATACCTATTTTTCATTTTTTATATTATACTAAAAATCAATTTTACATTTAAAACATCACATCAACACCTATTTATTTCACATCATACAACTATTCAAATTCAAATTTTTTACTATTCAAATCCACTCAAAATCGAAACCCCAAACAAACACACCCTTTGTAGATAAAAGTAACAAGGAATATATATATAAAATTAATGCTCAAATACTTCTAGTTTAGTTTTCTTTTTTTTTTCTTTTTTTTTTTTTTTTTTTTTTTTTAGAGCACAACTTTAACTAGTTTATCAATTTTATTTTATTTATCTATTTATTTATTTATTTTTTACATTCAAACTATATAAAAGAAAACACGCGCTACATATTCATATTAAAAACAAACTAACTTATTAAAAACAAATTATATAATGAATCTTTATTTAATTTGTTTATGAATTTAAATTTTTATTTAAATAGTATTTTGTTATGATATTTTATATATGAAATATTTTATTTTTATTATAAAAAATGAAAATAATATATATATATCTATATCATGGCTTTCTCTTTTATTGAACAAAAATACTTCAGCATAAATATCATTGCAACAAAATATCTAAACTTAGCCATGTAATATAGAATGAAATACTTTAAAATATATATATATATATATCATTGCAACAAAATATCTAAAATACTTTGCCATGTTATATAAAATATATCAACATGATGTAAATTTAACAATAATAAATAATCAACTAATTTGTCATTAAAAAAAAATAATCGATTAATTTGTTTTATGCCGTTGTTTATACTATATAAATATATTGCTCTTAGAAAATATTAAATCAAATATTCAGGTTTTATTTAAATATAAATTTTATGAGATTTTGAAAAAAATTAAAATAATTTAAATTGTAATATTTTGTAAAAAATAATTATCGTTAATATGATATATATATAAATATATATATTTAAAAGGTTAGTATTAATACTAAAATATTTCAAAGTGTCCATATAAATAAAATATTTTTTATTTCTTGTTTGTATAAAAAAAATTATTTCTTTTGTTTAAAATATTATATTAAATATTTTATTTATCACATTAAATATTTATCCATTTAAATTTTTACTATTTTGAACTTCAAATTTAACTCTCAATGTCATATATAAATTTGTTTAGTTGTAATTTCAATTTAAAAGTATTGTTATTCACTGTTAAACAAAAACTCAAATCAAAACATCAGTTCAAAATTTCAAATCAATTTCGAATATAAAATCAAATTATATATACAAAGTCAAAAAGAGTTTGTTTACTTTAATTTTCTTCTTTCCCACTTTTTTATTATTCAACTTTCATAAACATCAATATAAATATATTATCTTTTTATATAAAATATACATATCAAAATAATATTGAAGTTGAAATAAATAAATAATTTCAAAATGTTAGCACGGCATAATAGTTTCAAGTGGAACTTGTGTTCGTTTATTGTTTATTAAGTATTATTCTTATTTACTATTTCAATTATTATTACATATAAATATATTATAATTATTGGGGTGCAAATCTAAGTTCCATATTGAAAGTTGTGAAGAAAATTATATATTTTACAAGTTCAAAGTGAACTCCACTAGTACGAGCTCAGCCTTTTGGAGGATATCCAAACAAATCCGTGCGGGATTGGATGGCATTGGGCATTGGTTGTGATGGTGGGCTCGCCCTCGTGACTTGCGGATGTGCCTTGTATCGAAAGTCTCCTGGCGGTGTTGGGTCGGTCCCTATGATAGGCGGTACAAGGTGGACAGGGAAGGTCATTGGTTGGTCCTTGGTTTAAGGGGAGGACTTTAAGGGAGGACTGATGGGGTGCAAACCCAAGTCCCACATTGGAAATTGTGAAGAAAATTATACACCTTATAAGTCTCAAAGTAAACTCCACTAATATGAGGCCTTTTGGAGGATATCTAAAAACAAATCCGTGCGGACAAGTCCCAACAATAATGAATAATTATTTTTATCTTTAGAACAATTCTTTTATTTTCTTGTGTTTGCAGAAATAATAAATACAGTTGTCCTTTTATCGTAGTGTCCTAAATAAATAAAACTCCAATGATATATATAGTGTGATTAGATATTTATGTTACTGATTAGTCAGTCAGTGATTTATGTCACAGAAAATGAAGAATTAGTGTTTAACACGTAATTTGATTAAATTTACAAAGTGTTGCCAAACTAAAGCATGTGTATTATTGTTGTTTACGTGGTCGACAAACTTATATATTAAAATAGTACAATTTAATTTAATTTAATTAAGGTTATCCATTTTAGGGTGGATATGACGAGACAATTAAAATTTTATGTGTTAATTTGAAAATTCTAATAAAAAATATATTTTTAATATAATATTTTAAAATAAAAAATTATGTACATATAATGTTTTAAATTTTAATATATATTAAATATGAAAATTTAAATAAAAAAATATATATTTCATATAAATCATATGACACGAAAATAATAGTTAAAATACAAATAAATATATTTACAAAATTCAATGGTTTGGGTCTTTAGTTTATATTTGAATACATTGATGTCGACAACATTGTTATACCAAGAAAATTCGTCATATTTTGCAAAAAATTACGGTGGAATCAAGATGACAGAAATGGCAATTGAAGTAGTAGATCCGGCCCGAAATTTATGAAGCCAAGATAAAATTTAAGAGGAAAATGAGACCCAATGGAAGAAATAGTAAACATTATATTAGCTTGAAAATCTAAGGCGTAGAAAGAGTCCAATTAAGAAGAATGACCCAAATCGATAGAGCATAGAAGAAGTGGTGTCTACCCAAAAAGGATTTTAGGAGCCCATAGTGTAGAGAAAAAATTGCGGCTAACAAAATTACGAAGAAGATGAATGATTTTAAAGTTACAATGACTACGATGACGACGAGGGAAAGAAAAATAATTGATCATTGGGGCTTAAAAGAGAGTATAATTAAAGATGCAGAGGTTATGTATGTTACCATGCTTTAATGATCAAAGAAGTTACAATTATTTATTGAGATGTGTTGAGATATTTTAGATACTCAGTTTTGTATTTAGTAGATTTATGTTTAAATTTGATCTTATCCATAGATTAGATTACTTATATTTGAATCTATCGAGTCTGTTTTGTATTGCCTATATAGGCTCCTTATTTTGATGATCAATAAGACAATTTCATTATTTTCCCTCCAAAATTTTTAATATGGTATCAGAGCCTATTTTTCTCATGCCGTAGATATAGCCTATCAAACCGTGTTTCTCCGGGTACATTCAACTTAGATTGTACCCGGAGGTCTTGTGATTTTGAGATTATGCCTTTGCAAGTTGTCTTTTTGCAAATTTGTCTTGTCTCGTCTCCGGTCTGCCATATGTCCGCTGCTTGTCTGTTGCCTGTTTGCAATCTGAAATATTCGCTGCTTGTTTGTTGCCTGCGAGCGATTTGAAACGATCTGTCATATGTCCGTTGTCTGTCTGTTGCTGCGTGCGATCTATCATATGTCGTTGCCTGTCTGTTGCTGCGTGCGATCTGCCATCTGTCGTGTCTGTCTGTTGCCTGCATGCGATCTGCCACCTTTGGTTGTTTTTTTGTTGCCGGAAATTTGTCTATGATCTGCCATCTGTCCGCTGTTTGTCTATTGTCTGCGTGCGATTTGATCTGTCCGATGTTTGCGATTTATCTTGTTTTTTTGCTCCGGTGGAGCGTCATCTCGTTTTTTGGCTCCGATGGAGTCATCTCGTTTTCGGCTCCGGTGGAGTCGTGTCGTTTTCGGCTCTGGTGGAGTCATGTTGTTTTCGGCTCCGGTGGAGTCATGTCGTTGTAGGCTTCGGTGGAGTCATCTCGTTTTTTGTTCCGGTGAAGTCATCTTGTTTTTTGCTCATGTGGAGAGTCATCTCGTTTTCAACTCCGGTGAAGTCATCTCGTTTTCGACGGCTCCGGTGGAATCATGTCATTTTCGGCTCCGATGGAGTCATGTTTCGGCTCCGGTGGGGCCATCTCGTTTTTGGCTCGTTTTTGGGAGAGTTATCTCGTGTTCGGCTTCGGTGTAGTCATGTCGTTTTCGGCTCCGGTGGATTCATATCATTTTCGGCTCCGGTGGAGTCATGTCATTTTCGACTCCGGTGGAGAGTCATCTCGTTTTTTTCTCCAGTGGGTGGAGAGTCAACTGCTAATTTTATTTATGTTTTCTTTTTTTGTTTATATTCAAATTGCTCATCAAACTCAAGTTGGTTTCTGTTATACCACTTGAGTTTGAGGGGGATGTTGAGATATTTTAAATACTCAATTTTAGATTTAGTAGATTTATATCTAGATTTGATCTTATCCATAAATTAGATTACTTAGATTTGAATCTATCGAGTCTGTTTTGTATTATCTATATATAGGCTCCTTATTTTGATGATCAATAAGACAATTTCATTATTTTTCCCCAAAATTTCTAATAAGATGAAAGTTACTATCTTCATGGAAGTTATAAAAACTGAATGAAGCACGAAAGAGAGGGACAATAAAAAATTCAACAGTCGGAGAATTTATCTTTTATCTTTATTTTTTCTGGTATTTTCATTTTCTTATTGTTTACTATTTCGTAGGTTTCTTTATGTTTCTTTCAGTGTTATTTCGATTTTGCATGTACTTTTCAGCCTCTATTTCCAAGTTTTAATGAAAATTTGTTTTTAAAGTCTTTTTCCAGTTCATTTTCTTTGGCGAATTTTCCACTAAGCTCATTTTTTGCAGACACGAAATATTCTTTTTAACGGCTCTCTGGAGTGCCTTAGAGGACCCTTATCTACTTTTCGATCGATTTTCCTAAGCCGTCTTAAAATTAGAATACTCAAATTTTCGGATATGACATATATATTTCATAAATATAAACTTATATATAATATACATAAACACTATAAGAAAAAATTATTTTTGTAACAAAGCATTTTTGTTTCTAAATCTACTTTTTCCGTTACTAATGACATTAGAGACGGAATTAGGAATGAAATTACGTTAGCTACGTGAACTTTAGGGACATAATTTCGTTAATATTATTTTTTTGTAGTGAAAATTATAGTGGATTCTATTTCTCCATCTTAATTAACTTCAAAGAATTCTTTTGCACCTCTATTTATAGATATAGAAACGTCCATTTGATATTACCATATTACCTCTTTGTAATGAAAAAAAAAAAAAAGTCTTTTAATTCCTACAGATATCTTTTGATTTAAATCCTACAGAGACACATTCATGTTCATACTTAGTTGAACTTAATGTACTCAACTGTGAAATATTCTTTAAAAAAATAATGTGTCAAAGTTACATATGGATTTTAAGGAAAAATAAGATAAATAGAAACCATAAGTTGCACGTGGAGCACGAATATTTCTTTTTCGGAAAATAAATAGCACAATAAAAATCATTTACTCATAATGTCACAATTCAATATACCATTTTTACTATTCTTATTTGTCCAATTAAAAAGTATTTTTTCTTTTATTATAATAAAAAAAATTTATATATAAATATCAAAATATCTCTAAATTTTACAAAATTATTCATTTTCTTTGTACTTGCATGGGCAAAACTACGAAGATAATTTTATACACGTTCATTTACTAATAAAACACTATTATTTCTTAATATATTATAAAAATAAATAAATAACTACTTTGAGTTGGGATAGAGGTAATATATATTTGTTTCCTCAATTAAAATTAGGGGGCGTTTGGTAGAGAGTGAAATTGCAAAGAAAGAAATGAGAGAAGAAAATGAAATTGCGGAGAAAATGAATTAAATGAGTAGAGAATAAAATTGTAGAGAGAAATGAATTGAGTGAGTAGAGTATGAAATTACATAGAGAAAATGGATTGCATACAGAATGAGAATTAATTCTCTTTTTGGTAAAATAGATAATTTAGTTAAGAAATGTAAAAAAAAAAATACAGTTATCTGAATGGATCGAATAAGAATAAATGATTAATTGGACAAAAGAGAGTTTTAACGAGTCAAAATTCATGAAAAAAATATTTTTCTCGACTTTTTCAAAAAAATTATAAATTATATACAATGTTTTGTAAGATTATATTTAATACAACTTTTAAAAAAATTGTAAAAATTAAATACTTGAATAATAAATTTAATGTGATTTTTGTAAAATCGAAATAATATAATTTTAAAAAATATAAAAAATAAATAGTACAAAAAAGATAAAAATATGAAACAAAAATAATATTGCAACATTCATTTATCTGGATATTGAAGAGAAATGAAGTTGACTGAAACAAACAAGACAAATAGAAACATTTTCATTTATATGCGGTCAATTCCATGTACCAAACACACCCTTATAGTTACATGATGTGTGTTTCTTTAGGGGTTTGGATTTTGAGTTGGGATTTAAATAGTAAAAATTTTGAATTTGAATAGTTGTATGATGTTTTGAATGTAAAATTAATTTTTAGTATAATATAAAAAATAAAAAATAGGTATTTAATTTGATTTTTTTCAGAAAAAAAATGAGATGAACAGTGAATTTAAAATTCAATCCCCCAAACAAACACAAAGGCTTCCCTTTCATCTGACTGAACATGAATTATCATTCATTTCAATGTTAAATTGCAGCAAGGAATTAGTCATAAATGGCTCAATGTAGACATGCACACGACAACTTCTTCTACTCAACCAATATTAATCGTTCTAATTCATTTCCTAATATAAAAAGCTATTATTATCTTTTTGAAATTCCCTACTACAAGAAATCATTGTCTTCTGTCAAGTTCGAACATTGTTGTTGCTGATAAGGAGTTCTTATTCACTATTAAGAATAAAATTACATATTAAACAAGGTTTAATAGTGATAGTCATACTATCAATGTTGTAGAAGATGTGACTTATTTCTTCCTATAGTCTATATTAATAGCTTCTAAATAACTAATCAACTTCTTCAAAACTATTATAGATGATCAATCTTCTACCTCACCGAGAGTTGTTGTGAGGAGGGTTTTACAATTTTGTTCGTGCAAAAATTGTAATGAATATTTTAGTGGATTATCCTGTTTTGGGATTATAGATGTAGGTCTGTTGTGAGACCAAACCACGTTAAATTCTCGTGTCTTTCTATTTGTTTTTCTCTCTCTTCCTTGTGTGTTCCTAACAAGTGGTATCAGAGCGAGGTTTTGGTGAACGGGGGAGAAAATAAGCAAGAGATATTTCGAGAGAAGTTGACACCGTGTCAGTAGTCCAAGTTGCAATTCCACAGCGGGTTTCGGAAACACACCATATTTCTGCCAAAAATGTCGGTTCTGCTTGATTTTGAGTTCCTGGTTTTATTTTTGAGCCTCTGTGTATTTGGTTGTTTAAAGTGCTTGTTTATTGGAGAGTTATTACGCACTATGTCCACTACTTTGAAATATGAGGTTCCGCTCTTTGATGGAAATGGTGATTTGACTATGTGGCAAAGCACAATTCAAGACTATTTAGTGCAACAAAGTCTTGATGTTTCCTTGGAAGATGTAAAGCCAGAAGGTATGAAAGATGGTGATTGGAGTTTATCCGAAAAAAGGCTGTTAGCACAATTCGATTAGCACTCACCCAACAAATAAAGGTTACCGTGTTGACAGAAACATTACCGAATAAGTTATGGAATACTTTAGAGGGTAAATTTTCCACAAAAACGTTGACTAACTATCTGATTATGAAGATAGATCTATACTCTTTGAAGATGGAGGAATGAGGTAATTTAATTGACCATACTATTAAGTTTAATGAGCTAGTATGCCAATTGTTGAATGCAGATTAGGAAATTAAAAAGGAAAAGCAAGTGTTGCTCTTATGCCAATTGTTGAATGCAGATTAGGAAATTAAAAAGGAAAAGCAAGTGTTGCTCTTGTTAGCTTCATTGCTCAAATTCTACAAGCCGTTGGTGAAGTCAATATTAGTTGATAAAATTACATTGAAATTGTATGAGACTTTTGAAGAAGAATGATAACATAATGAGAAATTAAAACGCTTCAAAGGAGAGTCAAATACTACCTGTGGAGAGTTCTGAAAAAAAGAGGAAAATGAAGAGTGACCGTGGTGGAAGATCAAAATCTCGGCCGAGAGATTACAACTCTATTAAGTGTCATTGTTGTGGAGAGCTTGGTCACATTCAAAATCACTGTCGACTTTTTAAAGAGGACTTGAGAAGTCTGCGAAATTTGAAGGGTAAATTGAAAGTTGAGAACTCCGTGAACGTGGTCAGTTATAAAGGTGATTTACTTCTTTTAACTACAAATCATGTTGAGAATTCTAATTGGGTGATGGATTCGGCTGCCGATGTCCATATATGTAAAGATCAAGCTTTATTTGATATTTTGCATACAAAGGGAGATTTTGATTACATCAATGTGGGGAATAAAATGAAGCAACGAATTAAAACATTGGAAGAGTTCGTTTGAAGCTCCACAATGGTAATGTCAAAACAATTTTTCATTTGAGGTATGTGCTTACTGTCGGAGATAATGTTATTTCATTAGACGAGTTGGCTTCATATGGTCATAGATATGTTGGCACTAAAAATCTATGCAAAGTGTACAATGGTGACAACTTGATTATGCAAGGGATGAAGAAACAAAACAACATCTATTATCTTGATTGATGTGTTTTGCGAGCAAATGTTGAGAGCAACAATAATACGAAAAATCAGAAAATCGAGAAGAAAGTACGTTTTTCTGGCATGGTCGAAATATGTGAGACTATGAGAAGATAGAGGATTTCTTGTGTAACTTCCCAATGTCCTACATAGGAAAATAGATAAAAAAAAAAAAAAAGAGTAGGGCATTGACTCCTATAAATTGACCCATTTGAGTCTTGTTTTATACATGACAATAAGCATTTGTTCTCCTTAGTAACTAGAGAGAGAAATTGAGATTTGATGAGTTGTTGTGAGGAGAGTTTTACAATTTTATCCGTGCAAAAATTGTAATAAATATTTTAGTAGATTAATTCATTTTGGGATCATAGATGTAGGTCTATTGTGAAACAAAACCACGTTAAATTCTCATATCTTGGTATTTATTTTTCTCTATCTTCCCTTGTGTGTTCCCAACACCAACTCCTAACCATGAATTGATCGGTACACAAAATGTTAGTGGGCTTACGCCAATAATTTACCACATAATAACATCTACATAATCAATTGAGAAAATTGGTACAGGTAAATAAAATTCTTTTCTATTGTTACATTCAATAATTTTTTTCACACTTAAAAAAACTGGTGTAGTTCGCAGTTTCTAAATCAGTAAATGATTTTTTCTTTTTGTCTTAATTCTATTATAGATGATGTCCACAAAGACCTTGCACACCACTCTTTAGCTGATGATGATACTGACCTGTTGAAATATGATTTTTTTTTTTTTTTATGACGTGGAAACTCGCAGCCGCTACCCGAAAGTGCGCACTGGGCCGAACCTAATATCCTTATGATTTTAAAAAAGTTAAGAATAGGTCTACTGCAATGTTGTTTTTTGGTACATCCATTTATTATTATTATTATTATTATTATTATTATTATTTCATTTCCTGTAGGGCTTTTGAGAGATTGAAACAGAAATATGTATTATGTAGAAAAAAAAAAAAAATTAATGGAGAACACTTTTTTTAATAGTGGTGTATTGCTAAAAAGATTTGGCCTAATCTTGCATTTTGAGCCTAAAGACTTGTTTATTGGCACTTTAGGTTTTATAATGGAAGGTGTCATAGGATGTTATTTGTTTTGATTGGGTGTGCTTTGAGCAAGAGCCACAATTTTATTGCATAATACTTCTTTCATCCGACTAAATTGGTACATTATTCTATTTTTAGTTGTCCCACTACAGTAGTCCAATTTCTTTATTTAGCAATAATTAATAACATAAAAGTAAAATTAAACCATTAATTAATCTAATTATTTTTACCAAATAAATTACTTACTCATTTTCACCACATTAATCTATTTTTTCTTTTTTGTCATCTTATATAATTAGTCCACTTCTCTATTATAATAATAATTAAAATTAAAATTTTAATTACATTTAATCAAATTATTAATATTTCTAATTTTATTGTACGTTTGATTGTAAATTTGAAAGTTGAATTATAATTTTAAATAATAAAAATTAAAATAAATATTAAATATAATATAAATAGACAATTTTTTAATGTAATATAAAAATTTTAATGGTTGATTTGATATTATATAACTGAAAATTAGTTAATAGTGAAATTTGGTTTTGAATTTTTTTATTCATAAATTCGATATACTAAATTATTGATATGATATCGGGATTGTAAAATATTAAATCAAAATTTTTTTATATGGTATACAATATACAATATAAAATCTAGTATATCATAACAAACAATTTCTATCAACAACCAAGTTCGACAAATTTGATATATTGTTTATTTTAGATTTATTATAATTACAATTTTTATTGTATTAATATTGCATTTAAATTATTTAAGTCAATTTTTTAAAAAAAATTACTATCACTATTGTTAGAATTGTGGGGAGAAATAGTAAAATTATATTTTTGATCACCAAAATAAAGGAACCAAAATAAAGGAGTGTATATATAAACAATACAAAACGAACTTCATATACTCAAATTTAAATAATCTAATTTATACAGACCAAATCTAAATATAAATCTACTAAATCTAAAACTGAATATCTAAAATATATCAACATTCGATATCCCCTCAAACTCAAGGGTATAACAGAAACCAACTTGAGTTTAATAAGAAAGTTGAATATAAACGCAAAAAATCCAAATAAAAATAACAGTTGACTCTCCACTGGAGCCGAAAACGACATGACTCTCTATCGGAGCCAAAAAGGACATGACTCTCCACTAGAGTCGAAAACAACATGACTCTCTATCGGAGCCGAAAAGGACATGACTCTCCACTTGAGCCGAAAACGACATGACTCTCCACTGAAGCCGAAAACAGATAGATCACAAACACCAAACGGATCGCACGCAGCCAACAGACAAGCAACGGACAGATGGCAGATCACATAAAGATTTCAAGCAACATACAAGCAACCAACAGATGACAGATAGCAGATAAATTTCAGATCGCATGTAGGAAACAGACAGACAGCGGACATATGACAGATAACAGATAGATTTCAGATCGGTGTGAGAAAAGTAGGCTCTGAGCCGGGAGAAGCCGGGAGTTGAACGCAGATAGGACTCTGAATGGAATCAGAGTTAAACACAGACATATTGCACACAAAACAGATCACAAACATCGGGCAAATCACAAACAGCAAATAGATCGCAGACACCAGACATATTGCATAACCGATTGAAAATATCGGACAGATCACAGACATCAGACATATCATAGAATAGATCGTAGAACATATCGAATAACCCAACCGGTAACAACTGTAAAAACAAAATCAACTCCGATCACAAAACCAACCATACCACAGCGTAGGGAATTAAATCAGGAGGCGGCAGCTGGAAAATGGTGGCCGGAGGTAACCCTATTCGCCCGCACGCGCGGCCGGAAGAGCGACGGCAAAAATGCTCTTCCGCTACGATTTGCGTCGGCGGCGCGTCGCAGCTCCATGCGCGGCGCTTGGCGGAGACTTTTTGGTGGCTGGCCGGCGCCGACGAGGCGCTTCCAATGGCGGGGCAATGTCGACTGACGAGTAGTGGGTGGCGGCAAACAGTGGTGGCGGCGGCTAGGGTTTCAATTTTGGAAAATCGGACTAACGGACAGATCTCAGACAAATTTCAGAGACAAATTTGCAAAGGCATCAAAATCACAATACCTCTGGGTACAATCCAGGTTGAATATACCTAGAGAAACGCGGGTTAGTAGGCTATATCTACGGCATAAGAAAAATAGGCTCTGATACCATGTTAGAATTTTTGGGGGAAAATAATAAAATTGTGTTTTTAATCATCAAAATAAAAAATCATATATATAGGCAATACAAAATGGACTCGATAGACTCTAAGTAATCTAATATATGAATAAGATTAAATTTAAATATAAAACTACTTAATCTAAAACCAAATATTTAAAATATTTCAACATCCAACAACTATCAATAACTAAATTCAATTTATGTTTTTATTAGTTTTTGTATTTACTTTTGGCAGAATTTTTTTATGTAAATATTATTGAAATTAAAAGTTTTATAGTCATATCATGTTTCTATTGTTTAATTATGTTTAGATTATTAAAATTAGTTTAATATTTTTAGTTACATACAATTATTGTTCTACAATTGATACAATAATTTTTTTCCAAAATTAATTTCAAAATATAAAATATTCATCATAAAAAATTAAAAAATAAATTATTTTTATTTTTATGATAATATTTCACTAATAATAATAATTAAAATAACAATATATAGGTTGCGGCTATCCCGCTTAATTTTAAATTCAGCACCGTGCTGAACAACACATAGTGTGCTGTTTGACAACACATGATATTAGTACATACAAAACATTGTATATGTTACTATAATATAAATACATTACATGAACAAAAAATACATATTATAGTCTCAACAGCACATCATGTGCCGTCACAACACACAATATTATTACAGACAACACATTGTATATGTTAATATAATACAAATATAATATATGAACTAACAACATATGTTATAGTATCATAAATCACACGCAACAACACTTGATATACTCTTATACAGCACAAGTGTTATTATAAAAAAACAACACATACTTTTATTATATACATCATATGTTGTATATAATAATATTGTGTATTGTTTGTACATATAACGTGTTCTGAATTAAAAATTCACCATCACCCTAACCATCCCCCAATATATAATAAATATTATATAAATTAATCAAACCAATTAATTATCTAATAGCAATTTTTTTAAACTCCGTGTCCAAAAAAAAATTAGACCAATTTAATGGGACGGAGGGAGTATAATACTTGTCTAACTAGTTGCAACTCTAATTGTTATGTACGAGTCATACTGGAAGAAAATTTTCTAATGATATGTAATTTTTTTAGAATCAATAAAATAAGTTGTGGTTTAAAATTGATTTAAAATAGGTGTTTATTTATTTATTTTTTAAAATAATATTTTTATACGATATTTTACGAAATAAAATAATATATATTTTTATTGAAAATTGTGTTATTTGAATAATATAAATTTGTATTTGAAATCATATACAAACAAACCCTATGATGTTTGAAAACATAATTACTATCATGGCTAAAAGGTGAAAAATTAATGAAGATTTTGAAGTTACATAGAGTTACTATTGAATCAACTTTTTTAATATTCTTATTTTTTTTCTTCTTAATTAAATAAACTTTATACTACAAAAAGTTACTCTTTCCGTCCCAATTACTATGTTTATATTGCTGTTTTTGTCCGTTCTACATCTCGTGTCACTTTTTTTTTTTGAAAAATAATTACCCATTTTAATATTCTTTTAAATTTTCTAATTTAATTTTTTTTAATTAAACTAATTAGTTATCTTAATTTTAATCTATAATAATTTATATTATAGTTTAATTATTTTCACTAATATATTCTTAATTATCTACTAATTATATTTATCCTAAATTCTCGTGTCTACATATCAAAGACACCCATTGTAGTATTTCGTATTTAAAATATTATAGCAATACGAGATCGTGTATGTGTTTAATAGAGGCGACATAATTGACAGTATGGGCATCACTGTACAATGTCTTATTATTAATATGTGGAGTTTAATTTCTTTGAACTGTCAGACTCACCTTTGCCACATTATTTTTTATTTTTAAATCGGTTTAAAGATAAGTTTTAAAATTACATTTTTTTTTATAAATTGAAGTAAATAATAATAATAATAATAAAACTTTCTTTTAAACTTTATTTTTCTATGACAAAGTTTCCAATACGAGACATGATGTGAAATTGTCCAATCTACTGACCAACATCTCTGTATTATTTCACTTTTATTAAATACATTCTTATTATATATAATAAATATTTCTAAATAGAAAATAGACAAAATTGTCAATAATTCCATTGTGATTTCGAAACTCATTGTAAATTCCTCCATTTACTTTAAAAATTGTATGACACTCTTTTATACTTTAAAGAATATTACATGAAACTCCTCTTTGGTTTCAAAACTCAGCGTAAATCCTCACTTTACTTTAAAAAATTGAATAACGTTACCTTATACTTTCAAAAATATCACATGAAACCCTTCTGTCATGCAAAACATATAGATAGGAAATCATCTTCTCATCACACAAGGAAAGTTTCATGTTGTTGGGGTTTGGTGTCACGCAATTTTCAAAGTATAAGGAGATTTTACGCTGAATTTCAAAACCACAGAGGAGTTACGAACAATTTTATCTAGAAAATAATCTTTATGCACAAAAAGAAACATCAATAATATCTCATCTTAGTAACAAACCTAGGGTATAATTGTTAAACTATCTAGTAATTACTATGTGATCATATTTCTCCCATCCCATTCTAACCGCTTTATTTGTTTATTTTTCGTTCTCATCGAAAATGTCGGGGCAGCCGGTTGAAGTGATAACTGATGATAATTAGTAGTGTTCAAAGGCTAATTCAAAAACATTTCTTGAACAAGCTTCTGCATGTTAATTTTAGAACAATTGAAACGATGAAAATTAGAATTGATTGGAAACAATAAAAAAGGAACCATTCAAAAGGACTAATAAAATAAGCAGCGGTTTAGGTGCTAATTCTGTTATAACACTATAGATATTTTTTGTATTATTTATCTTAGTTTAGGTACGAGTTTACTAATATATATATTTTTGTATACTTTTATTTTTGTAATAATAGAATTTTCAAAATTTTTTCTCAAATTCTAATATAATATCAGAGCTCGATTTTTTAAGTTCAAAATCCTAGCCGCCGCTGGCACTGTTTGCCGTCAACCGCCGTGATTCGGTCGACACTGTCATCTCCGTCCGACCACCCAAATTTCACCACCAACCGCCGGGTATCCGCCGCTCATGCTGCCGACGCAAATCATGGCAGAAAAGGAATTTACGCCGTCGTCTCCGGCCGACCACCCAAATTTCACCACCAACCGCCGGGTGTCCGCCGCTCATGCTACCGACGCAAATCACGGTGGAAAAGGAATTTATGCCGTCGTCTTCCGGCCACGCGTGAGGTCACGTTCAGCCGTCGCCTCCTGCTTTGATTTCCTACGTTATCGTATGATTGGTTTTTTCATGGAAGTTAATTTTATTTTGCTATTGTTACCGAGTTGGATTATTTGATCTGATTTCTTGATTTGGATCTTGATTTCGTAATTTGCATAACTTTTGCTATGGAGCATATGGATGTTCACTTTCTTATTACTATTATCTTGTCAAGAAATAATCATGATATTCAGATGCAATCTATAAAAAGTTTCCTGATTGATAGGAAGTTATGGTGTATTGTCATTGGCGGTATCCAGCTAACTATTTCTACATCTCCTCTTGTAAGTGTTGATCTTATACCTCTTGGGAGAATGAAGATTATGTTGCCAAATTTGAATATTGGGATAGTAAGAATCATAAGATCCTTACTTGGTTGCGCAATACCTCTGTATCTGTGAGTCAGGTATAATTGACTCATTTTCAGACTACAACTTTTGCTCATTATTATCAGGTTTGGACTACGCTGAGCTCCATCCTACAACAACCTAGGCAATCTGTTAACGAGTTTTTTGCAGGTTCAACCTATTTGCTATCATTTTCGGAAAGCACAAATTAGTTAGGACCATATTGACCTTATTTAGATCTTGATGGCCCTTCGCCTTTAATATGAAACTGTTCGTGCATCACTCCTACATCAACATCCATTGTCTACTCTTGATGTTGCTATTCAAGATATTATATTTGAGGAGACGCGACTCGAATTGGCTATGACCCAGAGTTTTAATTCTGTTGTAGCTGTGTCTCGACAGTCTTGATCTCCCAATATTGGATGTTGAGTTTACAAGACTTCTTATTACACTTTTGCTACATGTCCGAAGACTGAGTGTCATATATGTTATTTACGTGGCCATATTGCTCCGGCTTATCCTACCAAATCTCAGCGTTAAGGTAGTTATGCTCTCTGACATTCCGGTAGTTCTGCTCTCACATATTCAGTTGGTTCAGCTTTCAAACATCGGGAACCTAGTGGATCTTCTTCGACTGCTTCTTTTTCAGTTAGAGTTGCTGCTACTAATGAATCTCAACATTCGTCTTATACTCTTCACAACATGGAAGTCCTTCACAAATAGGTTATTCAATCCAATTCTGCTCTGCTTCCACTCTAGGTACATCTACTTGGTATTTTGATTCTCATTGTTGTTACCACATGACCTTAAAGCCTCATAACTTGTCCTTTGTGTCTCTTGTCTCTCATTCACTCCCTATACATGTTGTGAATGGTACTTCCATGCATATTATCCACAAAGGTCTTATGTCTCTCATTCCCTATATTTTTCTGATACATATTGCATTTTTTTCTTAACCTTAAATCTTATCCTTGTTGGTCAATTAGTTGAACAAGGTTTTACCGTTATATTATCTTCTTATGGTATGCAGGTTTAGGATTCTTATACAAGTCAGCTCCTAGGGACGGGCCGCAAGATGGGCCGATTATTTGAGCTTGAGTCTCTTCTTACCTCCTGCACGTATCCCTGCTCAGCAGCTCTCACCTCTGATCCCTCCAATCTTCATTCGTATTTTCTTCTAGGTCATGCATCTTCCAGTAACTTGTAGTCACTCCATACTAAAGGTCTTTTAGGTCCATATTGTTTTAAGTCTTTTAATTGTGTCGATTGCAAATTTGGTAAACAACATGTTCTTAGTTTTTCAGAAAGTTCATCTAATGCTACCGAACCTTTCTTTTAGTGCACTCTAATATTTGGGTTCCCTCTTTTGTTTCGTCTATAAGTGGTTTTTAGTATTATGTTCTCTTTATTGACGATTTTTCACAGTTTACTTGGATTTCTTTTTTGAAAATCTTTTTGAACTGCCGATTATATATGTTCAGTTTGCCCAGATTATTCAAATTCAATTCTCATGTCCTATTAAAGTCCGCCGTACTGATAATGCTTGTGAGTACAACGATTCATCGCTTTTGTAATTTCTATCCAATCAAGGTACCATAGTACAACGTTCTTGTCCTTATACGACTCAACAAAATGGGTGGGGAGAACACAAACAGTCATATTCTCGATATTGTTCGTGCTCTTCTTTTTTCTACTAAGTGTCCTGATCGTTGTTTGGGGGAAGCTGTCTTGATTGTTGTTTACATTATTAATCAGTTACCCTTGTGTGTCCTCCATGATGTTAGTGCTTTCAAGCGTTTATTTGGTCAGCCCGTTGATTATAGTTTAGTCAATTCCTTTAGTTATGTGTGCTTTGTCCTCCTCCCTCCTCATAAGCAAACAAAACTCCAACATTGGGCCCGTTTATGGGTTATGAATTCAAACACAAGGGCTATAGATGTTGGGATCCTATTTCTAATCGGTTGCGTATTTCCTATTGTGTCATATTTTGGGACCACGCCTTTTTCTCTATCTTATCCAAGTTTAGCACACAGATTCCCTATCTTCTCCATTATTTTTTTTTCTTGTCTCTCTTATCTCTTCCAAACACTCTTTCTTCCTCTTCGTCATAGTTCATTCATAAATATGTCTTATCACCATCTTATGGAGTTGATCCGTTTGCGTCTCCTGAGCCGCCGCCTCCTTCTACGCCTCTCTCTTACTGCAGTCGCTCCACCGGTGTAAGTAAACTTCCCATTTTGATTATCATTATTATTCTGTCATTTTATCTTACTATGACCCTAGATCATTTTGTGAGGTGAATGTTGATCAATTATAATAGCAAGGTATGACTGAGGAATTGTATATAAATGGAAAAAAAGTTGCAAACATCTTAAAACGTACCAAATTAGAAATAATGAAGAATATATTGAAAAGAGTGAAGTTGTATTTGTTTGTAATTTATTTTTATAATTTTTTATCATTTATAAATATTTTTCCTCTTGAAATTATTAATAAACACATATTTTTTATATTACTAAAAAAACTTTTTAAAATTTATAAATTTCCAAAAACTATTTTAATTCAATCCATAGCTTTTTTCTTTTTTTTTTTAAGTTTGGAAAATAAAATAAAAGAAAGAAAAGTTTTTCTTCTTTTTCTTGTTGCTTGAGTATAAAATATTCAATTGAATGTAATAGTAATAATAAAATAAAAATAAATATAAAAATAACTTCATTGTCAAATTAGATTTCATACATATCATTTGATAGAATAAAAAAGGTTCGGCAGAGTACTGACCAAGTCAGTCCATCCGCACAAAAAAAAAAAAAAAAAAATCTTTCAAATAAAAATTCAAATATTAAAAAGTTTTTATTATTATTTTTAGTTCGGTTGTTAATGTGTTCGATCCTTTCGTTTCAATAAAAAAATAATAATAAAATAAATCCTAATTTGTGTATCTCTCTATCACTTTATAGAATAGAATTCTAATATAATAGAGAAAGAATAGAATTCTAATATAATAGAGAAAGACTTCTTTACTTTATAGGAACATTATGTTATGTGAAATGTAAGTATTATCTTCTTTAGTTGGGAGAGATGGTTGTGTGGATTAAAGTGTAGGATTACTAATCTGATCCAATACCTATATCTCAAATCCACAAAAAAAATACACTCCATATAATTTTGATGGTTATAACTTTATCATTTTATCCATATTATAAAATCATATTTACAATAGTAAAAGAAAAAGGAAATGCATAAATAAAGAAGAAGTTACAAAAATTCTAAAATATTTGAACTTAAAATAACAAAAAAAAATTTGAGGAAAAAATAGTCAGTGAAACATTTGTGTTTGGCAAGAGAATTTAGGTGAGGAGTATTAAGTATAATAATTTGAGATAATTTGAATATTAAGTGATGTGATTGAAGAGAGAAATGATTATTTATTTTTTTATTTGTAACAAAAAAAAAAAAAAAAGAACTATTGTAGGATGTTTGGGAATGAGGGAGTATAACATAACATTCCCCACATTCATTCTTCTCACTTGACTGTAGAGTGAGTTCAACTTACCAATTAAGATGCTTCAAGATAAAAGGATAAATTGCAATTTTTATTAGTATAAATAAATACATATTCGGTTATCACCTTTATTTTATAATTTTACAAAATCAATGATTTGGGATTTGTTTCTTTTTTTTTAGGATCTGATGAATTACACATATTCTCAAGAACAAACATATAGTATATCTTTTCCTCAATATATCATATTTAATATTTATTTAAATAAAAAATAACCTTGAAAATCCAATCAAGACCCAAATAGTAATAACAATACACTTGATCCTTAATGTGATTGTGGGCATAATTACACATAACAAATACAAATTTATTTCTGAATGCATTTATCTATATATATCTGTTTTGAGCAAAAAAGATGAATTAAACACAATATTGATACCGAAAGCATGCATAACAGCATAATGGATTTCCATATGAAAACAAAATTGGACTATATTACATAGAAAGATATCAAACAAACAAGAAATGGCCACCAAAACCAGAAGTAGTTGTCTAATTATAATCTCATGCTTCTATTCTTTGCTTTCAAATATAACGTCAGCTTGCAATGCTAGTGCTAGTGCTAGTGCTAGTGCTAGTGCTAATGCTAATGCTAATGTTGCCTAACGCTCTGCAAAACATATTATTCACTATTCACCACCAAAGAATGCCACAACCAATATATCCCTCTATCCCCAACCCTTTCCTATCCTATGGGACTCCACATTATTATTATTATTATTATTATTATTATTCTCTAATTTGTACCAAGAAAACAAAACAAAAGAAACCAAAAGGCTGTGTGACAGACAAATGTGAAGGAACCAGAAAAATACCAAATTGTTGTCTCGCAAGGCATTCACACGGTGTTTAGAGAAATTCCCCGCCAAATGAGCAGTTAGTAAGACCCCATTGGTGGCATTCCAAACTGGGACATTGGAGGCATGCCTGGGATGCCCATGGGCAGTGGTGGGGGTGGCCCTGAATTGAAACCCCCGCCCATACCCGGCATAGTTGGAGCGGGTAAAGCAAGGGGCAGCAACTGGGCGTACATATTCTGCACCAAAGAATCAATCAAACAAGTCAAACATCTCTGTTAGTAACTAGTACTTCATCATGTTATTAAAGATGGCACAAATTGGCTTAAAACAGAATACCGGTCTGTATCCTTCACAGTTAGCTTGAAAGAATAGATAAATAAAGATAAAAAAAAAAAAAAAAAAGAGCAATGCATGATTCTTTCCGGACGAGAGTGGTTGACGCTTTGCATGTAATGAATGAAAATAAGAGAGTTGAGAGTACATACTTGTTGCTTCACAACATCCTTCTCCTCCTCGTCTTTAGCTTTTTCTTTACTTGCATTCTCTATCTTATCCTTGATTAGTTCATCAACTTTGCCACTATATTCTCGGATAAACTGCGAAGCAATGAAATATTATGCCAGTGCTATACAGAAGTTACAAAAATATAAACGGAAATGAAACAGAAAAGAATGGATGCAGAATCACCTGTAACAAATATGGAAAAGTAAAGTCTATCATGTTATTTATCCAGGCAAGTTCGAGTGCACAATCCGGACGGATCAAATCGTAACAAACAAAGAGGCATGAGGCAAAGCACTCCTTCTTTCCCTACAAGCACATAGCAACAATTCAGATACCAGAATCCGACCATCCATATATTCCTTGGTAATATGAAGGAACCAATAACCATGTCAGCTAAATATTACAAACTTAGAACTAGCTGCACAAAGAACAATAATACAGTATCTCTTGAACAATTGCAACAGAATATTAAAAGGTCAACTCTTCGAGCAAGATATTAAACAAGTAATTAGTTTTGGTTAACAATGTACATCAGAGATTGAGGGACCCAATATAAATCTATATTAGAATAAATGAAAGAAGAACTTTTCACTAAAGGGGGGTGGTGCTGGACTAGATGGGTTTAACGTGTCCAGTCCCCACCAGGCTTCTTTCAGAAAATTCACATATTTTGTCTGGGTAATTGTACCAAAACAGGAAAACAAATTATAAATGCTGCAATATCTCAAAATAAATATAAATTACAGATTACATGATGCATAGTTCAACAGGAAGAAAAGGATCTTAAAAAAAAATGGTTTTAATATGCTTAACAAGTGACATTGTTAAATATCTGAAATAAATAAATAAACAAATAAGCTTAAGGGTTTGTTTCTTTTGAGAAAATTCTCACACATTTTACCAAAACAATTACTATATCACACACTCATTATTTCTATATTACCTATACAATTCTCTATACCTCACATAAAAAAAAATTCTTTCAAACCAATACACAAAACAAACACACCCTAAGTATTTATCCGATTTATTTAATATAATTGTAACAAATACTTTTCGTGAATGAAATTGGGGCAGGAGTCAGATAACCTGACCATGATCTCTTGCCCCCGTTATGTCCTGAAATTTAAAATTCTTGTCCCATTCTCATTCCAATTACCAATTACCAATTTTCAATACCAAAATCATTACATCCTATGGCTACCCTGTCTACGTCGCATGCATAGTGCTATTAGGAGTTTGACATGCAGATCACAGAATGCAAAGGTGTAAACACCATTATCCAATGTACCTGTTCAATTAAGTAAACAAGCAACTCCTCAGCTAGTTCACGATCACCAGATTGCGAAGCTGTTTCTATTGCATCTTTATAAAGGCTATCTTTTTTCGACAAGGCAATAGACTGCTTCCATTTGCCAGCCTTCTTGTATATGTACGCTGCAACACGCCTCATCTCAAGCAGTTCGTGCTTTTCAATCTGTTAGGCAAAATGGGGTATTAAGCACTATCTTGAAGACAGCATAAAAAAAGTATTTAACAAAATCACAAGTCAACCCACCTTTTGAGCAAGGCCAATCTGATCAAAGTTATCATGTAAATCAATTGATTCCCGTAGTCTGTCATAATCTTCCTCCTCGACATAAGTTTCATTTAGAGCTTCATTCACAGCCGACACATTATTGCTCTGAACTGCTACCATATATGGTTTAATAAGGCGCAAGTGACCCGCCTAATTGGAGTAAATAATATGTTTCAGAAGCTGATGCTATTAAACATATATGCGTGTGAAGTAGGGTTAATATACAAGAAGTAGAAGTATAAACCTTTCTCATAATGTCCACAACACGAGTGTGATCCAGACGAAGAGCAAGAACATTCAGAACATCATTTATAAGATCAGGGTGCTCTTGCAAATAGAAGTGCACAGCCTTATAATACAGCTCCACATTGGCAACTTTGACAATGATATCTTTGAATTGCATGTGTTCCCAGGCTTCTGGAGAATGATTCATGACAGTTGTTGCGGCATTATCAAATTCATCATATTGAATGTATAAGTAGGTAAGTTCTTTCCAGTGTTGTTGTTCATCACATGCTCGGATCAGCTTGGGAATATTGAGACGAGTAGAGAACAGTTTGATGTGCTCCATGAGCTTGTCATGGCGGTATCTGGCATACAGGACACCCAGCTCTGTGAAGATACCCATGTGAGCACGTTCTAAACCTAGACCACTCTCCATAAGAGATATAAGCTCGTTAAAGCATCCTCTGTTTTGATAGTATTCACTAACCTCCTCAAGGTCATCCACCTGTATGAGTAGACAAAAGCATCAAATGATATAATTACACATCCCTCATTGCAAAAGTTGAAAGAACGAATCAATTTTATAAAGAATCCAACACTGGGATTAATTTGGTATTCAGTTAAGAACCTGTATAATGATATTGAGGCCACAAATCTGGGCCAAGCGGAACTCCTCAGCATCCACACAAGCAAAACAGACTTCCTTCCATGTCTTTGCACTATTTGCCTTCCGTGCTGCATCCACAGCACCTTGGAATTGATTTAACTTCACTAGTGTAATTGCCAACTTGCCCCAGTTAGATATAAAAGCGAATATAATCTTCGCAGCCTCATATAGAGCTTCATCATACAAGCGATCACCAACATTAGGTAGGTTGGCAACATTTGGCATAAGAATAAATTCTTCAATTTCTCCGAGCCCATCTATCCTAGCATATGCATAAATGAGCTCACTGTCCACTTTAGGTTCCCTCGCCTTTTCCCTAACCATGATAAGATATTTCACCAAGTCATGGTACACATTCGCTTCTTCTGCAGCTCGAATTACTTCCAGGAATTGAGTGGCATCATCAGCACGAATAAATGACTCAATTGCATCACTCACCATTCCTTCCCGAAGTTGCGCTTTAGCAACTTCACTCCAAACAGCATCCTCTTCAACACGATAAGCAAATTCTACAGCTCGGTTGATATCACGAATGTTATCCAATAACACATTAACAGCCCGGACATTCAAATTGAACTTCTTGAATATAGCAAATGCTTCTTCATACAATTGAGCTTCCACAGCCACTTCACCAACAGCTGGGCCATCAAAGTTATCAAGTCTATTAATATAGTCCATAACCCTGGATGGATCAGCCTTGATTGCGGTCAAGATAAGTAAATTCTGCAGGTTGAAGTTTCCGCTGAATGCAGAATTTTGAAGCACGATCTTTTCAAGTAATTCAATTAGTTCATGGGGAAGATCAGCAGTCATAAAAGCTTTAACAGTCGCGGAAACTTGCTCTGGGCTTTGGCTTTCAGGTAAAGCAGTAGATACAACCTGATCAATGAGCAACCTTCTAAACTCATTTTCAGGATCAAGAACTTTTGCCCAGAGATCAGCATCCATTCTTTCAACTACATACCTGAGAAAGGAATGACGGTTCATCAATCTCTAGAAGAAAAAATGAAACTAATGCACCACTGCTAATACAACACAATCACAAACCTAGCTTGAAGCTTGAACAAAGAGTTCTTATTTGTCACATTAACAAGTTCATCATCACATTGACCTCTTTGGTATGCAACGACAGCGAGGGTAGGATCACGCTTCTCACAATATTTACCAACAACACGTGAATCATAGTATGGGTTCGTGGTGAGGAAGTGTTCTGGATTATTGTTGCTGTCGATTATGATTTTACCCAAAGCATTGTGGACATGCACATCTTGGCTTCCTTCACTGACAAGATGCTCCAAGAACTGAGTAAGCAGACGAAGACGATTCCTGCATATCGAGTCTTATGCGTAAGTGAACCAAGGCTAAAGGTCCCTCAAAACAAAATTGTGAGAACAAATATGGTACCTTTTCTCACATTGCTCCACCAGAGGTTCAACTGGAAGCAGAGAACGGACAGAAAGTATAAGACCTTTAATAAAATCTTCAGGGCACTCATCATCTAAGAGCTGCCCAACAACTAACGGAGCATTCCCTGGATTGACCTATATTATATAAAAAATAAATAAACAAATAAAAGGATTACCACTTATGACAAACCATTTTTTTTTATCTAAATAAAATTTCAATAGAAACGGACACCTTCTGCACGTAACCCTCAATATAGCGAAGCATGTTGTTTGAGTACAGATAATGTGTGAGGTCAGGCACAAAACCAAAGCGGTCACAAACATTAATCAATGGCCGTGCATCAGGAAGCTTTGCTTCCATCAGAAAATTCTTAGTCTTTTCAGGATCATAGAAATCGGATTCTCTTGTTACACGCTCCACCTCTTTAATTTGCCCAGTCTTGGCAGCTGCTTCAATGTACTTGAAGTGGATCTCAGGATCCTCACTGCCATGCATTAATAATTAGTGTGTCAAGTAATTCAATTATGAATAAACATGCCATCCATTGACTATTGCAAACCTAGTCCACTCTAGAAAGATCACCTGGAGCTAAGATATGAACCCAAGAAGAAGTACAACCCTTCGTATGATTTAAACTTCTCAAAGAGCTTAATGCATTCTTCAACTCCCAATTGTTCACAGTATTCTTTGGCAACCTACATAAGTAACAGTAGCCAATAGGACAGCATAAAAATATTACATTTCATCACACAACTGAATGCCATACCTATCGCTTGATGAGTCTAGAATGAAAAAATCATATCAATTGTCTTGAATGGCCAAAAGACATGATTTTGCATTTTTATTGGCGTTTAGCTTTCTTACCTGAACAATTATCTGAAGATTTCCTCTTAAGTTGACCAATAAAAGATCCTTCATACACTCCAGTGCCCATTCCTTGGAAAGTGTCCCAAAGAACTCCACAAGATTCTGAAATGAATCAATAACCAAGAATTAATGCAATGGCTTAAAGGAACCAGAGAGAAACAACTAGATTTTGGTAACCTGTGGCTCAATTGCATGAGTATTCACAATGACACGTTTGATGTCAGGCAATTCTGAGTAATGCTGCAAGCATGAAGAAGTTGATTAAGATAGACATGCACGCACATCCAACAGACTCAGCTGATCACATACTAAGCCAACATTGATACCTGAAGTGCCCTGATGTATAGACCAGCTTTCTCACAAAGCTGTCCTATAACAGGCCTGTCATAGTGAGTAAACATTCCATTGGCCAAAATCGCATCAGCAACATTTGGAAATGTGACAAGATTTATCTCGAGGACCTGGATAAAAGAAGGAAATGGTGATATTAATCAGACAAATGCACCTCAAGTTGCTTCCCTACAAAAATAGTTAAAGAAAAAAGAACTCAAAAATCAAAAATTGACCTTAGTCTGAAGATATGAATGCTCTGGCAAATTTGGCTTCAGAACATCCAGCAGAAATGCTGTTGCTTCACGAATCATGTTCCGCTGGTGGGAAAAAGTGATTGGAGAAAAATATCATCTAAACTAATAGAACAAAAATTTAGGCATCCATAAACATGCTTTCATAAAAATAAAATAACAAACACAGAATCAGTAAAATTGTTGAAATCGTGCTTTAGTCTGCTGCGTCAACTTTATTTTCTTTATTTTATTTATGTTTCAGTTTTTTTAAATTTGTGGACTATTTCAAATAACTTAGTTAGGGTTGTTCCTAGCTTTTAGGAAGTAGTTGGTGATTCAGTTTTTATTGCTATTTATATAGCCTCTCCTCAAGCGAATAAACAATAAGATCAAGTTTCAGTTTCTCAATTATTTCTCCTTCTAATTCCTAAAATAAACCAACAAAAATACTTAGCATGGCAAATTAGATGGTTTAAATTCATAAGCAAGCTAAAGAACACAGACCTGTAGAAAGAGATCAGTGATAGTATTGTAATCAACTGGACAGCCACCCTCCATTTGAGACATCATCAAAGCAAAATTAACAGCTCCCTACAGAATCAAGTACAGTCATAAGTTACCTCTGACATAATAAAGGAATATTAACCGTCACCTTTATTTTCCAGGTTTAGATACAGAGTTTTGCCTCATTAACTTGAGTGTACCTGAGAATCAGTACGCAATATGGTTTGCAGAAGGAACAAATAGTCTGGTGTGTAGCCAACCTGTTTCAAGATAGTTTTTATTTTTATTGGTAGCCATTACACAATGAAGGAGGGATGTGTATAATGATCCAATAAAAAGCAGTTTTTCCAGCCCTGCCAATATCGTGAACACAAAGAGGAAGAAAGCGAAAAGTTTAACTGCTTTAGAACCTGCTTTGAGTATATCAAAATTTTGTCAAACTCCCGGCGCTCCGCAAAAGCTGCCACAACTTTTGGTGTAGCTCTGGCTTTGATATATATTTTCAGTGCAAGATCATTGTCAACAGTCTACAGAATAGATATGATAAAGTTTATAAAATGCAATCAAAGTTGAAATTTTAACAAGGCAAAAAACAAAATATCTGGGAAGGATCATCCATTCAAACATATATGTAAGTTTATATAACCTTAACAAGGTCTCCAAGATCCTCACTGCATTCGAGTTTATCCTCAGCCAACCAATTCTCCAATAGATTCTTCTTGTTCTGGTTAACAACCAGACGAGATAACTCCAAAGACTCGAATGCATTGAGCTTTCCTTTGGTTAATAAAGTTCCAAAATATTGCAGTAATGGTGGAGTTTGCCCAGCTTGTACAGGAACACTCTGAAAGCTCAATTAATGTCAAACAAACCTTAAAGTAACCTAAGAAAATAGTTGCCATCACATTCCAGCAGCAACTTATCGAATGGAAAAGCTATGTATCTCAATTGCTGGATACTTGACATGGTACCTGAAATTTGGCAACAGTTTCAGGTGTCCGAAGGATGCCTTGCGGAGACTCTGCAGCAAGCTCAGCAGCCTCTTTATACTTTGTCTGAGCAAACAGTTCTTGGAAACGCTGAACAACCTGATAAATTTTAACCACAAGTCTATCAAATAGTAGAAACTAAGGGAATCAGGAACTATTTTAAACTTCCTGAAGTGACACCAAAATTGTATTGGGACACATGCGTTTAACATACATAATTAATCACCCACAAAAGGAAGATATATGAAACCTCAAAGGTCATAAATCAAAGCTAGCACTCAATAAATAAAGGAAGCCTTACTCACCCTGAAAACATTTAGGATCCAAAAACAAAAACAAAAACAAAAAAAGAATGAAAAGAAAACCTTTTACGACACAACATATGATATACAATGACAACTTCTAAAACCCTATCTAGAAAAAATGACAGCAAAAAAATATGACATTAACTTACCAAGTTCTCTGCACCAGGTAGATTCCCTCTTTTGGCAAGATTGACAGCAAGTTCAAGATTATTTAACTATATAGAAACTTCAAGTCACTAGAAATGAATGGATAGTTTGAATACAACATTCTCCTACAAAATAAACTGAAAACATACTTGGCCACTGACAAAAGGGATAATAGTTGCTTCATTCACTGTAGCAAGTAACACCTGGCCTTTTCGATTGATTGCATAGAAACCTCCAACAGATGAAGCTTCTGATGTCAGAAATATCGGATCTGAACTAATTCTATTTCTATATACAGCTGTGGCCGTCTCTAAATCATATACAAACAGGAGGCCAAGCTTTGTTATCACATATATAAGACCATATTTATGTGATATCTGCAACATAAAACGAACACATCAAACAAGAATGTTGGATACATTCACCATCACATATGGAAGTTTATATGCATGGGATACTACAATGATGAAAAGAATCTAATTTCAATAAAGAATAACAAATAGCATAAATTCAAATATATAAACATAATATATGTATATTCTAAGAAGAAATACCTGCATGGCCACAGGAAAGTCATCAGCAAAATCAGGTGGGAAGAACAGATCTGCTTGCTTTTTCGTAAAAGATGGTTTCCCTGAGAAGTTTGACATACTCAAATTTGAGTATAGACAGTACTATTACGTATTAAATTCAGTCGTTTACTAAGACCGAGAATATAATTAGAGTTATATACTTGTCTTCACATTGTAGTTCATTTATAACCAAGTGGATTCTGTTTTCTAAGATTGAGAGAGAATTAAACATCAATTAGCCCTTTTGGCATTCATTACTCCAAATGATCCAATTATATATTATCTTTATTTCTCTATTGAAAATTTACTATTCAAACCATGTTCATACGGCAGATCATATGTTTTTGTCTCTCAAAACCATATAATTAAGTATTTTAACAAAGGATATTTGTCCCTGTTTAAAATTACGGTATGTTTGTCATAGTAGGGCTTATTATGTGTACATAATTCTTGCAAATTAACATGGTCTCAAGATGGTTATTACATGTGATAGTGTTCATCACAGATTAGCCAACCACTGGATTGCAATGGTCTTATTTGTATGTTTTCGACTGTAAAACAGCCAACATATTTGGATAATTTCACGGATGTGTGAAAGAAGTGGTTATGTAATATTGGACACGGTGTGGAAAAATGAAAGTGCATATATTTGTGGTCGTTATAGTCTATTACTGTTATCTACTATATCATACAATAAAATTATATAGCATATTGTATTGAACCGAAACTCAGCGCTTTTAAATTGATTGATTTTTTTATATGTAGTATGAAAAATTGAGTTAAAAGTATAAAATATATTATTTTAAGTTGAATATTTGATTTTTTGTAATGAGTATTTGACTATTTGAAAGTTTTTTTGACTTTTTGACTTTTTTAAAAAATATTTTGTATTGTTTATTATTATTTTTAAGGAATCGTAATTAAGAAATAGTGTTGGAAAAACATAGCGCCAATTGCTCAAATGATTTTTAAATCTTTTTATATACCAAGAAGAGATTTTAGAGTATATAGATCCCAATGAATTTAAATTAGAGGGGATTTTCAACCCCTCAAAAGAGCTACCTAGAAACACAGTAACTGTGATGGGGAGTTATTTTTGAAATGTGACAGCCAAAACAAGAGAAAACAAATTTGAGTAATTTCTTTTACACATTTAATTTATAGTGATTGTTTTAATTCAAAATCAAGAGAAAATAAACTTGTGACAATGTAGTTCAAGTTTTAGGCTATCACAATGCATTGTTAGTCATTATTGTATTCTAGCCTTTATGATCCAACATTAAGCCAACTTATAGTCATAATATGAAAAACATTTAACATGAATACTATCAATAATGTCATGAATAAACCAGGATATCAAAACAAATGGAAGATTATCGACCTGGCTGAGCACCAAGCTCAATGACATGCAATTTGGATGTAATCTGACCGGCATTACAGGTTTTTGAAGCAAAGGAAATAAGAATGGAATCCTTATCATTCCCTGGTACCTGCTCAGATACATGAACAAACAGAAAAAATAAAAAACATAAGATGAATTTGCAGGGAAGAAGCCAAAAAAACAGAAATATATTTTTAGAAAACAACACCTACTCTTAAAGTGGCAAATGATGCAGCATGTGCTTCAAGAGCTTGACTACGCTGTTGGTCAACCGAGAACAACTGCATATTTCCTTTGACCAGTTGTGGACGCTGAGAAAGAAAATCATTTCAGTAACTTCTTGTCAAAGATAGCCAATAATCTAACGCTCATGCTATTTGAAAGACTTTTCAACATGGAGTGGAAACTCCATAACGTGCAAAAAAGAGTAACTGATCTATAATAATAATAATAATAATGATGTTAAGAAGGGGATCCAGGGCCTCCATCCTCTCCAATTCGTATTAAGTGGAGTAATCCGTCACTCTTATATTTAAGAGGGAGTTCCATAATTTTCCAACGTGAGATAACAATATTCAACACTCCCTCCTTCAGATGATATCATCTCGAAATCCTAAATAGGATCAATATACAATATGGGCATCATGGCTCTAAGACCATGTTAAGAAAGATATCCGGGGTCTTCATCTTAAAACAAATTGGAATTAAATGGAGTAGTCCTTCACCCTTATATTAAAGAGGGAGTTCCTACAATTTTCCAATGTGGAATAACAATATTCAACAAATATAATAATAAATATATTATTCACCACTAGATAGAAAACACAAACAGTGCCCACAACAAAAACAAAAACAAAACAATAACAATAATAAATGATGTGTTTGTACTTTCACAACCATTACCATTCTACAATAAATAAAGCTTTTTTTAAAAAACATTACACCAACTCTTTTCATTTAAAACATCATGTTAAGAAACATCAATTTCGGAAACCTATTTTTTATTAAAAAAAATTCAAATCCAAAACACGAATAACAAACCTGATGCGTCACTTTATCAATTTAAATTTTAGGTGAGGTGGTTATTTAGCAGGTTATATTAGTGATTGTTGGAAATATTAATATATATAAAATGATAATATGATACTTTAGGTAAGGATGTGAGGTGGTTATTTAAGATGATATCAGATCGGGGAATCTTGTAGTATTTCTTTATGGCTCGTGAGGGGGCACATAGGAAATATTATTATATAATATGTGATGTATCTACCTATAGGCTTATGCTTTCAAATGAAGTTATTGAATAAGTGATAAAGGTTTTGTTTACTTGTATTTTTTTTTTCAATTTCTTTACTATCAATCCTTAAGATCTCCTGTAAAAGCATATCACATCCAGCACATTTTGTAAGCAAAAGATTCAAAAAAAATAGAAATTTAAAAAATCACAACTAAAAACACACCCAAAATAGTACATATTTAGCTGCTAGGCACAGAGAAGCGCTGAAAATTCATAGTAGATATAAACTTCTAAGTTGATCATATAGAAGGAATCATACGTACAATAAACAAGTAATAAAACTATACACTATTTCACATGCAAAACACGAACCACGGCATGTTAAACAAAAAACCTGATTCAGCAAATCTAATGTTATTCATCCTCAGCAAACATATGCCATCTACAGATATCTGAGCACAAATTTAATACAGACACTTCATAACCGGTATGAACTCTAGTAAACCAGTAACTTCAAATATGTCAAAGAGTATATATGCCCTAATTTATTAGATCCACAAGCATAACCACCAATTGTTCACATACTCATCCTGACCTTGCAAACAATTGATGACGTAGAAAAAAGGAAACACTAATCGTTCAATGCTATTGTTAGAAAATATTAGTAATTAGCAAGATTAATGCCTAGAATAATACTAAATTAATGTGCTAGATTAGTTCTTGGATTAGTGTATTTACATTAATTGGTGTTTTGCGCTTATCTTGTTGTTGGACTCTCGTTTGTAGATACATAAATAAATAATGTATATCCCTAATAGCTTAAACTTAGGTGTGACAATCATTCACATTATTTAACATGGTATCTGAACTTTAGGTCTCGAGTTTGAGTCTCACCATCCTCCATTTGTTGTCGTCACCGTGCAAGTTTCGTTTGGTAACGTTTATCCCCTCTTACATGTAAGGGGCGTGTTGGTGGACTTCTGTTTGTAGATAAATAAATAAATAAATGATGTGCATGCCTAATAGTTTAAGCTTTTAGGTGTAACGGTCATTTACATCATCTAACATAGTACCAGAGCCCTAGGTCTCAAGTTCGAGTTTCACCGTCCTCATCCAGCATATATCCATGTGCAAGTCTCGCATAAACATGATATCAGAGTCTTAGGACTCGATTCGAGTCCCACCGTATCCCATTTTTCATCGTCCATGAAAGTTTCTTTTGGTGGCGTTTATCCCCCTTTCACGTAAGAGGAAATGTTGGTTGACTCATGTTTGTAGATATAATAAATAAATAATGTGTATTCCTAATAACTTAAGCTTTTAGGTAAGACGGTCATTTACATGGTATCAGAGTCTTAGGTCTCGAGTTCGAGTCCCAGCATCCCCCGTTTGTTGTCGTCCACGTGCAAGTTTCGTTGACTCACGTTTGTAGATATAATAAGTAAATGATATGTATCCCTAATAGCTTAAGCTTTTAGGTTGTCTTCTTACACCTGAGAGGGCGTGTTGGGAATTCTCGTATTTTAGAAAAATAATTAATGATGCATATCCCTACAAGAGGGATAATCGCCAACAAATTATCAGCATCGTTGTTTTGCCTTAACTCAATGTTCATGGAATTTTCAATTGACCTGTATGTACCTTAATCTTTATTAACGAAATTCATCTCAATAGACAATCGTATTTCTCTTCCAATGTTTTCAATCTCAACATGATATCATAGCAAAATATCAACGTTCTTGTTTTGCCTCAAGTAACATTCTTTTTTTGCCTGAACCATGTTGCTAAATCTGGCTTTAATTAATCCTTCCCACCATCTCTAACTCGAGGTACACCGGAAACTAGACTGATGTAAGCAGTGTCACCGAATTAATCTCATGCACAATGCGTGAGATACACGTGGGAAGCACCAACCACCAATCTCATTGGAATTTGGTGAGTCATCTCATTTTCTACCTCTGGTTTTACTCCTAGGGTGTTTTATCCTTATCTACTTGGGAATTCTCAATTTTAGTTTCTTGGTTGAAGTTTGTTATGTCTACCACCGTGGCAGCTACTGCCAATACGATAATAAATGTCAATATTAATCTCAAATTAGTAGTCTCGGGATTACTACGCAGAATATTTCTATTAAATATGAGTTATCGATAAGGTATCAAACCTATGAATCTATTTGATTTGTGATTTTGTTTGAATCCAAGAAATGGTGATGAGTTGATATACGAAAACTAGGGGGTCACCCATCCTCAAATTACTTTAGAATGAGGACAGAAGCGCGTTGGAAGGACTCGTGTTGACCTGTGGGGCCAGCCTACGATCCTGACATGCTCGGCTTCGTGTGGCTTGCGGGCCGGGGTGTCACAATAAGCCTGCCCACAAGTCTTTCCATTTCCTTGTCCACGGAAATATTCTCCTCCGCACTTCCCAACTTTATATTTGGGTCAACTGGAGTACTTGTTGGTCTGCATGCTGTTTTACCTATTCCTTTAAGCAAGTCAGTAATATACTTTTGTTGAGATATGAAGATTTCTTTCTTGGAATGAGCCACTTCAATTCCCAAAAAATATTTAAGTCTCCCTAGTGTCTTGATCTTGAATTTTGTTGCAAGGCATTCACTTAACACTTGTTGCTCCTTTTTGTCATCCCCACTTACTATAATATCATCTACATACAATAATAAAATTGTTACTCCCCTGAAATTGAATGTTTGATAAATAATGTGTGATCCCTTTGGCTCTATCTATAACCCAAACCTGTAATAACTTTGGTGAATCTTCGAAACCATGCTCTTGGGGATTGTTTTAGCTTATATAGAGCCTTTCTTAACTTGCAAACAATTCCAGCAGCAACCTGTCCATTGTAACCAAGGGCAACTCCATGTATATTTCTTCTTCTAGGTTTCCATGTAAAAATGCATTATTCACATCGAACTATTGCAGGTCCCAATCATGATTTGTTATTAATGAAAATATTACTCTGACAGTGTTCATCTTAGCAACCAGGGCAAATGTCTCCAAGAAATCAACTCCATAGGTTTGAGTGAAGCCTTTGGCCACTAACCTTGCCTTGTAACGTTCAATGGTTCCATCAGCCATGTACTTTACTGCATATATCCATTTGCATCCTACGGGTTTCTTGTCAAACAATGCTTCAGATTACAGGGGAATTTGTGTGTGGAGTTAAGGTTTGTGAAAAAGGCTTTATGGATAGGTGAGAATTTTTCAAAAGATAAAAAAATTGATAGTGGGTAGAGTGGTTGTTGGGTGCAAGGGAACTAGAGATAATATTCTTTTTTATTTTCATTACGAGGTTACTAGACCTCTATATATATATATATATATATATGAGTCTGCAGCCTAGCTAATTCTAAGGAAAATAAATCTCCGATTATGGGATAGATCCTAAATACATAAACCTAAATAATATTAACGTACAACTGTTATAGAAATACAGCATAGCAAATATAAAATTTCCTAAAATACACAAATACAATCACGGTTTTGACAAGATCGCTGCCACTAGAAACCCTAATATGATGACGCTGCAATTACAGAGGCCACCTCCGCCACGACAGAGGAGTGTAGCCATTAAAAATCCTAATTTGGCTAAAACTTTAATTTATTGGAATTTAGCACCACCGTTGCAACAGAAGATTGTCGGTGCATTTCCACGACAGAGGATTGCCGCCTTTAGAAACCTTATTTTGGCCAAAATCATAATTTTTTAAGGTTTAGTCTCGCCACCACGACAGAGAATCGTTTTGAATGCTCCAAAGATTGATATATTGTTATGAAGTCCGTCCATAGTTAAACTCCACTTTTGGTCTCTTTTGCCAAGCTCGAGTTGATTTCTATGACACCAACTTGAGTTTGGGGAGTGTTAAGATATATTTAATATATTCGATAGGAATTGTAGTTAATATGATTGTTACTAAATTAATTTACTATTTGAATTTATCCATTTTGTATAAGGTTTATAAATAGACACTATTTTTATTGGTAATTAAAAACTTGGAAATTCTCCCAAAATGTAACAAATAGTATAGTAAATAATTAAATATGCTATTTGTTGTGCCTAAATGACTCATAGTTGTCAACACCAAATGGTGCACCGTGGGCATAAACTCCCTAGGGCCACGGCATGCGCCATTTGAGGCATGGTGCAGTATTGACAACTATGAACTGAAATATTCTTAAATGTACTATATAGTAAGGGTCTATTCTTTTGTGATTTCAAATTGAAATCAACACCCGCACCATTTTTAATAAAAATATATTATTTTCCTCACAAAACAGCATCAAAATACTATTTAAACAAAATTCAAATCGACACTCCATTTCAAATCAATTTCAAACCACAACCAAACAAATCCAATAAAGTGACACTATAGTTTTTCGTACGTCTGTGATACCGACGAATCCCGGCAATGTCGGGAGGATCGACTACTAGTAGTTTACTCGCGGTGGGTCCAAAGGAAAGCAACCCACTTTAAGTTGATAGTAGTACTTTGAATTATTTGGTAGCACTTTATTTAGTTGAGTATTTATAATTGATATTTAATTATGTTATTAGATCTAATAATAAGATTATTGGGCCATTAGAGCCCAATTAGAAGTTTTAAATATGATAAGAGTCACAAATCTTAGGGATCATCTAGGGTTTTGAGAATCAACCTTTTGCTTGGGGCGGAAGATATTCCGTTGTTTTGCTATTTTCTCTATTCAATAAAGATTCATATTTTACTACGTATCAATTGGTCCGACCTTCCGGATCTCAAAAGGGAGGATGAACACATGCTCTGGAGATGTGGACAGCCGTCTCAACGCGCTAGAAAATAGCCTAACTGTCTTGGCTGCAGCACATGCAGAGACGCAACAACAAGTGGATATGGTTAAGACGATGCAGAATCAGATGCAAAATCAGATAGGGGATATACAGAACCACATGATTGAACAATTTCATGAGTTGATGGCAGCCTTGTAGGGTAGCACTAGCGGTCCTACGATTATGGGTAATGACCCCACAGGATCCTCGGTTATGATTAATAGGCACAAACATAATGCGCCACCGACAAAAGGCCAACCGCTAGCCATCACAAACCCGATAGCAATTTCAAATATAACGAAACCGATATTTAATGGTACTAATACAATCGGTTAGATCGGAAAGGTAGAGCATCAGGATGTCATAGGGAATCGTCAAGTACTATTAGTAAGGGTTGCTATGGAATGAAGGACGTTGAATTGGTTATGCAACTTTCGAACCATGCACGAGGATTTATCATGGTGTGATCGATGCAAACATCCCTACAGCCCGACTTATGTGTGCCCATTGAAACAGATACATACGCTAATCATGGACAGAGGAAAGTCATGGGACCCGGGGTAGAACAAGTGGATGATGGAGATAGTAAGTTGTCAGGAATAGAGATAGCGGGACAAGGGGGACAGAAGAGGAACACAGTGGATATGTCCCTATCCTTGTATTCACTAGCGCCCTACACGGATACACAAACTATTAGGGTTTATGAAATGCTCAATAGAATACAAGTGGCGATGCTTTTAGATGGTTGTGCGAGTCATAATTTTGTGTCGCAAGAATTGGTGGGGAGATTATCATTGCCAATACAACATGTTGGTTTGTTTACAATGATGCTCGGGAACGGGAGAAAATTGTGGTCTATAGAAGTCTGTAGGGCCGTATAGTTGGGGGTTGGCAAGGCAAGTATTGTGACCGATCGTTATATATTTTTGCTTGGTAGTGTGGATGTCATATTAGGAGTTGTGTGGCTGCAAACTTTGGGTGACGTATGAGTCAATTGGGAAACTATGACAGTGACATATAACCAAGGAAAGGAGCTTATGATTCTTCAAGGAGAGCTGACCCTATCGCGCTCACAGGTGGCACGCCAAACCTCGTTGAAAACAGCAAATGCAGACTTTTGGGCTTTAGTGGGGGAACCGGCGAGTTGCGTAGAGACCAGAGGAGCCATATCAACAATTTTAGCCAACAGTGCAGGCCAGGTGGATCGCGAAAAAGTACATGAATAGTATCTAGACGGGTTTGAGGAGTCAGCAAGATCACCACCAAGATGCGATAATGATCATCGTAGAAAACTCCAATCAGGTTCTGATCCGATGTCCGTATGGCCTTATCGTTATGGTCACTTGCAAAAAGATAAGATCGGACGCATGGTGAAAGAGATGTTGACAATAGGGATCATTCACCCAAGTTCAAACCAATTCTCGAGTCCAGTACTATAGGTAAAGAAGAAAGATGGGAGGAGATTTCGTATTGATTTTCACCTACATTCTAGGTACCACCAAATTCGAGTTCAAGAGGAAGATGTGCCAAGACGGCATTTTGCACGCACAATGGACAATATATGTTTCTAGTAATGCCTTTCAGGGTCACTAATACACAAGAGACATTCCATTTTGCAATGAATGATCTATTCCGACTGTATCTGCAGGTTGTTATGGATCCAGGAAAGGTGTATGCAATTCAGACATGGCCTATTCTAACTTCGGCTTGGGGAATTCATGGTCTCCTATGTTTGATAGAATATTATAAAAGGTTTATACGTCGATATAGGGCTCCCTCCAGGCTGTTCACCAAATGAGATTTTAGCGGAGCGGCTGGGTTTAATGGGGAGCCAGGAGTTCTTGTTCGGCGGCCTGGTTTGGAAGAACAAGGCACAACATGATTCACTTAGGAGGAGCTCCAACAACAATTTTTAACTTTCCGCCTTGGGAACAAAGCGTCTTTCACGGGAGAGGCAATTGATACCGACGAATCCCGACAATGTCGGGAGGATCGACTGCTAGTAGTTTACTCGCGGTCGGTCCAAAGGGAAGCAACACACTTTAGGTTTATAGTAGCACTTTTAATTATTTGTTAGCACCTTATTTAATTTACTATTTTATAATTTATATTTAATTATTTTATTAGGTCTAATAATAAGATTATTGGGCCATTATGGCCCAATAAGAAGTCTTTAAATACATCGGAGTCACGGATCTTAGGGATCATCTAGGGTTTTGAGAATCAAGCTTTTGGTTGGAATGGAAGATATTCCGTTTTTTTGCTATTTTTTTTATTCAATAAAGATTCATATCTTCCTACGTATCAATTATATTCCATTGTTTTGCTCAATAAAGATTCATATTTTACTACGTATCAGTCAATATGCATGACAAACTCGCATATATAATTACAACAAAAGAAAATGACAATCACACACCTCAGGGGAACCAGGAGCAATCCCAATCAAAACCAACCACTTTTCTGAAGGATCACATTTATAATTGATTATTTGGTTGTTGGCGAGATTGGCAGTTCTATTAAACATCTTAACAGGTTCAGAATCACCTACATAAGAATACCACATGTAACAAGATCACAGCAGTCTGGAGAAAAACCAAAACCAAAAAAAAGATTGTAAAATGATAAGGCAGGAAGCATAATCTTACCTTCTATCGACCAATGATATACTGAGGATTGTGTAACTAAACCCATCATCTTAGGAGTGATCCACTTCCAAAATACAACCTGTCAAAAGGGCATATTATTCAAAGACAATAATCCAGCTCAACACACCCCTCACCCCACCCAAAAAAATAATAAATAATAAAAGAGAGAGAGAGAGAGAGAGAGAGAGAGAGAGAGAAAGGGAGGGAGAGGAGCTGGGTGGGAGAGAGATTTTGCACACTAGTGAATAGAGCATCAAATTATACAAGCAGGAGATCTTGCCTGCTCAGGCATCTGATGAGACTTCAGTTTTGCTTTTGCCTCAATGTTAAATATTTGCAAGTGATCTTGTGTAGTCCCAGGAAGGTGAGCTTCATTAAAAGAAAATTATACATTTAAATATTCACCCCATGGAAACAACACCTTTCATTATAATTTGATATAATTTTACATACTGATCAAAATTATACACAAATGTCTATGCATTTTGTGCATATTCTGAAACATACCCATAGTTTTAGTAACAGCCAAGAGTGTAAACTAAATCACTCCAATATATTGGAAAATTAAACATAAAGAAAAAAATTTCCATTTTCAACAAAAGAGTTTCCTCAAAATAATATTGCATGGAAGCCACAATTAGAAAAGAAATCATCATCATCTTTAGGTGTGTACCAATTCAATTATATTTTCCTATTTACCAACTGATTTAGAAATTTGAAAGATTTTTAGAATTTCTAAACTTTCTGTTTTGAATTTATATAAATTTAGCCCAAATAAGTTTTGAATTGAAATTGGAAGTTCAAATTTGAATTTAAAAGTATTCATTCATAAATAATATAGTATATGCATAGAAATATTAATATAAATTCAATTAAAAGATATTGAAGGGCCTTTTGGAATTATAAAATCAAAGCCAAAACTTAGAAGTAAAAACTGATCAAATGATTAAAATGAAAATTAAGCTTGAGATTCAACTTTGGTTGAAGAATGACAAAATCTGTTCCTTCTGAGCTGGAGATTTTCCCAAATTCTAAATTTAATGAGAATCGAAACTCAATCGGTAGCAAAGAAATTAGAATCAAATTTGATTGGAATACTCCTATCCAAAATTATGAAAAAAGAAAAAATTAATTCAAAATTCCAACTCGGATTTGATTCCAACTAACATCCTAATCATCTCCATACCCCTGATTTAAGAATTTCTCCTACTCTTTCGAATAGCAAACAATCTTTATCCTTAAAAGCGTCTTGGCAATTTCATCGTAATAGATACTGAGAGAAGAATATTTTTAGTATACTAATGCAGCAAGGTTAGCCATTGTTGTATAATATCAAAGTAGGAAAGTGCCAACATCCTACGATTCCAATCCGAGATCTTCCCAATACACATTCTTATCCTCTATATAGTGGATGAGGCCCATGGCTCACTTCAATATCAGTACCTCAACCTCAACAGACATTTTTGTACAATTCTTACATACACTTTATCGGACAGATATCAAATCACTTGCATGAAGTAATTTCTGTATGGTGAGTGGCGGAATCTTAAACACCAGGATAGGAACCTTTTTCTGCTAATCTTCCATTTTCATAAAAAAAAAAAAAAAAAAAAAAAAAAAAAAAAAAAAGGTTCCATGGTGCAAGGCAACAAGAGTAATAGTCTGCCTATAAATAGGAATGTAAATGGGTTCATGCAACGCACACTCACACAATAAGAGTCTGTCTGCCTAGAGTCAGGAGGTGTCTATCCTGCTATTCCTGGTGTGTGTTGCTGAAAGATGAGATATCATTATCAATTACTTAGGATGAAAGATGAGATCAAATCCCTAGAATAAAGATAAGACAATGCACGATAATTTGTCTTTTTTTCTCATCTTCCAAAATCATATTAGCTTACCTGGCTTCCTTTTTCCCCAATCCCATGTCAGTCTTCTTTTATTTCTTCTACTTGGTAATGGGCAATCTAAAATATTTTTTTTTCTTTCTTTCATTTTGAATCAGGTATTGGACTGATGAAAATGTTGAAGTTTCTTCTTTCTTTATCTTCATTTATGTAATTTTGTATTGGCATATCACTGAAAATACACTACTTGAGACAACCCAAATCACGTTCTCCAATGTGGGATGTGGACTCAAACTGCTGCTTATATGCATTTGCCTTCTAGTTATGCACAAGCCTTTAACAATCCATATATACATTCCATCCTTAGAATATTTAAAGCAGTTATTTAAATCAGTGTAATCATCTTTTCAAAATCAAAGCTAATATGTGACTCCCAAATACGTAAAGAGAGGTATACATCGGAAGAATCTAAACATTATTCCAGAATAAAATTCATGCATCTGATAAACATTGAAATATTAATATATTTTTTATGTTTGTTTTTAAACCATATATATACATGTGTATGTATGTATGATGGTCCACAGTCATTTGATAATATAATAGGATGCAAAAACTATGACTATGTTCTAGGTGTACGCACTTTTAATGTATATGCGGCATGACCTGTACATACAATAATTAGTTTGAATAAATTACTGAAGGGTAATATGCATGGTGCGGAGGTATTTTGGAGGAGTACAAAATGTTGAAGAACGTTTTACTACTTGAATAAACATATACAAGAAGACCTAACATATACTAACCAAGATTTATATAAACGTGCAACCGCAGACAACCATTAAATACCCCCAAAGTCTAAGGCAACAAAAGCTCATTGTTGAAATGCACTTATGTTGACTTTCAGTAATAAATGTTCAAATGCCTAATTGGAAATTCCATAAAATGCAAAAGCCATAGGCAAACAGGAAAATTATTTCACAAAACAGAAACAGATTAGAAGAAAGGTCACTCACCTTTTAGGGCTAAAATTCTGGAATTCGGATTCATCAATGCAGAGTCAGCAGTAATTGGCCGCCTCAGTGGCTGCGTTGGCATGTTCATATCTATAATTACCACACTGTTCTGAGGTGCAGTCTCCCGAACGCATATATAATTTTCAGATTCCATAGTCACATTTGTGAAAGTAATAAACTGCTGATTGATCCCTATGCTTGTCAGCTGCAATCGCCACATATTACACACACAAGCAACAAATCACTTCCATTTATACAAACTCATGTAACAAAAAGAAACAAATACAAAATAAAACAATGTCACACCCAACATCCACAACCAAACAGACAATACCAACAAGAAACATCAGTTACACAAAATCATATTAACCAATACCACCCTCACATCCAAACATGCACAAAAAAAGTGCCAACGCGAATCGCTTACATTACCTATCGTCGCAATTGGAAATAAAACGAATGTCATAAATTCAGCTAACTCATATCAAACCATACCGTGAGGGCTTCCTTCATTGTGATCGGAGCGCTGGTGGCCGCCATAACTGGCGAAGATCAAAGCCAGGAGATGGAAACTCCGGATCTGGAAATAATGAACGGCTGAATCAACCGCCAAAAACGATCAAACGCCCCCCAAGATCTGCAGAGAACCTCGAATTTTTCCCTTGCACCGAATGAGAAAGATCTTTAGACAGAGGGGTTTCCTCCAGAAAGAACGTCCAAACAAGCCTCACTTAACTGTAAACTTTCTTTTGAAAAAAACAAAAATAGAACTAAAGAAAAATACTGCAGCATATAAATATTACATTTATATTTTTATTTTATTTTTTAAATTTTGTCCATATTCATGTAAAAGTATGATTTAGGGTATATTATATAAAAGTCTCTTATATTATATTTTAGTAAAAATGCACAAAATTATTGTATTTCGCTTATTGTATAAAATCCTTTTATAGTATTAATTTAAAGTTTTGTATACAAGGGAGTCAAAAGTTATGTTCGGCCCTAGATAAAGACAAATTTTATACAAATAAATAATAGATTTAAAATATATTAAATAATTTAGTTTAAAAAATAAGGGTAAAATTAATTTTTTTTTTTAGTATAAGATAGAAATGAAAAATAGGTATTTTCTTTTATATTTGTTGGGAAAAAATTTTGAATGAATAGTTGATTTTTGGCAAAACTCCACACTAAATAAATAAATAATCGATCAATTATTTATTTTTTTTAATTTTTCTAAAATTCATATACCAAGTTGTCTCAAAAAATTATAAAATAGAAGATTAATCAATTATTTACTTATTTAATTATTTTATTAAAAAGTATATTTAAGATATTTTATCTTTTTATTTGTATAAAATTTGCATTGTTAGATTCATATTTACAGTTTTGGTTCAAATTCCAAAACTAATCAATATAATAAAATATATATTTAATATAGTTTCGAAAATTTAAAACTATTTTAAATAATCTTAGAGTTTCCCGAAACAAAAAAAAATTCATTCATTCAATATTTATCAATAAAAAAGTAGGTTATCAATTTTCATAAAAAGATAGTCACAACTTATCTTATATGTACACTTCGATAACTTGCATACAATTTAAATCAATTCATGTCTTCACAACGTTTGATCCTCTTATAATCAGCCAACGTATAACCTTTAAATACCACACACTTTCACTCTCTAGAAACATATTAAAAACGATCGACACAAAATTTCCAGGCAACAATTTGAGCCATGCATGAAAAATAATCTATCTTTACAGGCCATGGAATATATCGGATGCAGAATGACCGTCTCACCTAAAAATTCGAACTGTCAGGGAAACACAACTATCAACTTATATATCCGCAAACGGAAGTCCCCAACAGAATAATTTCTTGTCAGAGGCGCGACATTATTCGGGCGTAGAGGAACTCGTTCCACGTGTCGGGCAAGCCGGGGAGGCACCAATGAATGCAGTCGGCAAACTTGGCCGGGTCGGATTTCTGCTCCGGCGTCAACAGCTTTCCCTGCCGGATGGTGTGGACCGAAGTGTGCGCATCCTTCCGGTACTCAGACAGCGCCGTTATATCGAGAAAATGGACCGGAACCTTCATTGACTTAGTGATGTTGGCCGCCACGGCAAAGAGCCGCCGGTCTGTGCCGACGTTTAGCGGCGCTGATGAGTTCAGTACCGGCATTGTTTCTTTGGCACACTTGATCCCGTCGGGGTTGCCCCAGTCTGAGCTCCTATTGAGTTTCGTGATAAACCCTAATCAGCACACAATAATATTATACGCAAATATGACTATAATAAAAATAACATGTGTTGTGTAGATTATAACTTTGTGTTGGTTACTTGTGAGGTTTTGATTTTGGGTTTTAATTTTGAATAGTAAAATTTTGAATTGAAATAATTATTTGATGTGATATAAATATGTATTGATGTGATGTTTCGAATGTAAAATTAGATTTTAATGTAAAAAAGCTAAAGAAAAATTTGGTGTTTGATTTTATATTTTTTTAGGAAAAAAAAAATCGAAATAGTAAAATTATGAGTAAAATCTCATAAGTAAACAGAGTCAATATGTCTTATGTATTGCTTAAATCCTACTTTAAACTATCGTCATACCGTCGAAATTGACATATTAGTTTGTGATGAAATCATATATAAAGTGTGTTGTATGTACTATCACAAAAAGGATTAGCTTACCAAAATATATATATAAATTTTCTACATTAATTTTGTCGATGATCATTTTGTTCTAGAATTTGAAATTTAGTTTGGATTTCATAAAAAATGTAATTACAGAAATTTGGCATATTGCATATTATTACGATAGTTTTCAAATATGATTGAAAGTATGTATTTATTTATTTCAAAATTTGGTAATTGTATAAGAAATCAACGTTATTTGAAACTTAAGCTATGTTTGATCAAAATTCTTAAGCTAAGTTTGATCAAAATTCTTCGAAAAATAAATAATAAATGCGTAGTAGTCTATGACCTTACTCTTGAGGAGGATGATTCTAAGGATACCTGTAGGCATAGATTTTATAGTAAATTGATTAAAAAATATTTCATAAAGCTAAATATGACCTATATATATAGCAAGAAAAATTATATATATTTATTTATTTCTTATGTGATGAAAATTATTACTTGATGTGAAGAGGTGACATGCTCATGAAGAAAATGGTGGTGCGATTTGGATCCACATTTTCGTCGATCCATTTGGCCCAAGTTGTCAATACTCTCTTATAAGCGACGGGTCTCTCTATTTCATCGTATTCGGTCGAGCCTTCCTTAAATGATCCTTTCCTATTCCATGCACAAAAAATTAAGTCGAATTAAGGTTTATAGAATTCTTGAAAAGTTATCTTCATTCTAGCAATAATATATCAGTAGTACTCCATCGGTCCCACGTAATTTGTCCATATTTTCTATTTTTATCCGTCTCACATAATTTATTTTTTTCTTTTTTTGGAAAAATGGTTATATACTTTAATCATATTTTAAATATCATAATTTATAATTTTTTTTAATGTTATCTTAATGTTAATTTATAATTATTTTTATCAAACAATAATTATTTTTACTAATACATTTCTCAAGTACTTACTAATTATACTTTACCTAAATTCTCGTATCTACGGTAATGTGCCCAAAATATACGAAAAGGGGGGAGTATAAGAGAAGTAATGGAATACTAATATAATTAAAGCTTCGAAAACTACAATTTTTCTCTTATATCTATAGTCAACTCTATATTATTTTTATCATACTCCCTCCGTCTACCATAATCCGTCTCACATAATTACGGTGGACAGAGGAAGTATAATTTTAAGTTGTCGCTCAACTATTTACTTTCTCCCTCCAAAATATTTATAGTTATTTTTCATATAACTATGCAACTGAATTTACCTGTATACCATAAATATATAACAAAAACTTTTGTTTATATATTTCAGTATTACTCATATTTTGACATATACTAACAATCATCATTGTCATTTAATCAAGTGTACACTATTAATTGAACAAAATCTTTAGTTCATTTTTCAAAATACCTTATATAATTTTTTTATTTTACATTAAAATACAAAAAATTCTATGTAGTGTTATCGACATAATTTTACCTAAAGAGGAGTATTATATTTTACTCTCCCTCCTTTCATCAACTTTAAATGATAATCATATATGTAATATTTAAGATATGACAACGGTTTCGGCGCTGGTCAAATTAGCATCAAAATTTGACTCAATTATCACAACATAATGTAATAGAAGCATGTACCGTGAATTTTTATATTTGTGTTATGGGTTATGAATATATTTATTATACTAAAAAATCAATATATTGTACTATATATTATGTCCTGTCAGAAAATGTGTTTTATAAAATTATATCATATCATATAAAGTATGTGTTTGTGTGTTTTTATTTGACTCAATTAGCACTCAAACTGAAACGATATATATTATCTTTTAAGTAATCCGTCTATTATCCAATTTTATTTTTTTTTATTATCATCAAAACTTATTCACATTTTTTATTTTTAGTAGACAGGAGAATTTAGATAAAGTATAATTAGTAAGTAATTAAAAAGTATATTAGTATAATTATTGTATATTAAAAATAATTATAGATTAAGAATAAGATAATTAAATAGTTTAATTAAGATTAAAAAAATTATAAAATTTAAAGTGTGATTGAAGTGTATAATTATATTTCCAAAAAAGATACGTGAGACGGACGAAAATAAAAAATAGAGACAAATCATGTGGAACTAATGGAGTATATTCTTACCCACTTTTTTAAAATCCATGCTTATATTTTACATAACTGAGTAAATGCTATTTAAGCGTGCATGCAACTATATATCTATGGCATGCATGCAAAGTAGAGATATATAATTAATGAATAAATTTGAGGATTAAAATGTACTCCCTTTATCCCATATAATTTGTTTTTATTTTTTATTTTCGTCCATCCCACATAATTTGTCATTTTCGTTTTCGAAAATATAATTATACACTTTAACCTCATTTTTAAATTTTAAATTTTATAATTTCTTTAATTTTAATTAATCTATTTAATTATTTTAAACTTAATTTATAATTATTTCTACTACGATAATTATTTAGCTTCTTAATTACTTACTAATTACACTTTACCTAAATTTTTGTATATACAGTAACACAAAGCATATTATATGAGAAGGAGGGAGTAATTAGAAATAAATAATGGATCAATTAATTAATTAATTAATTAATATTCTTACAGAAGTTTGATGGCGGCGGTGTTCATCCACCAGATGTAGGTGTTGAAGACCAGATAGTCGGCGTTTTTCCAATTGGCGGCGTCGGCGTGGCCGTCGATGGATTCCGCCATAATTATGCGATTCTGAATGCTGTGCAAGTCCGGGTCGTCCGAGTTCGACTCCACCAGGAACGGCGCCCAGTAGAACTCCACTGTCGCGTTATAATCCTGCACCATTATATTCATTTTTATTTATTTATTTATTTTATTTATATTATTTAAAAATATAAATAAAAATAAATATATATTTAAAAAAAAATAAAAAATAAAAATTCATCATATATCGTTTTCGGACGTTTATAATTTTTTTATTTTTTTATTTTTCGGTTTAATTTGGATACGTGAAAAATAAGGCACAGTGAAATCAAACCAACCTGAAGACTTGACTGGGCGGGTGGGTTTTTTATTCTTATTTTGTGCACTTTACCTAACTAACGTGGAGTAAACTTGTGGTGAACTCCAACTTGTGTAAGCGTGTGTCTCATCATCAATATTATAAATATTGCATGTTATTATTATTACTACCTCGCCATTTCAAATTTATGCTCACTTTCTTTTTTGAATTGTCATCGAAAAATATTTTATTTTTTTTTTAAGTAAAAAACCATTCTATTTTTGTACTTTTTTTACTATAAAAGAAAAAATTAACAATTATTACTCATTTTTATTAAAACTTATGTCCGATCAAATGAGCACACATTTGCATAACGGAGGAAGTATTACTTTTATTATTATTATATCAGTAGCCAGCAGAAATTGGCAATTTTGGTAATATTTCAAAATCAAAATAGCAAATAAATTATTTTGCCTTTACTTTTAATATACAAATATAGTAAAATAGAAGTATTTTAAGAAAAAATGTGAGGTCCATAATTACTATATATATATATATATATATACACATTAATGCACTAAAATGAAAATATGTATACATTAAAGGCATCTCCAAGGTGGATTTGGCGTCGGTTCCATCGTGCATTAAAAAATAGCGTTGTTTTCTATTTTTTTTTAATTTATTTTTTATTTCTCTAAATTTTAAAAAAATTATTTTAAATTATAAAAATAAAAAATTATTTAAAATAATAGAAAATTTGAATTTTTTAAGAACAATAATAAAAAATAGAATTATGATTGAAATAAAACTAATGTAACAGCTGTATATTTAGAGTTAAAACTAGAGAAATTGAGTTGATGAATTAAAAATGGCCTAACGTGTCATCGGAGAGATAATTATATAAATATCTGTATAATGAAGCAGCAACTCCAGACAAATCCACACCATTCATCTAAAGGGTTAAAAGAATGAACGGTGTGGATTGATCCCGGTGTTGGCATCCCAGAAAGAATGTCCACCGCAAGAAAATATTATTTTTATAATGAGGTTTTTTCGTACCTAAATCTACTTTTTTTCGTTAGTAACGACACTATAGACGAAATTAGGGATGAAATTACGTTAATTAGGTAAATTTTAAGGGCGAAATCCCTTTATAAATATATATAGCGGAAGAAGGCACCCGAAAAGCATAAGGTTGTAATGATCCCAAAAACAATTAGAAAGAATTGAATTGGACAAGCTAATTAAAGTATGTCATAATAACGAATAGACATGAAAGATAATTAACCTGAATTCTGAAAACAGACAAGGAGCCATTCTTGGTGAGGGTTTTGGCCGCCGGATTACTATAATTATTAGGCACTGCTGAATGAAGCAAACAAATCATGGATTCCCACTGGTTCCGATTCAGGGAATCTCCCACAAACATCAGCCTCTTGTTCCTCAGCTTCTCCAACAACAATTTCGCTTTAAACCTGCAACTCAATTAATTAATTAATTAATTAATTAATTAATTAATAAATACAAGGAAACTATTAGGGTACGGAATTGAAAAAATTAGCACCGTACTGTGGTGTATAATAATGACAAGTGATGTTACTTTATAATTATAGCGTGCTGTATAACAGTATGTGGTGTGCTGAAATCAATAAGTATTTGTATTGTATAAGACGATAGCATATATTGTTCGTTCATAAGTTATATTTGTGTTCTTAGTTCATTATTACAAGTGCGTTGTATAACAGTATGTGGTGTGCTATGCTGAAATCAAGATTGTGTTGTACAAGAGCATCTCTAATCTAGCGTCATTGGTTTATTTGCGTCGGTTGTAGCAACTCCAAAAAATGACGTTGCTTTATATTTTTTTTTAAAAAAAATTTGAATTTTTAATTTTAACTTTTAAATTTATTTTTTATTTTTCTAAATTTAAAAAAAAAAATTATTTTAAATTATAAAAATAAAAAGTTTTTAAAAATAATAGAAAAAAAATTGAATATTTGAAGAATAATAGTGAAAAATAGAGTTATGGTTCGAGTAAAATTACTGTAGCAACTGCATGAGTTAAAACTGGATAAATAGAGTTGATGGGTTGGAAATGGCCTAAGACTATAATATGTATTGTTAGTTCATGCATTGTATTTGTATTATATGAATGGAGACCATAGTAACATCGTGTGCTATGGTGTTTTATTAGCACAGCGCTAAATTTTAAAATTCAGCGCTGTAGCCGTCGCCTAAATACAATATGGGTGTGTTTGTTTGAGGATTTGGAGTTTAGATTGAGATTTGAATAGTAAAAAAATTGAATTTGAATAGTTGTATGATGTGATATAAATATGTATTGATGTGATATTTTAAATATAAAATTGATTTTTAGTATAATATAAAAAATAAAAAATAAATGTTTGATTTGATGTTTTAAGAGAAAAAATTTGTGTAAATAATAAAAATCCATACAAATCCTTGAAACAAACACACCTAGTATATATATATATATATATATATTAATTAATTAATGAATTAATTAATTGATTGATTACTTGGGCAAAGAACAGTTGGTGGGCTGCCAGCGCCAATTCTGGTACGAGGAATCTTTCCTGCCGTTGGTGATGCACGTGACCTGAGCAGTGAGGAAGGGACAGTCTTCCTCCTTGTATAACGGCCGGCTGACGTTATCGAATACCCATCTCCCGCTAAACAGGTCGCACTCTTCAGGAGGAGGAATTATATTATTTTTATTATTATTTATATCTGTATCTATATCTGTATCTATTTCCTCCTCCTTCTCCGGTATCATTCCGGCGACCTTCTCCGGTACAATTCCGGCGACATTTTCTAATTTTACAGCAGGTTCGACTTCTGTCTCCACTACGGTTCTTGAATTCCCCACCACGACTTCTTCTTCTTCATCGCCTCCTCCTAAATTAGGGTTTCTGGAGAACGCCATGGATTTGACGTCCTCACTGTAATACACGAAGCACCCAAACACGAACGCCATTATGACCACCGCCACTATTGGCTGGCTCCCGGCCTTCCGCGAGGACCAGCTGGCGGGCTTCATCTCAAAACGACGACGTTTTTAAGGGGGAGAGAGAATGAATACAACAAATTAATTAAAAGATGTGGTGATATATCAGAATGGAAGACTATATCTATATATATGGGCACTGCTAGCCAGAGAGAAGCCATGCCCGCTCCTCCGGAGCTCCCGGGACCGCAGGTCCAAGAGTAATCACTCAACTCAAACAAATTAAAGAATGTCATGACTCATGATCAACAAGTATGTATTCATTTTGTTGGGTGATTAGTTAATTCTCAGATTAGGTGGGATCGATGGTGTGGTTTTCCTGAAAGAAACAGATGAAAGAAATGTAGTTAATGGTAGGTGGGCTGGGAGTTGGACGATCATACAAGCAAGTAAGCACCAACAATATATATAATTCGGCGGCGTCTACAGTGCTGAATTTTCCGCAGCACAACGTTTATATTCATATTATACAAATACAGCACATGCTATAGTCTTATACATCACAATCAATACTTAATTTCAGCACACCATATATTATTATACAACGCAGTTAGCTTATAATTATGAACCAACAACACAAATACAACACATGAACTAACAACACATGCTATAGTCTTATACAGTATGCTGCAATTATGAAGTAACATCACTTGTCATTATTATACACAACATATGCCGTGTATAATAAGACAGTGTAATATTTATATATATTACGGGTGTTGATTTTTTTAATTCAGCACCCTAACTGTTCCCGTATAATTCAATGCAATTCTAACCACTAGAGATCCTTAAAGTAGTAAGTTTTGAGAATGGGGTAAGGGCAGTAACAAACATTAAATGGGGAAATTGAGTTAGTTCTAAGATTTGTTGAGCTCAATTCGTCTGGTCCAGATTTCATTTTCCTGTGGCCTTTCTGTGGGTAGTTAATTGATACTGCTTGCCTTAACATTTTAGGGTGGATGGCTTTCTGGTTTTTAGGGCTTTTTTGGGGTAAGCAGATCCCTTAACCTCAACATCTGTCTACGGTTCAGATGCATGCCACCTCATACCTAGTACATAAATGCCCACTTTTTATTTTTTGTTTTTCATTATTATTATTATTATTATTAATTATTACTTTCTCCTTTCACTCTCTATCTATCCGTTTACTTTTTGTAAGTAGATTTTAGTATATTAGTATTATATTGATATACATGAAGACTATTATACCCCTTAATATTTATGATATTAAGTGGTTTTATTTGATAACATTTGGGTAATATTATATAAAGGGTGGGGTAATTTTATATTTTAGTGGAAGGTACATTTATTAAAAAATAAAATGGATACATTTGCGATGGACAAACTAAAATGACAAAATGAATAGATTGGCGGTGGACGGCGGAAGTATTATTTTGGACTTTTGCTTGACTTTTTCTTTTGGATACTTTTCTAACTAAATTTATATATATATATATATATATAGATATATGTATATAAAGTAATTCAAGTACCTCCCCATAGCAATGTACATTGTTGGTTCATATTTACCTCCATCGTATATACTTGTTCACCAAGGAAACTACATAAATTTTTATCAAAGCACAAGACATAAAAGAAAGAGATCTTAGTAGAAAATATAAATTTGTAAAATATAAATTTGTAACTAGTTTGGGCTGGTTTGGTTTACTGTGCAAGCAGTGCTGTCCAGTTTGGGGCAGCGCTGACATATGATTTGTTTGTTTGTTTTCTTTTATATATATATATATATAATTTAAATTATAAATACAAATTAAAATTGGTATAATATGTACTATTTTCGACCGGCTCTAGGATTATATTTATTTTTTGCGTGTTGATCTTTGAATATTAATTATTATATCAAAACGTTGTACAAATTATGAAAAAATTAAAAACATATTTGCATTAGTGTCTTATATTACTAATAGAAGAACATTTGTACAAAAATTTATACAAATATAAAGATATTTTTAATGTTAAGTACAATGACGCAAAAGGTAAATATGACCTTAGAGGATGACGGAGGGAGTATAATTTAATCAAATATATAAATATATATGTCACTGTAATAAAATTTTTTATAATACAAATAATAAAAATTTATAAGTATATATGTCGATATAATATAAATTTATAATTAAATTATACAATTTAATGCACATTTATATTATTATATTCATTACCATCAAATCAAAACTTTTCAAACTCAACCCAAACCTAAATACAAAAGAAATATATAAATTCAAAATTACCTCAAAATTCAAATAAAAACCAAATTCAAATCCAAATTTCCCCAAACCCCCCTAAAAAAAATTTAGTCTATAATTATCATTAAATATATATGTAATGTTTAACTTACATTTTAAATTTTACTCTATTAAGTTTTCTTCTCCATGATTATTTTATTTTATTTCTAAACTTAAAAGTTTAAGCCATTACTAGGTACTTTTCTCTTACCGTATCTCTTCTTCCTAACCTATACGCGCCACGCATCTTCCCAATCCTCTCCTTCACGCCGCTTTATGCATATGATCGTTTATTGGATTTATAATTAAAATAATAGTTGTGGACCGGATCAGCACATATTATACACATAATTAATATATATTTACACATCACGCAACATATGTTGAATTATAATATAACATATATTGTATTATAAATATGATGAGATATATATATATATATAAATATATGTGAATTACTTGTATAGTATATGATGATTCGGTCAAATCAGCATATCTTGACCGAATCAGCAGTTGATCCATACCCTAAAATAATTTTTACTTTTGTAAAGTTAATTACTCCCTCCGTCCCAATACAATAGTCTTGTTTACCATTTCTTACCGTCCCAAAACAATAGTCTCGGTTCTATAAATAATCATATCACTATAAAATTACCCTTATTTTTTCATTATTATTACACAATTGCCACTACTTTTTACACTAATACACTCACAATGACAGAAAAGTCTTTTAACATAAATATTCATGAAGCATAATGAAGCTCAATAATAATGCATTCTCATCCCAAGACACTAAGTGCAACATCAATGATCAATCTTTGGATCAATAACATTTATTGCTAGCAGTCATCTTGTTGCAATAATCATATACGGATAATAAGGTAATGTCAAACAGCAACCAATCTTTGGACTTATTTACTATTCACATAAGTTAAATCCATATAATCATCTCATACATATTATCGCAGATGTATATTTCATTCTGTCAATTATCAACTGCCTTTGGGCCAAAAATAATCACATGAATTAAAATATACATAAACACTTACGTTATCAAGAAAAAATCTTATATGAGATATTACTTTGACAACGTCAAATACTTGATCTTCACCATCAAAACACAGCATGCATTATTAATGAATTTATAATTTTCTTAAACTAAATTATAATCAGAATCATGTTCAATATATATGGGTCTGATTCCATAGAAAATAAAGAATGCTTATTAACAACTAAATGCACATGTCTATAAGTTACTGAATGTTTCGTATGTGAATTTATGAAAGAAATTAGCAATCTTATCACAAGTTATCGAGCAACATCAGCAAATGTCGTTAGACAAATTACTGACTCACTAATGATAAACTTGTTTTGACAATCGAATGTTGACAATACAGTAGTGTGTAACACTCCGGTCGGCTCAAACCGGAGCGTCACCGCCACGCCACACCGTAAGGCTCGTTCATCAACCAACTAGCCCTACGTTGCGGCGTTAAGGCTAAAATAACCATTACAAAATAACTATTTAGATATTTAGAATTAAAGCGCACCGGTTTATCATTTAAATAAATAATGTTCGAGTCAAAAACATAAGTTGGAAATAATTCAAAAGGCATTAGTTATTAAACATTAATAATGGATTTCAAAAATATTTTAGAAGATAAAGTAGTTATAGTTCCCCCGATGGATCATATGACGTGGATGCATCATTTAGGTATAATAGAAACATGATCACCTACAAAAAGGTTGTAAGAAGAGGGTTAACACAATGGTTGAGTAAACGCAATTAATCGAAGATAAATTAATACGATATAATGCCACAAAATCATTTGAAGAAGATAATTTGAATAAGACGACACATATCACATAAGGATAACTCACACACACGAGTCTTTTAGTGTCTCCTTTATACCTCCTTTTCATTCTCAAATAATAGTTATGAGCACATTACGAAGAAAACTCCACTAATCCTTAATCAGGGTCGGCTCGACCCGGTTTTCCAACCTTATTACTTCGTATGACACATCACATAGTTTCACATAACAAACATAGGGTCACAACCCTCAAAGGAAACTCCACAATATGTACATAAGAGTTCGAAACCCAAAGTACATGTAAGTTAATTTATTTATTAGTTTGCGAGGAGCGCCAAACGACTCACAACCCTCTAGTCTCCAATATAACATACCAAGAGGGGATTGTACGCAATCTACCCCTCCATCACGGATAATGGTCTAAAGACCTTTTTCATCGTGAATGACGAGCACCTCGGAATCACCCAAAAAGGGAACCCGCCATCTCGATCCCTCGATCTAGCCCATTCGGGATCTAGTTCAAGTTTAGCTAGTTATCCTAAAATACCGGTATACCCTCACGTGTTTGCAAGGCACAGAGGTGGAAGGCTATGCCTTATCATCCAAACAATCGACGAGTTGATCGGACTTGACGGGTAGTTTCAATTACCAATTTGACCAAATACTCAACATGTTCTTAGGCAAATTTCAAAAGAGTGTTTTAAACTCGAAATATTTCAATTGTCAACATTTAACCATGCAAAAGTAGGATATTAGACCCAACAAGTTCGTTATAATTTCACTTTATTTCGCCAAATACACATTCGAAAAATATGTCAATCACAATAGGCATGGTCTAACTCCAAAATCATAATATTTAAATATAATCGTAAATCTTTTTCTAAAACCATAACTAGGTTATGGCAAAACTAGAGTTTCAAACACATCCCATAAATTCTACGATTTTCAATTTAAAATCAAATAATAATCTTCACATAAGCATTATAATCAACTTTCTAGAAGAAATTGGCAAAACCTAACACTTTTAGAGCAAACCCATTTGACAATAATATTGAAAATGATATCAATAGAATGGTCTGATTAGAACATATCAATCTATCTAAGATTAATCCCGCTTACCTTAAGAGAAAAGACCAAAAGAAAGAGTTTTGGAGAAGAAGAACTCCAAGGAAGAAGAGGGGAGGGGACTGGCGGCGTCTGTCTGGCTGTTGTGCTGCCTCTGTTATTTTCTTTTTATTTTATTTTATTTTATACTTTATTAAACATAAAAGACTTGGACTATAGATATGCTATATCTTATCAAATCTACACCTGGATATGTTATATCTTAACAAATTATAGATACGCTATATCGTATCAAATCTACACCTGGATATGATATATCTTAACAAATTATGGATAAAAATACCTAAATTAAGAGATACTGATAAACTAAATCTAGTTTATTATTTATTTTGCCCCAAACTCAATTTTATTCCTAATTTACAGCCAATTCCTTAATTTCTTACACCAAAAGCTCAAAATAAATTAGGCCTAGAATAATATTTTTCGACTCCGGCGTCAAAGTCCGGCAAGTTCCGGCGAACTTCCGACGAGTATTTTTACGGGGTATTACAAGTGTGTCAAACAACACCCTATCTTTGGACAGATTTATTATTCATACACAAATAATCAAATTATTAGGAGTCTTTGGGTATTACAAGTGTGATTAAATATGCATGTAACTACTTAATGGCTGAATTGCCTTTAGGTCAATCAGGGGCCTCGTAAGTCACAAACACAACTTTCAAATACACAAAATAAACTGATTTACACAGCAGATGCTGCTTTAGCAACATAATTGTTTCAATCAATTCATAAAATATATTATATTATTTATTCCTAATTAAATTCACTTTAAATAAATCAAATATGTATGCTCAATACATATTAAAACTATAACATCAACAATTAATTTCTGGACTCATTAAAATAATCAAGCAGTCCAAGAAAGTGCCAAATGCAGCGGAATTCCACAGGCAAAAATATGTCACCCAAAGAGACTATAAATTAATACACCAAATAATTATAGTCGAATTTGAATAAACATGTGCTGTCAAAATACATATTGTTGTAATCCAAATTTAATTGGACTATCAAACGAATCATAATGAATATTCGATTTTATAAAATCAGCACTAATGAATAAATAAATAAATATGGTTTGCGTCGGATTTAATAATCCATATCGTTGCAATTGCTTAAGTATACCCCAACATGATTCTATAAAAGAAGTCTAATAAAATAGATAAATAGATTAATAAACCAACGCCCATGCGATGAATGTGCTTGCAGATGGACATGTACTAATTCCATGCATAATCAATTAATAGTACCGAATGCTCCATCAAGATGCAATATCAATTAAGATTGACCACATCTCATTCCATAGAGCATTTTGATTCAAATAAATAAATATATATAAACAAACAGAGTTGCACAAATGCAATTATCTTCCCATTGCATATATTACTCATGATTTGATACACATATTCAATGAAATTATAATTGAATTGCAGTTAACTAATTGAACTAATTAATTATCCGATTTTAATTAAATAATTAGTTCCAAAATTATTTATAAATCCAAAATTAAGTGGATAAATAAATAAAACTATAAAGTAAATACAAACACAAGCAATCAATCCATTAGATAAGTACACTACATTGATGTAAATATCAACAAAAATTAATGTGTACTTCATTCCATTAATTAAGTATTAAATAAATTAATAATACTCATAATAAATAAATATGATATTGATCATTCCAAATTGTCACATCAAAATATACACACACGTGTTGACTAATGTGCAAAATTGCAATCAAGTTTCTTAGTGTAAATAAATTTTTCATCCAAATCGTTATGGGAATCAAGGCTCATTGATTACTCAATACTGTTATTAAAAATTGCGGAAAAGGATCTAATTCTTTATTAAGAAAATCGAACAAAAACTTTAACTCGTTTTGGCTAGGCTCAGCCCCTAACCACTCGAAACACAAAATATACACATACACACTCGAATCGCGACTAACACAAGCACACCGGCCACAACACCACGACTCACAACCACAAAACCCCCACACAGGAAAGTAACAGGCATACAGGAAACAGAAACCACAAGCCTACAGTTGAACGAGCCCCTTTCGGCTACGAACAACACACACACAGGGGGAAACTAGTGCCAAAGGAACTCCACAAACACAGGAGGAAAGGCACTGCACAAACAACCGCCGTGAACCGCCGTCGGACAGGAGAGTGAGAGAAAGGTCGAGAGAGAGAGAGGCTAGAGAGGGTGAGCTTTAGAGAGAGAGTGAGTAAATGTATCGAATAATGAATTGCGCTCTCTCACATTCCAGTATATATATGTGTGAATGGACGGACAGGATCAAAGCCCCAGATCGGACGGCCAGGGGCGTGGCTAAGAAAAAGACGCGGATCCTAGTCGGGTCGGATTAGGACGAGGGTCAAGGTCGGTAGGTATAAGGTCGGACAGTGGGTATGAATTCGGACGGTCCAAGCCGGGACTAAGTTGGGCGGACGGTCGAGGTCGGACGAAGTCGGACGGATGGTCGAAGTCGGACGAAGTCGGACGGATGGTCCAAGTCGGACGAGGTCGGACGGACGGTCCAAGTAGGACGGACGGTCCAACTCAGGACAGATCTCTGAGTCAGGAAGTAGTCGAGCGGTCGGTGAAGTCGGACAGGTCGCTAAGTCGGGACGCAACCGGACGGTCAGTGAGGTCGGGACATGGGCCAGGCCTGAATGCGCTCGGGCTGCGAGACGAGTGTGTATTTGTGTATTTATTTTTGGGGTGGACCATAAGGACAAAAAATCCAACAAATCCTCCACCTGACTTTTGGTCCGAATGGTCGGGGAACATCATCGCCCATTTTATTTCATTTTATATTACCTTATATTACCTTATACCTGCAACATAGATACATAATGTTAGTGAAAGAACATTAAATTAGCCTACCAACTACACTAAGTAGTATAAGACTAATCAAAAGTATCACAATGTATATATCTCATACAAGATACGAATTTACTTGCAGGCAAAACCTTAGTACCCATATCAGCTGGGTTATATTCAGACGGGATCTTCTCTAACTTTACTATGTCTTTAGATACTATGTCCCGAATGAAATGAAAACGTACATCAATGTGTTTAGTCCTATCATGAAACACAGGATTTTTACACAATTGAATTCCGGACTGGCTATCCGAAAAAACAGTGACAGTATGTTGCAAATAACCAATTTCAGTAATTAAACCCTTTAACTGTATATTTTTAGTATATTTACCAAAAACTAAACCCACATTGATTGTACCAGATAAGTATCTAAACACCCACTTTAAGGCATGCCAATGTTCTAAACCAGGATTTGACATATACCTACTTAAACAACTAATTGCATAGGCTAAGTCAGGCCTAGTGCTAACCATTAAGTACATTATGGAACCTATTGCATTAAAGTATGGCACATGCTTCATATATTCACAATCAGATTCAGATTTTGGACATTGGTCCCTACTTAACACAAAATTAGAAGCCATTGGAACAGATACAGATTTTGCATCACACATGGAAAATTTTTTAATAATTTTCGAAATATAGGAGGATTGATTTAAAAACAGTTTGAAATTTTTTCTATCTCTAATAATTGTCATGCCTAATATCACCTTGGCATCCCCCAACAATTTCATGTCAAAATTATCACACAAACACTTAATCACATTATCAATCAGCTTTATACATGGACTTATAATCAACATATCATCCACATAAATGAGAAGAAAAATAGGTTGGCCTTTAACAGTTTTAAAGTATAAACAATAATCAAATTTGCTTTTAGTAAACTCAAGATTTTTCATACAATTATCAAATTTGATATTCCATTGTCTAGGTGACTGTTTTAAACCATACAAAGACTTGTTTAACAAACAAACATGATTAGTTTTATTTTTATCAATAAAACCTTCAGGTTGTTTCATATAAATCTTCTCATCTAATTCACCATGTAAAAAGGCAGTTTTAACATCTAATTGCTTTAATTCCCAGTCATAAAAGGCAACTAAAGCTAACATGATTCTAACAGTGGTAAATTTGACAACAGGGGCAAAAATTTCATTATAATCTATTCCCTCCTTTTGAGTAAAACCTTTGGCTACTAATCTTGCTTTAAACCTAATTCCACTATCTTCTTGTTTAATCTTATAAATCCATTTACAATCAACAAGAGAACAATTAGGTGGTTTAGGGACTAGACTCCAAGTTTTATTATTATATAAAGAATCCATTTCTTCTTTCATAGCTTTTAACCAGTCTATTTTATTTTCAGAATTTATGGCCTCCCTAAAGGTCTTAGGTTCACTACCATCTAAATTCTCAAACACACTAAAAGCTAACGAAGTTAAATCAAAATCACCAAACCTACTAGGTAATCTAGGGACTCTCCTATCCCTATCTCTAGTCAATTGATAATTTTCTAGTTCATTTTGATCATTTCTATCAAAATCAGAATTATTATTATTCTCAACAGAATTATCAATTTCAGGCACATTGGAATTCATTTCAAAATTATTTTCAGGAGTAATTTCATTATGAATATCAGACAGACTATCATTATTTCCATCATTTCTAATATCAACAGAGTTATACTCAGAATTATACTCCACCTCATTTGGTGTACCAATTGAATCTACATTTTCAACATTTGATTCAGATTTATCCCACACAGATTTTTCAACATTTAAGCATGGCATTTCATTTTCATTAAACACAACATCTCTACTAATAATGGCCTTAAAACCGGGCCTAGACCTTAACCAAAGTCTATACCCCTTAACTCCCTCCGGGTACCCTAGAAAAACACACTTTTCAGCTCTAGGGTCTAACTTGTCATTATTAGTACGTATAAAGGCAGAACACCCAAAAACCCTAAGGTTTGAAAAATCAATATTTTTACCAGTCCACTTAAATTCAGGACACAAACCATTTAATGGAATTGAAGGTGATCTATTTATTATGTAAGCTGCTGTAACAACAGCTTCACCCCAAAATTTCTTGGATAAACCGGAAGAAGCCAAAAGGCTTCGAACTCTCTCTAAGAGAGTCCGGTTCATCCTCTCAGCCACCCCATTTTGTTGGGGTGTGTAGGGGACAGTTTTATGCCTTTTAATACCATTTTCTTGACAAAACATATCAAACCAAGAATTAAAGAATTCTAAGCCATTATCAGTCCTAAGACATTTTATTTTCTTTTCAGTTTGATTTTCAATTTTAACTTTCCAATTTTTGAAAGTTTCAAACACATCAGATTTGTTTTTTAACAGAAAAACCCATACTTTTCTTGAAAAATCGTCTATAATGGACAAAAAATACCTAGACCCTCCTTGTGTGGGCTCACTAGCTGGGCCCCACACATCAGCATGTAAATAGTCTAGAATTTGTTTTGAAAAAATTCTGTTGTTATTATTAGGGGTTTGGGGAAATTGCACTTTGTGGTGTTTACCATAAACACAGTTATCACAGAAAGCAACAGGTTCAAATTTTACATTTCCAAAACAGCCAGTTTTATGTAAAATTTCTAGACCTCTATTACTTAAGTGTCCTAGTCGTTTATGCCACAAATCACTATTCTCTAAAACAGAATTTACAGAATTTACAGGCACATTTATTGGTTCAGCGCAAGTAATATACAGATTATTACGTTTTTCAGCTTTAAACACGACTAAGGACCCCTTAGTAATTTTCATGCAATTACTCCCCCATTTACCCTCTAATTCTAAATCGGACAAAGCAGCACAAGATAACAAGTTATTTGATAAACCAGGAACATGCCTCACATTATTTAGTTTCAATACAAAACCAGTGCTAAATTTTAAATTTACACTTTCTATTCCAAGAACATTGGATACACTGTTGTCAGCCATCGAAACAGTACAGTTTTCTAAGGTTTTGTATTCACTAAAAATTGATTTTAAAGGAGTCATATGATAAGTACAACCAGAATCTATAAGCCATTCATTTGCACAAATATTCACATTTGAATAGTCGGTCTTAACAGCAAAAACATCATCACACATTTTATCAAGCAATGTCATATTGGCTACTTCACAAGTTTGCTGTTTTTGACTATTGTTACTGTTATTATTATTACTGTAATTTTTATTTCTTTTAGGGCATTCGCGTATAAAATGATTTGGGTCACCACAATTAAAACATCTTCTACCCCCTTTATTAGGAGTTTTAGATCTGTTTTTATTTCTACTTTTAGATCTATTTTTATTATTATTATTTTGGTTTTTGTTACTACCAAAATTATTTTTCTTATTTGATCTAAAAGGTGACCTACCCCTAACATACATAACTTCACCCTTACTTGACTTGTGAGTTTGTAAATCTAATTCTTTAGATTTTAAACCATTAATAACTACATCTAATGAAATAAAATCACGCCCATATTTAATGGCTGATTTTACATCAGAGTATGAGTTAGGTATGGCATTCAATAAAACTATAGCACTATAATCATCAATGTTTTTATCACCAGTAAGTTTAATATCTTGTATTAGTTTAGAAAAAACATCCAGATTTTCTTCAATTGACTTTGATAAATCAAGTTTAAAACTGAAAAAATTTTCTAACAAATACATTCTACTTGGTAATGATGTTTGAGTGTATAGTTCATCTAATTTATTCCATAATGCCAAAGCAGATTCTTGTTTGCCTACTTTTCTAATTACATGATCAGCCAAATGTAAGATTATAGTAGATGAAGCAATTTCATCCAATTCAACCCTCCTCTCAAGAGGAACTTGAATCGAATGATCAGGCTCCACTGCTTTAATCAACCTTTGAGTTACTAAAATACTTCTCATTTTTTGTTTCCAAATTGCAAAATCCATTTTTCCATCAAAAGGTTGAATACTAAAACCAGAATGACTAACCATTTTATTTATATTGAAAAACAGATTTTCAGTCAAATATTACTTAGTTTTCAGAAAATTATTTTCTAATTTTCACACAAAACAGAAACAAAAAAAAAAAAAAAAGATTTGGCAAAAGATCACACAGTAGAACAAGAAAATACAGATTATCACACACAACAGATAATCACAGCAGGCAAAGAATTAATCACAAGATATAACCTAACTATTTCAACATACACAAAACAGTACTTGTAAAAGATGAGTTTTAGAGATTACCCTTGAAGCACAGCAACAAAAAATAATATTCCTACAAAAAGAAAAGTAGGAACAGAGAACAAAAAAACGGCCTATTCTCCTTTTTGGAGAATAGGGGTTAGCAATGGTTAATCTCCAAGAAACAAAAAATTACAAAAATTTGTTTCTATTCTAACCAAAAGTTAGAATCACCGAAATTAACGCCAAAAACAGTGTTCTCCACAGATCCGACACAACAATGCAAAAAACAGACTAGCTTACAGATTTTATCACTAATTTTCAAACGAGAAAAGTTTGAATATTAAAGAATCTTTTTCAAAAAACTTTTAATATTTTCGAAAAACTTTTGAGCTAGACTCCACAGTAAAGAGATCCAAACGAATTTAACAGATCTAAAACCACACAGAGGCAACTATCCTGACTTATACTTTGTTTAACAAAGAAAGTTTGAAAACAAAACCGTTTTTTGAAAAATACAACGGTTTAGTAACAAACTAACTGAAACTTAGCCCAACTACCACTGACTATACAGATCTGAAGCGACTAAGACTATCTATTCACAGATCTCACTCGACCGAGGCTAAATTGAGCACAGATCGACTGTTATCTTGGCCGGTTTCAAACAGATCTAAAAGGAAAAGAACCGAACACTGAATAATAAGTCCGATTCAACCAAATCCTTTCAGATCTACACTATTTACACCAAAACTAACTAAAACCTAGAAGAACAAACGATTTTCTAAAGAACGAAAAAGGCACACAAAGCTCTGATACCACTTGTTATTAAAAATTGCGGAAAAGGATCTAATTCTTTATTAAGAAAATCGAACAAAAACTTTAACTCGTTTTGGCTAGGCTCAGCCCCTAACCACTCGAAACACAAAATATACACATACACACTCGAATCGCGACTAACACAAGCACACCGGCCACAACACCACGACTCACAACCACAAAACCCCCACACAGGAAAGTAACAGGCATACAGGAAACAGAAACCACAAGCCTACAGTTGAACGAGCCCCTTTCGGCTACGAACAACACACACACAGGGGGAAACTAGTGCCAAAGGAACTCCACAAACACAGGAGGAAAGGCACTGCACAAACAACCGCCGTGAACCGCCGTCGGACAGGAGAGTGAGAGAAAGGTCGAGAGAGAGAGAGGCTAGAGAGGGTGAGCTTTAGAGAGAGAGTGAGTAAATGTATCGAATAATGAATTGCGCTCTCTCACATTCCAGTATATATATATATGAATGGACGGACAGGATCAAAGCCCCAGATCGGACGGCCAGGGGCGTGGCTAAGAAAAAGACGCGGATCCTAGTCGGGTCGGATTAGGACGAGGGTCAAGGTCGGGAGGTATAAGGTCGGACAGTGGGTATGAATTCGGACGGTCCAAGCCGGGACTAAGTTGGGCGGACGGTCGAGGTCGGACGAAGTCGGACGGATGGTCGAAGTCGGACGAAGTCGGACGGATGGTCCAAGTCGGACGAGGTCGGACGGACGGTCCAAGTAGGACGGACGGTCCAACTCAGGACAGATCTCTGAGTCAAGAAGTAGTCGAGCGGTCGGTGAAGTCGGACAGGTCGCTAAGTCGGGACGCAGCCGGACGGTCAGTGAGGTCGGGACATGGGCCAGGCCTGAATGCGCTCGGGCTGCGAGACGAGTGTGTATTTGTGTATTTACTTTTGGGGTGGACCATAAGGACAAAAAATCCAACAAATACATATATTTGTATATTCTAAAGAATCCCTCACACGAAGAGACGCAAACGATCGCATGGACTTCCGTGACTGCATATTGGATAATTCAATGCCTCATTTTAATCTAGCCGTCATCCATAATATATAACACTAAACTCGTTATAATTGAATTTATATTAATTAACTAATTTTGATCATTTGATCAAATTGGTGTGCCTACGATTCGGTCACATTAATTGATCAAAAAATAGAAAATTATGATGTTTTTGTGCGCAAATCGAATTAAATATAATTAATCTAACCAAATATCCCAATGGTTCACTATGTAACTGCTCTGATATCAATTGTTAGAACTTGTCAGGAATTTAACTTTAAGTTCAGAAAATAAAACTAATTAGATCTAACCTTATTCCTCAGCATAGTCAGATTCAGATCTGCAAATTGATAGAGAGTTTTGTGTTCTTCAAGCCTATGGTGCAACCCCTACTGAGAAAACCGCTAGGGTTTCTGCCGTTATTCCCACGATTAGATATGGAAAGTAATGGATGTTGCATTTAGACCTGGGATCACAACCCTATTTATATCCCTTATTATTAATTGGCATCATCATCCAATTAATAAGTTACCGGGTTTCTGTATATTGGAGGCTCGCACTTACTAAACACATTTAAACCCAATAAATTAATAGATCACTTAATATAGGCTTAATCTGACAGCCCAAATAGTTACATTTAACCCACAATTAGATTTTTAATCCAACAATGTTATACAGCGGCGGCTCCAAAATATTTTATACTGGTTGCAATAATATATAAATTTAAAAATATAATAAATTATAAGACTCGGTTTATTATAGAAAAATAATAATATAATATTATTTTGTATATTTATATTTTAAAATATAAATTAATTATTTTAATTGAATTGAATTTTAATTATTTGGGTATTGATGATATTTTAAATTTTAAATAATTTATCTAATTTTTTTTTTATAAATGCCATTTTAAATTTAAGGGGACACTACAATTTTTTAGTGGTAGCACATTTATTAAATCATAAATTTATTTATTTATTTATTTTATGGCGTGAAAATTTGCAACGATTATCCGAAAATGCGTATTGGGTAAACCCTCGGCCGAACCTAAAGGTGGATCCACCCCCGATGCTATACATATTATAGTGAATAAATTGTAGCAATTTCGATTTACACATGTAAAAACTAGAAGCCATTTTCTAACTAAAAAAAACATGTAAAAATTGAAGCCATCTTCTAACTAAAAACTACATGAACTTATAGTAGATCATTGATCACTTAACATGGAGTAACATGCTCAATTTGAAAGAGAGAACTACAAATTGAATAAATAAAATTAAATAACATCCAACTATCCCCTAACTAAACAATTGATTCAGAATATTTTCACAATTTATTTTGGTATTGTATAATTTTGTTTACTTATTTTTTATCAAATGAAACTGTAATTAATTAAATGTAATATTTTAAATAAAAATTAAATATTGAATATAATATAAATATTTTTTTTTGAAAATTGAAATATTAAATATTAAAAAATTGGAGATGCAAAAAAAAAAGCTCAAATAAACAAATCTTAAATTAGTTAAATTTGAGAGGGTTTCGATTTTGTGTATAGAATTTGAATAATAGAAGTTTGAATTAGAATATTTATATAATGCAATATAAATAAATATTGATGTGATTTTTTTAATATAAAATTAATTTTTAGTATAATATAAAAATAAAAAAATAAATATTTGATTTAATAGTTTTGAAGAAAACAATCGATGAATTAATAAAATTTTGAAAAAAAACTTTGAAAAGAATACGATAAGAATAACAAAAATTATAAAGTATAAGCACTATTTATTTGTGTTTCTAAATATATTTTCCTATTATTTAAAAAAGAGTAAACTGTTTTTTTAGTGTCGTATCTTACATATTTTAGAATTTTAATGGACTCCATTTAAAAATAGTCTCATAATTTAAATTTTTACGCTAAAATGGTCATCTAGTACCGGACTTGTCATGTTGTCTGCCGTGGCCAACGTGACACTGGTGCGGCTGATATGCCATCGCCATGTAGATGTTACGCCAACGACATGTAGAAAATTTTATTTATTTTATTTTACAAAATATATTGGTAAATTATTTTTTTAATCTCATATTTGACCCCTTTATTATTTTAGAGTTTCAAATAGACTCTGTTTGAAAATAATTTAGCAAGTAAAAAGATTTCGCTAAAATAATTCTTCAATGTGTCACTGACGTGACGATGATGTGTCAGTTGTGTCAGCATCATATCAACAATGGTGGACCAACGTGGTAAATCCAGTATCGAATGACCATTTTAACGAAAATATTTACTTGAGAAACTATTTTCAAACAGAGTTTAAGTAAAACACTAAAATAATAAAAGGGTTAGATAAGAGATTAAAATATAATTTATCTTTTTTTTTAAAAAAAAAAGATATTTTAAAAAAATTTACTGTTAAAACTTTTTTATTTAATATAAGGTAAACTATTTTTTTAGTTTTGTATATAATATTTTTTTTTATCATTTTACGACTTTAAATGAACCATGCCTGAAAGTATTCCTGCAAGTAAATTTTTTTCACTAAAGTGTCCTTCGGTGCCGGACTCGCCACGTTGCACCACCGTTGCTAACGTGGCGCTGATCCGGTTGACATATCACAGATGTGACATGGGGTGACATGTCAGCCGGATTAGCGTCACATCAGCAATTGTGGGCCAACGTGACGAATCTGACATCAGAAAATTATTTTAGCGAAAAAATTTGACTTACGAAATTATTTTCTGACATTGTCCATTTAAAATGGCCTAATATGAGACTAAAATTACATTTTATCATTTACTATATTATATCAAATATATTATTATAATAAATTATTTATTACTCTTTTCATTCGGTAAAAATAGTCTCATTGGATCCGACGGAAAGATTAAAAAATAGGTGGTAATAATTAATTATTAAAATTTTATTTAATAAAAAAAAATATGATAAATTTCGCGGGAGTATTTCCAAAACAATCTAAGGGTGTGTTTGTTTGAAGGATTTTGAAGGATTTTCACTATTCATCCAATTTTTTCCTCCCAAAAACATCAAATCAAACACCTATTTTTTATTTTTTATATTATACTAAAAATCAATTTTACATTCAAAACATCACATCAAACCCTATTTATATCACATCATACAACTATTCAAATTCAAAATTTTTACTATTCAAATCCCAATCCAAAATCCGAACCCCCAAACAAACACACCCTAAATGCACCCATAAAAAATATGATAAATTGACCCGAACAATCTGAAATGGTCATAACCGGTAATCAATTAATTCATCCTCCGTTAACATTTTGGGCCTTAACACAGTAACATTTAATTGGTTAAAATAATAATATTTAAGTATTTAATAATACCATTTCCGTCCCGCTTAATTAGTTTTTTTTTTTTTTTCACCAAATTAATCTCGTTTTCTTTTAAAGTAATAATTAATCACTAATAATTTTATTTAAAATTTAACTATATTTTATAACTATTAACACTCATACCTTTAAAATTTATTCGATAGTTAAATTTGAATTTTAAATAATAAAATTATAATTTAAATAATTATTTGAAATTATATAAATAGATATTAATATAATTATTGAACTTTTAAATTAATTTTTTATGTAATAAATAAATAGTAAGTAATTAATTTGATATTTTTTTTTAAAAAAAATTAGTGAACAGTAAAATTTGAATTTGAATTTTTTTTTTAAAAAAAAATAATAATTACATATCTGAATTTTAAATTTTAAAATTTTACAAATTTTTTTGATATAATATAAATATATGTTACCATAATATTTGAATGTTAATGTCAATTTTAGTGTAAACTAAAAAATAAAAATAAAAATTTGATTTTATATTATATGTGTAAAACAAATTTTAAATTTGAATTTTTTTTTTCAGAAAATAAAAATAAAAAACATACCCACCAATCACATTTATTTTCATCTTCTTAGTGTGTTTGTTTGGAGGGTTTGGATTTTGAGTTGAGATTTGAATAACAAAAAATTTTGAATTGAAATAGTTGTATGATATAATTTAAACAGTTAATGCGATGTTTTGAATGTAAAATTAATTTTTAGTAATATAAAAAATGCAAAATAAATGTTTGACTTGATTTTTTTAAGAGAAGAATATTGATGAATAGTGAATTTTTGGGAAATCCCATAAACAAACACACCCGAACTCAATCAATAATTTTTGGAGTAAAATTTTTAGAAAATTTTATGTAAAATATTGCACATTTATCGATTTTTATTTTTTTTCCTTTTTTCGGGTTTTTTCTCATTCTTCTTTGGCCACTACGGTGGAGATTGAGGTATTTGGCCCCCCAAAAAAATTGAGGTTTTAGATCCTTCAAAAAATTATAAAAAAATTATTTATTTATTTTTATTATTTTTAATTGCTTGTATTATTTTATAATTGGTATAATATTTTTTGAAAATGAATTTTAATATATAAAATACTTAATATAAAAAATAATTAAATAAAAATTATTTCAAATTTTGTGTTTTGGTTATCTAATAAAAGATAATTAAAATAAAATTGCATTACAAATATTAAATCAAACTAATTAACTATATAATAGAATACTCCTTAAACTCTTTACCCAGAAGAAATGGACTAATCCCGGAAAGAGTAATAAATTGTAATATTATTTTTATATGATTAATAACATTAGTTTTTTTTTTTAAATAAAATCATATATTCCCTCCGTCCAAAAGATTTTTTTTATTTTTCCATTTTCGTCCGTCCTAAAACAATTGTCTTGTTTCCTTATTTAGTAGTCGTGGTCCCCACTTTATAACAAAATTATTTATACTTTTCCATACTACCCATAATTATTATTCTAAAATACTCTTTAAAATCCTTCAAAAAGCAAGGGTATTTTAGTCATTTAATTCTACTTTATACCACTTTCAATTAAATATTATTATTCCTTAATTCTCGTGCCCAACTCTCAATAAGACATTTCTTTTGGGACGGAGGGAGTATATAAATTTTAAAACTAGAATATGTATTTAAATATTTTAAAAATGATATTGTAATAAAAAATTTAATTTATAGAATAGAAAATTAAATTTTCTATAATAAAAGTAAGTAAAAAAATATATATTTTTAATTTATAATTAATATAAAATAATTTTATAAAATAGGTAAAATTTTAAATATAGATAAAAATATTTATTTTTAAGAAAAAAGATAGAAACAAATGAGTTGTTTTTTAGCGTATCTTACTTAATATATGATGTTATATATTATGTAGTTAATTAAGTTTATTTATAATTGTTAAAGTATATTTTGATTTAATAAGTCTTATCCAAAATAAAAAAATATCAACGGCTATCCGAATAATAAAAATATATATATATCAATTAAAATAGTATGAAAGACAAATATATATATATATATATATCAATTAGATTGGCCATCATTAGTAGAAATTAATTAATTATATTAATTGTGGGGGGACACCTTAGATAATTAACTTGGGGTGTGTTTGTTTGGGGGTTTGGATTTTGAGGTGAGATTTAAATATTAAAAATTTGAATTTGAATAGTTGTATGATGTGATATAAATAGGTGTTGATGTGATGTTTTGAATGTGAAATTAATTTTTAATATTATATAAAAAATAAAAAATAAATATTTGATTTGATGTTTTTGGAAGAAAAAAATAGGATGAACAGTGGATATCTAATCCAGTCACCCAAACAAAGACACCCTTCACGTCTCAGGAAAGTAGAGACAAAGCAAACAAAAACCTCTGCCAATGTATCTTTGTAAGTACGTACGTACGGTACTCTACCAATATTATTATTATTATTATTATTATTATTATTATTATTATTATTACACACACACATATATATATATATATATATATACATTTCGTCTATTTCAAGGCAAGGAAATATATAATCAAATCTACAACCAAATTGAAAGTGTTGTAAAATAATTTGTAGGATAGCAAATGAAATTATTGGATGTGTTTGTTTGGGGTTTTTTATTTGAATTATAAAACTTTGAATTTTAATAATTATTTTGTTTAATACTATAATATAAATATTAATTAATATAATATTTTAAATTTAAAATTAATTTTAATATAATATAAAAATGATATTTAATTTAATAATTTTTAAAAAATAATCATTAATAATAGAAGTAAAAAATCAAATCACTCAAATTAATACATCCATTAATTATCTGTAGAATAATAAGAGTGAAATGAAATCACTCAAATGAACTCACCAATTAGGTAAAGTATAATTAATAAATAATTAAGAAGTGTATTACTAAAAATAATTGTTATTTAGTAAAAATAATTATAAATTAATATTAAGATAAATAAATAGTTTAATTAAGATTAAAAAAAATTATAAAATTTAAAACTTATTAAAATGGATAATCATATTTTCAAAAAAGGAAAAGACAAGTTACGTGGGATAGACGAAAATAGAAAATAAAGACAAATAATGTGGGACAGGGGGAGTAATTATCTCTATTGTTAACTATTACTCCATCCGTCGTATAAAAATAAGTTTATTTGATTTGGATACTAATTTTAATCTAGTTTGTACTTTTTATCTTTTATAGTAAAAAATAGAAAAAAAAATGAGAAAAAGTTAAAAGTTGTATGATTTTTTACTGAAAAAACAAATATATCTTCACTTCCATATAAATCATTTTGACTAAATCAATTTCCTTATAATTCTTAGCTATTATTTTTCTTCCTATTAAATTTTCATCATAAATTATGTATTCCTTTCAACTCTTAATATTATTATTAAAAATATTTAAATACTCCTATTATGTTAAAAGACTTATATGCTTTTAGAATCCAAAATTTAATCAAATATAGAAAAAAAAAATTGTTCCACCGTTCTTATCGAGCATAATCACACGTGCTTGGTCGCCGATTTGTATAAAGTTTCAGCTAGAAATTCGTAGTTTGGCTTTTTCCCTCATCAATCGGATATCCTTTACACTTGGAATTATAAATTATTGGTAAGTTTTATATTATTTTATTTATTGTTTATAAGATTTTTAAGATTAATATGTTCTAATACATTGTTGATATTTTTTTTTATCGTAATATAGCAATGTAATTTTACAATAAAAAATCATCTTAATTCCAATAAAAGAACGAATAAAGTGTATAATCCAAAATTATTACCTTATGTATTAAAAATACCTATTTTCCGCAGAAACATCCTAGACTTCCACTGAAAATAGGTATATATATATATATATATTTTACATGAGATGAGTATTCTTGCAGAAATATACTATCGCTCTGTTCTTCCAACATTATTTTTCATTGTGATTCCCGAAAAATAATAATAATAAATACAAAATATTTTATACAAAAGTCAAAGTCAAAAGAACTTCAAATATTCATTTTAAAAAGTCAAAAAAATCATTACAAAAAGTCAAATATTCAACCTAAACTAATATATTTTATATTTTTGACACAATTTCACATACCGCATACCAAAAATCATTTTATCTAAAAATGTTGGGTAAACGGAGCCTATGTTTTCGCGAGGTCGTGAAAACACACTCTATTTTTGTGAGAAACAGTAAATTTTGAAGATAATTGTACCTACACAAACTCAAGTTGTATCTAAATAGGAATCATGTTGCACTTGACCCTCGCTAGACTTGTAGTTGTACTAGAAGAAACTTTTACTTCGATATTAAAGTCGAGATTTTTGAATTTCTATCGTATTCGGATGCAACTATACGTATACTTCAATAAGGATCACATATCTCTCAAATTATAAGAAAAATTCTCAATAATGCAACGTTATTCTTTATGCAAAATATAAATATATATATATATATATAACTAATAAAATTTTATATTTTAACGTAATATAAATAAGTATTGATATGATATATATAGTGTGTATACTTTTGATGTGAAATTTTAAAAATAATATAATAATAAATTTTAATTGTAGTAACTAGCTAAAAATAGTGTAAAGATAATTATCTTTGTTTTTTTGTGTGTAAAAGTAACGATATGATAGTAAATAGGTATTTGAAACAAATTTAAGATTCATAGTTATTAAAAAAGAAATGTATACATTAACCGGGATAGATGAAAATGAAAAGATGGATACATTAAGGCGGGACAAAAAAAATATTTATTTGTATTTTTAATTTGAGAGATATATATATATTTTATATTAGTTATTAGAAGTGTGTTCACAATGTAAAAAATAAGTTTTTGTTAAATTGTTAAATATTGATAAGCTTGTAGAATATATAGATTATGTTGATGTGTATATATTGGATATATATATATTTTAATAATATTAATCATAAAATATATCAAATATTTTTTATTAGGGTGTTTGAATAATAGTTTGTATTAGAATTTATATTTTACAGTATTTTTTTCAAAAATAAAAAAAACAAAAGTTTGCATGCGTTTTTGTGTTTAGAATTTTTTTATTATTATTTGTTATTGAAAATTTTAAAAATATTATTAAAATATTTAATTGTACTATTTTGTAAGATAAAATAATACTCCCTCTGTCCACTTACAATGTTTACATATTTCTATTTTGGAACGTCCAATTACAAAGTTAACATTTCATTAAATACTCTACTTTTTTCCACAAATACCCTTACTTTACATCACATCATTACTTTTACAAAAAAAAAAAGTAAGGGCAAAAATGTCATTACACAACTTTTAACTACTCACTATAATTAAAATACTATTATTTCTTAAATACCGCGATAAAAGTAAATGTCAACTTTCTAAGTGGACGGAGGAAGTATATTACTACATCATCCGGTAAATTTGACCAACTTTGTTTGCATATTTACAAAAAAATGAGATTAAATTTGATAGATAGAGAGAATATTATTAACAACTATGATTAAAATTTTGTGAGAATAAACAATTTCATAACTCATCCATCATATTTATCACTACCAGTAACTAAATTCCGTTTTAACTTTTATTTTTTCGATTACTTTTATAATAATTTTATATATGTAAACTATTATTAAGATTAAAAATTTTATAGTCACATTATATTTGATTGTTTAATTACATTTAAATTAACAAAATTATTTATGTTTTTTACATACCGATGATACCATCGTTTAAAACAAAAAATTAATTTTAAAATATAAAATATTCAACATAAAAACAGTAAATTTATTTTTATTTTTATTTTAATATATCACTAGATAAAAATAATTCAAATAATAATGCATTATAAATATTATATAAATTAATCAAACTAATTAACCATTTAATATAATATTCTTGAAATTTCGAATGCAAAAGAAAGAAGACCAATTTCATAGGATGGATGGAGAATTTGTTAAAAAGTTAATAGGGTTTGCTTCTTTTGATGGATTTAGAAAAAATTGATTTGAGTTTGGTATTAAAAGCGTTTGTTTGGGAGTTTGAATTTTGGGTTGAGATTTGAATAATAAAGTTTTTGAATTGAAATAGTTATATGATATAATATAAATAAATGTTGATTTGATGTTTTAAATGCAAAATTAAATTTTAGCATAATATAAAAAATAAAAAAATAGAGGTTTGATTTGATTTTTTTGAAGAAAATATCTTTTTTTATGAATAGTAGATTTTGGAAAGAATCTCCAAAGAAACACACCCATGTATGATGAAATATTTTACGAGAGAAAATAATTTTTCGAAAAAGGCAGAGTTCAAATAGTAGAAATATGTGATTTGGAAGCTAAATAAAAAAACACTAAGATTGTGTGTGTGTGTTTTTTTTTTCCTCTAAAAAACTATCACATCAACCAATTATTTTCTTTTCTTATATAATATTATATATATATATTACATTCAAAATATTACATCAATCTCTATTTATATCACATCAAACAACTATTCAAATTCAACTTTTTACTATTCAAAAATCCAAATTCAAAAACTAAAACCCACCGAATTATTTATATTTATTAATTATGTTTTGAATTACTAATTTTATACCTCAAATAAAATGGAAATGACATACTTAATAATAAATTTTGGATGTGGTACCCACACTAAATAATAATCATTATTATTATCAAAATTGACTTTAACCATTGCTGTAATATAATTTGTATATCTCTGAATATTGAAAATGATCTCTTTATTTTTTTTAGTTGATTAAATAATAATTATATTTTATTAGTTAGTAAAAATGTATAATAAATTATTAAGAAAAATAATATGATAAATAGTAAAAATTAATTAAATAAGTGCTAAAAAATAATAAAATAAATAGAAAAGTTAGTGACAAATATATTATTTATTGTGTATTTTTTGGATGGATATATTTTTATGTTATATATGAATAATTGTGTTAATAATATAAAAATTAATATTTTGTATTGAATTATTTAATTTTTATTAATGAATAATATATATATATATTATGTAGTGTATTGTATTAATATGTGTATAATATATTTTTTAATAATATTAATAGGGGTTGTACTATTAAAAAATACTAAGTGAACAATCTCAAATTATTTATTATAAATAAATTATATAAAAATTTTAATAAATAAAAAAATAATAACATAAATTTAATTTGATGAATAAAAAAATACTATTATTTATCGCTCTATAAAGGAGTTCTGTCAATAACAAGGGTTCAAGTAGTTCTTTATATATAACGGTTACTTTCATTAAAGTGTATTATATTATATTATTTTATTTAATCATATGTTTATTTTAATTTACTAAAATTTAAAATCGATTAAAGTCTATTATAATAATACACTAATAAAGATATATCATCAATCACACCTATCTTAGCCATATTTGCACTATAAATGAATGATAGTAGATAATGAAATAATAGATAAAAAGAATTGAATAGAAAATGAGAATTGATTTTTTTTTTTTTTAGAATTCAGTTTGAAAAATAAAAGTAGAGAATAAAATAATATATTAAAAAAAAATTGAATAGAGAATTAGAATTGATTTTTTTGTTTGGTGAAACAAAAAATTTAGATTGAAAAATATACAAAAATGCTAACGCATAGAGATAATATACTATATTACTAATTGAAAAAAAAAATAATCCGGTCACTAATTAATAAATTAGATAAAAAAAACATATATTGTATTTTTTATTTATCTTTTTGTTTGATAAGTTATTTTAACAATAATTTAAATATGATATTTCATCAAGTTTGTATAATATAAAAATTATAAAATAATAAATAATAGTAAAAAAGAAAAAATAACAAATAAATACAAATTAAATTGTAAAAGTTAAATATAAAAAAATAAGATAAATAAACAACTGTGACTCTCCCTATTTTATTTCTCTCAATTTTTCTGCATACAGGAGGAAAATAAAATTAGAGAATAAAAAATAATTAATTTTTTAACTTTCAAATTTTTTGTCGCAACAAAATAAGGGAAACGAAGAATATTTCAATTTTTCTTCCCAATTTCTCTGTACTAAACATCCCATAAAATTACTTCTACTTCGCTCCACGGTTTGCACCGCCGGTTCAACGGAAAACAGGCCGGTTCGAGCCGACGATTTATGTTCCAAACAAACTGGAACTGAAATTGAACCGGTTGAAACCGGAACCACCGGTTCGAAACCGATTGGCCGACTCTAGAACTAAAGTCCATTTCTAAGATAAGATCAGAAGACGAAGGGGAAAATAGACAGACCGTCTTGGTTGCGGCTGACCGAGATGCGTAACTGCTGGCGCTGTCGTTCATGAGGCTTTGACTGCATATGCAAAAAAACTGCGAGGCAACCCATAACAATCCAGTATACAGTAAGAAAACCCACTATTTCTAAAAGTTCCAATTGTAATTTGAGTAAGACTGGAAGACAATCGATTGAATCATTCATTTGATGTGAGAAAACTGGCTTTAAGTCTTATGGCAAGATTCATGAGCATTACTTTTATGGGCCTGAGTTGGTGCATAGGATTTGTAGCTTTAGTTTATTTATTTGATTGATTTATGGTTAATCCTACAAGAAAAGTAAGAGATATTGCAAGCATATGTTATTTATTTGATTAATTTTGTATTCCATATATATCTGTCCAGACAAGGCTATGTGCCATAATCCTTGCAAACATATTTGAGAAGTCTGAGGCTCGGAATCATCTATACATTTTTTTTTCGGCATCATCTCTCTTAACAGGGAATGCCTCCATATGGGCTTAGTTTCTGGATACTGCCTTGAATATTTACTATGCTCCATAATTCTGGTGTGATCTAATGTTAAAGTTTGTCAAATGAGGTACAATGTGCTTAGGGAATGGTTTAATAAGGTGTTTGGTGTGATAATGCTGTATCTTATTCTGCTGTGCAGGTAATGGCAATAGGTTTTCATGCCAGATTTTCGATATTTGGATCTACTCATGATTTTGAGCTATTCAACTGCAACTTCTTGAGCAGAAGAGAGGTTAACTAAAATTTCATCATTGTTATTTTCTTCATTCATGTGAAGTGCTGTAGTGTACTTTATAGGATTCTTTTGTTGCATATGCACTTCCCCTATTATGTTGATCTTTAAAATTTGATGTTTGATACAAACAACCAAATCAATGAATATTCTCAAGTTTTTTCAGTACAAAAGACCAGAGGCAAAGATTATCCCCCAGTACACCCATAAAAGCAATAAGGAGTACGGAGGCAAATTGTTAGAGTTGAGTTCTGATTCCAAGTTCTTGCAGAAGTCTAAAGTGCGTCAGCTGGTTAATCACCTCCATTGGTGTGCTGCAGAGGGGCTTCAGACAGAAGTAAGGATAATTCATGGTTATGTTGTGAAGTCAGATTTTGATGATGAGAACATGCTGATGTTACTTAATCATGTAATGTATGCTTATCTGAATAGCTCAGATTTTAAGTCTGCAAAGTTACTGTTCGACTATATGCCTAGGAGAAATGTGTTCTCATGGAGTGTCATGATTGGAGGATTTAATGAGCAAGCACTTTTCCAGAATGGGTTATATCATTATTGTCAGATGATGGATGATGGAATGTGGCCTGATGGATTCATGTATTCTGCTGTCTTGCAATCGTGTATCGGTATGGATTGTATGGATATAGGATATGCATTGCATGGTCAGATCATTGTTAGAGGCTTTGGGTCTCATGTTGTTGTTGGTACTGCACTGCTCAACATGTATGCAAAGTTGGGTAAGGCTGATGAAGCCTACATAGTGTTTAGTTATATGGATGAACATAATGATGTCTCTTGGAATGCAATTATATCAGGACTTACTGCTAACGGCCTGCACATGGAGGCTTTTGACCATTTTTTGAAGATGAGATCTCAAGGGTTTATCCCTAACCGGTACACTCTGGTTGGTGTTCTGAAGGCTGTTGGGATGCTTGGTAACATTGACAAGGGAAGGCAAGTTCATAAATGTGTATCTGAATTGGGTATGCAGAATGACTATTTTGTTGGAACTGCTCTAATTGATATGTATTCGAAATGTGGTGACTTGCAGGAGGCAATGTCTGTGTTTGACATGAACTTTGCTGATAGTGGAGTTAATGGACCTTGGAATGCGATGATAAGTGCTTATTCACTGCATAAATGCAGTCAACAAGCTTTGCTATTATATATTGAAATGTGCCTAAAGGGCATAAAATCTGACCTGTACACTTACTGTAGTTTGTTTGATGCAATTGCTAATTTGAAGTGCTCAAGGTTGGTGAAAGAAGTACATGGCATGGTTTTGAAGTCTGGCCATGATTTTATGAATCTTAGTATCGAAAATTCAATAGCAGATGCGTATTTGAAATGTGGGTCTGTTGAAGGAGCAAAGAAGATCTTTAACAAGATGGAAACAAGAGACATTGTATCCTGGACAACATTGATTACAGGTTATTCTCAGTGCTCTAAATGGGAGGAAGCACTGATTACATTCTCTCAGATGATGGAGGAAGGGTTCACACCAAATAGTGTTACTCTTGCCAGTGTACTTACTGCATGTGCCAATCTATGTTATCTTGAGTATGGTCTTCAAGTCCATGGTCTTTCGTGCAAATTAGGCTTTGAATCTGTGAGATATGTAGAGAGTGCTCTAATTGATATGTATGCTAAGGGCGGAAGTATAAAAGAGTCAGAAAAGGTGTTCAATCGGATCATTGATCCTGATGTTGTCTCATTCACTGCGATGTTATCAGGCTATGCCAGCCATGGTTTGGCGTCCCTTGCAGTTCGTCACTTCAATAGAATGAAACAACTGGGTACTAAACCAACTGCTGTCACATTTCTATGTGTTCTTTTTGCATGTAGCCATTCTGGTCTTATTGAAGAGGGTCTTCAATTCTTTTGGTCAATGGAGAAAGACTATGGAATTGTGCCCAAAATGGAGCACTATGCTTGTGTTGTTGATCTTCTTGGTCGTGTGGGTCGGCTTGCTGAAGCTTTTGAATTTATAATGAAAATACCTTCTGAACCAGATGAGATGGTATGGCAGAGCTTATTGGCTGCATGCAGGATACATGGCAATGTTGAATTTGGTGAAATCGCGGCCAAGAAAATTCTAACACTTCGTCCAGAATATTCTTCTACCTATGTTCTTTTATCTAACACTTACATAGAAACTGGGAGTTTTAAAGATGGGGTTGATATGAGGAAAGTGATGAAAGAGAAAGGTGTTAAAAAGGAACCAGGATACAGTTGGATATCTGTGGAAGGTAGAATCCATAAATTTTATGCAGGAGATATGGGACACCCGCAGAAGGAAGACATCTATTCCAAATTAGAAGAGCTGAGGGGAAGAATGAAGGATTTGGGCTATGTACCAGATTTAAAATATGCATTACTAGGTGAAGATTGAAATGAGAATTTCGGGATCGTTACTGACAATGATTGCACATCTTCTTGTTTAGGGCACTTAAGAATCATGGATATATGAGAAAATGATGCCAATGCTTATGCCTTTTCTTCACGTTATTGTTTTGGTTGAATATATTCACATTCTCACATAGCTGTGTGCGCCTGAATTTAATGAGAGATTACTGAGGAATCTCTAAGACTTATAAGACCATCTCTCACACTGCAGATAAGCAGTTCTTCCATGTCATTGTCTATTCAGTAAAGTTTGACCACTTTTGGTATAAGTTAGAGTCAGGTATGCAAACATTTCACTTCTTTTACTTATCTAATGTTGTGTATTGTTGGGTACATTTGCTTATCCAAATTAATGGTCCTTTCTAATTGTAACAATTTCCAATTTTCGGCCATCAGGTTCAGAATTCAACTGCATGTTTTGAAATAAATTAGTATCATGGTTTCCTTGCATCTGCCGAAGATGCTTACAGATTCAATGATCTGGGCAACTGGTGGAGCCTAACACAAAAGGATATTACGCCCTGTGATTTCTGAATAAATATGAAACGACTTTGATAGCTTCTTTGCTGGTGAGGTTGCTTTCATTAAGTTTTGTTTATTTATGTTGAATAACGTCCCACATTGGATATGATGTGGGAACTCCCTTGGCTTATAAGGGTGAAGGGCCTAATACCAATTGATTTTAGGTTGAAAATCTGGATCCCTTCTTAACATGGTCAGAGCCATTGGTGCCTGTATTGGTTATTGATCTTGTATGAATTTTCGAGATTATCTCGAGAAGGAATGTTGAATATTATCCCACATTGGATATGATGTGGAAACTCCCTGGGCTTATAAGGGTGGCTGTGCCACTCCACCTACTACCACTTGATTTTAGGTTGGAAGTCTGGATTCCTTCTTAGCAATTTATATCATATTGTTTGCTTCTTTTTTGTCATCTGGAGTCTAAATTTGGTTCCTTGGTTATTGAACAGTGGGTTGAATAGACGACAAACTTCAAAACTGTGCTTCCAACTTCAAAATCACAAAGGTATTTCTACTTTTACAATTAATATTTGACTGTCATTCTTTGGGACACTTTAAGTGGGAAATCTGATTGCTATGTACACTCCACTGAGCTTAAGATTTCAAGGTCAATTTATGTTTTTCTGTATTGGATTAATCATTAAAGTTTTGCCAACATTGTGCAGGAATATTTTTTGGACTATAACTTACAATGACCGTCACTTTTTCGAAATGCAAAGAGCATATGGTAAACTGATGATGACTTTCTTTTCCTATTTTATCTATTTATTTTTAATTGTGGTAGATATTAAACTTGGTTATTCTGCAGTTTGACTTCTAATGTAATGAAACGTTTCTAATTGCGATTTTTCATTTCTCTTCATTGCTTGCGGTTATCCAACTTTTGTATTTGGGAAATCTAAAATAAATGTTTGGAATGAATGAGATAAATGCTTGAATTTGTTGTTTTCCTGAAGTCATTCTTCCCAAATGTGTCATAAATTGAAGAATCTTGAGTGCAACCTCCGCTCGATTCATTCTACTACCATCAATATGTTGTTTTGAATTATTACAATGCTTGCTGATAAAGGTGTTTGAATCTTGGCTATCTCATTTGCTTTCTTTTCTTCTATATAATATCCTACAATAATGTTACATGAATTTAATATATGTTGATGTTAGCTTTTCTCATATATTTTCTATCTGAAATTTATTTTGTTGCATACAGACCAAAACAACACTGCATTCAAGTAAGTACCAATTATATGACTCCGATAAAAAAAAAAGTACCAATTATATGACCCCCTCGTGTGGCTGAGTGGACATTTGACTTTATCACTTCATCGGTTATCCTTCAGGTATAGTTATGCTTCTCCCTTAGGTATTGTACTGACATTGTCGATCCTTCTGCCTCACACCATTTACATACTTTTTTTCCTATTACAAAGATAATTCGAAAATATATCTATTAATGTATATATATCATTAACATCTATATTCTGTGTATTGCAAATTGATTTGGTGATTTTGAGAATAAAGATCGTGTGCTTGCTCAGCACCAATATCTCTAGACTATAGTTTTGCCTGTCTTGCTGTCAATAACATTCTCCATTGTCATGCTTTTATAGTAAGTCTTCCCTCAACAATGCAACAATCTAATCCCCTCTGACTAGAAATTAATATTTATTGCTCCAACATGTTTTGAGTTATTTTTAAGACACAGACAGAGACATGTATGTAGGTAGGTAGTTGTTCTTTGTCTTTTAATATTAATTAAATAAAAGTGTGGCAAGAAGCATATTGAAGTTCACGGCTTTGGCATTTGTGTATGTACATATACATATATATATATGTATGCATCATTCTCCATCAATATATAATTGTGCATTGTAATCGATAATTATCAATTATTGTGTTTGATACCATGGGGAGGGTTGATCAGATCAGTCTCTAAAGACTTTTGTGGGTGTAAATCAAACCTCACTTTTATTGAAGTCAATAAAACTGTAGTGTGTATGTGTTTGCGCTTGTTTGTGATTATTAGCTTTTCATATTTTGTTTAGTTGATAGATCAACTTTTGTATTTGGAGTTTCCAGAGCATTGCCCAGATGGATCTATGGACTATGGCATATCATATCGTATGGTTCCATTCCTCTCTCTTTCCTTCTTTCTCTGTGCTATTTCCTTTGTTCTTATTTGAGTTTTTGGTGTAAGAAATGATGTAACTGAATTAAATTAAAAGTCTCCGGTTGTTTGGGCAAAAACTTCGACCCAAAAGGAATAGAAGAAAAGGTATAAACCCATGTCTATTGTTTTAAAAATAGAGATAATAGAGTAAGTAGAGCACGAACAGGCACCAACAGCGTGTTTCTCTGTTTCTCTCCAGTTCAGCTGCCGCTTGGTTCTTCTTCCTTGAAAAGTTCTTCCGCTAAAGCTCCCCATTTGGCTTTCTTTTTAAAGTAAGTATGATTAATATTAGATAAATAATATTTTATAATTTCTAAACCCATTTGTTGATTCTTTGTGATATTTTTCAAATTATTTTTAAATGGATTTTTTATACAAGTGTTAGGTTTTGTTAATTCCTTTATAATGTTCTCCAGGGTTATGGTATTTTAAGTTGAAAATTGTAGAATTTGTGAAATGGGTTTGCAACCCTAAATTTTCCCCAACCTAGTTTATCAATTTTGGGTAAAAGATACGTGATTATTTTAAATATTTTGATTTTGGGAGTTAGGTTATGTCTATCTGAATGGACATATTATCCAAATATTTATTTGGCAAAATAAAGTGAGATTATTAAACCATTGTGATTTTTAATAAACTACTTTTTGCTTGGTTATTAAATGAGATTGTTGTTGGACGAAAATAGTGTTTTACGAGCAAATTTGAAAGCTCATTTAACTTTCGTTTATATTACAAAGCATATTTATTTGAATGATGTTTTTATCGATTAGTTGGTTAAAAGTTAGCAATTGAAATATTTTGAGTTGAAAGCTCTTTTAAGATTTGCCTTAAAACATGAGTATGGGGTCAAATTGATAATTGAAACTATCCGTCGAGTTCAATCAACTCATCGATTGTTTGGGATGCAAGAGATAGCCTTTCACCTATGTGCTTTCTAAACACGTAAGGGTATATCGGTATTTTAGGATGACTAGTTAACCTCAAACTAGAATTTGAATGGATTAGGCCGAGGGATCGAGATGGCGGATTCTTTTTCGGGTGAATCCTATGTGTCTGTCATTCACGATGGAATGGTCTTTAGACCGTCATCCGTGATGAATTGTGTACAATCCCCTCTTGGTATGTTATATTGGAGACTAGAGGGTTTGACTATTTAACGCCCATCGCAAATTAATAAATAAATTGACTTACGTGTACTTTGGGTTTCAAACCCTTATGTACCTATTGTGGAGCTTTTCTTGAGGGTTGTGATCCTATGTTTATTATGTGACGTGTCATGCGAAATAATAGGGTTGAAAAACCGGGTCAAGCCGGCCCTAATTGAAGCCTAGTGGAGTTTTCTTCGTGATGTGTTCATCATCAACCATTATTTGAGAATTAAAAAGGATATATAAAGGAGACGCATATGTGACATTTCATTCAAATTATGTTTTTCAAATGATTTTGTAGTATTTACAGGTAAATCATGGCATATATCGTAGCAATTTATTTTTAATTAATTGTGCTTACTCAACCGTTGTGCTGATACTCTTTCTACAAAATTTTTGTAGGTGATAGTGCTTCCGTTAAGCCTAATTGATGGTGCTTCCACTAAGCCTAATTGATTCATTGGGGGGGGGGGGTGTCATAAATTTTGGGAGAAAATAATAAAATTGTATTATTGATCATCAAAATAAAGGGGCCTATACATAAGCAATACAAAACGGACGCGATAAATAAATAATACAATCTCATTATTTTCCCCCAACATATCTAACATGGTATCAGAGTCCATTTTTCTCATGTCGTAGATATAGCCTACCAACTATTGTTTCTCCGGGTACATTAACCTGGATTGTACCTGAAGGCCTTATGATTTTGAAATCATGCATTTGCAAGTCTGTCGTTTTGCAATTCTATATGCTATTTGCCATCTGCCATCTGTCCGATGCATGTGTGCAATATGACATTTTTCTGAGATCTGTCTGTTAGCCCGTTTCGGGGAAAATAATGGAATGGTATTATTGATTATCAAAATAAAGGGGTCTATATATTGACAATACAAAACAGACTCGATAGACTCAAATCTAAGTAATTTAATCTATGAATAAAACTAAATTTAAATATAAATCTACTAAATATAAAATTGAATATCTAAAATATCTCAACATTCCCCCTCAAACTCAAGTGGTATAACATAAACCAATTTGAGTTTGACAAGAAAGTTGAATATAGACAAGCAAATAAAAATAACAATTGACTCTCCATCGGAATCGAAAATAGTTGACTTTCTACCGGAGCCGAAAACAGTTGACTATCCACCGGAGCAAAAAACGACATGATTTTCCACCGGAGTCGAAAACAGTTGACTTTCCACCGGAGCTGAAAATGACATGACTCTCCACCGGAGTCGAAAACAGTTGACTCTCATCTGGAGCAAAAAATAACATGACTCCCTACTGGAGCTGAAAATAACATGACTCTCTACCGGAGCTGAAAATGACATGACTTTCCACCGGAGCCATAAATGATATGACTATCCACCGAAGCCGAAAACAGTTGACTCTGAACCGGAGCCGAAAACAATTGTTCTCCACCGGAGCCGAAAATAATATGACTCTCCACTGGAGTTGAAAACATTTGACTCTCCACCGGAGCCAAAAACAGATATATCGCAAACATCAAATAGATCGCGCGCAGCCAACAGACAAGCAGCGGACAAATGACAGATCGTAGACAGATTTCAGGCAACAAACAAGCAACATACAGATGACAGATCGCAAATCGCAGAAAAATTTCAGATTGCACGCAGACATCAGATAGATGGTAGATAGCAGACAAATATAAAAGACAGATTTGCAATAAAACAAACTTGCAAACATCAAATAGATCGCACGCAGCCAACAGACAAGCAGCGGACAAATGACAGATCGTAGACAGATTTCAGGCAACAGACAAGCAACGTATATATGACAGATCGCAGATAGAAGAAAAATTTCAGATTGCACGCAGACATCAGATAGATGACAAATAGCAGACAAATATAAGAGACAGATTTGCAAAAAAACAGACTTGCAAATGCATGATCTCAAAATCATAAGACCTTCGGGTACAATCCAAGTTGAATGTACTTGGAGAAACGCGAGTTGGTAGGCTATATCTACGATATGAAAAAATAGGCTTTGATACCATGTTAGAATTTTTGGAGGAAAATAATAAAATTGACTTATTGATCATCAAAGTAAGGGGACCTATATATAGACAATACAAAATGGATTCGATAGACTCAAATCTAAGTAATTTAATATATGGATAAGACCAAATTTAAATATAAATCTACTCAATCTAAAATCGAATATCTAAAATATCTCAATAAGGGAAAACTAGATTATCTCATCCCTTAGGATGCTTTTGAAATCAATTACTAATGTTTTAAGTATTAAGACCTTTATAATTAATTTCGGCTTACGCTTTTGATGGCCCGACTGGTTGTAGCCTATGTGGGAAGTTTCATTCGGGAGTTTGTTGTGATGGCCAGTCCCTCGTTTGTTACTATTGCCATGAGTCGAGACATGTCAAGAGGTTTTGTCCTAAGTTAGTTGGTACTCCGCATGCGATTGAGAAGGCTCTGGCTCTGCAGTAGTAGGGTCGTATGTCGCTTTATGGCACCTCAGCGTGTGAGATAATGAAGAAATGGCTAGAGGGTCACATCAATGTCATGACGAGAGGTCAAGCTGTGGAGAACCGATGAGACGTCCTAATTGGTACGTTTTTGGTGATTTCTTTGCCCGTGGTTATTCTATTTGATTTTTGTTGCATCCATTTCTTTCATATCGAGTAGATGTGTTAAAAAGCTAGAGTTAGATTCTCAAGTAAAGGTTTCGGTAGAGATATGGCTACCTCTAAGCGAGCTGGTGCCTTATGTCATGGACCGAATCTGTGACCGAGAAGGAGCCAAAACCCGGAGGCTAGTTCGGAACCTTTTGGATAAAACTAGAACTTGTATGGAGTAGTTGAAGGTTGGTAGATGGTTGGTAGAAGATGGTAGTTGGGTGTTGGTAGATGGTTGGTGGAAGATGGTAGGTGGGGGTTGGTAGAAGATGGTAGTTGGGAGTTGGTAGATGGTTGGTGGAAGATGGTAGGTGAGGGTTGGTAAATGGTTGATAGATGATAGGTAGATGGTGGTTGGGAGATGATCTTAGCCATTGGATTGATTCGATCTTGACCGTCCATTTCAAAATGGACTTGTATAAATAGGTGATAATGCTCATTTGTAAATCATCAAGTTGAGAGCAATAACAAATACTTTCCCTCACTATTTTCTCTCTATATGATTCTTGAGTGTTCTTAATCGTGTTCTTGAGTGTTCTTGAAGGTGTTCGAGGAAAGGTTGTACTAGCAACCTCTAAGTGTCCGAAAGTTGCTAGGCCGCACGGAAGGTGTTCGAGGAACCAGACGGTCCGTGATAAGTGGTATCAGAGTCTTGTTCGAGCCTAAGACAGTGAGGGATGACGAGTGACGGTTCCAACTTGACGAATGTGAACGAGGGTGGCAATGAAGGAAAGCACAACCGGAGGAACAAGCGTGGTGTCTCCATTGATGTCGTAATTGCATTGGAGTCAAGGATTGAACGAGTGGAACAATTCTTGGGCAGAAATTCCGAAAAGATCGACGAGGTCATTCAACGTCTCGAAGAGGTCAAGAACGAGTTGCATGAAGAATTGGTGAAGTCTCTCGCGGAAGGAGTAGACCAATGCCAAAATGGGGTGGAGAAAGTTACGAGGTCACTTTATGCTGAGATGGTCAAACTCAAAGAGAAGATGGCAGCGTGCCGTCTCGAGTTGGCCCAACGGGAGAAGACGATTGTTGTAGAAACGTCCGTGATGCAAGAGGAGCTTGCAACACTTAGAGCGGAAATTGCGGAATTGCAAGCTCGTGGTCCGATTGGAGGATAGTGGTGGCACCTAGGGTGGAGGTGCCACGCCCGGAGTACTACTTGGGAGTTCGGAAAGGCCGGGTAATTGATATATCTATTTTTGATGTGGAATGTTACTTTAACAATATAGGTGTCGTGGGGGATGCCGCCAAAGTACACATGGCATCATTATTTTTAAAAGAATCGATGCTCATTTGGTGGAGGCGTAGGAGCGAACTTGCCTAAGATGGTGAGGCCATCACGACGTGCGCAATGTTCAAGTCCGAACTCAAGGTGGAGTTTGAACCGATGAGGGCCGAAACCGAGGCAAGGGTCAAGATCCGTTGGTTGACACACCGGGAAGGACATTTGAAAGAATACCTTGATGAATATGCTAAGTTACTATTAGAAATCCCATTGATGACCGGAGAAGAAGCATTATTCGGGTTTACAGAAGGATTGAGGCCATGGGCCAAGGAGCGGGTCGTCGATAAGTGCACGAAAACTGTGAATGAAACAATGAAATATGCTTTACGATTGATTGAGTTCCAACGGAGGGAACCAAACAAGAGAGACGACGGGTGGAGAATGATCTCGGACATAAGTGGGGGAGATGCGCCGAGATTCATCCCATGACCTCCCCGACTCGAAAGTGAACTTCAAGTACCCAGGGCTGCAGTGAGAGATTTTTCCAAACTGGGACCAAGGTATGGGGGTTGCTTTATTTGTCAATCAAAAGAACATTTTGCAAGGGGTTGTCCGAATCGGTTGAGTGTTGCTGCGGTGACCGAGGACACTAACCAGACGGAAAAATGAGTGGCGTGCATGAAAACGGAGGGTGATGGCGAAAAACATCGAGGACGGATGTACATGAATGTCGAGATCAATGGACGGTCGTACTTGTGTTTACTCAACCAGGGGCGAATACAAATTACATGAGCAAAGAAATAACTCATAAGTTGGGTTTGCAATGGGTGTCGTCAGATGGCCGATTCAAGGGAGTAAGTAGTGCATGGACGGACGCCTTTGACGAGAGTGGTAAAGGATGTGCCAATCAAAGTCGGAGATTGAAAATGTACGGTTAATTTCAATGTTGCCCCGATTGACGATTATTTGGTGTTCCTTGACATGAGATTCATCGAGCAAACCAACTTAGTAATGATACTGCACTAGGACAAATACACTATCATGGAAGGAAACATGCCGTGCGACATCACCGTATACTGGGAGAAGGAGTTGACGCCAAAGCAACTCGAAAGAGGGTTGAAGAAAGATGATCTGACATTTGTGGCTATCTTTAGCAACGAGGATCTCCCAAAGGTAAAGGAGGCCGTCGCGCCACCTAAAGAGTTGGAGGACGTCCTCAAGGAATTTAAGAATGTGATTCCAAACGAGTTACCGAAAGAGTTACCACATTGACAAGCGTTTGACCCCGCCATCGACTTGGTGGAGAGTGCAAAGCCGGTTTCTCGAGCACTATACCGGATGTCGCAATTGGGGAATCTTTGGAAACAAAGTTCATTATCCCGTCGAAGAGCACTTTAGGTGCACCGGTGCTCTTTCAAAGGAGGAAGGATGAGAGTCTCCTCATGTGCAATAACTACAAAGTGCGGAACAAGTTGACGATTCGGCACGAGTCGGAGTATGGCAAACCATGTCGGACACTTACGAAGTGTGTTGCGAGAGAATCAACTATATGTCTGGAGAGAGTTCGGAATAGACGAGGTCAGAATCTTGGGGCGTATTGTGGACAATAGAAGAATTCGAATAGAGTCAGGAAAGAGCAAGGCGAGCGTGGAATGGGAGGCGCCCAAGTCGCCTACGGAGAAAAACGAGAGTACCGGGAAGAGCCCGTTCTAGATTGTGCTCGGTTTCCATCCAAAGACTCCGAAGAATTTGGTGAGGGCGTACAAAGGACCGAGTTCACCGGTGTTCCACTTTGCCAAGGGTTGGCAGGATCGGATGAAGGTGACATAACTATATTAGGAGAAATACCAAAGACGGAAGTGGGCGGACCAGAAGCGGGTGTTTCAAAATTTTGAAGAGAGAGACTTACCGTTGGTAAAATTCTACCAACATGGGTGTATACAAGGAGTACACAAGGGGTCAATGAGACAATACAAATGCCTGTTATTGATCGTGAAGAAAGTAGGCGAGGTGACGTACAAGGTGGAGCTACCTGAGGGCTTGTCCCAACTTCACCCGGTGTTCTATGATAGTAATCTCGAGCTTTACTATATGAATGATCGGGACCCAGGTCGGAGTATATCGACAAGAGCACCACCCAGGATGCGGACGATATTCGACAAAGTAGCCAAGGAGATATTGGCGGATCGGCCAGTGCACTACGAAAATTGTCCGCCGTCAACAGAGTACTTGGTGAGATGGCGAGGCTTGCCCGTGGATGAGACGAGTTGGGAACCGGCGGAGAAACTTTGGAGATTCAAAAACTTGGTGCATGAGTTCAAGGCATTGAGGACAATGCCTTTATCAAGTGAGGGAGAATGTCACAGACCAAATCCGTGACCGGAGATGATCGAGAGAAGGAGTCAAAACCCGGAGGTTAGTCCGGAACCTTGTGGATAAAACTAGAACTTGTATGATGTAATTAAGGGTTGGTAGATGATTGGTAAAAGATGATAATTGGGGGTTGGTAGATGGTTGGTGGAAGATGGTAGGTAGTGGTTGATATTCGACAAAGTAGCCAAAGAGATATTGACGGGTCAGCCAGTGCACTACGAGAATTGTCCGCCGCCAACCGAGTACTTGGTGAAATGACGAGGCTTGCCCGTGGACGAGACGAGTTGGGAACCGGCGGAGAAACTTTGGAAATTCGAGGACTTGGTGCATGAGTCCGAGGCATTGAGGACAATGCCTTTATCAAGTGGGGGAGAATGTCACAGACCGAATCCGTGACCGGAGATGACCGAGAGAAAGAGTCAAAACCCGGAGGCTAGTCCAGAACCTTGTGGATAAAATTAGAACTTTTATGAAGTAGTTGGGGGTTGGTAGATGGTTGGTAGAAGATGGTAATTGGGGGTTGGTAGATGATTGGTGGAAGATGGTAGGTGAGGGGGGGGGGGGGTTGGTAGGTCGTTGGTAGATGGTGGTTGAGAGATGATCTTAGCCATTGGATCGATTCGACCTTGACCAGACGTGCAGATTGATTTCGAGAACGAAATGTCCTAAGGGGGGATGATGCAATTTCTTGTAAAATAAATTTCCAGAAATGCGTCGGAACTTTCTGGAATCCGAGCCGGAGTCAGACAAATTTTATTTTGAGGCTTAATTTGTTTTGAACTTTGATGTAAAAAAGAATATAATTGTATGAAATTAAAAGTATTTGGATATTTGGGCGAAACATTGGGCCCAAAAGAAATAAAAAATAGGTATAAGCCTATGTATATTATTTTAGAAATCAAAAGAATAGAGTAAGCCGAGAACAGGTAGGTGCAACAGTAGCGTGTTTCTGTCCCAGTACAGCTGCCGTCTGGTTCTTCTTCATTGGAAAGTTCGTCCACCAAAGTTCCTCCATTTGGTCTATTCTTTTAAGTTAAGTGAGATTAATTTTAGATAAATGTTATGTTATAATTTCTAAACCCATTTGTTGATTCCTTTTGATAATTTCCAAATGGATTTGTTCTAAAAGTGTTATGTTTTGCTATTTTTTTTTTTTTTTTAGAAAGTTGGTTATAATGTTTTTTAGGACTTGTGTGAAGATTACTAGTTTATGAATTTTGGGGCAAGGATGTGTGATAATTTTAAATATTATGATTTTTGGAGTTAGGTTATGTCTATTTGGATATTGTTTAAATATTTATTTGGCAAAATACAATGAGCTTTTAATAAACTCGTTGGATTTTGAATACTTTACTTCTTGTTTGATTATTAAATGAGAATGTTGTTTTAGAGAAATAATGTTTTATGAGCAAATTTGAAAGCGCTCATTTAACTTTCACCTTATGTTACAAAACATGTTTATTTGACCGATGTTTTTATCGATTGGTAGGTTAAATGTTGTCAATTAGAATGTTTTGAGTTGAAAGCTCTTTTAAGATTTGTCTAATAGCATGTTAAGAATTGAGCCAAATTGGTAATTGAAACTACTTGCAAGTTCGATCAATTCGTCGATTGTTTGGGATGATAAGACATAGTCTTCCATCTCTGTGTCTTGTAAACACATGAGAGTATATTGGTATTTTAGGATAACTAGTTAACCTCGAACTAGTTAACACGTGAGTGTGGATTCATTTTTTAGGTGAATCCTAGGTGTCTGTCATTCACGATGGAATGGTCTTTAGACCGTCATCTGTGATTGAGGGATGGATTGTGTACAATCCCCTCTTGGTATGTTATATTGGAAACTATAGAGTTTGGCCGTTTGGCGTCCATCGCAAACTAATAAATAAATTAACTTGTGTGTACTTTGGTTTTCGAACTCTTATATTGTGGAGATTTTCTTGAGGGTCGTGACCATATGTTTGTTATGTGTAATTATGTGACGTGTCATGTGAAGTAATAAAGTTGGTAAACCGGGTCAAGCCAACCCTAATTAAGACTTAGTGGAATTTTCTTCATGATATATTCATCATCATTATTTGAGAATAAAAAGGAGACATAAAAGAAACGCTAAAAAACTTGTGTTTGTGAGTTGCCTTTATGTGATATGTGACATTTTATTCCAATTATATTATTCAAATAGTTTTGTGGTATTTACATGTAAATTATGACATATATCGTATTAATTTATCTTTAATTATTTGTGCTTACTCAACCATCGTGTTGACCTTATTTCTACAAAATTTTGTAGGTAATGGTGCTTTCGTCTAACTTAATTGATGCATCTACGTCACATGATCGATTGGGGGAAAATTAGGATTATGTCATTTTTACTTGGTCGTGTTTCGTTAAAATTCCATTTTTGTTTATTCAAATGTAAATAGTTTTTTTTTTTTTTTTTCATTGATCATGATAGTAAATGTTTGTATAATAAAGTGGATGAGAGTTGCATGGTACTCAATAGATACAAAGAAAGCTAGGAAATATTAGGAGGATAATAGACGGATTTTTGAGGGCCAAACTCTGTTATTAGCAATTTTTGTAAGCTTGATTTGATTTTTGAGGGGTTGATGTGTGCCTAGGTTGGTACTCCAGATGTAGGTCGTTCATAATCGAATTAGGTTAACAATTTGTGTGTTTCATTTTCTTATTGCTTTTAGTGTTGATGTGTTGTTTGATCATTTCACAAACTACTCTGACTATGATTGAATCTGTTTGAGTGAGTTTGGAACCAACAATATTTATTACTTTTTTTTAATGATAATAACAGTTCAATAATTGTGTAAATGATTTTTAACAAACATATATATATATATATATATATGCACATACTTGGACGCTATTACAACAATCATCCTAACTACAACTAAATTGCACTTAGGGGATGAAATAAAACTAAAAACTAAGAGGATGTTTGGTACAGAGAAAAATGAGAGTAGAGAATGAAATCGAAGAGAAATAGAATTGAGTAGAGAATGAGAATTAATTATCCTATTTGGTAAAATAAAAAATTCAGTTGAGAAATGTAAAAAAAATGTAGCTACGAATGGATCAAACAAAAATAAATTATTAATCGGATAAAAAAAAAGAGTTTTAACTAATGAGAATTCATGAAAAATATTTGAATTTTTAAAAAAAATTATAAATTATATACGATGTTTTTTAAAATTATATTTTAATACAATTTTTTAAAAAATCGTAAAAATTATATACTTTAACAATAAATTAAATTTGATTTTTGTAAGATTGAAATAGTATAAATTTTAAAAATTATAAAAATTATAAAAATTAAATAGTAAAAAAAAAAATTCAAAAAAATATATTGCAACATCATTTCTCTCTATTTCTCTCCATACGAGAAAGAAATGAAAACAGAAAAATAGAAATGATTTATTTTTTAAGTTTCATTTATCTGATTCAAACAAACAAGATAAATGAGACTATTTTCATTTTTTTAACTAAATTTCTCTGTTCCAAACACACCCTAATAGACTACTAACTACGGACAACCGATGGATCGAAGTAAAAATTGACTAGGAGCAATAGTTCTCATGGCCTGAATTAATAATTGACATTGGAAACAATACGAATGCTGCCGAAGGAAATTTTATGATTAGTTCAAAGATTTAAGCAGAGAGTTATGAGCTCTATCAATATTAATAAATTTCAGTCTTTACCCTATGTTTCTCGTGTCAATTTGTTTATTTTTATTCAAATGGAAACGATAAACTAAGCTCTAATTATATGGAAACAAAATGTTAAAGAATTTCTACAAGAAATTTTTTACCATATTTGTATAAATGTTTAGTTTTTGGACTGACAGTTTGCTTTACAAGTTTAATGTCTGTGGAGGTGTTTTAGTTTTGTTAATTACTTGTCTCTAGTTTGAATTTATTTTAATTAAATTAAAATTTGAATTTTGAATATTATGAATCATTGTCTCTATTGATAGTTATATAGGAGTTAAATTTTTAAATATTTAAGAAGAGATCAATGTATCACATAGTATAATATATTAAAAATAAATAAAAACTCGTTTTTTTTTTTTTTTTTTTTTTGGTACATTCTTCTCCACAACACTAAAATATCCAACGAAAGTTCTTCCATTCGGCCATTAATTTCAATATTTAAAAATAGAAAAGTACCCCCGTCGTCTTAAACAGGGTCAACATTTGTTTCCGCAACGAGAATTTAAGTTGTTACTATTAAAATTTGATAATTTGAAAAATAAATAATGATAAGAGAGAAAAATGTATATTTATTTGAGTAATGTAATGAGATAAAATACAGGGTAAAGATTGAATATATTTAATAATTTTTTATTTTAAGAATATTGTAAGATATTTGGAACATACTCAAAATAAAATATTGTAGGATATTGGGGGAACGGAGGGAGTACCATCTATGGATTTTGAAGATGAAAACTATCTCAAGATTGTGAGAATTTGTTATAAATAGATTTTTCGACCAAAATCCGGCTCAGAGTGATCCGGGAAACTAGGAGAGAATCGCATAAAAGTAGATTGGGAAAAGTAGTTTTAGGTGGATTATGGTCTAGTACAACCTCGTGATGAACCACGCTAATTGGTGCATCCTCATGTCAGCATTTTTTCCGGCCACCACCTTGGCTTCTTCTTCCTCCACGACCGTGGTAATAGGTTAAAAAGCTTGCCTGGTTCTCACCATATTTTTACACAAGGAATGAAAGATGAAGATGAACAATGAATACGAGGGGTTTTATCACCCTTGAGAGATTTATCATGTGTAACTTGGTTGCACATAATGATACAATTACATCTTATCCAAAAACACCATGATTTATTTTCCCCTTTTTTTTTTATTTTTTCTTTCCATACTTCTCTTGAAAAATCAACTAGTAAATCCCATGCATACTATGTTCATCGAATTAATTTAATGCATGATATGGACCTTTCAGTGATGGGTACACATACCCAAATTTCTTTTGTAATATTTCAAATTGGTTTGAATCAAGAGCTTTAGTTAAAATGTCAGTCTGCTGCATGGTCATCTGAATATAATGCAAATCACATACCACATCTTCCACCAACGTGGGAATGAAATAATATCGGATATGAATGTATTTCGTGCAACTGTGTTGGACTGGATTCTTGGAGATATTTGAAGATATTTGGTTTCTGGATAGTGGATACTCGAAATACATGCCGAGTGTCAAATCTCTATTCAAAGAACTTGATAAAACACAAAAGGGAGCTGTTAGACTTGGAGACGTAAAAGAAATGCACGTTAAAATGAGAGATACATTTGTCATCAACACAATACAAAGTGATGTTAGAAATCTCCACAATGTGCAATTTGTCTCAACCTTAGCCCATAATATGCTAAGTGTTTGACAATTGATCTCAAGTGGGTATTATATTGTGTTTGACAATACAACGCCTATTTATGGCGACAAGGAGTTCAATGGAATAATTGCAACAGTACCTATGATACAAAACAAAATGCTTTCATTGGATATGTCAAAATTAATAGACAAGTGGTTGCAAGGAATAATATAGGATCTAATATTTGGCATTTATGTTATAGTCACTTGAACATAAATGGATCGAAGCTTTTAAGCCAAAATGAAATGATGATTGGCTTTCCAAAAATCTCTAAAATAAAATTTCTTTGTGAAGGTTATGTGAATGGGAAACAATCAAGGGTTTCAATTCATATTGATAAGTCTTGGTGAGCATAGAACAACCTTGAACTCATGCAAGCCAATCTGTGTGGGCCAATGAAAATAGAATCAATTGGTGGAAGTCAATATATATATATTTTTATTATAGATAATCGCAATCATTCCACCTGAGTTTATTTACTTAAACTCGAATCTGAAAATTTTGACAATTTTAAAAGGTTCCAAGACATTGGTAGATAAGCAATGTGGAAATAATATCAAAACGCTTTTCCTGACAGAGGTAGAGAATTTGTATCCAATGAATTCAATATTTTTTGTAAAAATAATGGGATTCACAGAGAACTTACAACATCTTATATGCTGGAATGAAATGGTACTGTTGAATGGAAAAATCAAACAATGGTGGAGATGTCAAGGAGTTTTTGTAAATGAAAAAACCCTTTGTTATTTTTGGCATATGGACAAATATGTTTTTCATTTCCCTGCAGCAAGTTTTCCTTTTCAAGTAGTCTGATGTTGCAGTAAGACTGTCACTGCAACCATGTTGCATTTTGCATTTGTGGGCTTGATTTTAGTCATTGTGTCCAATCTATTAAATGCCTACAAGAGTCAAACATGATAGTTTGGGGATGGTCAGACTCGTGCAGGATCATTGGAGAACACTCTATCCATTTCTATGCTAAAGGAAATTAATGTGAGGTGTGTTCTTTCCAAGGTTGCATGGTATATATACAACCAAATGAGAAAAAGTTTGGTGGCGAGTGAGGTTTGAGAGTCAAAATTTAGAGAGAGAAATTATTGTGTGTGCTCTCACCCTTCTCCCAATTTTCTCTATGTTTTGAACTGTTGTTTAACACTGAAACCTACCGGAGAGGTCGATGAAGATTGGAGATAATGAAGTTCCAACCGGAGAGGATGATCAAACTTTGAGCTGCTCTGCTGTATGGTCGTTGTCAGTACGCGTTTGTGACAACATGAACCTGTGGAGGTATTTTCCTAGGTTAACCATGATAGCTTTTTGGGTTGAAGGAGTTGTGATTGTTTTTGTCCTTAATCAACACTGATTAGTGAAATATCTCTTGGATTGATATCCCAAGGATGTAGATTGGTTGATAATCGAACCGGGTCAACAAACACCTTGTCTCATTGTTGTTTTATGTTCTGCATTGTTATTCGTTGTTAAAATGTTGTTATAAATGTGAACCGTCTATGCTTAGGGAATTGGGCCTTTAAAGTGTTCGAATGTGTTTGTTCGATAAATCACTTTCCCAACAGTTTTTTTAACAAACAAAGACTTTAAGACTTTTTTCTTGGGGCGAAGCAGTTGCGACGTCTGTAATAATGTTGAATATTTTCCCTACAAAGGTTGTTTTGAATCAAACACCATTTGAAGCTTGAAATAGTAGAACACCTTGGGTAAGCCGTTACAATTTTTGGTTGTATAGTATATAGATTGAAGCTTTATGAAAAATTCATTTTCATCGGTTATTACCATTAATATAAAGCATATGACCTGTATAAACCCAAAAGTGGCAAGGTGATCATTAGCAGAGATGATATATTTAACGAAGAAGCTGTGATAAAATAGAATGCCGAAAAAGAACGTGTCTTGAAGCTGATTCCTATAAATTTTTACGAAAGTTCAACCCCACAAACAATCACACAAATGGATGGTTTAACTTCTACAATTTCAACAGCAGCATCACCTCATAGCATAAATAGTGGCAGCTCAAACTTATTATATTCGGAAGAAAGCAGCCCATCTTAAAGCAACAACAACAGTGAAAATGCAAAACAAAATTCAAATCATTAAGAGAGATTTATGGAGCATGTGAATTTTTTTTATATGCATCCGATAGAACTTGTTTTGATAAAGCAATAAAATATCCATAATGGCAAGAAGCAATGGTACAAGAGTTGAAGGCATTCGAAAAAATTTTGACTTGCGAATTGGTTGATGCATCACAAGAAAAATATAGTTGGATTAAAATGGGTATCCCTAAAAAATGCAATGCTGATGGAAGCATTCCAAAACATAATCTCGACTTGTTGCGAAAAGATATTTGCAACAACAACGTATTGACTTTGAATAATTTTTTTCTCCGATTGCTCATTTTGAAATTGAGAATTCCTCGGCACCTACAACAGATGAATTAAGTGATTGGCCTACTCCCTATCATTTAATTACATATTATAAGTCAAATTGGATTGAAGGGGTCGCTCTCACGATAGCCTTGTGTCCCCCTAGTAGAGTTGTCCTCTTTAATTTATCTAAACTAGATTTGAATAGATGATTTATATTTTCCTTTCCTAAGTTCCTGCCATGTATCCCACAAAGTGGTTATCTTATATAATTGTCATTCATGAGTGTTGGCGATATAAAGAATAATGATAATTCATTATTAGTATGAAAATAAATTCACGATTACACTAGGAAAGCAGTAAATGTATCTAAGTGCGATATATAATTGCAAACGGTGACTGAGTACAAAAATTCTATTACAATTGGTGCTAGCTTCCCAACCCACCTACTTAGAACCCTTACAGTTTGAGCTCATAAATAAAAGTTTCATAAATGATAAACTGAATCGACAAAAAAACTACGGAAGTGAAGTTTACAACTAACTGACATTGACCTCCTATTTATGTGCCAACAGAACTTCTATAAGGTTGAAATCTATGATACTTGGCATTCAATCAACAGTTGAATCAACCATCCATGTTAGAAGTTGTGAATATCAAGGATCAATCTTCATTATATGGCTAATTCCAATTTATGGCCTTTGCAGGGAAAGTCAATTCATACTCTAATTGACTCCGTTACGTATATAGCAATCTTTAACCAACTACACAACGTCAGCAAATGTCGCTAGCAGACTTAGTAACTCTTGAACATGAAAAGGTCCTCCTTCATAAACTTTTGGCGATAAGGGTGCTTCACAACTGAAATTAAATAAAAAAATATCAAGGGTATATCAAATCATAACAAAGAAGAAAAGTGTGTTTGGTTTATATTGAAACGAAAATCACAACTTCAATCAGTATGGTTTCCAATAAAATGTACTCCCTCCGTTCTTTTTGAAATGAGCCTTTCAAGATTTTGTAGTAGGTTAAGAAATAATAGTATTTTATTGGTTAGCGAAAGTGTGTAAAGGATTTTGATATTTTTGCTCTTTGATTTTTGTATAAAGTAATTGCACGTGGTATGTTTGTAATTTAGATAAAAGTTAAAAGTTAATTTGATATTAGTGTATACTTGTTTTTACTATTAAAAAAAAAAGTACTTTTAAGTGGGATAAACGAAAATAATAAAAATGATATATTGAATTAAAACGATAGAAATAATATTATTCTCTCGTAATGTATCACATCTAAATATTATTTATATCAAAACCTCAATTTCAAACAAAATCAAACAAATCTGCTTTCTTACGTATTTGAGCACAATTAAGTATTTAAATAATCAAAAAATTGTAAAACAAATTTGCAAACATTGTTAAGAGAACATATTCAAAATATGCATTATCATTATGGTTTTATAGTCGGTACAAAAAGTCAATCATTAAGTAGTGTTATTTAGAACGGTGAAAATCTTATTAAAATATTTATGTTTATTAATTTTAAAATAGTTTTTAATAGAAAATTTATTTCTACGAATCAAGAATAATATAAAAGGCTTATTTGATTATGGTTTAAGTTTTAGGGTGTGTTTGATCTGTACTTTAAATACAAATCATTACTAGTTAGTCTACACAATTTTTAATAAAAAGTAGTATTATTATATGTCATAAAATATTACAGAGTATTGGATTAGAATCCTTCTCCCTAATATTGATTTGAGATTCAGTGTAATTCTAATTTCTTTGTCTGCATTCCCTTATTTTTCATTCTTGTCTTCTCTATTTAGAATTTTTTCATTCTCTCATTCATTGGTTGTTTTTCTTGACACGAAATTCTCCTAAATACATTGATTCCTCTCAAGTGAAGTCGGAACCAACTTCTCGTCCTATCGCCCAGCTTCCAACAGTGCAAAAGATTCATTTTTGCTCTTTTTTCCCACTATTCGGCCGGTTCTTTGTCCCGTCTAACCAGTTCTCTGTCGTAGGCAGTTGCGTGGTTAGGTCGGAGAAATCCCAAGGGTTGTCACCGGCGATCTCAAAATCGACATTGGGCAGTTTAGTCGGAGAAATTCCAAGGGCTGTGAAGTTAGAGTCGAATATTGGCAAGGTTAGTATTGTATCAGTAGCGTTTGGATTAGTAAGAAAATTATTATTTTGGGAAAAATGTTTCTTCGTGCTAAACTAGTAGGAATTTATAGATGAAATATGAGTTTTGTGAAGTGGGAAATTTTTGGGTGATTTTGATAATGAATTTTGTTGCTATCGGGTGAATTGGGTAATTTGTTGCTATTTGAGGATGATTACATTACTAGAATTCTATAAGAACATATGATTTAGTGTATTCTGTGTAAGATTGTTGAATCGCTTATATGACTTAACATAGTTGATACATCTGTTGGATTGATAAGTTAGGATGGACATGAAGCAAAATAGTCCGAAAAATTATTAATTATTTATTCGTACGAAGGTGAGCATCATGTAATTGGTTTAGAAAAGGGCACCATGTTTAGGATCTTACAGGATCTATAAAAAAGATGGAAGAAGGTGAGTGTTAAGGCAGTAAAACTCCAATATATTGCACCTATTCAGAAAATCTATGTGACGTTATTGTGTGATGATGATGTCGCCAATATGTGGAGAATGCATATCTTGTTAAAGGTAATGTTTGTGGAATGAATGCATGGTGTAGCAGCGAGCAACAGAGCGTGCCTCCCCGAAGCATGGTTGGACGCATGTACGTTACTCATCTTTTATAGTTAACTAGTCTTTGTACATATATTTAATCGATTTATTTGTAAAATGCAGACACAGTTGTGCCATATGCACAAATGCGACTTGTAAGCATTTATATATTCATGTTCAACACATTTAAAAGTACGTTATTTATATACAAACTTTTAGTTATCCTTGAATTTCAATATGTAAGGTTGGTAAGAAGCTACTTACCTTTTGTTTATCGGTTACACTAGCAATAATTCTTTCATGATATTGGCATACAACAACACCCTGGTGTTTTATTTCGATGTTGTTTGTAGGTAGTAAGTATTCACCTCCACGATTTTTTAGTATCACAGTGCAGTACAAACCGTCAAAGAGATTGTAAAGATGTGTAGCGGGGATGTAATGTCTTGAAGGTGTTTAAAGATGTTTACTCATTCTTTACACACCAACTTCACTATCTTTTAGCAATCCGGTTTAGCTAGTTGTACCATGATCGATGCACTAAAATTTTGTAGCCCGTGGCATTTACTGCATCATCTAGTTTGTTGTGGTGAATAGATGTAATTGCTCTTTTAAGTACCCTGGATGACATGATAGATAACCGTGTACACTGTGTACATAATCGGTTGAGTAAGATGGGTACCCATGCCTTTTTTTTTTTACGAAGAAAGTTTTATTACCATATAGAAGTGAAATTATTTATACCTGACAGAATTATCATTCATATTTCTGTATTTGTAATTCAGATTCGAGCTTGAATGCTCGGGATTGAATGAAGATGGAACATGTGGCATCTTTATTCCCGACGAAAGTACTAGTTCTAATTTGAATGCAAAAATGCATTGTCGGGGAAGGTCAGACATTTAAAGGACCTCAAGAGTTTAGAAAGTTATTGAAGAATTATTCTATTGCCACTCAGAAATATTTCAATCAAAATTATTGCGGTGTTCATTGACAAAGATTGTGGTTGGCGTATTTATGCATCATTCCATGCTCGTGATGCTTCCTTCGAGGTCCGTAAGTGCAATTTGCAACACACATGCAGTCTGAGTTAATTGCAATCAAGAGATCATCCAAGAGCCGATGTGAACTTAATTTATGAAGTTTACAAAGATAAGATACGCTCTATGCTCCCGATAAGGCATCAGACATCCGGGAGCATATCCAAACCAATAATGAGATTGACGTTAAATATCACAAAACATCGCGAGGCAAGGAGAATGCGATAAGGACAATTAATGGTGGAGGTTAGGATAGCTTCTCGCATCTTCCATGGTACTATCGTGCACTTCATGAGTCAAATCCGGTAAGTATTATAGATTAAAAAGTGAAGCAAGCAACCAAGCGTTTCTAGTGTCTTTTTATTTGCTTAGGTTCTTTCCGGCTGGTTTTTTTAAAGGGTTGCAGGCCCCTACTCTTTCTTGATAGGATATATATAAAAAAACAAACACAAAGGATGTTTGTTGAGTGCTATAGCAGTGGATGGGGATGACGGGATGTTTACTTTAGCATTTTCTGGTATGTAATTTGATAGTGTTGGGTGTAGTTGTTCTTCTGAGCTACATTCCGTATATTAGGTTAACATTTACCCTTAGAAAACATTGGGTGTAGTATTCCATTTTAACTATTTGTGAGTGCTATTTTGCATGTGATCTATATCTTGTTAAATAGATACCTGCAATGTTGTTTCAAATAGCCTCAGAGCATTCCGGTGTGCTCTTTTTGGGCACTGATGAACCCTAATATGCTGGAATTGTTTGTAGTTATTCATGTTCTTGTTTGGTGACTTGCAGCGGTGTCAACGAAAAATGATGAAAATTGAAAGTGGTTTTGCTAGAAACTGCGATCTATTTTAGAATGTGAGGGTCGCACGGATTGAAAAGAATATCCATTCTTCTTGGATAGGCACTCGAGTTTACTAAAGTCAATCCCGTGTGTCTTTTCAGGAGCACACCATGCGTACTATTTTCAACACCTAGTGGACAAATTTTGTACCCAGGTATGTATACACCAATATTTATTTATAATGAACATCAATACGTACGATTGGCTAGGAAATGGCTTTTTTTTTTTTTTAGGTTATGCGGAGATACCCAATGCATAATAAGAAACGATGGACGACTGTCTTAAAAAAAATCCGTCTATGCTCCGCTGAGGAGAGATTTCGAGAATCATATTACTTTTGTGATCGAATCGATGCAGTTGGCCCGGGACTTCATTACTCAATCACATCTAGAATATTGGGAAAATTTACTATTCAAAAACACTCGTTGAGGAAAAATAAATAATACCATTGCTGAGTCATGGAATATTTGGGTGAGATCCATGAGGTCAATGCCATTTGTTGGGATGATGGATTCCATTAGAAGGCAAGTGATGGTAATGATGAATGAACGACACGAAAAGTCGAAGGTAATGCATGTGAGACTTTGTTCGAAACAAAAGAGCAAGTTGGCACTGTCATACATGGCCCCACGACGGCTGTAGTGCAACTCATCCTCTAGAACATTATTCGAGGTGACATATTCTAATGAAAGATATGCATTCGATTTGAAGGTGCAACAATGCTCATGTAGGGAATGAAAAATATTCAGACTGCCCACAAGCATACCTGTGCTTGCATTGAAAAAGTAATATGTCAATTTATGATTTATGTGATCTTTACTTTCAGATTGAATGCTACAGAAAAATGTATTAGGAACCAATAAATCCAGTACCGACGCACGATATGGACATGATTGTTGAAGTTTAGGCGGACCCAATTCACCTTCTTCCACCATCCGTTCAATCTAGCCGGCCAAAGAAGCGAAGGTTCGAGTCCCAACAGGTAAAGCAATCACGAAAATGTGGTCGTTGTGGCCGTCTCAGGCATAATAGAAGAAGTTATAAGTATTGAGTAGATCAGTGAACTTTTCTTTCTCTGTATATTTTTTGGGTGTCCAAAAGTACATATTAATACAATAGGTATGTAATCAATGGGTACAATGTAAGTGGTTTGTAGCTCTCTTGCGTGGGTATGTAGGGAAGTCGTGGAGGTTTGTAAGTATATTTTACAAGTATATTTTAATGTACTGAGGCACTTGATGATGCAGGTCTGTAGAAACGAATGATTAATATAATATTTTTTCATTTCCACAGTATTAATCAATCTCTTGGAATTATACTAGTCACTTTATGCCCGTCTCTTACACATCACAACGCTAAGTACAACCACTGTTTACACATCACAACTATGTATCAGAATTCCACAAGTCAAAAAATTATTTTGCTATTATAATGTTAGATACATTAATACTAGAGGCACATATATGCATTATGCAAGTATCCTAGTGATGGATTGAGGCATGTACAAAACAGTTTGCCTTGTTTTAAACCCGCCATACTAACCACGTACATATATCATACAACTAAAAACTAGTTATTGAAGACTTTTTTAACCATCAATAGTAAATACATGTTGTTTACCTTCCCATTCACTTCGGGGTGTCTGGGAAGTGGTGCCACGGTTGAACTCATTCATGCACACCATGTTGAAATGAATAATTCAAGGGAAGCGACCGATTCTCAACCACATATTACCAGGGCATATATAATCGTAACTGACGTATATTACCATTATGTTCTAGGTACTCAATGGATTACATAGGGTATATACATAAATGATTTCAACATGTATGGTTGTGATTTGAATATAAACCAAGTCTCATGTTGTTTTTACGGTGTTTGAATTGTATTACTAAGTAATAACTTGGAATTAACATAGTTGATTAGATGTTGTCACAATAGGAATGCAGTTGTAAATATTAACCGTAAAAAATCCAATCAAGAAAATCACCGATACAAACCACGGCAAACAACCACAATGCACTGTTGTGTTGTGCTGAAACCGGAATTCGGTGCTGCACAAATACTGTAGGTTGGCATCAATTACCTCACCCTTGATAGCTTGGTCAAAAAGCAGGTCTATAACACGACACAATTCTCTCATACATTTTCCCTACAAAATGATAAATGTAAACATAAAAACCAACCAATCGAGAAAGATATAACACACCCTTATTGTGAATGGTATATACCGAATGACGAAGAACGCGAGAAAATGCTCAACGATAATCTTCTCGTCGTCGGACAGTGTGCCCTTTCCACAATCCATTTTTTCTTGACGTCTCCCACTTTTTAGCTTTGACATCTGCTCCAGAAGTACTTTTGGACTCCCCGTCCTCCCCAATAACAAACGATTCCTAAACCAAAAAATAGAAATAATAATGTTATTGTAGGTTCTGTATTCACTGTAGAAGTATTACCTCAATAAACCTAGGTATGTAAGATACCAACCAAAGTATTTAAATCACACTATGTACCTACTTCTTTACGTCGGTGGCTGCTGACTTGCCTTTAGTCTTCCGAGTTTTTCTGGTTTTTCTCCTCCGCGATGGTATTGATACAGGGGGTGTCACAAATTCAAGTTCTTTTTTCCTCTTCCGATCCATACGTGCCATTACAGCAAGTACGATCGAGGAATCAACTACCCTATCAGAATTATAACTAGCGGACTCCTTGGCCGGCTACGATTCCAACAGAGCAAATAATCATTCAATAATGTACTTGATTATATTGATTAATATACCTTTACCTCATGAGGCGCAATGTATGATACAATGACCATTAGTTGGTTAAAATCCTGTAAGCTACTGATTCCTTCATTGTCCGACTCCTTTACCGAATCATTTTGGCCCAAAAAGGTGTCCATTTTTCTTTTACTTCGCCGCTCGGTGTCGACTTGCTCTTTCACCACCTCGTCGAGGTCCTCTTCCGACTACTTCTCCTCCTCTTAGTACTTCGTTGCCTATTTCTTCTCATCCGTCTAATCCTCCTCTAGTTGTTTCTCATCTGTCTTCTTCCATGACTCATCAGAATGTATGTTGTCCCCTATCGCCTCATTATTTTTGTCCTCCTCGGAACAGGGGTTTTTCTCTTCCTCATCATCCTTCCGCTCTACTGTCTCCTCATCCTCTGCGTTAGACTCATCATCATCACCATCACCCTTATCTGCACCCTTGTCTTTACTGTCCTTCTCGGAATCCCCAAATCTAGTTCTTTACAGCTTACGAGTAAGTTTGGCGATTGCAACATCCTTTCTTCATAACTCTACCTTCAACACCGTTATTTCTTTAAATACTTCGTACATCATTCATTAAACACATCATAGAGGAAATTTATTTTATTTAGTTACAATGGTCACAACATTGGATAATGCATTTACCTCTGAAGCATGGTAGATTGCACGGACAAACTTCTCTTCCGTTTCTATTCGATAAAAGTCTTGAATATCCATCCTCTTCAAATATGATAATTCAGTCATTGCAACAACCCTGGAGATCGGACCTACGTTGTTTAGCCACTGAAAGAACTGTGGTACCTTCGGTAGGCACCTTGTCTTCTCCAGGACTAGGACACGTTCGTTAAACTAGGCCTGCAAATAATAGTAGTCCAATTACTTCAAAAAATAATAGCAATAGACCTATTATGCAATATCCAGAAATAAGTAGAATAAATTAACAAATTTGACATTACATTCCTTACCAATAAACCAACTATGCAACCTGTCAGATGGCTTTTTCTGGACTTAAAATCGCTTATAGACTTCAAGAGATACCAGTGACTTTCAGGTCCCCATGCATAGTCACCAATCGCAGTCAGGTCATCCACATACAGTAACAAAAAGAATGGTATTGAAATAATTCGCAGTACAAAATAAAATATTTGTAAAAACCAAAAAATTAAAGAGACGGGCAACATCAGCAACGGATAAATGCTCCAGCCCCTACGCTAGAGCCTCCTGCAACTTCAGCAACACCTCTCACGGGTCACGGAATGCGGCTTGCCCCCAAATATTTGAACAAAGCATTTACTTTCAATTGATGTATTGTCCGTCATGTAAACTCCATTCGCATGTAGTCCTAAGACTATATAATATTCCTCAGCTTCAAATGGTAGCTCAATGGTAGCGCCAATCTTGAACGACATAGACTCCGAATTGAAGTTATTAATGAGGGCAAGAAGGCGGAGCCACAAGCTTCATCTTTAGGCAGTCCAAAAAATGGCCGAACAGAGTCATTTTGATGGCTTTGATGTGTTCGTCCAACTTCTGTTTCTTAAGTTTCTCCACCTCGTTTTGGAAAAATCGTAATGCAAAGCGGTTGATTACCGATTTGTATTCCTTTCTAGGTCTATAAATCAATATCATAAGTCTACATTACCCAAATCTCCAATTTAGTTAAAAGTTTATCCGAATTTATCAGGAGTACGTAATAAGACTTTCCGAGTATAAAATCGTCTCTTACAAGTATATTACTTAGCAAATTAGACCAAACAAATGAAACTCGGGGTACCTAATAATATCATATTTGCAAACCCACAAATATGACTAATTACCGAACAATCAAACAAAAAAACTAAAATATGCAACTCCGAGTAACTAAATAAAATATACATATCCAAAATTAACAAAAATCACACATAAAGCAAATAAAATCACCCAAAATCGATGCTAAAATAAAACAGCAAACCCGATTTACATAGGAAAAAGTTCAAATGATTTCAAACTCGGTGAACAAACACAACACAGACCATCCAGGGCTCTTCAACACCGAACCAAGGCATACAAACACGGGACCAAGGCTTCCACCCCAAACAATCGAATAAACTACGATATAAAATTCTAATGTCAACAAAATCAAAATCGAAAAAGGTCTGAACAAGCACTTACTTTTTCAAACTAGTCTTAGGGGATCACGGCGGGTTAGCTGTTCTACTCACTATTTTGATGGACAGATCTGTCACTGCTTGATCGTCGGAAGGTTCAAGAGCGTCGGTTTGCCTAAATATGGAAGCTGTAAAGTTTAAAATGAGTTGAAGGGAGTTATTAGAGGTTTCTTGCCTCAACCTCAAAATCTTGAGTAATTTTTTTTCTTTTTTTAAAAAAAAATTCACTAAAAAGGGTACAAAGAGTTTAAATAGAAGTATGTAAGATTGTAATGGGGTAGAATGGAAGGTAAAGTAGGTATATATTAGAAAATTATACATATTTATTAAACAATGGTAAGTACCTGTTATGTATACAACGGTGATTGAGATATACAAAAAACAGAGTTATAATATACTTAATCCATAAAGTAGGGACTGCAGTCCAATTGATTTACAATGGGGATTGAATTGCAGGTGAATTTTTCTAATAAGAATTTTAGTCCAACTTTTTCAAAATATTATATCAAAATATTTAAATAAAAAATTTAACTGAAAACCTCAATTTCAAATCAAAATCAAATAAACAAACGGTGAATTCTTAATTTGAATTTTGATTTAAGTAATTAATTAATATAATATTTTATGAAAAAAAAAAATATTTTTATTAAAAATTTTATTAATTGAATAGTCCTAATTTTATTTTGGGGCCAAAATTAAACGAACCCAAAGCCGTGTTTGTTTGTGGGTTTTTGCAAGTTTTCTACGGTAATATTACTACGCAAAAACCCACCTAAAAACCTTACTATCCTACTACTAGGTTGCACTTTTATCATAAAAAAATTACTTTTTAACATCTTTTTTTAATTTTTCTTTCTTATTCGCAACCGGAAAAGTTTCCGGAGAATAGCATTTGATCAACCAACCAAAAACAACTGAAACGGCGAAAGGACCGGTGGCGGCAGACTATCAGCTGGGCTGAAGAAAAAAATAGCTAAAACAAAAAAAAAGTGATAAAAATAATTTTAGTCTTAGTATGTTTCTTTAGCATAATTTTATCAAATTTTACTATTTGGACTTTGCGTTTTCCGAAAAAAATACATTTTTTCTCTCACAAAATATCTCATCAAATATTATTTTTATATCAAACTTAAATCAAATTTTTTCCAAACTCATCAAAAGAAACGCACCCTGATCATTAAAACACTGGAGTAAAGAGATAACAAAAGAGCAAGAAAAATAAGGTAAAAACGAAAAGAAACAAACCAAATACTTGAGCAGGTTCTAGGGGCAGCCACATCAGTGTCGCAAGTACAAGAAGGAGAAAGAAGAGGGGAATAAGAAGAAGGAAAAGAGAGAAGAAGAGAAAATGATGAAAAAAAAGAAGAATCAGGAGATGTAAAAGGAAAAAAGAAAAGAAAGATTGAGCGTAGTAAAAAGAAGAGTAAGAAGGAAGAAGAACGGGAAAGGAAAGAAAGTGTGGGGGTGAATGGATAAGAGAGTTGACAAAAACTAATCCCACACAAAATACTTAGATTTGGATCAATAATTTCGACTTAATTATATATACTGATAAACATAAGTTTGATACGATAATAAACAAATCATATTAAGATTGAGGCCTTCAATTCAACTCCGATACAATAATCTGATTAAATATATTAATTTTAATTAATTAATTAATTATATATGTAAAATAATTTTAATCTAATACAATACGACAACTCAATACGAATTCAACACAAAACAATTGGATTCAAGTAAAAAAATTCGACCAAATTATATATATGGATCAATATAAAGGTGACATGGTAATAAACCATTTGGGTTAGAATTGTGTGTGATAATTCCCTCATTTAAGAAATTCAATCATACACCAATCTACCAATTGTCAGTTCTATTGAGAAGGATTTGTTCGGTTTATTTAATTATTTATTTATAATTAAAAATATATATTATTTTTAATTTTACATATTACTATAAATAATAATATCTGTATCTTTGTATTTAATTTTATAAATATAATGTTTGTAAAATAAAATTTATATTTATATTTTATTTAAATTATAATATAATACAATCTAGCAATATATATATATTTATTATTTATATTTATATTTTTATTTGAGGGTAAGATTGTTTATAATTCACTTGCTATTTGAAACGTTTGCACAATACTTTTTTATAATTAAAAAATTAGATAAGATTCTTTTGTATTTTAGAAAATATTGTATAAAATTTCTTAAAAATTGTATAAGACTATATCGTATTTTAAAAAATATTGCACATAATCCTCTAAAAAAATAATTTGTGTAACATTTTGAAACGTAATAAAAATAGTATGTGTTATCATAATTGATACTGTTATTTAAAGTAATTGAAATTAGTTTTTTTTTTTATATGTAAAATATTTAACTTATTAAATATTTTAATCTGTCAAAATAAATACAAAATAAAAATATTATTAGTTTATATATATATATATATATCTTATCACATTACTTTTTATTACAAATAAATATATTAGAATAAATTTACTTAAAATTATATCAATTCACTTCAAAAAATTAAATGATTAAAAACTAACATAATAAAAAATAATATACAAAGGATTTGTTCTTTTACATTTTCACATGATTTCTAATAATAATATTTTTTTTTTTATATTTCTCAATAAAAATATATTAATTTTATTACAGAAATATCTAAAAATAACAAAATTAAATATTTCAATAATACTTTCAAATTTTCAATAATTAGTATAATAAAAAATTTAAAAATTATATTCACCTAAAGAATACAACTAAATATTTTAAATATAGAATATAACATATCCTTAATGGTAATTTTTTTGTATAAATAACTAATAACAAATAACTATTTTATCAAATATTTATTATAAGTATCTAATATATTCAACTAATCAAATTCACTACAAAAAAATAATATATTTGTAACGGAATTCCGTTCCTAAAGTTCACGTAGCTAACGTAATTCCATCTCTAATTCCGTCTCTAATATCGTTATTAACAGAAAAAGTGAATTTTGGAACGAAAAAATCTCGTTACAAAATTGATAATTTCTTGTAGTGTAAACTAGTTAATCGAACCAAGTAACAAATAACAGCTTATCAAAATAAGTTAATCGTTTATTTTCAACCCCTTCTAACATATAATTATTAAAAACAAAAAAAAAACAATATCCAAAAATCGACAAACAAATAGATCCAAAATGTTTTATAAGATTTAACAAACACTATTCATATTCTACATTTTAACATATTTATATTTAATTATAATACAAATTATCCACCATAAATTAAAGTAGAAAATTCTGTTACACAAAATAACAGTAATAAAAATAGAATGTGTTGTCATAAGTTTTTTGGTTATAAGGGTGTAATAACCATTTTGTTAAAACTATTTCATTTTGAAAATGTCAAAATATAAATTTATATTCTCATTCAACCAAATTCTAAATGAAATTGAAATAGTTTTTGGTGGGGTAATGATTTTTTTTTTCTATTTTTTTATTATTATTTTTTGATAAATTGTTTATATGAGCTATAAAATTTATAGTTTACATTTTCTTTTTTCCTTTTTTTTTTTTTTTTTTCTTCCTAATAAATACCTATAAACTAACTTCCGTAATCGTTTTCAGCAGAACTCATTTGGCAGAGCGTTGAAAACAATAAATAAAGAGATTGAAAAAAGTGGAAAATAAATTAATAAGAACATAAATATAGCAGATTGAGTATAAATAAATGCATCTCAATAATATATATATATTTATATATGAATATATATATATATATATATGAGTTTGTTGATCCAACAATTTTTCTTTTTATTTGACACAATTTTTTAATATATATAATATATATATTTTACAAAAATCAATATTCAACACAAAATATTATTATTTATATTAATAACACGATTTAATATACTTTACATAAAAAATAATTCAAAGTAAAATACTAAATAAACACACATTATTATTATTATTATTATTATTATTATTATTATTATTATTATTATTATTATTATTATTATACATGGTAGTAGAATTATATTATCGTAAGCAATATCTTATCGAATATTATTTGTCGACTATAATATTAAGACAATCTGTATTAATGTTCATATAATCATATTATCGTTATAATATTTGTAATCTTTATCCCTTAATTTAAAAATAATTTAGAAACGAACGTTACAAGTCCGCAATGTTGACCTTTGAAACGTATTTATTATTTTCGAATCTGAAATTTGCGGAAAATATAGTAACACCTTTTAAAAAAAAGTTCTCGCTATGTTATTACAATATATTACATGCGGACTACAAATTATATAAGGCTCACAATTATTATTAACCCAAATAATTTAACTAAAATTAGTATATTCAAGTATCAATTATTCCTCAAATATCCCAACAAAAAAAATGATAGACCTATTTTAAAACTCTCAATGCAATTATTCAATAGTAAAAATTGTATCTAAGTACAATATTCCAAATTTTATAGCATTTTTCAAAAAAAAATAATAAAATAATAATAAAATAAAATAAAATAAAAAACCGAATCCTCTGAATAAAAGTCCCTTCAATTTAATTGATAAAATATCAACCAACTCTTTTAATTATTATGATTGGTGTATTAATTTTTCCATCAGCTTTATTCTTCCACTTTTTCACCTTAAAGATTTTTCAGTCTCATCTGCACATATATACATACACTATACATACATCTCTCTCTCTCTCTCTTCTCTCTCTCTCTCTCTCTCTCTCTCTCTCTCTCTCTATATATATATATATCAATCCTTCAGTTCATAAAAATAAATTCCTCTCTGCATTGGTTTCTCTGGTGAAAATTTCTTCTTTTGGAAGAGAAAGATAAAAATGAGGTGTGAGAGTGAAAAGATTGAAATGATTTTTATAGATGATGACGGGGAAGGGCTTATATCTGAGTACCTTCATAACGACGTCGTTCAGGATCCTCTTGTAGGCTTTACTGAGCCTCTACAGAATTCCACCATTGCTACTGGACCTAGTCCTGCACCAGCAGCTTCATCTACAATTTCTACTGCTATTCAGGTTCTTCATCTCTTTCTCTCTCTAGAATGTTTTTTTTTTTTTTTTTTAGGGGGAGATCTCTAGTGTGTATGATCTCTTCTACCAACTTTTGTCTGCATGGCTGATGTGTGTAAGTATATGTATATATGTATAAATGTATATATGTTTGTTTGTATACATTTTGATTGTTTGATTTTATGTTAGGGTTTAGGGTATAGAAAAAAAATGTGTTAATAAATGTATTGAAAAAATCTATGCTTATTTGTTTGGTTATTGATTTCTTGTACTTAGTTTAATCTATGGGAGGCTTTTATTTTGTTGTTGTTTTTTGGTGTTGGATTATAGGAAATTGTCGAAGACACCACGGCTTCTATAAAGTCCGGACCGCTAGGTTTGAAGCTCACCATTTCTCCTTCATTTCTAAGCTTATTGGAGGCTCGATTGTCGAATGATCGACCAAATAAGGATTCAAATGAGCATAGGATTAAGAGATCGAAAATATCTAACACCCGATCGACATCTTTCTTAGACAAGTCATTGAAGGCTTCTAACTTCCCCATGGCTTCTATAGTCATTGGAGAATGGCAAGTATGTGTTTATGTTGATTATTAACTTTTTATTTTATTTAAGGGAATTATTAACATTGATTCCTATTTAATTTTTTTTTTTTTTAATACGGTGGATTAAGGGTGTGTTTCTTTAATAAAAAATTCAAATTTTATTATTTGCAGTCCGCGTCTCTTAAAAAAATATATTTTTGTCTTATAAAATATTCTATCATATATTATTTAAATACAAAACCTAAATCCATTTTTTTTTCGAATCTAAACCCGAAGAAACAAACTCATGTTTTATAATATTGTTGAATCATTGTATGTTTTTTTTTTTCTTTTTTTTTTTCCAGAGATTTTCTAGGTATGAAGGTGAGTTAACAGCAAAATTGTACTATGCTAAAAGGAAAATCGTTTGGGAGATTTTGGATGGATGTTTGAAGAGTAAGATGGAAATGCTTTGGTCGGAAATAACGAGCATCCGCACTGTAATGCAACCTGGCATGCCGGCGACTCTTGAGATTGAGGTTTGGCTGTCTAGCGATTTTGTTATTTTATGTAAAGGTATTTATCCTTGACATTTTGTGCAGCTCGATAGGCCGCCATTGTTCTATAGGGAGGCAGATCCACAGCCAAGGAAGCACACTATTTGGCATCATTCGGATGATTTCACCGGCGATCAAGCCTCACGCTTTAGGTATGTCAATGTATAATATATTTAGACTACGATGCAAATACGTGCATGAGTGAAAATAGTTATTACAAAATTATTGTTTTAAAATACTCTACTATTCCCTCCGTCCGTTTAATAAAAGTATGCTAACTATTTATGTAAAATAAAAAGAAAATGGGCATAATTTTGGTGGACGGAGAAATATTACCTTTAGGAATATATTATTGTCAAATTTTGTGAATTTAGTCCTCTTCAGAGCAAGAACACAAAAGATAAAATAAAAATCTTCAAAAGGGTTTGATTATAACTTATTATTAAAAAGTTAAAAATGGTCTTTGGAAATAGTAATTCTGTAATGATTATTTCAAATCAAGCACATTCTTGCATCATAATATGAAAGGATTTACAAAAAAATTTTACTTTATTGAAACTAACTTGAAAAATATTCAAAATTAACTTTTTACAAGTATCTTACTCTTCTATTTCACTTTTTCTTTGCTCTACCAAGGGTTTTTGAAGACACTAAACATAATAAAAACACATGCAAGTAAATGTAAAATATTGTAGACTAATTTTGGTTCTATTTTTTTAGAGTTTTACAAATAGTATATTTTTGTTCTTAATTGTTGAAAATTTATAAAATTATTATTGAGAATTTTGATGTGGTTTGGGCAAAAATATGTTATTGAAAAATGCAAATACATTTTTTTTTAAAAAATAATAATATATTTTTATTGAAAAATATGAGTAATTATATTTAAATGATGTATTATTCTCTAAAATACATTTGCTGATAGGAAACACAGTGTGAGCTTCCCTCCCGGAGTATTCGACCGGCATTATGAGAAGCTCTTACTATGCGACGAACGCCTCTATGCATTAAGTCGCAAACCATTCCAATCCCCGAGCAACAACAACTTCAGCAGATTCAATGGATCCTCTTATTCCAACTCGGGGATCACCAATGGATACGCTGAACAACCACCTTTTGCTACGGACCTATACAATTCAGGATCATCGCAACAAGCACAAAATCAAGCAACTATGATTCCATGTCCAAATCCCCTACTCAATGGAACAGGTAATAAATTTTATATCTCGATTTCTTGCATATATATATATGTATATATGATTAGACCTAGCAATTGGTCGAGTCATGTCGGTTAGAATACTTTAAACTAGTTAAATCACTCAATCCTAACCCGACTCATTTATTATCGTTTCGGGTTCATATTGATCCGTTTATTATCGTGTGGATTTGTGTTGGATTTGTGTTGACCCGTATACATAATTAAGTCAAATTCTTTGATTCAAATCCAATTATTTTTGTAGAATTATCATGTTATGTTAGTTTTTGTCGGCTCTAATGTAATGTGCATAGTATATTAGTTTAGATTATTTAAAATTGAACTTAATTTAAATTAATACGTAGATTAATTATCAAATTAGAATTATTTTACATATATAATAAATATAGTAACTAATATTAATATATTATAATCGGGTTGTCGGGTCGGGTTCGAGTTGATAGTCTCAACCCTAACCCGACCCGTTTATTATCGTGTCGGGTTTGTGTCAACCCGTATACATAATCGGGTCAAAATTCTTAACCCAAACTCAATTCTTTCGTGTCGGGTTCGTATCAGGTTGTCGAGCTCTATATGTGATTCAATCAAAAGCTAATTTTATCTTAGTTAATTTCTTCACTTCTTCACCAGGTTTTGGCTTCCCATACACAAGTGAAGATACTACAATAAACGCGAACATTCACGCACCAACCATATGGAACGAAGGCGCGGTAAATCTTCCCATGGGGGCGAACACAAGCATGACTAACCTGAACATGAACATGAACATTGGCATTACTACTACTACTGCTGCTACACAGACTGATGGATTATCATATGCACAATTGGAGAACAATGCATACAAATACGACAACACCTATAGCCATAGCACGGCCGCGGCGCTGACTGAAATCGAACGCCATTTGCTGGAAGACTCTGAACCAGTAATGCCTAAATCCATTGATGGCCTGCAGGGAGTGGAGATGACAATGCGTGCGCTATTGGAGAACGAATACAACGACTGCAACTACAGCTACATTATCGACCAGCCCCCCCCACCCGTACCCCTGGCCCTACCCGAACCCGGATCCGAATCCCTAACCCAAATCGCGGCGGATCCTAAACAGGACTTATACAGTGGTATTGACTGGGCAGATGGGAGCTTTGGGATGATGGACAACAACATCCAACCTTTCACCCAGGAAGAAAATCTATTCTCAACTTTTGGTTCTCTTCCTGACCTATGGGATTAATTAGAACTAATTACATACAAAATAAATAAATAAAAAACATTGAGTTTAGATATATATATATATATATATATGTGGTAGGAATAAGAAGTGCTGCATACATTTGATTTGTGATTCCAGCAACAGCAAGAGACGCTGTCATAGCGGCCGAAACCTTAATTTCCAGATTTTTAGTTACCTTATGAAATTTAGACTTTTCATATGTGTTTTACCTTCTATATATAAATTATGATATTGTTGAGTTTGACCCATAACTTTTCAAGGCCTGGTACTTAGAGCATATACAATGGATAAGATATAAAGGCTAGCTATAATTTGTGAGGCTTTTTTATTTTTTTATTTTTTTATTTTTTATTTTTTGTTTCAACTAAAGAAATACACAATTGAGTAGTTTTAGAAACCAAAAACACAAAACACCATCTATCCTGCCAGGCCCAAACAATAAAATTCGTATAATGCCATTATGTATTAAAGTAAATTTTGTCACTAATTGACATGTAAGTAATATTTGTGATTTTTCAGGCAGATCATTGTTTATACTCTTAAAGCAAATACAGTGGCCAACACCAAAAAAGCTACTATAACAGAAGTGTCCAACTTCTAATAGAATTCTCATCTTCTAAAAAAAAAAAAAAAAATCACAAAAACAAAAAAACCCATTTGAGTTTTCTCCTCAAACTTCACTTCCAAACAAAATCAATTTGCACCTAAAAATTTTGTAAGGACAATTTGAAATAAATACCTCCCTCAATTTCCATATTTAGATTCAATTCCCAAATATTATTTGTACATATCGTACTCCCCTCTTTTGAAAACCCATTGCCATTAACTCTTTATCCCTATCTCATTTTAAAATTTTCTCGTCTTTACCCCAAAATTCAATTTATTAATTCTGATATTTCGCACGAAGAAAGACGTGTCTAGTGTTCGGTTTCACTTGAACGAAGAATTTTGTGATCGATAGAGAATTCAAATACCAATTTTTAGGGTTATTTCACGCAAAGGAGAAACCGATGAGGTGGAGGTTTGATTTCGGGTATTCTTCTAGTGCAATAATTTTGTTGATTGATTAGGGTGGTATTGTTAGGGCCTACGACTAATCCTACCCAAGTTTAGTTGAAGATGAAGATCGGAACTCATGTATGATTGATAATTTTCACCATTATTTTATATTATAAGTAACTGTATTCTTGAAAGTAATTCATATGATCAATTGATGTCCTTGTTTAGTTAAAGAAGATATTGTATTTTTTTTATTTATGGTTGCAATAGTTGCTAGTTTTTACATTCATTATGACATTTTCTAGGGTGGTATGTATTGGGAAAAAAAACTTTGTGGCGTTGTTGCAATTTCATTCTAGTATGAGTGGATATTTTCACGTGATATATTTTTTCGTGTAGTATACCTATATTTATTAATTTTATATTCATGTTGTCTGATATTGTATATTGTATTTGTTTGCAAATACCCTGATTTTGTTGATATATATTACGAATACTCATCTATAAATCTTGGTATTTATTTCATGTATTTGCACATTAAATAATGTTAAAATCTCGTTGTTATGCAGTTGTGTATGCCGAAAATGATGAAAACTAGGAATGTTTTTTCTGATAGTTAACATCTATTTAGTCACATTGATGGTCAATTTAATTAAAGAGAATACAACTTTTATTGGATAGACACTCGGGACTTCTATAGTCCATTCCCGTTGTATTCCCCGAAGCCCACTACACATACTATCTTTGAAATCTAGTGGACAACTTCCGCACTCGGGTATGTGTAGAATATATATTCCATTTATTATCATATGTACAGAACAATAATTAGTTTTCTTATAAGTAATGCAAAGATATCTAATTCACAACAAGAAACAATGGACCTATGTTTTCAGCAAATCCGGTTATGGCTCCCTACATAAGGATTTTTAGCAGCATATAATGTCTGTTGTGGACGCCATGTCAGTTGCTTGAAACTTCATTGCACAATTGAAGCTCCAGTGTTGTGTGAATTATCTATTCCTAGAAACTCATTAGAGAATAATAAATAACAATATAGGCGATTCATGAAATAGTTAGGTGCGCTCAATAAGGTCATTGCTTAAAAAATATGGTCGATGTGGTCATCTAGGACACAACCGATAAAGTAAAGATGGTATTATCGTAGGTATTTCTAGTGTTTCTCGTTGATGAATTTTTCTCTTCTTTTTAAGAAAATTGTACATTGAACGTAGATTTATGCACAAGACTACTATTGAATAATTTTAAAATTAAATAATATTCCTTGTATATTACTGAGTGTATACAACTATTATAACGAGAGACATATCAGTCCAAACTAATACTTCCCAAGTAGAAACTAAAGATATGTGAATTCACAACGAAAATACATTTTAGGTTATTGCAGCTATATCAAATATATGACCAGTAGAAATACTTATTAACAATGATAGTACATTACATAGGATATTTGCTTGTTAAATTCTACGTAACGCTTGAGGTTTTTTTTATATCCCCTAAGTGCTCATTATTGTATAAAATTACCCATAGTGTACCCTCATCGTTTAACAAAAATTATATTATCATAAATCCTATTTATTTATACGGGTATGGAGTAGTTTTGATAGAGTTGTTACAATAAAAGTACGAGTATGTTCTTACGTGCTTGTGATATATTTATTATGACCAAAAGTATACGTATCTAATTAAAATGTTGCATACTTTTGTATGAAAGCATTCAAATTTGTATCAAATATAATTTTTATGAACAAGGGTATTTAAGTATCTATATCAAGAATTTATCATTGATTGTAGCTAGATCAGATGGCTACAAAATGAATTCATCACCCCACTTTTTCAAATGTTAGTGTGCATCAATTGATATTTCTCAAATGACTTATGAGATCACCTAACCATGTATTTAAGGGTGGATGAGAATGTCACTTAAGATAGGTATAACATAACATATTATGTGGTGAAGCATAGTAACATATATTTTGAAGTTAGTGCATAAATTATGATGTATAATATTATTTGTATTGTGATTTTCCGTGCAAACATTTTCGAGTGAATGAAGAAACTCCCAACAAGAAGAAATGTGTTAGAAGATATATGAAACAAATGTTACAAATGTGACATATTGAACCTTCTCACACTATGAGAAATATATTAGACATTGGTGTGTACATGAAATGTATCTATCAGTACTTTCAAGATAATTTGGTGAGTACATATTTTCTCATTATACGTCGAATATGTACAAAGTTACTCATAAACCCGGTTCCTTAGTACGAGAACATTCAAACAATTCAAAAGTATGTAAATTAGTAAAATAAAGAAACTAATATCATCATTTGGGGTATAGGGCCTAAACTTACATGTTTCGTCATTGACTATAGAGGTATTATCATATTTTGTAGGTATAAAGTTGCTAGAGACGGGTATGTATGTACACAACAAGAATGTTTCGATGGATGTAACTATATGTTAGGGTTATGGTGAAAAAATAACACTGCCATTAGATTGATTAAGGTGTTTTATCATCGAATTATGTTAAATGTGAACTAAAATCACTTATCCATATCTTCTTATTCCACTAGAGTATGTAAATATTGAACACAAGTACCAAATTATCTTCCATATACATATGTACATATATTCTTCTAGTACAAATGATAAAATATACATAAAGTTGGACAATATGTAACTATTCAATCAATAATTACTAAATGAGGTCATTGAAACCTATAATCAATAGCGTAGTTGCATAAGTTTATACAAAAGCCACTGACAATATATTGACTGAGATGACATTGAAAATATAAGAATCAAACAAGTTTAAGGGACTCAATCTATTCTGCACCAATATAACCTTAATCAAAGGAGAAATATGTCCATCAATATTGTATATATGCTGAATTATATTTTCTATACATTCGTTAGTATTAAAAAAACCCATGTTAATATAGTATATACCCCGAAATATAATCGATATTCCTATGAAAGGTTTATAAATGCTCGTTTTTAGTATACATATACCCTCTATGGACCAAAAGGGTTGTTTGGATAATCTAAGTATAATCAATGGTTTAAGAGATGTTAGGCAGTCATCGGTATATTTACTTATACATAACAAGTATGTTTTCTATAAAATATATGATTTGAACCCCAAAAATATGAAAGACTAAAACCTTAAATTTAAACACTAAATCATTTAATATATATATATATGTGTGTGTGTGTATGGGATTAGTATTTAGATTGTACGAAGTATATATATATATATTTTACATTGTGTTTTAACTTTATGCATTAAGTAGTCAGTATAGAGGTTTTATAGTCATTTGTCTAATTACTCACCTTAAGATAATATTGTATCGCTTTTAAAGGTTCTTGTCATCTCTATTTAGAAAAGATCACTAGAATTTTGTGCTTTTGTCGTAATACTTAGTGATAAATGCATTTTATTGCTAGTAAATGACTATATTTATCGGGATGTCGCTAGAAATCAGTAAATCAAAATTCTTTAAGGAGACAACATGATATATATTTTTATACACTTGTATAACAACAATATATATATATATATCTATATGCATGATAAATACTCCAGTCATACTATTATCTATCTTAGTTTTTACTTATAAACTCATTATATTATGTAATAAGCCTGAAAAATATGTATATGTACTCATTAAAGATACTGAAATGCTCATGCTTACACTTTATAATATATGTACAATTCGACCATTCATATAATATATGTACAATTTAAATATTCGTATAATATAACACCAACTACCATATTTCAAGATTGTTTGATTTCCTGTTATTGGAAGTGACATTTCTACTAACTACAGAATTAGATAGATAAATACGACGAACAATAATGACGGGAAAGACCAGATACTATTCTTTATTGATTGATTAAAAATAAATGGACAAATGAATATCCAACAACTTATGCACCATCGACTTGTATGTACAGTGTACGAACAAAAAAAATTAGAACTTGATTGTTTATGGTTGCATATAAGATATTGGAAAAAAAAACAAACTTCTGCATTCGTTCATCCTAGCCTTTTTACATTACCCAACTTTACATAGAAGAAAGATATAATAAACCTGGAGGTAAGCTCTTTGTATTTTTTCTCGGGTTTGCTATCATTTAAACTAAAGGGATATTTTCATGAGTATACAGAACATCAATTTAAATTTTTGACATAATTACGTAGGTAATAAATATTTTTAAAGAGGCATATAAATTAAAAATCAAGGCGCACCAAAGGTAATTGGAGGCATTCACTAACAATATAAAAATCGAACAAAATTTTTACTAATCGACAAAATAGATACATTTACAACCAACACCATAATAGAGATATCGTCAAACACGTTCAGTACTTAAAACGTCACTTCACAATAGAAAACTATGCCTACGGTTTTTTTTTTTTTTTAATTTTTTAAAAAAAGGAACTCCCCAGGGGCGGATGTATGTAGGGGCGAGGGGGGGCTCCCCCCCCTCCCCCATCCCACCCCCTTATAAATTTTAATTTTTTGTTTTTATTTTATAATATATAATATAAAAAATAATAAATAAATTAAAAAATTGCAAAAAATTGATAGAATATTCATGTGAAAATTTAAATTTTGAATAATAAAAAAATTTATATCATAATAATTATTTGATAATATAAAAATAAATATGAACAAAAAAGTAATAAATAATAATTAAAAAAATCTTCAAAAATTTCTCAACCAAATGCACAGGAAATGATATTTTTAACAGCTTTTTTTTTAAATAAATGTTTTTATTATTTATCAATTTCATATAATACAAAATTCATCTTGTAACATGCAGTTGTCAATGTAGATTGATATTTTGTAAGATTTTCGAAATATGATGACTCCATTGATAAAATTATTAGATAAAAATAGATGATGATCGTTTCAAAATTTTAAAAATTAGCCCTCCCTTTCATCCTTGTCTGGTTCCGCCTCTGACTCCGCCAACCCCATATCTCAATCATTTTACTAAACATGTAAATCTACAAAAATTAAAATGAAAGTAATTCTATACACAAAAAGATCATTTAAAATTTTAAAGACATAAAAATAACTTCTATTTGATCTGATAGTGTGATATAATACTAAAGTGAAATGGCCCGACACTGAGGCATGTACAAATCCAACCTAGGCACAAAAGAAAAAAATATCCGAGCATACAACAAACTCAAAAGAATTGATATACCAAAAATATAAACTTTAACTTACTTTTTAAACTCCGCTTTGGGGAGGAGGTCTTTTTCGACATGTTGATCGGGATTGGAGGTTTTGGTGGCGAGGGGAGACTCTCAACGGTGGCAAAGGTTTCTGCGGGAAGGTTCAGTGGTGATTACTTTGGCGAGGGTCCTTCGGGAGCAAGGGGCTAAATGGGAGATCATGGGTTTAAAAGAAATAAGCCCATTCACAATATGGAATCGTTGCTTTTTTTTTCTTTTTTGTTTAAATATTTTTAACTGATTTCAGTACATAAATAAAATTTTCAAACATATTTTCTGAAATTTTCTTTGTACAACGGGATAATTTTAAAGTACATAGTTAGATAACGTAGGTTTGTATAAATTAATGAAAGTACATATAACATTCGTTATATTGTATTGTAATTTCAAAGATAAAATGGGTAATAGAGAGTCAAAAGTAAATATAAATGAAAAGTAAGGAGTGTAACTCTTTATCAAATTTAATCAAAATTGAACTTAAATATTTTTTACCTCAGAGAATTTCAATCCAAATGTCTAATTTTTTTAATTTAAAAAACAATTATTAAAGGCACTAAAATCGCACCTTACAATATATAACCTTCTTTTTTATTGAAGTGAGGCAGCACCTTCAGTGCCTATCTTTTCAGTTAATATATATATATAGATATATATAAGGTACGGATATTAGTGCTTCCCAATATACAATTCTTATTTACAAAGTAAAAATAGAAGTGAGGCGCCGACCTCGGTGCCTACAGTTTTAATTTTATAATAATAATATTCATCTGGTCCAATTTAATGTATTTATTTTATCATTATCATCTTTTCCAATGTATTGATGATTTTCTATTACAGTAAAAGCAATTTATATATAAATATCAAAATACCGATAATCTTTAAGAGCATATTATTCTTTCAAATTCTGGATGATTCTAATGACAAAATCACTCAATCATTGATTAAGGACAAAGTTCACAAGTGATAGGAGAATGATGCCAATATCATATGCTGACACAAAGTGCAGATGGAGGACTATAAAGCAGACAATCTTAAGCCTGCCATGAAGTCTACCTACGTTAAGGATTACTTGCCCTTGTTGTCTTATATTCCATGAACTCTGTATTCTGTTAAATTTTCGTTGCCAATTCTATTATCAAATTTCTTCTCATTTTTATGTTTATGGTTAGTATTTATTGCATATTGGTGGTATGTACCCGGGGAACTTGCCTATGTATATTTACATTTACATATACATATTCACTTTTAATTGTAGGATAATGAAAGAACTAGGATTGGTTCAAGCATTGTGGTCGTTTGTTAACAAAGATGAAGATTTGCTAACAAGGCTGCAGCTCATTAGTTTGGCTCCTCATTTAGAAGTATAGCAGAATTTAATGGAACTTTCTCAATTTCTTCAGCTTTAACAGGACTGTTTGTGTGTGGTAGGTAAAGGCGTTGGTGAAATCCAGTGGGCGATGAAAACGATCACGTTGAGGATACGGACTTACTACTGTCAGCGTGCATCTTCATGGATGGAAGTTTATCTTCTTGAATGATGTTAGAGGTATTTTACTGCGACACTCTATTGTATTTGTTTCTTTGTTTTCCTTCGCACACACTTTGCGTTATTGTACGTTGATATAATGTTGAATGAATTTTCAAGACCAATTGTTTGGAAGTTATTAGGAATTAAACCCTAAACTCAAGATCTATCATTTTGTAATTGAGATAAGAAAATTAAGTATATAAATTTGACCTGATTCAAATAACGTAGTTGGATTCGGGTGTACGAATTCTTCAAGCCTATGATGCAACCCCTCTTGAGAAAACACTAGATTTATGTCGTTACTTCCATGATGTGAGATGTGAAAAGTAATAGATGTTATGTCTAGACTTGGAATCACAATCCTAATATATTATCCCTTATTATTAATTTGCTTCATCACCAAATTAATAACTTACCAGGTTTTTTAACATAGGAGACCCGCACTTACTAAATACATTTTAAATCCAAAAAATTTAATAGATCACTTAATATGTTTAATTTGACTGGTAGCCCAAATAGATTAGATTTAACCCACAATTTAAGTTTTAATTCATCAATCTCTCATTTGGATAAATGTATACTATATAACCTTATGAGCTACATGAAAATTTTGCTATCCAATCCTTTAATGTATTTTATCAATCTTCTATGTCAATCACATTAATGTCGGATCAAAGTAGCCATTATTGTATTTATCGCAATTAGACCGATTAGTGGTCACAATATTAATACAACTTTAGATTGGATAAAGTGAGGATGCCCAATATGAAAATTTCATGTAATATAGTCTTAACATATCCATTTCCAACTGATGTACCTTAATTTTAATTCAAAATAATTGAGACTAAAAAATAAACAGTGAAAATATTGAACATTCAATACTGAATTGTGCAATGTAAACCAATGTAACTTAAAAAAGTGTGTTTGTTTGGGAGATTGAATTTTAAATGCACTATTTATCCCATTTTTCCCCCCAAAAATATCAAATCAAACACATATTTTTTATTTTTTATATTATACTAAAAATTAATTTTACATTCAAACATCACATCACACCTATTCATCACATCATACAACTATTTAAATTCACAATTTTTACTATTCAAATCTCAACTTAAAAATCCAAACCCTCAAACAAAAACACCTATAGTTAATTCATAATATAGTTCCAGTAAACCAAAATATCATAATATAGTTCAACTCTCATACGAGCAACATGCTCACTGGATCTACAATCATGGAAGCGGTACGAATATGTTTAATAGTTAATTCATGAGCAAATGATGATTATTATAATCAAATAAATGCTAGTTTCAATAAATTTTGAATTTAGAAAGAAACTAAAACTTTATTTCCGAGTGAACAATAGTAATCGAATTTGTCAAAAATAGAAATTGAAAGTTAATTCTCCGGTAATATTGATTATACCCGCCGATTGACTTACCCTCTATAGGACTTGAGTGTGGGAGCTTTACAATACCTCACCTAAACCAGACCTTTGATATAGCCTCTTTGATTAGGATCTAAAAGAAGGTACCACAAAAAGCCTCGTTCAAATCCAAATAATGAACGGTATTTAATAATATTATAAAATTGCCGATAATATAATTGTGTACAATTACTGTGCAGCACAACGCTAAAGTACATTATATAATAAAAATAATAGTACATTATATAATGATATACAATACATTATTTATGGTCAACAAAATACAAATACAAGATATGCATTGACAATATATCTTAGTTGTCCGTACAACACACCTTATTATGATGTTAGCATATAAAATATATTTATACAACACATTATCATTGATGTTCACATCTAAATATATTTATACAACGCATTCTATATAGAGATCTGTCAGCACATTATTTTAACTAACACAATATGTGTTGTGTTAATTGAGACAATATATTGCATGCCCTGTTGAACACACACAGTGTTTTTAATACGAAGATGAATCGAAGAAGGAAGATGATTTTTATTGCTGAAAAACTGAAGCCTTTTTATATAGGCTAAGACTTACAACTGGTTCCTAAATACACGCCAAAGGAAAATATGAAACAACTGCTTCCTACATAATAGGACTAATAATAGAAAATATAACTGTATTGACTAGGCAATGAAAGAAACCAAAATGTTTTCCTGCATGCTGGTTTGTTATTCAATACTCCCCCTCAATATCAGTTTCAGTCCGTTTTACTAACCCAAGTTGTTGACGGAAGTTTTCCAATTTGTTGCTGCTTAATCCTTTTGTGAATAAGTCTGCAACTGGGTTTTCTGTCCCAATATGTTCCAGTTTAATCTCATCTTGCAAGACTTTTTCTCTGATAAAGTGGTAGTGCACCTCCACATGCTTAGTTCTTGCATGGAAAACTGGATTTTCTGCAAGACGTATTGCTGATAGGTTATCGCAATATAATAAGATATCATACTTGACTTGTTGATGCAGCTCTTTCAACAATTGCACAAGCCAAATGATTTCTTGAGCTGCCATAGTTGCTGCTCGATACTCCGCTTCTGTCGTCGATAATGACACAGTTGGTTGCCTTTTGCTACACCAAGATACAACTCCAGACCCAAACATGACAGCGTATCTAGTAGTTGAGCGTCGGGTATCGTGGTCTCCTGCATAATCAGCATCACAACAGCCAAGTAGCTTGCAATCTTCGTCCCTTCTGAACTTAATTCCAAAGTCAAGTGTGCTCTTGACATATCTTAGGATTCGTCGGACTGCTTCTAGGTGAGACTTCTTTGGATTTTGCATATAGCGACTCATCACACTAACTGCAAAGGAGATGTCTGGCCTTGTTATCGTTAAGTAGATGAGACTGCCCACTAATTGCCGTTACATCATGGCATCTTCTAGATCTTTCACTTCATGTGCACACAATTTGGCATTTTGCTCCATTGGTGTTGAGATTGGCTTGCATTCAAGCATTCCGAATTTTTTCAATAATTCTGTGGAATACTTGTGTTGATGAAGAAATATTCCTTCATGAGTATGATTTACTTCTAAGCCAAGAAAGTGCTTCAGTTGTCCAAGCTCATTCATTTGAAAACGAACAGAGAGATTTTTTTTTTGGTTTGTTGTATTTCTTCTTCCCAGTCTCCTGTCATGATCAAGTCATCCACATATACTAGCATAACAGCTAGCTTCTCTTCATTAGCTTTGACAAACAAGCTAGGATCTGCACATGTCACTAAATAACCACAATGTGTAAGAAATTCAGCTATCTTACCATACCATGCCCGTGGTGCCTGTTTCAATCCGTAAAGTGCCTTTCGAAGCTTGCAAACATACTCAGGATGGTTGTGGCTATAGAAACCCATCGGTTGTATCATGTAGATTTCTCGATCTAACTCCCCGTGCAGAAATGCATTCTTTACGTCCATCTGCCACAAATCCCAATTGTTGCTTGCAGCAAGTGCTAATAAAACTCTCACTGTTGTAAGCTTTGCAACAGGGCTGAATGTTTCTTCATAGTCCAGCCCATACTGTTGAGAGAATCCGCGAGCCACCAGTCGAGCTTTATGTCGCTCTATTGATCCATCTGTGCGGCGCTTTAGTTTGTATACCCATTTGCAAGAAATGGGTTTCACATCTTCTGGCTTTGGCATGAACTCCCAAGTTTGATTATGCTTCAGCGCGGCAATTTCTTCCTCCATAGCTTTAATCCACTCAGGATTTTTTGGATGCTTCTTCAAATGTCTCAGGTTCTTTTGCATCGATTTCTTCCGCTATGGCAGCGTTAGCATACTTGGGATTTGGATACTTTATTCTAGTCGACCTTCTTAATGAAGTTGGTACTACTTCTTCAGTGGAATCGCTCTCTTCCACTAGTCTTTGATGTACACCAGTCTTCCAAGAATTTTGAACCAAGTCTTTTTCATCACCATTATCGATTTCAGCGTCATTTAAGCGTAACTGAATTTGGGGGACTTCACGTTTCTTCTGCAGAGCATTTGAATCAGGAAGTTCTTCTTTGCTAGAGGACCACCACGAGGAAGTTCCATCAAACACTACATTGCGGGACGTATAGCACTTATTAGTTGTAGGATCACAGCAACGCCATCCTTTCCTATTGTTGTCATATTCTACAAAGATACATCTTACAACTTTCTTTTCCATTTTGTTGCGTAGGTGGTTAGAACAAATACATAGCATACACATCCAAAGACACGAAAATGACCAACTGTAGGTTTCAAATTCCGTACTTTCTCAAAAGGTGAGAGAAAACTTAGCCTTTGTTGTGGAAGCCGGTTGATGACAAAGGCTATTGTATTCATTGCTTCCGCCCAGAAACGTCCAGGGACATTTTTCGCATGAAGCGTACTCCGACACACCTCTGCTAGGTGTCTGTTCTGTCTTTCAGATGCCCATTTTGTTGTGGGGTATTAGCACATGGAAATTGTCGTCGCACTTTGCAACTCCGAAGGAAATCTGAAAATTCATCTGAAGTGTATTCTTCTCCATTGTCGGTACGAAGGCAACGAACACACTTACCAATTTCTCCTTCTGCTGTCTTTTGAATTCTCTAAATTTTGAAAATGTCTCAGATTTATTTTTCATAAAATAAATCCACACATACCTTGAGAAATCATCAATGAAGGTCACCATGTACTTCATTCCACTAGTTGAGGCCTCCTCGATCGGACCGAAAACATCAGAATGAATCAGCTCTAGTGGCTCATTTGCTCGGGAAGTAGAGTCTCCAAATGGCAGCTGGTGTGCTTTCCCGTACTGACATCCAACACATACAGTGTCTTTTTCTTACTTCAAGCTGTGGAAGCCCCTTTAACATAGACTTCTTCATCATTATGTCCAGCTTTGTATAACTAACATGACCTAGTCGCATGTGCCACAAGTCTGCCGTTTCATTTTGTCTCGCCTTATCCACATATGCAGCTTCTGCAGACATCATATAGACCAACTCTTTTCTTTGTCCCTTCATCACATGCTCTTTTGGAACTTCAATATGCTGAAATGCCCAAACATCGATGTGAGCTATCGGCAATTTTGAGTTATTTGCAGTCACCACCACACGGCTTCCTTTGTATTTAGACAGCTTCTTGAATTTCTTCTTGTCACCCGTCATATGGTTTGAACAGTCTGAATCAACGATCCAGTCATCATCACAATCGACTTGACATTTAATATCAGTAGCCGTGAGTGCCAACTCCTCTTTTGCGACAGCAACCATGGCCTCTGCATCCCATTCTTCTTCAGATTTTGAGGTAGCCGCATTACTCTCCACAGTTTTCTTCTTCGACCAGCAGTCCTTTGCTATGTGACCCATTTTCCCGCAATTGTAGCATTTTCGGTGCCACTTTTTGTCCATTGTGGGATCCCTTGAACCTCCTCTTAGAAAATGACTTCTTTCGCTTTGGTGATTTCTTGTCTTATCGTCATTCTTCTTAGACCCACGAACATGTTTCTTGGAATTCCATTTGCCTTTCTCAGCATAGAGTGCCTCATCTTCATTCTTCAGTGAGACTCCTCCCATCTGCTTTGCTAAGGCTTCCTGTCCTGCAAGTAAATTCTCAAACTCAACAAGTGATGGTTGAATTTGCCACCCTTGTATTGCAGCGACAAAGCTCCTGTATTCTGACTTCAAACCATGGATGATGATTCGTTTCATCCTGGCTTCACCTATACGAGCCTGTGGATCCAATTCAGAGATTTTTCGGCATAAAGACTTCACCTTGTGAAAGTATTGTGAGATTGTCATCTCTCGTTGCGCTATCGACAACAACTCACTCTCTAAAAGTTGAAGTTTTGTATCATTTTTTCTTGGAGAACAACTCGGTAAATGTATCCCATACTTGCTTGGGAGTTTTCGATTCCCGTATGTGCTCCAGGATATCCTCTTCGACCGTCGTCTTCAACACGAACATAGCTTTTTCAGCTTTGATCTTCCACTTCCGAAGCACTCCGTTCGTATCTTCAGCTTCTGGTGAAACCACATCGTTTCCATTGACAACTTCCCATAAATCTTGTCCCTGCATATAAGACATAATGCATGTAGACCAAGAGTTATAGTTGTTGTTGTTGAGTTTCTTGACTCCACCGATGACTTGAGGATCACTCATTGTTGCTGCTTACTGCCTTTTGGCTCTGATATCAGACTGTTGAACACACACAGTGTTTTTAATACGAAGATGAATCGAAGAAGGAAGATGATTTTTATTGCTGAAAAACTGAAGCTTTTTTATATAGGTTGAGACTTACAACTGGTTCCTAAATACACGCCAAAGGAAAATATGAAACAATTGCTTCCTACATAATAGGACTAATAATAGAAAATATAACTGCATTGACTAGGCAATGAAAGAAACCAAAATGTTTTCCTGCATGCTGGTTTGTTATTCAATATGCCCTATTTATGAATGGTTGATTAGGGAAATCAACATGTTGATTTTTTCACAATCAACATAGTAACCTCTCCACATAATATAATCATTTGAACACAATCAACATGAGCTATATATTTGTATATATAAGGTGCTAGCATTCGATCAAAGAGAGCTACTAAGTATATATTACTACCACAATGCTCGATTTTTGTCTAACTAATTAACATAATGTAATCTACAATATAAGTTTGAGTTACAATACCGTCGATTTTTGCATAATGCTCAACTTTCACACATGTAACTTGACATAATCTACAATATAAGTTTCAGCTCCATGATCGTTCGCTCCTATCTCATGCGAAGCTAAAAATGGTTTCGGAGGCATCCGTGGTTCAAATTCACTTTCAAACATCCTCACTACTTTGTTCATAGGAAGACGATCTGATGGTTTCATTTGAATACACCATGACGCTATTATCATAATCTTTTTCATCATTTTCCTCTCCTCTTCAGTTGTATTCGTCATCTCTATTTCCTTTCCATCTCTTAGTTGGTCATAAATCCATAACGGGAAATGTAGTTGAGTTGTGCCTTCGACATTGAGATTCATAATTTTCCTTCTACTTACCATTTCTATTAACATCATTCCAAAACTATATATGTCTGCTTTGTACGATATTCCTCCCATGTTTCTATAAAACATCTCGGGTGCCATGTATCCCATTGTTCCTCTTGCATCCGTTAGATTTATAAAGCTCTCATTGGCGGGGCACAATCTTGCAAGACCAAAATCAGATATCTTAGGATTGAAATTCTCATCGAGTAGTATGTTGTGAGGCTTGATGTCGAAATGTAGGATTTGCATATCACAACCATGGTGTAGATAGTCGATTCCACGTGCCACTCCAAGCGCAATTTCAAATACATTTTTGAATGTTAAGGCAAGGACCCCTAAACTTTGTTCGTTGAAAATATATCTATCAAGGGAACCATTAGGAAGAAACTCATATACCAAAGCATACTTCGACCGTTCCACACAAAACCCGACGAGTTGCACTACATTGACATGGTGGATTCGACCTATTGTGCCAACTTCATTTATGAATTCTTCATCCCCAGATATGAATTCATTTACCATCTTTACTGCCACAAAAAGACCACTTTGAAGCTTTCCTTTATACACAATACCATAGCTTCCTTCACCCAATTTTTGGTTAAAATTATTTGTCATTTTTTTGACATCTGAGTAACTATATTTTATGGGTGCAAAATTGCGTTGATCTTGGAGAAACTTCTCGATATTTTTATCTATACATAAATGGCGTCGTCGCCATTTATGGACCACCAACCATAACAGAAGTGGAAATCCAATAACAAATCCAATGGCAACTCTTATAGATAAGACCACCCCTGCATCATCAACATGCAAAAGATTACGAAATAGAGTGAGCAATATTCAGATTTATTTGTTCGAAAAATGCAGAATGTATTTGTGTTTTTAAAACGAATCTCTTTTTTTTTTTTTTTTTTCTAATAATCTAAATTAAACAATTTTAAAAATTCCATTCTTTACTTATTTATATAATTAAGTGTGTTTGTTTGGGGGTTTGGATTTTGGATTGGGATTTGAATAGTTGTATGATGTGATATAAATAGGGTTTGATGTGATGTTTTGAATGTAAAATTGATTTTTAGTATAATATAAAAAATGAAAAATAGATGTTTGATTTGATGTTTTTGGGGGGAAAAAATTGGATGAATAGTGGAAATCCTCCAAAATCCTTCAAACAAACACACATAAATCTAAATTATATAATATTGATAAATTTTGAAATATAACTATTTACAAATATTTCATCAATTTTATATTTTACTATTTATAAATATTTATACTTGTATTTTATTTATGTTGTAAAAATTTGTGGTTAATATATTCTTTCTTATGTAATAATCTAATGATGTAATATTAATGAGATATTATATTTATTATACTATGAATATTTACATTTCAATTTTATTTTACAAAATACTATAAAAATAAATTAAAAGTAGCAAATATACAATATAAAATAAAACTCTAGTCCAAAATATTTTTTTTTTTTTAAATAAATAAATTTTAGAATCCTCCAAATAGAGACAATTGGAGCTGCGTCGACTCCATGTTTGGAAAAATTATGCAAATATAATGTCAATTGGAGTTGCCCTCAAAACATAGATATTAATAACTTAAAACCCCAACGATAGTTTAGAATCTTACCAATCGCCCACGCAATATTGAGCGCAATTTTCACTGTAATAATAAAAAACAAATAAAAAATAAGAGAACAATCTGTATGTATGAAAATTGAAAAGAAAAGCTTGTAAGAAACCAAAAAAATTGAAATTTGAATAGAAAAGATCGAAAGACAAAAAAAAAAAAAAAAAGTGGATTAGGGAAGATCAGTACTTGGAATTCCCAAAGTGTATTCACCTGCAAAAATTCAAGTTAATATATAGTGAGAACTCTGAGAAGAAAAGTAATTATAAAATTCAACTTCTAAACTATTAGCGGTTGGTTAATCGATTTTAATTGATTATAACTAATCGATGAATTAAATTGATGTTAATTAATATTAGAAGTTTCCAAAACTAATTAATCAGTGAGTCGAAATGCATCAGGTTGAATACAATAATCATTTTGGCTTAAGGAAATTAAAAGTGTGCTTAAAGTAAAAAAACTGGCTAATTAGTTAGCTAGTAAATGTGATTAACTTAATTAGTTAGAAGTTTTTTTTTTTATCCCACGGTTCTAATAACATCAAAATTTAGATGTGTTTAATTATTATTATTATTATTATTATATTATTATTATTATTATCAATCAAGATTTCATAGAAGTGTGACTAAAGCATGTGAATGTGGTCAAGCCACATGCGCGTTGCCTGCTTGAACCATACAAGGGCATGGATCTAGGATATGGAAGGGCTTGGTAACTTCTTGGTTTTGCGAGGTTAGTTTTGTTCCGAAATCTAACGCATCAAGGCCCAAATATATGTAAAGCTAGCAATGCATTCTGTTAGAGCACATAAACAAGTAATAGAAAACAGTTAAATGGAATCAACCGTTTGCCCAAAAGCCACCAGGCTCCTTATTTTTTCAAATCAATAATAATATCTTCAAACTCTAGATGCCTCCTTAAATACTCCTGCTAACTTATTGAAAATAAAATAGGCCCATCTAATAATCAAATTCCAAGCCCAAATTCAATTATAATGTCTTAATAGAATGATAAGTAAATAAGTTTAAATCCGCGAATAGCAGGTCTAAGCTCGTCCCCGTCGTCGATATACCAGTAATGGGCGATGCTCCTCTTCCTCGCATTGGCCTACTCGGATATTTTGCCAATCTAAACTAGAGTCAAGTTCAAAGGTTGGATTTACTGGCAACTCCAAGCTATCTGGTAATTTTGACTTCACAAGATGCTCCCATACCACACGTCACAACTGAGATACATGGAATACTGATTGAATCCGGCTAGATGACGGTAAGGTAAGCTTGTATGTTGTCTGGCCCACCCTACCTTCTACTGCAAAAAGGCCGTAAAAGCGGACAACTAACTTATGATGTGGTCGTTGTGCTAGGGATGTCTGTTGATGGGGCCGTACCTTCAGAAAACATGATCGCCTACTGCGTACTCTACGGTCCTGCGCTGCTTGTTAGCATACTTGGTTATCTTCTTTTGGGCATGCTCCAGGTTTTTCTTAAGACGGTTGATCATCAGATCTCAACTGCTCAACACATCTGCCACCATTGCCATCTGACACTCCCCCAGCAAAACTCATCAAATGGTGGGCAAGTCTCTTCCACAAACCGCCTCAAATGGGGACATCCGGGCTATTGTTTGGTATGCGATGTTGTATCAAAATTCTTCGCACGGAAGCCACCGCACCCACTGTTTCAGTTGTTCTTAGGTGAAATAATGCAAATATGTCTCCACCACCCGGTTCAATACCTATGTCTGGCCGTTTGTTTCATGGTGGTATGTTGAGCTGAACTTTAATTGGGTTCCAAATAGTGTAAATAGTTCCTTCCAGAAGACACTAACAAATAAAGGACCACAATCACTGACAATGGATTGTGGAATGCCATGCAGTTTTACAATCTCACAGATAAATTCCTTTGCAACCGTATGGTTAGTCACCGGTGCTTTCAAGGCTACGAAATGTCCGTACTTCGATAGTCTATCAACAACCACCATGATTGATGTGTATCCTCGTGACTTTGGCAAACGAGTGATAAAATTCATGGAAACATCCTACCAAATTTGATCAGGTATCGGTAGGGGTTGCAGTAAACCTGCCGGAGACATAGTTTGATATTTTGCTTTCTGGCATACTAAACACTGGGTCACAAACTCCAGTACACGCCGAAACATGCCTCTCCAATGTACAATCATAGCCAAACATCTATATGTCTGTAATGCCCATGCATGTCCACCTAAAAGTATATCATAAAACTCATGTAAAAGACGCAGGATCGAGTGCGAATCTACAGGTAGCACCAAACGTCCTTTAAAGAATAATCGACCACCTTGCACCTCATACCCTGGACAACTGTTTGGTTGTTGTAATACTGCTTGCATAATGCCTTGGAGGTGGTCATCAAGGCTCTGTTCTTCCGAGGCATTTGTCAGTCCCACCCATTCCAGCCCAGTTAATACTATCAGAGTTTCATCTTCATTCCTACGGGATAGTGCATTTGCAGCGGCATTTAAAATTCATGTTTTATACTCAATTTCAAAGTTATAACCCAATAGTTTCGCTACCCAAATCTGTTGTGAATTAGTCACAATCCTTTGAGAAAGTAGATGCTTGAGGCTGCGGTGGTCAGTTCGAATCACAAATTTCACCTCACCAGGTAAGGACGCCAATGTTGCACCGCTAACACAAGACCCATCAATTCACGCTCATATGCAGATCTCGTTATAGTTCGGTTAACTAGCGATTTTCTAAAATAGGCAAGAGGGCGTCAATCCTTCACAAAACAACACCAAGTCCCATGCCAAAAGCATCGCATTCGATCAAAAAATGGCAATCAAATTGAGGCATGGCTAGTACGGGAGCTTCGGGCAAGGCCCGTTTAATGTTAGTGAAAGCAGTCTCCAGCTCTGGTGTCCATGCAAATAATGAAGAAGTTGTTTTCTTTAATAATGTACTTAATGGTCGAGCCAGAAGGCCATATCCTCGTACAAATCGTCGGTAATATCCAATAAGCCCCAAAACTCCCCGTACCTTACGGATCGAGCGGGGTTGGGGCCAGTCCACCACTGCACTCACCTTTGTTGGATCCATGGCAACACCTCTTTCTAAAATAGTATGGACCAGGTACTCTACCTTTACATTTCCGAATGAAATAATTTTGAAAATCATTCACGAGGATTTCAAGCACTTAACCATCATCCACAACCCTCTCAAGCGGTTCCGAATAATTCTTTAGAGGATATGATAAAAACTATGGTATCTAACATGTTTCAATTTCAACAGGAAACTCAGAATATCATAAGGAGCTTGTAGGAGCAAATATCTCAAGTGAATAAGATACAAGAGATGAAGTCAATGGAAAAAGGCAAATTGTCCTTACAACTCGATGCCAATTCGAAGAATATGAGTTTGGTTGTTATACAAAGTGGCGAAGACTTGGAAGGATCACAAATTGGAGTTTCATAGGACAAAAATGATAATGACATTGAGAAAGAAATAGAGATAAAACCGCCAATGAAATGTCGCATAAGGTAACACTCGAATGACCTACTCATTCTAAAACTAACGTTGCAGTATGTCCTTTATGTTGGAGAAACAAAAGAAGATGACAAAAATAAGAAAATGATGGAGATGTTTATAAAGGTGGAGTTGAGCATACCTTTTTTTGCACGAACAAGAAGATATTACAAAAAGATGATTGCATAATAGTTGGAGAAAGCGTATCTACCATTTTACAACGTAAGCTTCCTCCAAAACGCGATGATTCAGGTATGTTTTTAGTTCGTTGTAAGATAGGTAAATTGGAGATTAAATGAGAAATATTAGATCTATGAGCGGTAATTAATCTGATGCCTAAGTCTATTCATATATCTCTAAATGTTTGGCCTTTAAAAGAAACTAGAACTATTATACAATTAGTTGATAGGACAAATGCTTACCCTAAAGGAATTATTGAAGATATCCTAATGCAAGTTAACAAATTAATCTTTCGGTTGATTTTTTTATATGCTTGACATGCATGATGATAACTCTCAGAATCCTTCACCGATATTATTTGGTAGACCATTTATGCACACCGCACAAACTAAAATTGATGTGAAACAAGGTATACTTTTTATGGAATTTGATGGTGAGAAAGTGCAATTAAATATTTCAGATTGTATGAAATACCTTGGAAATCTAACATCTTGCGTAGTATGAATGTTATTGACACAAGTATGCAGGAAGTTTTAAGATTGCATGATAGATCTATTTTGGACATAAAATTGAAGCCCCCTTCAAGTCAGTTGGAGCTTGTTCATTTAAAATATAATATGAATCTTGCAAACAACTAATAAAAGACGTAAGTTGAGATGGACAAGACGGTTCGTGCTACCAAACGACTAAGATGAAAACTACGTCTAGCCAAAGATGTTAAAGAAAGATTTTGGGAGGCAACCCAATTTTTTTATTTTAATTCTTTCTTTTTGTTGGGAACTCCTTGAAGTGAGCACTGGATACTTAGGTGAGATCACACAGGATTTCCGAAAAAAAAAAAAAAAAAAAAAAAAAAAAAAAAAAAAGAAAGAAAGAAGAGTAGAACCTAATCCTGAGGTGTGGTCACGCCAGCTTTCCTGATAAAAAACAAAACAACACATATGTCTTAGGTGTAGTCACAGCGCTGCCCGACGTTCGACGCGATTCCACCCTCCCGCCGAGTCAGACCTCCGTCCAGACCACCGCACCATCGCGTGCGATCGTCATCCAGCAGTGCACCGCCGTACACCAGACCACCTTCCACCGTCATCCTGCACCATCTCTGGTATTCGGTAGTATCTCTTCGTCCCTTATTTCTAATACTTTCAATTTGATCGATTGGGATAAATTGTCTTGGGTTAGTGTGATTACTCTTAAAATTGAAAATTAAGATTGAACGTGGTGGACCATAAGTATTTTCTGTGGTAGTTGTTGAATAATTATGTGATATATTTTATCTTGAGCCTTTGCTATTAATGTTTGGAATTACAAGTTAGCATTTAATTTTTTGAATCGGTATAATGTTGGTGAAGTGTTCGGCTCAATTTGTTCACTCCCGATTCGACTTTAGAATTGCATTGTTAGAATAGTCGATTTTTTTTTTGGTGTTCTATATATATTCAAGAATTTATTTCTGATTGTTGACATTAAGGATGTGATTTGGATAGATCATATTGTATCTTGTTTCCGGCATACAATTAATGTTGTCACTTGAGTACTTTGAAGATTTTAATGTGACTTTTGATGCATTACATTTCGATTGTCGATTTCGAAAGAAGAGATGATGATTAGTTAGCTCACCTACCACTATTGGATAGCTTTTTGCGTTGGCTAGTTTGTTTTTACAGAACAATTCATGGGGAATCTCAAGTGGTGCACGACTAAATGAAGAGGCGTTGGCAAGGCAAGAAAAGAACACACTTTCGCAACCCCTATGGATTCTAGAGAAGTTCCTCTTTTCTTTATTTTTTCTTTACATTGAAAACAATGTATGCTTTAGGTGTGGGGAGAGTAATACAATTTTTAGGAAATTTTTTCGATTTGTGCTTTTTTATGCCTAATTTGCTACCCTGTTGAATGTTTTTTATATTAATTTAAAGTGAGTCAAATGTGTGTTATATTAGTTTGACATGATAAATGACATTGAATTTAAAATATTTTGAGTTAGGTTAACATTTGAACCCTGTGACAATTTAAGTCTATGTTCCAAAAGTTTACATTAAAAATTTAGTACGTAGTGCTTTTAGAAATTCTTTCATATGTGATTTGTTTTGCTCGATTAGATGACCTAGAACTTGAATAATTATGCATGTTGAACCTATAATTATCAATTCTTATATTTCAAAAATGATAAGAGCATTAAGTAACCCTATTGAGTCTTTTTTATCACCTAACTCAGTATGTTTCCGCTAGTTAACACCTTTGAGCTTTTTAGTCTAGTTTTTTCTATACTAAACTGTCTTTTAGCCTTAGATCTTTCTTTTGAAATTTAGTCTTTTGTGATTTGAACATTATGTTAGAAAGAATAACTTTTAAGTTCATAATGTTATGCATTTTATCTGTCCGGCGCTAGTTAGAAACAAATTTTGGGCATAAATAAATAATATGTTTAGAAGTAATTGCTACAATGAGAGTAAAGGTATTTAAAAAAAGAAAAACAAAAAAAAAAAGGGCACAGAAATTGCTTGAGCTTCAAAAATATTATTGATGTGAGGATATTATTGAAGTTATGAATAGTAAATAAAAGTTTATTGTTTGTGCCGAACTTTTTTCTATGTTCTGGCATCATGCTCTCTTAATGTGTTTTGTTTTCAACATATTTTAGCCTTTGTTTATTATTATTTTTTTATATTTTTAACCTTCAGCCCCGATACAATTAGGGATGAAAAAATGCGATTGCTGTGACAGCACATACTAATAAGACACCATCTATATTAATATAATATAAATTAACAACACATGATATAGTAATTTATTTTCATAACATATTCTTATACCGTATCATTATGAACTTAGAGCATGTATTTTTATTACACACAATATATGTTGTGTAATAAAAATATATGATATTTGTATATTTTATGTGCACGTTACAATATTTTTTTTATAATTAATAAAAACATTATAAACAAACTTAGGCAGTAAAAAGAAGACGAACAAAACTAAAAACTTACAATCATAGGGGTCGCCCGAGCAACATAGATCCGTCACGAAATCATTAGGCGCCAATGTGAAATGACTGTACCTCCAACATTTTCCATAAATGAACCATCGAAGCTCAAATCCATAAGCAAATCCCTCATAAATATCGATAAGAGAAGATTTATTGATTTTTGGCGAGCGGGCAGAAATCAATCGATATGTATCCACCGTGCAAGAGTCCTCTAAATCCGAAATTTGTAGAAATCCAACCATCACATAACTATAGAATTTCGAAGAATTACCAAATCTGTTGCCATGGCCATTGCCACAGAAAGGAGCTCTCACATATCTTTCCGAATTCACAGGTAACAAACAATGAATGAAAGCTACTTTCGAGTTCACTTCTCTCCCCAAATCATCAAATGAATTGTATCCATAAAAATCAGTGATGTCTTGCCAAGGATCATTGGGGGGTGGGCAAGAGGATAGGTCTCGGCTATTGGTGCCGGAATGGGCTAGCCTTATCAAATGTTCTTTGTAATTGATACTATGCACGAGGAAGTCCATGGTAGAATTTAGCATCGGAATTTTGAGAAAAGTCTGGTTGTTGCGACAATCAAGCTGGAAATTGGTGGCGTTGTATCCGCAAGAAATGGGATCGGTGTTGAGTCTGAATGGGAAACTTATGCGCGCGATGTTTCCGCAGGAGGAAGGACGGCAGGATGGAGTGCGATCCTCGCCGGAAACAATGTTGAAGATGAAGAGAAGGATGAGGACATTGTTGTTCATCCTGTTTCCTGCTGTAGAAGAAGACATGGTTTAGATATCTATTAAGGTTTAAGATTAATGAGTGATCGATGTATTATATTTTAGTATATATATATATATATATATGTGAATGCATTTAATCTAGCCTTTCTTTTACGAGAAAATTATAAAAAATATCTTACTCTTATATTCTATTATCACTTTTGTCTTATATTTATGTCGCTGGCAAATATATTCCACATGTTTACAAAAGTTGTTATTTATGTCATTTGCCCGCGCGTGATATTCACACCATACGCCGTTACGGGCGATCACGTGCGATCAAACGATAGAAATAACGACTTTTGCAAATATGTGAAATATATTTTGCAATTTTTATTTTTTTAAAAATAAAAATACAGAACAAAAATAATATTGAAGTATAAGTATGAGATATTTTTTTGCAATTTTTCTTTTTTTTTTTATATATAACTGTATGTCTCTACATATACTAAGAAATAATTATTGTGATGTAGCTATCGAGATTATTGCGCCGTGGAAAACAAATCTAAAATAACATTAGAAGTAGCAGCCAACCATGACCAGACCAAGTCACGCTACCAAACAAGTCAATGGAAAACGCCAAAAGACACTAAAATATGGTTGGCTGTTTTTCCAATTTGGATTAAAAATATAGTCGACCATTTAATTTTGTTACAGTAAAAATTTAAACGCTAAAACCTAAACACTTACGTGAAACTCCTTCTGTAAAGTTTGTATGAAACACCCTTTATGTTCAAAATTAATATTTAATTTTAAATAAAGACAAGTGAGTTAAATACAAATAAAAGATACAAAATATATTATATAATGTTTTTAATAAAATAAATGATCGATTAATTATTTATTTTTAGAATTTTAATTTGTTTTTATAAAAAAAATGTAAAATATATAGACACCATTATTAATTAATATAATATAATATAATGATAATGATTAAGATTTTTTCTAATTTGGCAAAATAGCAAAAAAAAAAAAAAAAACCCTTGTGGTTTCCAAATTTGTTGAAAATATCTAGTGGTTCTAAAACTTCAAAAATTCTATTTGTTTCCAAAATGTTGCAAAACATCCCCATCCGTTAGGATTTAACGTCACGAGATTTTTGGTCCATAAACTGATATATTTCTTTATAAAATTATTAAAGTACCGTAATGCCTATTTTTTACGACGACTTCTTCTTCCTTATTCTTTCTTCTTCTCCACACTATTACCAAACATTTGAAAAATGCCTATTTCTTCTTCTTCTTCTTTATAAAATTATTAAAGTATTTAAATAATTAATTTAGTAATAATTAATTGTGTAACACCCTACATTTCTTCTTAAAAAACAACATTCACCGCTTGTTAAAGAAACAAAAACAAAAACAAAAATTGTCCCTTACAAATCCCGACGACTCCAGATTCATCTGACATACATGGTTCGTCTAATGTAACTTGCATTTGTCAGACCTAGTTTAATAGTATTAAGCTAAAGGAATAAGGGTGAGCATTGATTTCTTCAAATCGAATAAAAAATTTTCCTATTTGGATGGTTTAGTTTGGATTGTTCGGTTAATTGGTTCGGTTCTGTTACGTATGAAATTTAGAATTAGGTTAAAAAGCCCAAGGTAAAAGAAAAAATAGGCCTGGCAATAAGTTGATCGAACTGGTTGAAGGACATTGTTGGAAACTCAGAAAAAATAGATATATTTCTAAGAAAATTGCAGGTCGGGAAGTCCTCAGGACGGGAGGTCCGCAGGTCGGGAAGTCCCCAGGTCGAAAAGTTATCAGGACAAAAAGTCCTTAGGTCGGGAAGTCTTCAGGTCGGGAGGTCCTTAGGTCGGAAAGTACTTAGGTCGGGAGGTCCTCAGGTCGGGAAGTCCGTAGGTCGGAAAGTCCTCAAGTCGGGACAGGTCGGGAGGTCTGCGACTGGATCAACAAGTCAGATGGTTTGCAAGTCGGGAGGATTGACAGTCGGGCCAAAAGGGCGGAATGTCTGTGGTCGGCTCAAAGAGTGAAATAGAGTGATAATTTTGGTCTGCTGAGGACAAGTGTCAGCAGGAGAAGGGTTGGCATACGGTTGAAAATGAGACGTTGTAATCGTTTGGGCGACGGTTTCCAGAACAGTTTCTCAGGGAATATTTAAGGATTTAAATTTTTTGGAGAAGGCATCTTCAATCAACTTCAACAAAACAAAGTCAAATTTGGGGATTACCACTTTAAATTTCCAATATTTTAATTTCCAGTTAATTTCTTTATATATCGTACAGTCTTTAGAGATTCCTAACTAATTAATCAAGTTTAAAGATATTTTCCATATCTTTAAATTATACTTTTTGTTTATTGAAAAAATACATCAACAGGTTCGATCCAAAATCAAATTTATAAATTTCGGTTTCGGCTCGATTATAATTTTTAATTTTCAATTTTGATTAATAGAAACAACCGAATTTTTTAAAAATAATAAAATAATATATTAATAAATAGTATATGTAAATTATATATTTATAAATAAAAGTTCAGTTTATTATATTTTAAACCATTTATTTGATTTTGAAAAATTTTGATTCAGTTTCGGTTTTAATTTTTACAAAACGAAAAATCAATTAAAATTTAAATCAATTTAATTAAATTTTTAACGTCTTACAAGTATGACACGGTCAAAACCCCTTTACTTTTATTTCTCGCCTCAATACAAATATTTTTTATCTATATTTAAAACTCTTCATTTTTTTTATAAAATTAGTTTTAAATTAATTATAAATAAATAAATAAATAAATATTTTTATTTATTTATATTATATAAAATTTTATTTTTTATAAAATAATATTTATATTATATATATTTTATTGAAATATAATACTATAAATATTCAAAATATCAACAATATTACTTATATAAAAAATAAAATTATAATTTATTATTAATAACCCACTAATTTATATTTACATATCCCTGGCCAAAGAGGGTAACCTACTGACGGAGAGGGCTTGATATTTTAGCATGGCAAACACAAATTGGATTCACAACCTACACTTACAGGAAGGGATAATTAGGGATGTCCGCGAGGCGATTTCGGGACGGGTTCTGCAAACCCCGAGACCCGCTTCGCTAGAAAATATTAGGCTCCGAGACCCGCTCCTCCCCGCTTCCACCCGGCCCCCGGACCCGCCCCGCCCTGAACCCTTCGGGTCAACCCGGCAAACCCGTTTTTTTTAAAAATATATAATAATAAATATTTTTTTAACAATCGAATACTAAAACAAATAACATTAAAAGTACAAAAAAAAATCTAAAAACAATCAAATATTGATCCATAAAAATAAGATAAATAAATAAATAATATATTTTTATTATATAAATATACATGTATTAGGTATAATAATTTTAAAAATTATTTGGAGCAGTCGACTAATTGAATTTTATATTTAATATTATTTAAGTAAATAAATAATATATTTTTATTATATAAATGTACATATAATTAGTTATAATAATTTTAAAAAATATCCGAGTTCGAGTCCGGATTGAGGCAAGTTTTTAGTAAAATCCGTAATCCGCCCCGAACCCGGCCAAGTTTAAAATTTTAAATTCATAATCTGTCCCGAAACATATTATTTAGACCATAACCCACCCCATTAAAAATGAGTCCGGGGCGGTCCGCCCCATTTGACATCCCTAGGGATAATGTCCATTATCCATCCTCATATTGCAGTGGAGATTAGTGGAGCATTGGCCTTATAAGTTGGGACTCAACTTTCTTTGTTTAGATTCAAATAAATAAATAAATAAATAAAATTTTTTATAATTACTAATTAACAATCATTTAAAAAAATATTAAAAATAATTTTCTATACAAATATTTTCTATTAGTATTATAATATATTAATTATAATATTTTATTATTTTTTCTTAATTTGTACTGCAATTTTAATATAATAATTAATATTTAAATATCAATATGTAAAAAGTAAGTAAAACTTTTAAAACCGGACATAAATAATATTTAATTAATTTTACAAAATACTATATTAAATATTTAATTTTCTATTTATTTTCAAAATTTTCCAAGAAACTCCGTAACATCGAAATCTTTTATCTAAAAAAAATTCATTCAAAAGTAGAGGGAGTGTAGCTCACATTATTGAACTTTGTTGCATACTTGATGTCGGGGTAGTGTGTGGGTGTCTGAATAAATAAAATAATAATAATAATAATAATAATAATAATAATAATAAGAAAATAAGAAAATAAAAAAATAAAAAGAAGAAGAAGACGAAGACCTGCAACACGCACAACATAGTTGAAATATGCTATGCGGTTCTAAAATCACCACCATACTTACATATATAGACTCCGTCCACCAAATTTATTCCTATTTTTCTTTTTAATCCGTCCTTTAAATTTATCTCATTACTAATTTTGACAAAAAATCAAAAAATTAACAATTAATTATTATCCTCCATTCAACACTTATTTACGAGTGTCTAAATTTTCAAATATACCCCAAAATTCCTAATTTTAATGGACGGAAGGAGTATAGCATTACCTCAGCTTCTAGAAAAAAGACACAGAGGTACAAGAACAGCCTCGTGCATTTGAAGACGACGATGGTTCCAAAAGAGTATTAAAGTTCTCAGTCATAGACGGTCGTACCGGCAAATGGCGCCAAATTTCAATTACAGGTTGCCACCTCATCGCTAAATACTACGATCAGATCAGATCAAATCATCCGCGCTCATCAACAAGGAAAGGGAGAGTCTAAGTTATCGAAAATTATTGCATCCATATAATTGGATTCCTCTATAGGAACCCCACCTTTGATGGAAAGAAATAAATCTAATAAAAATCTCGACACTTCATCAACAAATTTCTCTTTACAATGCTAATTGAACCAAACAACAGTTAATGAGCAGCAGTAAATCGAGCATGCTCAACTCAAATCATAATATAATCACGTAATGCACACATTCAATCAATCAAACAATGGCATAGATCATAATGCTCGTGTTCCACAATCATCCGTTTACGCACATTATTAATCAGTTCGAGTTTCAATTTTGTTTACTTATAAAGCTAAATACATCAGCACCATATGAGCATCGAAAGTATGAATTTATGTTTCTCATATATATATATATATATATATATATACATACATATATAATATATAGAAAAATAATGACCTGTAACCGGAGAAAATATCAGCTTTATATATCATTTCCATAGATGCAAAGAGCAATTCATTAAACTTGAATAATGAATCCACAGGGAAACAGCAGGAAAAGTTCAAAGTCAAGTTCAAAAGTATAGTACTGTTAGATATTATCTATATCTATATCTATAATTTAGATATCGATATGATTTATTTACGATCTTTTTATAAGAAAATATGAGATTTAGTTTGTTAGGATAGTTTTTCTACACCTACCCATATATGTATACTTTCCTTTCTTTTTCCCTTGGAAAAAAATAAGAATATCTTCCCCTATTTCTCTACAAGTTCCAGTGCACCACCACGGCGACGACGCATGCACTATGTATGTTCTTTTCTAATAACCTTTCTTAAAGAAAGAAATCAACACAGTCCAAATTATATCGCTAGAACAAAACTATCCTTGGTAAGGTGGAAGAGAACACCAGCCAAACTGCAAATATAAGTTCTAGGAGGAGAGTAAAATCTCCAAGATCATGCTCATGGCTCAGCAATGACATATGTCCTAATACAAGATTTTTCAGTTTCACCTCTAAAATGTGCTTATCTTTCACGACTATTGATTTATATCTTTTCATATTTTCATCCGCCTAAGATGCTACAAAAATATGGAAAGTTACCACACATTAATATTGAAATAAAAACAGCAGCATGAATTGCACACCTTCCTTCATTTCAATAAGATGCAAAAAAAGACTGATCAATTGAGAGCTTTGGAATACATCAAAATTCATCAATAGATTAACAGAAGTGAACCGCCAGATCATCAGCAAACTTCAGAAGATCAAAATGGATAAGCTTTTTCCTCTTTTGAAGACATTTACCATACCAATTGCATATAACATATTGGCAACATGCTACAACTCTTGTCCTCAACCATAGTTGGGGCTGCGTAAGACTTATCGAATATACTATTACCTTATCTTTGCCGAGAAAATCCTTTAGACCTTCAGTATCATGATAGCAACCAGCTACAAATTCTTCCATACTGATTGCCCAAGAACCTATATAAAGATTCAATAGCAAGACCATGTTCCAACATCGAAGAGGCATACCAACACATTGGCAAAAGGGGTTCAAACACAGTGAACTTCAACAAAAAATCAAATCTGCAAACACATGAAAATGAAAGACACAGTAGAACAAAACGTAGAAGCTTAGATTGGGCACAGAATTTGAAATTACCACATTACAATTCACTTCATTCGTCTCTTCCTCTTCATTTATACATCAGTCAGAGATTTCAAATGTAATGTATAGGTAATAGGAACTTCATTAACATTACATTTTCAATATTAACAGCTACTACACTCCAGAAATCCGTACACCTGAAAACCCCCTCCCGAGCCCTAACACCATCCAAATGAGATCGAACGAAACACAAATCAAGCAGCCATACATACAGAAACAGCTAAAATAAAACGGAAGAACAAAGAAAATTTGAAAATCTCACAAATAAGATCTCATAAAAGCGCAATAGAACCTGCTAGTTACTTGATCCTTCACCGAATCATTTCCGGCTGTCGTAATCGAGGATCTCGCTATCAGTAACCGACCTCGAGTGCTGAACAATCGATCGCCCAACTGAATTGATCCAATCCTCCTTCTCCTTCTCCGAATCAGCAATGAAGTACATCGTATCATTACGGGTGGATAATTCGAAGGCGAATTGGCGATTAAGCACATCCTCGGCGCCCTTGACGGTTAGGCAATTGGCCACGGGGATGACGCCGCGCGGCCTGGAGGCCCGGGTGACATTGGATTCCTTGAACCAGAATAGCTTTCCCTGCTTGAGGACAAACCAGCGGCGACGCCAAGTCTTGATGTACTCACCTTGCTTGGTGAGCCAGCCGGCGCGCTCAGGTGGGCCCCAGAACTCGACGCCGTCGTAGTCATCGGTGTTGGCTTGGATCGAGTCCATCGCGGCTCGCCATAGGCTGGCCATGGATGGTGTTCTCCGGTGATGGAGATGGAGATGGAGATTGATCGAAGGAAGGAAGATTCGAGAAATGAAGATATTATACGCAATGTAATGAAAATTTTTTTGGAATATCGAGACTCACTGATCCCACGCGCTTCGTGCGTCCTAACACTACCCAGACCCCAGTACTATTTTTTATTTTTTATTTTTATTTTTGTTTTCTTACTTCCTTTTCTTTTTAATAAATGAGAGAGAATGAGTAATCTTGTTTTATTTGTTTTCTTATTTATACTCACATAATAGTTTGGTTTAATTCTTTTTAAGTAGGAATAGTGCATTTTTTTCTTGATGGTTATGTAAAAAGCTTGTATCCTATAATATGTTTGTTCTGAATTTGTAACCATCACGTACCGACGTTCAAACTTCGACGTCTTCAAATTTATCTGTTACATATGGTTCGTCTATTATGATTTGTTTTATCAGGCTTAGTTGATAGAATATTAGATTCAGCCGAAAATTTACTCTGTACGTGATTGCGGATTCCCACGTTATAAAAAAAAGATTTTGTAATGGTTCTAAATTTAAAATATTTATAAATAATTGAATAGGAAGATTTGACCAATTTATTAGTACGAAATTATTTTATTTTAGAATGAATTTATACAAATTTATTTTTATATTTCTTTGAAAGAACTCGTACTAACGAAATGATATGTAAACTTATAAAAATTGTAGTTCTTGTAATTTTCTTGTAATTTTCAATACTTTCTCGGTCCCGAAAGTAAGTATCTATTTGCTTTTATCACGTAATTTTAGAAATATTAGTATTATATTGGAATATAGTAGGAATAAAGTAGAAATGACTAAAATAACCTTATTAACATGTGTGATATAAAAGTAATGACATTTCTGTAATATATTGTAAGTTGTAAGGGTATTTGTAATGTTAGATAGACAGTACAGTTACTAAAAAAAATGGATACTTTTGTTATAGTACAGACTAAAATGGAAAAATTGATATTTTGTTATGGGACGGAGGGAGTATAAAATTTAGATTTGCATTCCAATGATCTAGATAATGATTGTTAAAAAGGCTTAAGACAATAATTAAGGTGGTGATATAATTTTTTTTTTAAGGCATAGTTATAGTTATGCAAAGAGGGCAATGTGTATAAATTGAAAGCATTTACCATAAGAACCTGCTCCAATATAATCATATATTATTATATTTTGAGTGCGCCCGGGTAAATATCTTATTGAATATAATAGCACACAAACTAAATTCGACAAGACAAGTCACACTAGGCAAATTATATATGGCATATAAGATATTGAGGTGTCGGAAATTTAAACCAATGATCTCACGATTACGAATTCAACCTATATCACCAGATTAATCTCTTACAGGACATAAATAGGTGTATTTTGATTGAATTTGGAGTGGGTTCGAAACTATTTCAAAACTTATTTTAAAAAAACAATCAAATCAAATATTTGGTTTTTTTAATTTATATATTAAAAACTTAGTTTTTTTTAATTCAAAACATCGTATATTAGATACTTATTTATATTTTACACTCTTTGTCCAAAAGAAAAAGTATAGAGTGTATAAATAATATAGTATTTAATGTGTAAAAATAAATGTTTTGAATGGAAAGCAAAAAATATTTCGTGATCATCCCATCCTGTCTATTACTCCCTATCTAAGAAAAAATCTTTATTCTATAAATGATTAAATAGAAAACTGTTTTTCTAGTCTCATGTAATCCATTTATCATTTTAAGATATAATTAAACTCTGAATTGGATTGGTCCCACAACTAAAAATATTTTGAAGAAATGATCCTCCGACACCAGAGCTGTTGATATAGCAGTATGGTGACCAGGGCCGTTCCTAACTTTCGAAAGGCCCGGGGCGAAATAAAAATTAGAGGCCCTTAAATATATATATATATATAATATTTTTTACCTATAATGAAATATAAATTAAAAAAAAATAAAAATTCTAGCATAAATTTTAAAAATTGCTTAAGACTCCCTTATATTTAACAAACGTTATATTAAACTCCGTCGTACAAAAAATATAGATGAAAATTCATATTCTCAACACAAAAACAATATAAAAATGAGTTTAATGAAACGTTTTTTTTAAAGTATAAGGGAGTTCATGTCATTTTTAAAGTATATAGAGGGTTTACACTGAGTTTCGAAATCATAAAGACGTTATTGATAATTTTGCATAATAATAATAATAATAATAATAATAATAATTTTATCTAAAATTTATTATCTTTTTAGTGCAAAAAAAAATAATTAAAACAACAATAAAAAACCCCTAAATATATATAAATAATCTATGCCGATTTTTTTTACCTATAATAGAATATAAATTATTAAATAAAATAATTTTTTAGAATTTTTAGATAAAATATCAATAATAGTATTAATATTAACAATCTTAAAACAAAAATTAGGGGCCTATAAATATGTATAAATAATATATTTTTTTATCTATAATAAAATATAAATAATTAAATAAAATAAATTTCATAATATTTTTATATGCAAAATATCACTAATACTATTAATATTAATTTTGTCTAATTTTTTTAATGTATAGAAAAATATTTTTAAATTTTGAAGGTACTTGGGTTTGAACCCAAAACCTCAAAAATAATATAAATAGAACTTAACCACCAAGCTATGCTATTGTACAAAATCTTTAGTGTCAAATAATAATTATATATAAATACCTTATATATAATATAAATAAATAATAGACCCCAATTTAGATTGGGCCCTGGGCAATCGCCCCTTTCGCCCAGGCCCAGGGACGGCCCTGATAGTGACAATTCGAAGATTGTATGAATAACATGTAGAAATTATTTAAGAATCATTTTAAAACTATAATTAACTTTATATTCGATTAGTCTCATAACTAAACAATTTTGACAGAAATGATCTTCAAATGTTGTTACGAAAGACAAGAGGAAGGGAAAGGTTCAGAAGAAAGAGGCCAATTTTAACTTAAGGTAAACTGTTTTTTTTAGTGAATCCCTTATAATTTTTGTCCCGTAAGTGGAACAGCAAACTAATCTCATTCATAAGTGAAAATTTTTTGTTATTTTAGTCCTCTGGCGCCAGAGAGGCCCCGCGTGGCTCACCGGAAGCCACATGTCCGCCAGGTGTCCCGCTAGGTCAGCGACACCTGGCGGAGACGTGGATTTTTTTAATTCTTTTTCAATTGGACCAAATAAAAAAATAAAAAAAAGACATAAAATTAAAAATAATTTTTTAAAAGAATTAAAAAAGAAAAAGAAAAGAAATCCACGTGTCCGCCAAGTGTCGCTGACCTGGCGAACACGTGGCCTCCGGCGAGCCACGCGGACGTCTCCGGCGTCGAAGGACTAAAACAGCGAAAATTTTTCACTTATAGGACTAGTTTGCGACATGCTCCACTTACGGGATTAAAATGATAAGAGGATCCAGTTACGGGATTAAAAAAATAGTTTATCCTTTTAACTTATTCTGCTATTGCGAGCGGAAAAAGGCATATACATCAATGAGTTTGCACCCCAGCGAAAAAGGACTTAGCCAGCCGAGTCAGCCAACTAGTCAGCCTAAACAGTCCAAGCATCCTAAGGTCATCCGCATCAATGAAACCCAACATGGGTTTCTTCCCTCTTTCTCTTCTCTTCCACGTCATATTCTTTTTTTCCGCCACATCATCGAAGAAACTCATTTCATTTTATCCCTCCATCAAAGAAACTCATTTACACCGATTATAATTTCTCTTTCCTCTATATTATTAAATTATCTATTTTTAAAATAATTTAAATAATAATTATTTTATCTGATATACATATTTATTTACGTAATAATTTAATTTATAAATTATAAAAAAAATAAAATTTTATATAATATAAAAATATTAATACATATAATTTAATTAAAATACATAAAAAATAATAAATAATATACTTTTTTTTTTGTCACATGCCCGAATTAAATTGAGACATGTGGCAGAATAAGCCACAACAACTTTGTGTCAGAAGTGCTGGGCAGAGCTGTGGCTCTCTCCTCTATTTCCAAGTCATTTTTTTCTTTTTTCTTTTTATATACAAGCTGACGTGGGGTTCTCTGTGGATGCCCTAATAGTCCAACATATTTTTGTCTTCCCAATCTAGTAATGAACTCATTTCCTTCAGCCATTAGGGAGTGAGTGAGCCATCTGCTATTGAACTTGAGGGGGAGTGGAAAACATTGTTAGAAAGGGGCACCCTAAGCTGAATCAACCTTATAATAGTAGAGTATATTGAGGATGAGTGTTCTGCTGCTCCCGTTGGAGCTAATACTACTACTGCCGATGAAGCTACCAGGATTAAGGCAGTAATAACAAATTTACCAATTTTGCAGGTATCTCCCAACACAAAAGAAACAACAAGTCCGGGGGCAAGCGAAGACGAGCCAATTGTTTATAACCCCCAAACACCTTAGGAAAAACACTTGTAGCTCCCTCGATTCCTCCCTTTACCAAATTTTATCTGTCAACATTATTTGAGGAGAAGAATGATGAGGAAAAAGTAAGAAAGGAGAAGAGGAAGAGGAAGCTCGGGAGCAACACTAAGAAAGGAGAAGAGGAAGAGGAAGCTCGGGAGCAACACTAAGAAAGGAGAAGAGGAAGAGGAAGCTCGGGAGCAACACCGGAAAAGAGTAATGAAGACTTTGGCCAAGTTATCGTGATGGTAGAACCCACTAGCCGAATCGAGCTGTAAACGAGCTGAATCGAGCCGTGCTTGTCATGTTTGAGTTCGACTCGTTAATGACTGGAGCTCGGCTCGTGTTCGTTCGTTAAGAGATATGAACTGAAATTTTTGTTTGAGCTCGGCTCGTTAGCAATTTTGTTGTTCGCATTTGGTTTGGCTCGGCTCGTTAAGAGATTTTTTATTTATTTATTTTTTCAAAAAAATTAAATTGAATTAATAATAATAATAATAATAATTTTATATTAATAAATTTAAATAAAATAGAATCAACTATAATATTTATAAAGATATATATGTATACTTATTAAATATAAAAATATTAATTTAATTTCTGAATAAATATTGTCAAACATTCGCAAACAAGCTCAGGCTCATTTGTGAACATAACTAATCAAAATTTATATTCGTGTTCGGCTCGTCTAACTTAACGAACAAGCTCTTAACAAACTCAAACGAGCCGAATTCGCAAACTATTTGTTTTCTTGTACAACTCTACTCCTAACTGTGAAAGCATAAAGGGAGTTGAGGGAATTCGAAGCAATCAGACACTTGCTCCCCGTCCTAGAGCCAACTCTAGAGGCAATCGCTGTGATCTGGATGAGCTGATGATCAACCAATTCCTATACAACAAACACATGATGTAAGGATTGGTCAACTAGATGGTTAAACGACTGACTCACCACGAGGATAAAACTACTACAGCGGAGATGAGAACAACTCAAATCCAATAAAAAAACCATATCCACAGACGCTCAGATAGTTAGCCTTGTATAAAAAACTACAACCATGGCAATGACACAAGATGAATTAATGCAAGAGCAACTTGCACTCTAGAGGGGACATTATCAACTCTTGGCAGAAATCGAGGCGCGCCGACACTCGCCATAATGCAGTACGGGCTAGCTAGCTAAAATAGATGATCCAACGAATCATCCAAGGGATGGATAAAGCGGGGCATCAATATTTTGATTTAATTGATGCTGAATGTCCCCCGTTTAAGTGAAATCTTCCTCTCTTTGTATTATAATGTAAAGAATGGTAGACCCTGTACAGATTTTTGCCGAATCAATGAGACCTGGAATTTTTGGTAGAAAGTTAAAAATTTTCAATACTTGTATACCTATCATAATTGAAAGCATGTTTATATACTTTTAATTCTCTTAATAGATTGCTGAAGTTAAGTTTTAGATATATATTTGTTTTTACAGCGGAGTTAGATCACTTTTGAGTGCTGAAATTAGTAATTTTTCCTTTACCCTATTTAATAATTCGAATGTTGAGTTAAACCAAGTCTCGCTTCAATGATTTGAAAAGGTTAGTGTCCGTTCGTTTTAATTTTTTCATACTTAGTAGGGTGATCGAACTTTTTCCCATCGGCTTAGTATATATGAAATGACGTCAAAATAAGAAATCATTAAAGATAGTTTGAGAAACAATTGAGAAAAGAGGGAGAACTTATCATTAAAGGAACTGAAAAGTCCCGTGCAGCGATGAAGAAATAGATATGATTAAAAGAAACAAAATTTATACTTTAATTGATCGTGGAATATAATGAGCGATAAAAAATATTCCGTTTCCTATAGACCGAAGGTTACCATATAAAAAACAATCTCCTATGAGCGAGCAAATTTGATTATACCTGGTGACTTAAATCAATGTTAAATCATAATGACAAGTTTTGGAAGCTTAAGGATCACTTGCTTTTATTTTAGATTTACTTCTATATACAACCATTGCACAAATCTTATGCAACACTTGATTATCTTGAACGGTTTAACTCTCTATTCCTTTAGTTGAATTAGTTCAAGCACGAACAAATTTTAGTGTGAACAGGTTTAATAACTCAAAAATTAAGCATATTTTTTACTTACAAACTATGTGTATTATTTGGATTTCTTTTTTATTGATTTATTTCACTTGATATGATTTAATCTCCTTAGTTCAGATTTATTAATATTTTAGTCCTATGTAAGTGAAATTCAGGCCCAAAGTTCATCATTCTAAGTGTAGCCATGAAGGCAAACATACTCTATGCCAGCGGTGAGAACCCCACTCAAGGCGAAGTCCAAAAGCCTAAGAATTTCCAACTTCCAGCATAAAACTGAAGAGAAAGTCTATCCGCACAAGCGATGCATGTCTCACAACGGTACAACCATTCCAGTTCTGCCGTGCAATGAAGATCAACTCTGCTTGAGCGATGTTGATGCCCTTCTTGGCTGAAGCGAGGAGAATTTGTGCCCATACTTTCTAGACACAGTGAGCTAGCGAGTTGAAAGTTATGACAGTTCCAATAGACTAAAACATCTTATCCGTCTAAAAATCTAACTACTCTGTGATTACAACTAGGGGTGTTGAAATTAAACTCGATACAAAAAAATTGAATCCGTTCGACCTGAAATTTATCAAGTTCGGGCCTAGGTATTTTGGATTTGAAAAAAAATCGGATTGATCTGAACCGAAAATGAAAAAAAATTCGTGTCGTGTTCAAATAGAATTTCGGATTGACTTGATAACCCAGAATTTTAAAATCAGGTCAAATTTCGAGTTTCGGTTTTAACCCGAATTTACTTATTATTATTATTATTATTTTAATTTATAATATGTACACACTACAAGAAAGTTGAAATTTATCTACAAAATAATTTTATAGCAAAAGGTAATAAATTCATAGCAAAAAAGTTTGTGACAAAACTCATTTTGTCACCTATACCGCATTAGTAAAGGTCTTTGCCGACAAATATGACTTTCGTAACAAAAAATAAGTTTTTTGGCAAATATGACTTTCGTAACAAAAAATCATAATTTCGTAGTTAAAGCTCTTTTGCCATAAAATTAAAATTTATAACAAAAGAATTTTAACAACAAAATATGTATGATTTTTTTATCCAAATAGTTTTAGCTATGAAAAATAAATTTATAACTAAAATATTTTTTGCTATGAAAATAAATTTTAGCGACAAAATTAATTTTGTAGTACATAATTTATTTTTAGCAATAGAAATTATTTTTTGTTACTAAATGACATATTTTTACTACAGAAGTATTTCGTAGTTAAAAATATTATAACTAATTAGATACTTTTTGTAGTGATATTATATTAAATAATCCCTCCGTCCCATAACTATATATTCATTTGTTTTTTGCACGGGGTTTTAGATATATTAGTATTATATTCGAATGTAGTATAAATAAAGTAGAAATGACTAAAATAACCTTACTAGTATTGTGTGATATAAAAAGTAATGACATTTGTATAATATATTATAAGTAGTAAGGGTATTTCTAACGTTAGGTACTTAAAAAAATAATAATAAAAAATAATAAAAAAAAATAAAAACTGAACAGTTTTGGATTTACATAAATGTAAGATTCTCAAATAAAAAATTATAAATCCTACAATCGTACTTCTACACTACTGACTACATGATCCACCTAAAAGGCCAAAACAAGAATTCTATTTTTCATCTTTTAAAGAAGAAAGAAAAATGCAGGCATCCAGTCGAAACCCTATTCTCTACCAAGTTTCAAACGGTGCTCAGTCAAGCATTGGAGTAGTCGATTTGGAAGACCAATTACTCGAGCAATTCATCTCTTTTAGTGAGTTTTTGTATTTTCTCATTTCATTTGGTTACTTTATCTTTTAATTTTTTTCATTTTTCTATCCTTAATAAATTTGTATTTTTTTATTTTTTAGGCAAATTTAGATTTTTTCAAGTTTTTGGGTTCCTTTCCCGCCGGATTATTGAGGTCAATTTTATGGTCATTTTTGTATTTTTTTTAGTATAACAATAGTGAATGTATTGCATATTATGATGATCATTTTTCACATTTTTTTACATTTATTTTGGTTCAGAAAATGTTCGTCTATGCGCATGTAGTATCTAAAATATGATTTGTACGCATCGTCAGATCTTGAAAAAATGTGCATTGGTCCAATACTCGTCACTTGAAGAATAAAATGATATACATTGTTATAAAATATGTTGTTTATTTTAATGTAATATGGTTTACGAAATATAGTATTATGATGTCGCTCCAGGGCGAATATTGAGTAATTAAATTATTTGCCGTCTTTTTTTACGACACTATGTAACTGGATAAATATTCTATAATTTTTTAGGCATTTAAATAATAAAAAAATGATTAATATAATTTAATTTGGAAACTGCATAATTTTAGGAAGTGGAGGGGAAATTAGTGTAATTCAACACTTTCAAATTTGGATAAAGTATAATGCTCTTTACATTATCGGTTTCAAATATGATTTCACAGTGCAATCGATTAAATTTTGTTACAAATTTTATTGTTTCAAGTGAATACTTCTAATTATACTATTGAAAATATGCAATTCACCTACTGTTTCGGCCATTGATTAAATAATTTCTATATGCAATTACTGATATGCTGAATGAATAATATGATTATGATGTATGTGTCTTTAACATATGATGTCTCGAAGATATAGATATGATGTAATAAAAATTCGTAAATACGTTATTTTCGTGATAAATAAAAAATAGAAAAAACTTATCGCATTCCGCACCTTCTAGAATGTTATCTTCGTCCATGACATACTGAAACTCACCGGAATACGCATCATTTTATTTTATCTTTTTCCACCCTCCGAGTTCTTCAATATACTTTTTTCTTCGATCAACTTCGCAGATAATGTGAATTTTTTTTTTATTTTTTGTTTTTGTAAACTGAAATAGATAATAAGCACAACAAGTATCTATCTATATTTATGTTCTCTTGATTAATTCTGAAATTAATAATTAGTTTATTTATCATACGAATCAAATTACGTATCTACCCATGCATGTAATTTCAACCGTTGTTCAATATTTCTATCCGATGGCTGTAATTTTTTCAAGACTCTCCTGCATTATAAGATCAGGAGAATACCCGGATTGTTAATCATTAATGCAATAACATTAATTCTTTGTCTAAGTAATAATAACAACAAATTTATAAACTAGGGCATGGATTCATATCATGTCGTTTTCGACTACGGTGGAGAGTCATGTATTTTTTGCTCCGGTGGAGAGTCATGTCGTTTTCAACTCCGGTAAAGAGTCATATCATTTTCGGCTCTTGTGGAGAGTTAACTTTTTTCTCTGCTCCGGTGGAGAGTCATCTTGTTTTCGGCTCCGATGGTGAATCAACTATTATTTTTATTTGCATTTTTTTTTGTTATATTCAACTTTATTATCAAACTCAAGTTGGTTTCTATTATACCACTTGATTTTGAGGGGGAATGTTACATATTTTTAGATATTCAGTTTTCAATTTAGTAGATTTATATTTAAATTTGGTTTTATCATAGATTATAATACTTAAATTTGAGTCTATCGAGTATTGTCTATAGATATTTTATTTTAATGATCAATAAGACAATTCATATTTTTCCCTTAAATTTATAATATATTCACTTCAATTTTGTATTGCCTCACTGAGTAGAGACTCGATGCCAACTATATTTAATTATCAATCTGGAGCTATGCATGTTCTGTTTGGGAACCTATCTAGCTAGTTACTTTATATTTTTTGAGATGGCGCTCTAAGACAATTTTTAGCAGAAATAGAAACTTGAACTCATTTATGTGATTGTTGTGGAAAATTTGCGTTATCTATGCCATTGTTTGATCAATAATTGATTGTATATTATATCTTCCCTATGTCCGCCTCTATGGGTTACATTTACCATTTATACTTAACATTAAAAATATTCTTATATTTGTAAAATCTTTTGTACAAATGTCCTTCTATTAGTATTATAAGACACTAATAGAAATATTTTGCAATTTTTTCTTAATTTGTACTACGTTTTGATAGAATAATTAATATTCAAAGATCAACACGCAAAAAGTAAATTACACCCTTGGAACGAGACAGAGGTAGTATATGATATGATTGGAGCTGAGCATGCTCGATTTACTGATGCTCGTTAATTAGGTGTAGTTTACTTCAATTAACATCTCTAATCTAGAATATGTATTATTGTAAAGAGAAATTTCTTCATCAAGTGTTGAGATCTTTATTAGATATATTTATTTCCATCAAAGGTGGTAGAGCTGTATATCTATTATATATATAAATTTGGGAAGAAATTTAGTTTGGGTTTAGTATTAAAATAATATTTGATAGAATGTTTGTAAGAGAAAAAATATATTTTTTTCAAAAAACACAGAGACCAAGTAATAAAAAACTGAGAAGTTTGGGGTAAAGAAACACACCTAGGTAACTTACACTTTGTTTCTTTAGTCACAAAATTACAGGTTTTTCCTCACAAAACATCCCATCATACATTATTTTAATATCAAACTCAAACCAATTTTTTTTCAAACTTATAAAAAGAAACATAGCCGAACCCTTGAGTATATATGAGATTAATAATACCCACTCTAGTGAAGTAGTTCAAATTCGGAAGCAAATTTTCGAGACCAATATAAAAGTTTCTTAGTAGTGAATGATCAATTTTCTTTTATTCTTTCTTTCTCCTTTTTTTTTTTTTTTTTTTCAAAGAATTTATATTTCAATGAGCTGAAACCTAGTAAACCTAGGATATCATACCAACTTGATCTCTTCATCTATATTTATCCATTCAAAGGTTTCTAAATTATGTTTAATTTGCAATATATCAATAAATTTTAAACCAAAATATATTAAGTTATTCTTTTTCTTAGAATTCTATGGGTAGTTTCTTGATATAATAATATTAGAACCTACGGGAGTTGTTCGCAAATGATATCACTCAAAAAAAAATATTATCTGACTATAAAATTCAAAAGGACACATTCAAGGAACTGTGTGACAATGTCAGTGCATGCTATTAACATCTCAAATGATATACAAATTAAAGTTGATATATTCTCCTCAGTTACATAAATTCACGCGCTTTATCGATGCCAATGTTTGAACAATTGATTATGTGTATTATATCACATGATTATATTATGATTTGTTCTGAGCATGCTCGAATTATTTAGGCTCATTAAGTGATGTTTGGTTAGAATGAACATCTCTAACCTAGATGAGGTATTATTGCAAAATGAAATTTGTTTAAGAAGTGTCGATATCTTTATTAGGGGGAAGGTTACGATGCTGATTTGGAAAAATCAGTACTATGCTGATTTTTCAATCAGCACCCATAAAATACAAAAACAACACAAGTAACAATGACATGTGTTGTTTGTTTATAATTACATGTTTGCTTAGCAAGTGTATGTCATGTGCTTAAATAAATTACTGCATGTGCTGTATGACACTCTATTATGTGTTTTTAGTTCATGTGTTATATTTATATTATATGAATATAAATTATGTGTTATCACTAACATTACCGTGTGTTGTTTGCTAATTATCTGTGTGCTGGTAGTTCATTTGCTAAATTTATATTATATTAATATAAATGATGTACTGTCACTTACATTACCGTGTGCTATTTGTTAATTATGTGTGTGTTGTTCAACACAGTGCTGAATCAGATTGAGCACTGTAACCGCCGCCTATCCGCCCTTTATTAGATAGATACATATATCTCCATATATCGAAAGGTGGTAGGGCAGCTATACATAAATGATTAGATAACTTATTAGATTCTCCCTTAATTCCCTTGGGTATGGTATATACGACATATGAACACACAATCTCCAGTACATGGATAAGACATTATTAAAAGCCACTCATGTATTATATATATATATATATATGGGGATGATTTGATCTGATGACAGTATTTAGTGATGAGGCCAAACCCCAGGATTGAGCATTGGTGAATTTAGATAGAGTGCCCTCAGAACTCTAATATTATTCTTTCTGGGAATGGGAATATTCATTAATGTCGCCTTCGAAGGGCTGGAATTAGTGGAACGATCGCCTTCCAATGTCCTTGCCGCCACGGCCATCTTCTGAGGTATTCTTCCGACCATCACTTCATGTTCATGTGCGAGTAAGAAGACGACGACGACAAGCTGCCAGAAAACAAGCCAAGAGGTTGTTCTCTTCATTTCAGGTAGCAGTAGTTGCGTTGTCTTTGTAGGAGCTGCTGTATGTTGTGCCAGCAATGGAGCTGAGGTGATGCTATATATATATATATATAGATATAGATATAGAACAGCATAATTCAACTATGGTTTGTGTGACAAGTCTTACAGTGGTGATTTTTATTTAGAACAGCATAGCATAATTGATCAACTATTGTGTTGTGAGTCACATGCCTGTTTCTGTCTGTGTAGTGTAGTGTAGTGTAGTGTAGTGGAATGCCTAATGTGTTTTGAATGAGTTTCTCTAGATTAGATAAAAGATTTCCATATTTTGGAAAGTTTTGAAAATTGTAAAAAATTGAATATATTTATAGTTTATTGTTTTGGGGTTTGGATTTTGGATTGAGATTTGAATAATAAAAATTTTGAAGGTAAATAGTTGTATGATATAATATAAATAGGTGTTGATACGATGTTTTGAATGTAAAATTGGTTTTTAGTCTAATATAAAAAAATAAAAAATAGGTGTTTGATTTGATATTTTTTTGGGGGGAAAAATTGAATAAATAGTAAGTTCGGAGAAAATCCTCAAACAAACATACCCGATTCTAAAATACTTTTAACTTTTACCTAAATGATAAACATACAATTATTTTTTAAGGACAAAAATGTCAAAATCTATTACACACTTTCAGTTTCACTGATTGATAAAATACTATTATTTTTTAATTTACTACAAAACTCCAAATGACCTCTTTAGACCGGAACGGAGAGATTATTTATTTTATACACAAATTTTTATATTTTGAAAATACTGTGTTATATCACTACAAGAAAATATCATTTTTGTAAAGAGGTTTTTTCGTCGTTAAATCCACTTTTTCCGTTACTAATGACATTAGAGATGAAATTAGGATGAAATTAGTTACCTACGTCAACTTTAGAAACAAAATTCTATTACAAATATATCATTTTTTTTTTTTTTTTTTAGTGTATGTGAAATAGGAGAAAGCAAAAAATATTGCACAATAATGTATTTTTGTTCGAGATTAATTAAATATTTGATATAATATTAAAATAATAATGATAAATTATTATTAGTATTATTATTATTATTATTATTATTATTAGTTAATGTAAATAAAGTCAATTGTGTCCCAACTTATAAAGCCGATGCTCCACTAGTCTCCATGGCCATAAGAGGATGGATAATGCATGGACATTATCCCTGCCTGCCATTAAGTGTAACTTGGTTGGGAATCCAATTTGTATTGCTTGAAATTGAAATATTCAATAAAATAAAAGTAATAATTAATGACAGATACAATTAATTTTTTTTAAATTTTCTCTACCATATAGGTTATGGAATTAAGTTATTTCAAGTTTATTGAATTTCACAAAAGAATTCTTCACAAACATCGAGCCCTGATTCAATTTCAGTTATCCTCATTTTTTATTTTTTTTTTTTATTATGAACATGCAAAGGTATGAAATACACCCACAAAATCCGATCCTCACCAACATTACAAGAAAATATCATTTTTGTAACGAGATTTTTTCGTCTTTAAATTCATTTTTTTCGTTACTAATGATAGTAGAGACGAAATTAATGATGGAATTACGTTAGCTACGTGATCTTTATGGGCGAAATTCTGTTACAAATATACTATTATTTTTTTTTTTGTAGTCTCAATTATCATTTTTCTTTTCTTTTTTTCAAAGGCATTTTCAAATACATTTCTATACCAATGAGCTCAAGCCTAGTAAACCTAGGATTTGATACCAATTTGATTTATTTATCCATTCAAAAGTTTCTAAATTTATATTTGATTTTCAATGTCTTTTTCTTAGAATTCTTTGAGTATATTCTCTCTATAATAATATTATTTAAATTATTTTAAATATGGGATATTAGGAGTTGTTCACAATCGATATGGCTCAAACAAATGTCATCTGACTTTGAAATTCAAAAGAACAAATTCAGGGAATTGTGTAAGAATGTTAGTGCTATTAACATCCGGTGCCGAAAATAAACAACTAAAGCCCAGAAGAAATAAACCCTACAGAAATAAAAATAAAAAACAAAAACAAAAAAAAAAAAGCCCAGAAGAAATAAACCCTACAGAAATAAAAATAAAAAACAAAAACAAAAAAAAAAAAAAAAACCCAAAACTACAAAAACATCATTTGCTCCAATTGCTAATCAGATTCCATACAAAGAATTAATCATGATCAAACATAAAGAAGCGAAATACATTACGATTACAATATTGCTTCAAACAATAACAAGCAAAGTCAAAGTTCACATACTAGAACAATTCAATCTATTACACTAACTTGCAATGCCCCTTCCAACAACGACCCAAAGCTAAGTTTCAAGCAACAAATATTACAACAATACAATATACCAACATTTCAACTTACGATATAATAACAACAATCTAACACCTGGAACACGTAACATATTATCACTAATATTACCCTTTAGAAATAGCCAATTTGGCAGGTAAGGTGGTGTTGACTAATGCCATAAACCCGAACAGTAGAAAAATGAGCGCAATAACCCCCATATTAAGTATTATTAAACATCTATGTTGTTAACATAGCCCACGTGCACTGGCTAATGTTTGTTGTTCTAGCATTTTATCATTTTTAACTTTTTCCTCTAATATATTTAGTTTCTTCATCCATTGGTTTTCTTGCAGTTCAACTTCAACACCATTTTTGTCCACGTCAATGACGTTCTTTCGCTTCTGAATAGGGATGTCAACGGGGCGGGTTCGGGATGGGTTCTGCAGGCCCCGAGACCAGCCTCGCTAGAAAATATTAGGCTCCGAGACCCGGCCTGCCCCGCTTCCACCCGGCCCCAGGACCCGCCCCGGAGGGTTCGGGGCCAACACGGAAAATCCGTTTTTTTAAAAAATATATAATAAATATTTTTTTAACAATCGAATACTAAAACAAATAGCATTAAAAGTACCCAAAAAAATCTAAAAATAATCAAATATTGATCCATAAAAATAAGATAAAAGTACATAAACACAATGCAAATATAAGAATTTAAAATATCAAATAGTCAATTCTAACATGCTTCGACATCAATGTCTTCATCTTCATCTAGCATTGTAGGAGGACAACTTTTTGATCCAACGGCCGATCCACTAGTACCTAATTTAAAAAATATATACATATTATTGTATTGGCGCTGGCAGGCGGTGGTGGTTGGTAGAAGACAAGTAGATGAAGATGGAAGACGGCAGCAGTGGCGGTTGAAGAAGCAGAAAAAGAAATTAGGGATTTAGGGTTGGGGCAGATAACTAATTGAGTTTTATATTTAAAATTATTTAAATAAATAAATAATATATTTTTATTATATAAATATACATATATTAGCTATAATAATTTTTAAAATACTTCGGACAGCCAACTAATTGAATTTTATGTTTAAAATTATTTAAATAAATAAATAATATATTTTATTATATAATATACATATATATTAGTTATAATAATTTTAAAAAATATCCGGATTCGGGTCCGGGTCCGGGTTGGGACGGATTTTTAGTAAAACCCGTAACCCGCTCTGAACCCGGCCGGGTTTAAAATTTCAAATCCACTACCCACCCTGAAACATGTTATTTAGACCCGAACCCGCCCCATTAAGAGCGGGTCTGGGGCGGGTCCGGGGCTAACCCGCCCCATTTGACATCCCTACTTCTGAATATTGTCGAGCCGCTGAATTTTAAATACCAATGCATTGATCACTTCATTGTATCTATTAATGGGTTCCTCATCCCACCATTCAAACATACCACAGTAATTTCCACATTTCTACAAAATTAAAATCCACCAAATATTTCAATAGTGAAAAACAAAAATAATAATATTTAAAAAAAAAAAAAAACCACAAATAAAATTACCCCATAGTTAGGACAAGTTCTGTATCTCCTACCTGGATTGCTTGTGCTCCAGGAGGTAAACAATGGGAGCTCATATCCACATCTACACAGCAACTTTGGAATATCCTCGATTGGGGACTCTACAATCCGTGGATTTCTTAAGAAATTGGTTCGGGATAAAAACGTCGAGCTCATTCTCTTAAATGCTGTCAGAATTGGAGGAACGATCTCATGAACTCTGTCTTCAATCCAGCTCGTTTAAGGATGGCGAAGATCGATGGGAGCTAGGGCTTCGTGATTGGACTGAGGAATGGGAGAAGGGGATCGATTTGAAAAAAATATGGAGCGGGTGAACCAAACCTGGTTTGAACTGAACCGGGTCTAAGGTGAACCGATTCAGGCTTATCAACGGTCACATGGGTAGCACGTGATTACTCCGTCAACGGCGTTCTTTAAGTATCCTTAATTTTCGTCTAATTGGCGTTTAGACTAGATTTTGCGCAGATTAGTAAAAAGGATGGACATTTTTTACGAAATTAATATTATAGGGACACAAATTGAAAATACGGCCAAATATAGGGACAAAAATTGCAAATACCCCTTAGTTTTACATAAACAAAATAGAAACTTGAACTGATTTATTTACGTACGTGTGTAACTGGATTAATGTTGTTGAATATGCACTCGATCTTGTTCGATTTGAATTGATTATTTATATATATATATATATATATGCATGTGCATTACACGATTATATTATATGAAGTGAGTGTACTTGATTGACTGAGGTGGCTCGTTGTCTTGTGTACTTAATTAACCGGATCAATACTTTAATATGACACTATGACTCTGATATCATATTAACAAGGGATTCAAACTTTCAACCTAAAACTAATTGGTATTAAACACAGAGACCCTTGACCCTTATAAGCCAAGTGAGTTATGGGACATATTCAACAAACTCGACCTAATCAAGAGGCAATATATATCTTAAAAGAGGAATACATATCTATACATTGATGTATATATGCAATAAATTAATGTATGGTTATATTATCCCATGCGTGTATGTGATTGAGATGGGAAGATAAAAGAGTTGTGGGCGATGATTTTATTTGATGTTATTTAATTAGGGTCTATGCCACTATGGTGGATGAAGGAATTGGTCATTGGTGAATCTGGCTGTTGCAACGCTCTGTGATTGAGGGCTCTAATTTTCTTTGTGGGAATCGTCGTTTTCTTGAAATGGCAAAAAGGACACCGCCAGATTGAATAATTAACACTAACACTAGCACTAGCACTTGCCTCCAGTGTCCTTGCCGCCATGGCCATCTGAGGTATTCTTCCGATCATCATTTCATGTTCATGTGCGAGTAAGAAGATGACGACCACAAGCTGCCAGAAAACAAGCCAAGAGGTTGGTCTCTTCATTTCAGCAGTGCTTGATCGAGGTGTATGTATGTATGTAAGTATCTCTGTGTGTCTTTCTACAAGCTCAAGCTGGATGTTGTGCCAGCAATGGAGCTGAGGTAATGCTCTCTCTCTCTATAGATATATATATAGAGAGAGAACTATTGAATGAGGGTGGGGGTGGATGGTGGTGATCTTATAACAGCATAATTCAATTATGGTTTTTTCATTATCGCACTACGACCCTCCATCAGCAATTTCTTTTATTTACTTTTCCATTTTCTTTCAATCTTTTTCGACTACCTTTAGTTTTAATCCAAATTCATGGAAATCAAATGAACAAATTAAATGGTCGATTATTTTAATCCAAATGCGAAACCAACCATAGTTTCTTTTGGTGTTTTTCATTGATTTAGTCTGACTTGGTGTGGTCATGGTTGGCTGCCCTTGTTTTCCATGGCGCAACATCACATTTATTTATGACGTGGGACCTGCAGCTCAGTTGAACCTAATACCCTGAAAATTGGTCCGACAGATAAGTCACAACCTAATACCCTGAAAATTGGTTCGACAGATAAGTCACACTAAACGAACCATGTGCTGTAGATGACCTGAGGCATCGAGAGTTTGAACCCATCACCTCACGGTCACAAATTCAACCCCCACGCCACCAGACTATCTCTTACCAACACATTTTTTTTATTTTTAAGTGTATGGCAAGATAATTTTGCTTTTGGACTTCTCCAAAAAGACTTGGTACTAATGAAGTAAGATATAAGACTTATAAATAATGAGTTTTTTTTCTAATTTTTGAATGTCTTCCATTTCAATAATTCTCTTCTTAAACCAAGGACTATATAAATGAGCTTCTTTTTCATCATATTCATATGATTTTATCAATAAAAGACTTGATGTCTGATCACAACTATCAAAACAATCATCCAACCGACCACTACAACACTAAGAAACTTTTGACATAAAGCATCGCCTCAAGTTTTCAATCACAAGATCAACGACGGCATTCCACTACTGACGATGTCGAGTCCACTCCACCAACTAAATCCCTCAAACTGAGGTATCATACTAGATATTCGGCTTCCTTGGAAAAAAGTATGATAGGACTACCATGCACCCCTGACATACCTAAGCCGGGTGTTTCAAAAATTGATAGGTAGAAATTGCCAAAATAAATATGATGTAATTATGCGCTTTTTTTGTTTTTTTTTTTTTTTAAGAAAGTTAACCATTCATTAAATTTTTTTTCTTCAAAAATATCAAAGCAAATATCTCTTCTTTATTTTTTTATATTATATCAATACTTATTTATATCACATCATACAACTATTCAAATTCAATTTTTTTAAAATCCAAACCCCCGAGCAAATACACCCTTATGAGGTGTTTGGTACAAAGAATGAAATTGAAAATGAATTGGGTATCTCTTATTTGGTAAAATAGAGAATTTATTTGAGAAATGTAAAAAAATTACAGCTATCATGGATCGAATATAAATAAATGATTAATCGGACAAAAGAAAGTTTTAACGAGTAAGAATTCATGAAGAAATAAAAAATTATCAAAATTAAATAGTAAACAAAAGAAAAAAGAAAAGAAAAATATATATACCAATATTCATTTATCTCCATTATTTTGGATATAGCAGAAAAATAAATAAATAAAAATAATTTATTTCTCAAATATTTCTCAAATAAGAGAAATATTTTTATTTCTCTACTATCAATTTTGGATTGTTTTGATTTCTTTCTATATATACTTGTTGAACTTGACTTTGAACTTTTTTCTTTTGTTTCCCAGAGGTTTCATTTTTGTGCTTTCTTATTCAAGTTTGATGAATTATTCTATGCTTACGGAATTGATATATATACAAAGTTGATATCTTCTCTTTAGTTACATAAATAAATTTATGCTTTTTTCTAGTATTCACTTGATTTTATTTTTTATTTTTTACATAACTTAGTAGAGCACTTGATAGTTGATACCCGTTGTATTTAAATTTCGAATCTCGAGTTTTGCATGTTTAGTCTGAGAAGAAAAAGTTCATCAACAAATGTATTTAGGGTGAGTTTTTGAAGGGGTTTAGGGAAATTTGGGTTTATGTTTGGTTTTTATTTGAATTTTGAATTGAGTTTGAATTTATGTGTTGTGTTTAGGTTTTGGTTGAGTTTGGAGAGTTTTATATGTATTGATTTGATGATAATAAATATAATAATATAAATGTGTATTAATTTGTACAATCTGATTATAAATTTATATTATATCTATCTATATATATATATAATTCTAAATTCTAACTTTATTTGTACTGTAAAAAATTATGTTCTCTATAAAAGGACATATATTGTATGGCAATGTAATTTTTTAAATTTTATTTCGGTTCAAATTATTTACAAATATTACAAATATTTTTGATTAATCAAAAATTCAATTAATTCAGATACGGTTCACGATTTCGAATATTTATTCGGTTCAATACGGATATGAAATATCTGCATATTTGTAAATAACCGAACTCTGTCCAACCTAGTGATATATATAGATACCTAGTGATATATATAGATAGATAGTGCGTTTGGAATGAGCTTGTATCCCAACAATTACTTATGAATGCTCCACTCATCTCCAATGCTATAGCAACTTTAATTTAATTTGGTTGGGGATACATCATTGTTTTGTTTGAAAATTAAATTTGAATGCAAAATATTACTGCATCTGTCTCGGATATTTTGTTCGTGATATGTAGACACGATAATTTAAGAGGAGCATAATTAGTAAATAATTAAAAATATATTAGTAAAAATAATTATCCTATAATAAAAATAATTATAGATTAAAATTAACATAATTCATTAGTATAATTAAAATTGAAAAAATTATAAATTAAATTTTTAAAAATAAGATTAAAGTGTATAACTATTTTTCAAAAAAAAAAAGTGACAAAATAAGTAGGACGGACGAAAATGATAAAAATGGACATAAGAAGTGAGGCGGAGGGAGTAGGATTTACTACCTGTTGTTTTCAACTTTTTTTTACGTTGAAATATATTTCATGCCAATTATGTATTTTTCAGATCTAATTTTTGTGTCTCGAGTGAAAAATAAACCTTATCTGGTGACTTAAAAATAAAATGGCATTGATCTGAACCTAATGCAAAAGAATTAGCTGAAACCTAATATAATTCGGAATAAATTATATAACATCCCTTTGTCTTTTGGTAAAAATGTTCAAAATACTTTGTGTTTTATTTATTGTATAAAACTCCCTTATATTAATGTAAAATTTGCACGAAATATCCTCTTTGTCCAAACATCTACTTTTTACTTGTGCAACTTTGATTTTGATTTTTTACTATTCCAACAATTTTTTTCTTCCAAAAATATCAAATCAAAATACCTAATTTTTATTTATTATATTACACTAAAATCTAATTTTACATTCAAAATATCACATCAAACAACTATTTCAATTCAAAATTTTACTATTCAAAATCAAAACCCAAAATCAAAATCTCACAAATGAACACATGTTTTATACATTTTTACTAAAACACAAGAATTTCATACAATAGATAAAATATAAGGTGTTTTATGTATTTTTACTAAAACACAAAGTGGTGTAATATAATTTATCCACAATTTTATTTGAACACAAATACAAATAATATCTAAATATCTACATATATGTATCACAATTTTATTTGAACACAAAATATCTAAATATCTATATATATATATATACACGTGTTGACTGAATCAAATCAGACAATGTATAAATGACAACACATGATAATAAGCACATACTCTTGCTGCATTTGCAATATAATATACAATACAATATATTATTACACAATAAGCATATACATAGAACTAAATACAATATATAAACCAATGTCTCTAATCAGCACATTACTGATTTGACTCAATCAACATCATTTTCTTTGAAAAGAATAACTCATACCACGAAGACATAAAGGTTGTGTTCTTTTGTGAATTTTATACAAAATTTTTACTATTCAGACTTTTTTTTCTTCAAAAATATCAAATCAAATAAGTACTTTTTTTATATTATACTATAAATTTATTTTAAATTCAAAATATCACGTCACGGTCTATTTATATCACGTCAAACAACTATTTAATTCAATTTTTTACTATTCAAAAATCCAAACCCCAAAACCCAAATCGACAAACAAACAAACACACCCTAAATAAATATGTGAAGGTCAAATTCATGTAAGAAATCACTTAAAAATCCATGGAGGATGGATAGATGTATGCAACAAATGAAGTGGTGAATAACACTTAAGAATGATCAATTAATATTAGTGTTATTGATATTTGAATGCCACCACACTCATTCTAGTTTCATACTTAACAACAAACACCACACCCATCACTGGATCAACTAACATATCAGATGATGATGATTATAATTAAAGATGGGACAGTCAGCATTTTATACCTGTAGAAGAAACCTTGGATTCAGACTCGGGTTCCCGGTATCTCCATTGTCATTTCCGATGCCTGTCAAGTTTCCATTCAGAAACAACGGGTGTGAAACAGGATGTAGTTAGGAGGGGGCAGTAGTAAAGGCAGTGTAGTTGAACATACGTACATACGTACTACACCAACAAACCAACCATCACCTGCCTCGTATGTTGGCAGGAGATCGGATACCCTTGTTGCTGCAAACATCATCCTCTGCTTCCAGTCCATCTACGCATAGGGCATTGTTGTTGATGCTCAAATCGGAGCTGCAGTTACTGCTTGTGGCCAGTGGAGAATCTGAGATGCTGGCTGTTCTTCGGTTCCCTCCGGATGATCTGACACTATAAATGGACGATGCAGGTATGTTTGTCATCAGAGGTCGTAGGTTCCCTGTACGCCTAATATCCTGCAAATAATATATATATACAGTTGACGATGTATTATGCTACAAATCAGAAGATATCTCCGGTGAAGCAGCTTCAAAATATGGTGCAAGAACCAACACACAGTACAATGCATACATTATAATGCCAAGGATACTAATGTTTGGGGGATTTTTAAGGATTTCCATTATTTTTCAGAAATTTTTTCTCCAAAAACACCAATTCAAACAATTTTTTTTAAAAAAATTTTATATCATAGTTGCACATTTAAAACATCACATCAACATTGATTTATATCTCATGAAACAACGGTTTCAATTCAAAATTTTACTATTCAAAATCTAAACCCTCAAACAAACACACTTAAAATGATTAATGAGCGATTTGACATGTTCGATTAATAAAAAATGAGATTAGTAGCATACCATATGCCTTATCGCCATGTCTAGAGATTTCTTAGACAGTGACCTTCCAAAACCCGAGCTGTCAGGGGAAGAAGACTTTCCGGAGAAGTTGCTGTGAGGTGAGTGCCTGTCATCTTGCTTGGGTGGGGCGAGTTTACGCATATTTATCACCCTTTCAACCATTTTAGTACCAACAAGAACAGGACTCACGTTGTCATTGGCTTTAGCATACAACCGATTTGCAGCAGGCACCGGCACAGAGCTTCCACTGTTATGAATAATGCCATTAGGAGGTCGCCCTCTTGCAGGAGAACATGACTGTCGTCTGACTCTTCCGTTTGAAACAGGTTCAATAGATGATGATCGAGAACTTGGAGCGCCAGGTCTACCTCGAGTAGCTGAAGGTGGCCTGTCGGGGAGTGTGGTCCTTAAATTTGGCGGAGCATCAAGGGAGAAACCAGGCATCTCAGATGGCTTCCACGGTGTGCGCTTTACAGTTGGTGAATTAGACCTGGCAGGCACAGCAGTTTTCACTGCAGAAGCAACTGGTTTGACGAGCGATGAGGAAGTTAGAGACTTGACTGAAGCAGAAGAGACACTTGCCCCGCTGGACACTGATGCCGGCCTCCTAGTTGGAGTCGAGGCCCTAGATGTTGGCTTAGGAGCAGGTACAGAGGATCTGCTTGTTGGTGTTGAAGATCTTGCAGTGGACCGTGTTGTAGGCGTAGAAGATCTTGGAGGAGCTGATGGCTTTGTTGAAGACACTGTGGGGCGAGAAGTAGGTGTGCTGGATCTAGAAGGTTTTGCAACCACAGTTGATGTGACCTTAGATATCGAGTTTGCCATAGGTTTAGCAGCTGCTGCAGGCTTATTTAAAGATGAAGTTACGGGCGATCTGGATGTTGAACCCACAGTTGGGCGTCCGGTAGGTGTTGCAGGTCTTGACCCAGGTCCTCCAGAAGAAGAAGGCCGGCGAAGTCTTTCGCTTGAGGTATTCAACCCCTGTGATGGTGTTGGTTGTCTTGATAAATTGCTTCTTGCAACAGGCTCCAGCTGTGGATTGGCAAGCTTCAGACACAGGAGATTGCTGATTAGTAAAGAATTAATGCTATCAAATTGGATGTTTCAAGAATCATGGGAATTAATGTTCTATTTCAAGATGGCTTCTAAAGTTTGGAAACTGAATCAATTTTTGCTGTGCATGAAGCAATTATCCATTTATATTGAATTGTAACAAGACACAAAATAACAAATAATTCTCGACTTACTCTGGATTTCAGAGTCGTAGGGCGAGCTGTTGGAGTTTCCATTTGGCTCATAACAGTTCTTTGCGATTCCTTTTCCAGTGAAGGAAAAAGAGGAGTGCCAGGAGGAGTCAAAAGCCTAAAACACAAAACGATACATGTAAAAATACAGTTCCAATATAAATAAATACCATGCAAGCAGAATGGAGAACTGGAAATTGCAGTAGATAACGACACAATAACCAGAATCCAGGCCACATTAACACAATAATCAGCAATCATTAGCAGTACACAAGGTATTGAAATTTGTAACATAACAAGATTCATTATCCACGAGTGTAACTTAAGCCAAAAACAAATCTTAAAAATAATCAACACTTTTGTGTCCATAGAAGATATAACTGGCAATAGAAAGGGGAAAATTTTTCATTATGAACTGAAAAATCGAAAATCTTAAATTACATTAACAGCCATAGAATATATATTCCATCTATTTTAGCACTTCATTGTGATGAACATGAATGCGAAGCAGTGGTGATAAAAATACCAACAGCAATGGTACTACTTTATCCAGATCACAAAATGCAACATAAAATGTACAAACAGTATGAAAACTTCGGCATCTCACATCCAGGTAATAGACTCTGTTTAAAAGATTAAGTGATCGAAAAATGAGATACTTTTAACTCCAAAATTCAGTACATTCAGTTTCTAACATAATAGCCATATGTAGGAGACTAGAAGGACAGTTGATGAGATATTGAATTCAGTAGTAGTCCTTTAACTTGCATAAGTAAGCTCAATAGATAATCAAGTTAATTTTCCCAGCTTTGGATTTTTAACAATTCTTCTTCCCGATAACTATATCAAAGTGAAATATAATTTATTATGTCTTTACCGAACCTATTTCACACTTTATGAATTTTCCAAATGCAGATCGCCTGCCTTTAATGAAGCCAGGTCCTTAAAAAACACAGACCAGAATCATTCATTGTAAATTTCCAGGAATTCCCTATTGTCATATTTGTCTATATGAATCCAAATTACTAACAAATGTATCAATCACGCATAGGTCGGGCACTAGAGACATAAAATCCCATTCTATGTTATCACTATGTGTAGCATGTACCACACATGGCACATGCATGTCCGTCTGAAAAGGTACACATCACAATTCTTCTAAGAAAATGCATATAAAGGAATTGGACCACCAAAAAGGAAAAATGAAAGATAAGAACTTGATCCCAATCTCATGCTAGCAAACGAAAACCAATCTTATGTGCAGAAATTGACCCATCACAAAGCAAAAAGAAAAATAATCGATGAATTGGTTATGCATAGGAATACAATATACAAATTGAAGAAAACCGAAGATACAATAAGCAGGTGTTGCATTACTTTAAAGATAAGTGATCGCCATCAAACTGTGCTCATCATAACATCAAAAGAGAACATTCCTTCAGCTTTAATTTAAAGTTTTCACATCTTCGTGGGACTCCAAATGCATAAAGTTGAAACTTTCACAACCAACAAAAGAGATATAAACAGCTGGAAGTCCATAAAGTAGTAATTACCAATCATAGTCATTTTTATCATAGTCGGAATTAAGAAAATCATCAGCACCGGATTTCCGAACAGGTGCCGGGATGCCTGAGGTTATATTAAATATTGGAGAACTACCAGTTTTGGGTCCTGCAAGCAGTAACACAGATTCAGGTAAAAGGAAAAGGAAAAGAAAAATCATTACCAAAAGTAGAATCAATAAATTCAAAAAAGTATATATAGAGCAGCAATTATCAATACAAGAATCTGCCAATTTTCCACATAACCCAGCTTTCAAGCCCTTTTTTATACATATATTTAAAAAAAATAAATCAACAAGTTGCAGATTGAAAAGCGAAATCCACCAAATCGATACCACAAAATTTATAAAATAATAATAATAGTAATCAAGAAACATCATAACATTTACCAAGTCACAACAAACAAAACCACCAGAATTTCAAAATGGATTACAGTGACCTGACAGTAAAAAAAAATCAAAAAAATCAGTACCGAGTGGTGCATCAAACTCGTCGGAATTTTGAAGAAGAAGAAGATCGTTCCGTTCCTTCTCGCGCTTCCGCATTTCCCGAAACAAGGCCAAATCCTCGTCCTTACCATCCTTCATCCTCACACTCCCCATTTGCCCCCTCTCCGAAGCCCTAAGGCTTCGATTCATGCCGAGTTACAGTAAAAGAAAACCACAAATCACAGAGTGTAACCCTAAATCACGCCCTAGCAATGCCCAACCTCGAAAGTGTAGCTTCCCCCGGAGCCACAAAGAACGTCTCCACAATACCTCAAATCCGCGGATCGAGAGTCCAGCCACACCACTAGAAAAATCAACACCAAAACGCAGCTGAAAATTAGTCCGCATTTCAAATCTCCGAGCAACAAAACGAAGATTTTCCTATTTTCCACAAAATAACCGTTCGTAAACCGAGCTAGACAGAGAGAGAGAGAGAGAGAGAGAAGCAAAACAAAACAAAACAAACAACAACAATAAATAAAACAACGCCTGCACTAAAAAAGCTTACATATTTCAAGCTCTGAGCTGAAGGAGAAGAAACACAGCTCAAAAACTCGAAATGCACCCGACAGATCTCTGCAAGCACGAAACCCTCAAGAACAACCGCTCGAATGCCGAACCAGAAACATCCATCTAACCACAAGACAGCAAAGAATCCACAATCAGCTTCCAAATGCGGGCGCGGGAGAGAGAGAGAGAGCAAGCAACTCTCCGCCGCTCGGAAATCCAACAAACGGCGGTTTAGTGAGAGGCGGAGAGAGACAATGAGGCAGAGCGTCACGGGTCGGGACGGGAGTGGCAATTATAGCGATTTCGATGCAAGATGGAAATGGAGATGGAGATGGAGATGGAGTCAAGTCCCTTTTCAAAGGGGAACAAACACAAACCATTCCAATTCCTCCTTTTAAATAAATCAAATCAAAACAAAAACATCTCACCCAATTTCTCTCACCTGCCTCCGCTATTTTTTTATTTTATTAGAAATATTTATTTGAAATTTTTGAAATTTAAATAATACTACTATTAAAAAATTACTATAGATTTAATTTAATATTTAGTTTTTAAGAAATTGCTAATAATACAAAATCAAACAGTTACAAAGAATATTAGGTTGTGTTTGGTATAGAAAAATGAGGCCAGAAAAATGAAAATGGTATCATTTTTCTTGTTTGTTTGAGTCAGAGAAATAGAACTTGAGAAATAAATTATTTTTATTTCTCTATTTTCATTTGTCTCCCGTATGCAGAGAAATGATGTTGCAATATATGTTTTTTTTTAATTTTTAAAATTTTTTGTACTATTTTTAAAGTATTTAATTTTTACAATATTTTAAGAAATTGTACTAAAATATAATCTTAAAAAATATCGTATATAATTTATAATTTTTTCAAAAAAAAAAATTACCAAAAATATTTTTCATGAATTTTGATTCGTTAAAACTCTCTTTTTATCGGATTAATCATTTATTTTTGTTTGCTCATTCGTATATCTGCATTTTTTTTAGATTTCTCACGTGAATTCTTTGTTTTATCAATCAAGAGAATTCTCATTCTCTATTCAATTCCATTTCTCTCCAATTTTATTCTCTACTCTATGTACCAAACGCCCCTAGATTATAAATGAGTTTTTGAGTGGAGTCTTGTTTGTTTGTTTGGGATTTAAATTTTAGATAGTAAAAAATTTTAAACTGAAATAACGAATACGATGTCATATAAATATATATTGATTAGATATTTAAATGTAAAATTAATTTTTAATATAATTTTTAAAAAAATTGATTTGGGGTGTGTTCGTTTGATGGATTTGGATTAAATTCCACTATTCATCCAAAATTTTCCCCCCAAAAACATCAAATCAAACACCTATTTTTCATTTTTTATATTATACTAAAAATCAATTTTACATTCAAAACATCACATCATCACCTATTTATATAACATCATACAACTATTCAAATTCAAAATTTTTACTATTCAAATCTCAACTCAAAATTCAAACCCCCAAACAAACACACCCTTGATAATTTTTGGAAAATATTTTTGATGAAAAATAAAGATTTTGTAAAATTTTATAAGAGAACACACTTTTTTTTATCGTTGTGGTGGGCTTGGTAACTAGTATTTGATTGGACTACATTTTGAGTCTATTTGGTTTTAATTTGAAATTGAAATTGTGATTTAAATTTTAATTTAATTTGCAGTTTAATATGATATTGTATAAAAGAAAATAATGTTTTATTTGTTCATTCAATAAGTTTATATTTAAATTTTATATTTAACATAAAAAAAATAATTTTATATTTGTATAATTTTTTATACAAATATCATTACATTTGTATTATAATATATTAATAAAAATATTTTTATTTTTTTTTTAAATTATATTAAAATTTGATATAATAATTAATATTTAAATACACATGTGTTAAAAAGAAAGATAATTTTGTAAATTGACTGAGTTAATATATATTATTCAAAATATAAAAAGTAAATAGTTAAATTTTTTGTTTGAAACGAAAAACAAACAAACCCTTTTTTTGTTAGTTACACTTTGTATACAACTGATATTCTAATTTTAGAACAAGTTGCACTCATTTTAATTTTTATATTTTTCTTCACAAAGTTCTTAATGGTACAAGAGTAGTATCAATCTCGACATATATTTCATGATTCATATATTTATTCATCATTGTTTTGTTTGTTGGTGGAATCTTCAATCTCCTGGTAGATTTTCTATATTATTTAATATATATCTTTGTAATTAAATTGATGGGAGAAAGGAATTTTTGGAACTAACAATTATAGACTATCCTCCAAAATTGATACTACTCACTAAAGATGAAAGCAAAAAAGATAATCCTTGTTGGAACCTAAAATTCAGAGGCTTCAAGACCATTCGTTGATTTTTCGATATGGGTTCTGGAATTACTTCAAAGAGTTTGTCCGTTGTTGGATTGGGGGCGGCTCCTTCAGTGGAGCTTGCACGGCTTTGATCTTAAACGAGACTTCGAGCCTAAACGACCGATTTCGATGGATTTAAACTAACATCTACTAAAATTCGGATAAATCTACTGAAAAACGGATAAAAACATGCTGGAAAATAAATTAAGCAAGAAATTAAGATAATCTACTAAAATTTATGGATAAACTAGAAAATAAAAGGATAAAAGACAATAAGGATAAGATGTATGATTCTTCTCGTCGTGTGTTTTGTTTTTATTTTCACTATATTTATTATAATATCAAATAACTACCTATTTTACTAAAAAGGCAGTTTTACTTATTCCTTCCACTACCTGCAACTGTCTAGTAACCTAATTCCACTGCCTGCAACTGTCGGGTAACCTCCTTCCACTACCTCCACCTGTCTGGTAACCTCCTTCCACTACATCCACGTGTCTGGTAACCTCCTTCCACTACCTCCATCTATTTGGTAACCTCCTTCCACTACCTCCATCTATTTGGTAACCTCCTTCCACTACCTTCAACTACCTGGTAACCTCCTTCCATCAGCTCCTAACCGCTTCCATTGTCTTTGGACCGGGTTTCACTTGCTCTGAACTTCTTTCATTGCCTCTGGACCGGATTTGTCGTTTACCCCGACTTGCTTCCTTCATACTCCTAGCCGTTTCACGAGGATGTGTCCCCAACAGCCTTGAGTTACATTGAATCTTCAGTTTTCCTCTTGTTGGCTTATTCCATGGAGCTTTTTGAATAAAGTATGAAAGTGCATAAACCTTCCAATAATGTTCAGTACAAAATTATTAACCCAAGGCCAATGAAAGTAGTTATCTCATGATCTGTGAAAGCTGTTGTTTTGTATCTTGTGGAGGCAACCTTCCTCTAATTTGTGGTAGCACCGCAGTCCAATTGAGGTAGTTGTTTTCAACCCAATTGAGACAACAATTTCTGTCTTATGGAAACATTGTTCTAGCATGGAGGCACCATAGTCCAATGAGTTTTTGCCCTAAGATCCATAGAAGCTGCTGCTTTCGGCCCTGTGGAAGCACCACAATCCAATAGAAATTTTTGCTTTCGGCTCTGTGGAGGCAACAGTCTATGGCTCCGAGGCTTGAAGCTTCAAGCTGTTTGGCGGCTCCGTGACCAAGGAGTTCTAGCTCCACTTTTACCTTTGAGTCTGCTTCACGTTCGGATGTTTTTGAACCCACGTCCAACAATCCTAAATAGAAAGAATGAAGAATAAAGACTCAATGCTCCGTTCATGCCTCATTACATCAACCTCTAGAGATTGCATTGTGTTGATAGTTGAGTGTAAATGTGCAAAAGAAAAGATAATTTTTTTTTTTGCAGTCAATTAAGGATTGACAGTTTCAATTGAAGGATAATATGAGATCTCTTCAACTTGAGGATCAATCTATAAAGGATTTTCTTAATACTCTTTAAGAAATTTGTGATAATCTTGCTTAAATGAACAAAACTGTTATAGAAAATGATAAGGTACTTCTGTTTGCCCAATGGTTTGGATCTTAATATAAGATCATTAAATCGATCATGCTTGCCAAGTTCATCTTTTAAACTTTTAATAATTTTGTCATGCTATTAAAGCGTGCGATCTCCGTAAGGGAGATGGGTATGATAGTGGAAAGGAAAAACTGATTTAAGATAAATTGTTTGCTTAGAATGCACACCGAAATAATTAAGGTTAAAGAATGAGCTATGAAAAGAAGAGGATGTTCAAACTTTAACTTAATGGGGGATTATTTTAGGCATGTTGCACATAATTATAAGATCGTCGATCCAAGTTTATATGCCAATAAAATTATCAAAATGAGTGATCAATACAATTGAATCAATACGAGCAACAACACCCTCACTCTTTATTTTAAATTTGTTGTCCCCAAAATTATATTGCAACAAATTGGTTTTACCATTGGGGCTATTTTTACCAAACTCAAGAAACATTACGGAAAACTCCTAATTCTCTATATGCTAGAGGTGGAAGTGATAGCTACATAACTGATTTTGGAGCATCCTCAAACATGGTTTTTGTAACAAGTATGTTATCATATTTGTCTAACTATACGGGTAATGGATTTGTCATTTTGACAATGATAAATCTCTTACAATTGTGTATAATGGTGAATCGAATATTCAAGCACCTAATGCACAGTTGAAATTAAATATTGTACTAGTTCTATCTAGATTAAAGGAGAACCTTCTATCAATAACTCAACTTACAAAGGATAAGTTTTGTATAATTAAATTTATTAATAACGGATTCTTGTCAATGATCATCAGACATAAAAAGTTCTTGGTCAAGAGAAATGAGACGAGATTTTTATCTAATGGAAAAAATTGGAATAAAAGCTTTAAAAGCAGTTCAAACTGAAAAAGTTTTCAATAGCATGTGGCATCTCAGACATGGACAGCCTCACTACAAGTTGATTTATATTTTTAGTTTAAATGAAGGTATTAATGTTAGTGCATAGAATAAGGATTTACCTATCTTTGTGAGTTGTGAGACGAGAAAAAGTTGTCAGTTCTATCATATTCCATCTCAATGCATCTATATATGCCATCATATTATTATTTTTTTAAGAGCAAATATTTCCTTTTTATACATCAAATATATATAGAGACAGCGGCGACACATATATTATTATACTACTTTTAACTTGTTCTTGATCAATGATAGAAAGTTTTTGTCAAATAAATATGAAAAAAAAAACGCACTAAAACTCATCATGGTGACATTGATTAGTAGCTACATTTTAGACCCTTTTTAAGTCCACAATAATTATGGTAACATTGGCCATGAAAATCACTCTTGGATGGAAAATAAGGCAATTAGGTTTTAAAATGTCATTCTCCATGGAGACTTGATGAAGACAAAATTTATGGAGCAACCACTAGGATTTATTCATTCAAAGCATCCTCACTATGTTTGTCATCGTAAGATTATCTCTATATTAGAAACAAGCTCCAAGAGCTTAGTTTGACAAGTTAAGCTCCTTTTTACTAGAATTTGGATTTATATGAAGCCATGTTGACTTGTGTTTACTTGTAAAGGGTGATCCTTTTGCTTGTATATATAGATAATATTATTAAAACAAGTGACTAACAAGGTATACTCGATGATGTTACACAAAAACTAAATGTAGCTTACACTTTTGAAGGATTTAGGTAACTTACATTACTTCTTCGATGTTAAGACAACGTACTTTTTTGTAGTTTATTCCTTAACAATTTAAATGTGCTAGAAAACTATTATCAAAGGCTAATATGTTGGATGCTAAAAAGAAAAATACTCTTTTTGCTCAAAAGCACAAATTGGATTCACAACAATCATCCATCATAGATCTTATAGGTTATCGAAAACTAGTTGAAGTTTTACAATACTTGACTATTACATGTTCTGGCATTACTCATGCTATCAATTTGGCGTGTCATTTCATGCATTCTCCTTTTCTTGTTCGCTTACAAAGAGTCAAGTGCATCATCAATTATGTATGTGGTATTGTTGACCATGGCTTGAGATATATCACGCATACTTTTTAAATATTATTGCTTATTAGATGATAATTTTAAAGGATATGAGCTGCCTAAATGCTCTACGATGGGATATTGTATATTTTTAGGTGCTAATTCCATTTCCTAGACTTTAAGAAAACAACTTATTGTTGATCAATCAAGTGCCGAGGTAGAATATCGTGATTGTACTTCTTGTGCAACATAAGTGATTTAGTTCATTTATATTTTTTAGGATGTCAGGTGTCTCTCTTTTGAGGTGTCTAGTTTTTTTTCTAAAAAAAAAGAAAAAATAATAATTTCAGTGCCTTGAATTTTACAATAAATCTTTTCATGGTAGAACTAAGCATGTGAAGATTGATTATCACTTGAACAAAGAAGTTTGTCATAGAACTTTTTCTGATCAAGCTTTGATTAATCAACCAATTAAATTGCTAATATTTATACAAAGCATTTGTCGCATAGTGCAACACGAGGGCAATTACCACGACAGGGCATCCTAGCTAGAGGTGTTGATGAGTGGCCGATCAAATCCCTCTCTCCCTTTTCTCCATCCGTGTCATCCCAGTATCAAGTCCGGCTATTATATATAAATAATATAAACTTTATAAGCTTTAGTATTTTGGTTAATTAAATATAAATTAATTTATTAAAAAAATTTAAATTACATATGAATATAATCTATTTGAATATAAATTAGTTTATATTTAATATTTCTAATTAATATCTTAAAATATAACCATATAAATTAATATTCACAATTAAATTGATTCTATATACATATTATTAATATTATTAATGATAAATTTTATTTTATTGATTTCAGTTATGACCCGAATTAATAGAAATCGGTGCAAAAGAAAATGCGTCAAAGATAAAATAATGTATTTTTGGGTTAAATACTTTATTTTTGTGTTGGTGTTGACTTCCACGCCATAACATCAAAATAAAATTTTTTATATTCTAGTATATTCAAATAAAATAAAATAGGGTGCAAAAATTATGAAATGTTGAATACGGCACAAAATGTATACGAATATTAAGAATGTTCATAAAGCTTAACACCAATCGTAAATCTCATGTAAAAAACTCAAACAACTTGTGGTCACACATTGCTCGTCATATTAGCCATAAAAATACAATATTACCTATTTCTAATAAGTTAAGTACTTATAAGAAATACTAACATATTACTAATTCTGTCTTTTTCTTAAAAGAAGTTTTAGAGCATTTTGCATTTCCTTTGAATCTGCTTAGAAATTTTGGAGGAAAATATGGATAAGATCAAATCTAAATATAAATCTATTAAATCTAAAATTGAATATCTAAAAAATATCAACAAATCCGATGGATTGCGTTCTAGTCAGGCATTGAGATCGTCATCGAATATTGAAGCAGGACCGGTTGACGAAGCTAGTGTTTTTTTAGGCTTTTATCGCACATTAGGAGTCGCGGGGAGGTTCTAAGATGGATATGATTGGGTACCACTTCTCCTATATCATGGGCACTGATCAGGGAGTGAATAGCTGTAGTAGCTTAGGCTAGGTGTGGAAAATTGCACCTCACCTATATAAATATATATGCTATGATTGAAACCAAAATTGGCGCCTTTTATTTTTCAATAAAAATAATAGCGCTGAATTCAGCTCTTTATTTCTTTTTAATAAAAATAATAGGCGCTAATATCAATACTATTGTTTTTCTATTAAAAACATAATTTTTGATTCGGTTCGAGACAATTGATATTCTCCTAATATTTTTCGTATATTGAGACAATTTCTACAATTGGAATATATTTCGTGACTTGTTTTGAGATAACATATACTTTTGGATTATTTTTGTGACTCATTTCAAGACAATCCATACTTTCGGAGTATTTTTCGCGAATTATTAAGAGACTATTCAAATTCTTGGAATATTTTTCACGATTTATTACGAGACTATTCAAACTCTGAATATTTTCTGTGATTTATTTTGAGACTATTTCAAACTCTCGAAATATATTTTGTAACTCATTTTGAGATAGCATATACTCTCGGATTATTTTTGTGCCTCATTTCAAGGCAATTCATACTCTCAGAATATGATTTTTTCAAACTTTTTTCATGACTCATTTTGAGACCGTTCATACTCTTCAATATTTTTGTGATTTATTTTGAGACAATTCAAACTCTCAAAATATGTTTGTGACTTATTTCAAGACAATCTCTACTCTCAACGGTGTTTTTGAGACAAATATACAACAATACGTTGTCACAAAATAACTTTCAAGATTATGATCGCAACAATTTGTCCAATTGATATCTCATTTCGTAGTTGAGACACCAATTTGTCTAAAAGAAAGGTTCTGTGACACAAGATTATTTTGGAGTTTTTTTTTTTTTGAGACTTTTCTTCGAGACAAATTGTCATTTTGTGATAGTTATTGCTTAACCGGAATGGTTTGGCAAGCGGCCTCGCAATGACCAACCAGTGACGGAACCAATCCCAAAACTGCAAGGCGCCTGAATGTTGATATACTTTTACCGATTTGACATTGTCTTTTTCGATTCTCTTTACCACAATTATAAGAACATATGATAAATAAAGACATAACAAAGTGATAAGTTTTAATATTTTAAGGAGAAAATTGGAATAATTATATAACAATAAAATTTGGGAGGCTGCCCCCAAGTCCCTCCTTTGATCCGCCAGTGGCATTAACGGCTTACCTACCATCCAATTCACTACAAAAAAAAAAAAACAACCAATTTGTGATGAAAAAGTTCCGTCACTAAACTCTGTTTTCTATTGTCGTTGCTAATCATCTACGACGGATAAGTGGTAGTTTCATTTGAGCAGCATGATACTTTTCGTCCATAATGCAATTAGCGACGGAATCATGGAGAGAATATGTTCCGTTAAAAAATATCTGGTCGACTTAAAATTTTTTCCGGGCAATCGGTGTGGTTATAATAAAATAAAAAGATATATGTAAGACTAATTTTTAGATAGGTTGTTTAATCGCTTCTTTTTCCAAATCGTCTCCATAATTTAATTATAGAATTTTTTCATTGTCATTGAATTTTATGATAAAGTATTATTTATTCTTTTTGTAACTCATTCATAAGTGTCTATCAATTTACCCTGTAGTTCCATTATTCTCCTAAATATTTTTCTTAAGGCTTTTGTTGTATACAAGAATTCGTATATTTCGAATCTCATGACAGCTTGACGAAATGGGTCAAAGAGCCGTCAAAGGTTCCCTAGGGCACTCAAGAAAGCCCTTATGTGATCTTTTCGTGTTTGCGAAAATGCGCATCGACAAAAATCCGTCGGTAGGAATGAAGAGAGAATGACTTAAAAATGAAATCTCATTAAAATTGGGAAAAAATAAATACAAGCGGAACCAAAAGGAAAGGTGTAAAGAAAGCTGAAAAAGTACGAAAAAGTAAAATATTGTAATGTAAAATTACTGAAAAATAAAGATAACAAGGTCAAAATATGGGTTAAGTCAGAGACCTTCTCCATTGTTGGCTTCTCATTTTATAGCTTGATTTGGGATGTTAGAACTCCATTTCATTACTTATGCATTACTTTTCTTAAAGATCAACCGGTTTGAGCTCCCTTATTAATCACTCCCTCCTATTATTGATGAAAGTAACTTTCGCCTTAATTATTCGTCATTTATCTCCTTCGGGTAACTTTCGAGCTGGTTTTATTTACCCTCCCTTCATCATATTTCTCCGACGGTCGTTTCCCCCTCTTGTGCACTTTTCCGCAAAGCTGCGGACTTTTCTGCAGCCCCAATGGGCTTGCCTCCGTCGGTCGTTTCCCCCTCTTGTGCACTTTTCCGCAAAGCTGCGGACTTTTCTGCAGCCCTAATGGGCTTGCCTCCGACAGTTTTAAATCGTGGGCCGCTACTTCCTCTTATCCTTGGACTACCTTAACTGGACTGTTGCTTCTTCTTCACGTGGACCTTCCTCTCGGCCCAACCTTAATGGGCCCTTCCACCACCACAATGTTTGGGGCCCAACAGTTTCTCTAGAGTTTTCATGTGTTACCATATTTTTTGGACATAGTTGAGTTTTTTCTTCATTTTTTTTTTTTTTAAACCTTACACTGTCTTCTCCTTTTGGTTCCTACAAATAAATCCAACTCGACTAAACTTATCTTCTTCAACCTTATAGGCATTTTCTTAATACCCAAAAATAGATATTCTCGTGAGCTTCCTCGTCCAACACCTCTCAAACGTAGGATATTTTTAGGCTTTCTATGACATATTTGTGGATTTTCTTTGACTTCTTTTGATATTTTTGTGGTCTTTTTCTCGGAATTCCAAATGGAACTTCTTGCAAAGTAGTCGTCTATTATGTTGCCTTTCTCTTTGATTCCTCGGACAAACCATCCAATTGAACTTTGAAATCAGTTTGTCAACTATGACTTTATAAGTTGATGATAACACAAGTACAAACTAAAATTTGAATTAAAAAAATAATAGAATAGAATAAGGAAGAAAATTACCTTTTAGAAGGCGAGCAAGAAGTGATACTTGAGAAAAATGAAGTGAATAAGGTTTAAATTGGAAAAGAGTAGAATGATGAGTATAATTAAATATGTAGTAAAAATAGTTTTCAAAACTCTTACTTTTAACCTTCGAATGAATTCTCGTGACTCGTTATTTGAAACGCACCAAAGAAATGAGTTAATTCTAACGTTTTGTAATTAATTTATTTATTTTTTTATCATGTGATTGAAAAAATGATAAAAAAATAAAAGTTAAAAAAAAAAATACAGATTATCCATTTATTATCTGATTGAGATATATGTTTAGATCTATGTTTAGTTAGTAACTGCATGGAATGATTTTTCCATAATTTGTTTTAAAATATAAACTTATTAATAAACCAAACACAGCCTTTAAACTAAATTCATGGCATTTCCGAGTTTGATAATAATAAATTTGAGCCGAAGAAATGAAAAACTTCTAAAAGTTTGTGTGAAAAACCGTGATGTGTCGCATTCAATCAATGTTTGCCATGTGACTTCTAAAAGTGTATTTTATGTTTATCCTTACTATTTCATCGCATAAATGATGACTAAAAATATAATTCAAGAAACATATAAATAATGGCTAAAAATATAATTTAAGAAATATATCAATTAATTTAATTTATATACTAAAAGAATTACAAATTACACATGTTGTCGTCCAAAAATCGCTGCCGACGACTTAATCGGAAAAACCTGTTGGAATTGATTTAATCGTAGGGTTCCCCGGCCTCCTCAAGAAAGGATCCGGGCTATCTCGCGATAACCGAAAAAAAAAATTGACGAAGAAATAAGAAGGTAAAACATGAACGAAAGCTAAAAATTAAATTGGAATTAATGGAAGAAAACGGTAAAAATTTGAAAATACAGAAAAAATAATGCATAAAAAAATTATAAAAAAATAAGAAGATTCATGATGTATGCCTTCTCTCTTCCTCTGGTTCTACCCTTGATATTTATTTTATTTTTGAATTATTTGGATAAATTTTCATCCCTACTTTTTTCTCCAACAGCTCCAACAACTTTCTAACAACTTATTTGACCTTCTTGCCTCCGTTGGATTGCTCCAAATTCACCAGGCCGGCTGGATCCTTGGGCTAGTCGGGTCCGCAGGCCCACTCGCTGATCTGGACCTTCCGTTGGGCCACGAACCTCGAGGATTTGGGTTGCACTTGTACTGGGCCAGTCCAATTAATTTTGGGTGTGTACAAATGCCCCCCACAAAATCATCTGGACAAGAATCAACTCGTGGTTATGATGATTTTGTCAAACACCTTAGTGTTTCTTTGCTTCCTCGGCTTGTCCGACCATTTTTTCTACTTCTGAAAGGTCATCGTTAGTTATATTCCGATTTGTGTCTTCCTTTCAGCTCCCAAAGAGAAAGATATAACCTTTTAAGATGTCTTCTATTGATAAGTGTCTTCAGTTCCTTCCCTTCGGGTTTTATCAATCTATATGCGTCGTTAGATAATTTGGCCAATATGATAAACGGCCCTTCCTATGTAGGGGACCACTTCCCGAGCTTCGCATCTTTGGGGCTTTCCGGGAGGACAACCTTCCAGACCATGTCACATTCCTAAAAGGTGTGAGCCCTCACGCGCTTTCGGAAGGTTGATTCGACCTTCTTCTTTTGATGCCTTTCTTCTTTTGATGTCGAATGCGTTCAAGAGCCTGCAGTATTTTTTTAGGCAAGACGTCGAGCTCCTGGAGTAGGGTCTGATCCTGCTACATCAACAGTTGGTTCATCTCAAGATCCGGAGAGAAGACACTGTAATCTCCAACATAAGTACAACGTCATGGTCGTAGGTCAGCCTATAATGAGTCCTTCCGGTTACAGAGGATTTGACATTCTGGTATGTCCATAAAGCCTCTTTCAAAGTATCATGCCAACACCCTTGGGTTATCTATCCTCCAGCGCTTTCTTGATAATGGAAATCAAGATTTTGTTCGTCGCCTCGGCTTGCCCGTTAGCCTGAGGGTATTACGAAGATGAATGGAGCAGCTGGATTTTTTATTGAGCTGTAAAAGCCCTGACCTTCGCGCTCATAAACGCAGTCCCTTGGTCGGTGGTTATCGTCTTTGGAATGCCAAACCTGTGAATGATGTTATTCTTAATAAATGTATGACATTATTATGTTGTACCTTGGCCAATGGAACGGCTTCCGCCCACATCGTGAAGTATTCCGTAGCTACGAGAATAAAAGAATGTTCATTGGAAGATAAAGGATGAATTTTGCCGATGATATCCATCGCCCACTCACGGAAAGGCCAAGGTTTGATAATTGAATGAAGTTCTTCTACGGGGACTTGTCAAAGTGGTCCATGTCACTGACACGCTAGACATCCTCGAGCATAATCCAAGCAATCCTACTAGATTCGTGGCCAAAAATAGCCGTAACGGATGATTGTCCACTTAATAGGGGGTCCAGCCCTATGGGCACCTCCAATACTTTCGTGGACCTTGGCCATGACCTTCATAGCATCCTCGCGACTTAGGTAGCGTGCCAAAGTTCCATCGGATCTCCGTCGATACAGCTCTCCTTTGATTGATGTGTATTTTAGAAGCTGATGATGCATTGCTTTTAAGGCGACCTTCCCAGGGTCTATTAGACCTTCCAGCAGCAGGGTGCACCAATCCGGGTCATGATCAGCCTACAAACATTCAAATCCTTGCAATATTTTGCTTCTTTTAAATCCGGAAGGCCACTGCGCCAAGTCGTTTGCCTTTAAATTCTCTTCCCGAGGTATATCCTCTAGTGTCACCTTCGTGAGCTTTTGAGGAAGGTTTTGAAGCCGTGGCTCCTTGCACTTGAACTCTTTAAGTGCTTGACGAATAACCAGCTGAGAATCTCCTCGAATAACAACATTTTTGGTATCTTTTGCGACCAAGAATCGCAATGCTAATAGCAAAGCCTCGTACTCTGCTTAGTTGTTCGTGACACTTTGGACTGGAGAAAAACACCATACTTATTCTTTTGGACTAGAGATCACCACGCCTGCTCCGGCTGCTCTCGAGGTACTGGATCTATCGAAAGTCACCAGCCAAGGCTCCAACCCCACGTAGTCTAAAGGAATGGCCTGAACAATCCTAGGATGTTCAACCAAATGATCTGTACTGGCTTGTCCTTTCACAGCCTTAAGGGACTGGTACATTAATGCGAACGATGCTAATTTCAGCACTCATTTAACTAAACGGCCTCGGAGGACTGACATGTTTAATAAATAGCAAAGAAGGTCGACGACCCGTCGTATCGCCAATCGTGGCTATGTACAGCTTCAGCTGTCTTCCACTGATTGGCGATATTAACACCAGATGAGATGCTAACGCCTGCTTAATCTGATCCAGGGCTTCTTGCTAGGTTGTTCTCCATTTGAACATGTCTTTATTCCCAAACAATGGCACTGAGAAGGCCCTCATTCTCCTAGCTGTGTTAGCGATGAATCTTCTCAAGAAATTGACCTTCCCTATCAAGTTTTACAACTTGTTACTGGACAGCCTTGGCCTTATTCTTTTTTCAATTTGGATCCCTCTTTGATGGACCAAAAAACAAAGAAATTCCCTGTTTGTACTCCGATAGCACACTTCGCCAGGTTCATCTTGAGATCATGCAGTCTCATCCGCGTAAAGGTCTTTCAAAGGTCCAGTATGTGGTGATCGAAGGCTCAGGGCTTCACGACCACGTCATCTATGTATATCTCCATGCAATTAGGTCGTGAAAAATTGCGTTCATCGCCCTCTGGTAGGTCGCTTCGGTATTTTTTAGGCCAACGGGCATTATTATCCATTTAAAGATTCTGATTTCTCTGAGGCAGTGGAAAGCTGGCCGTAGAATCCACGAGCATGTCGACAATGGGCATTACGTATACGTCATTTGGTGTCGCTAAATTGAGATTCCGGAAGTCAAAGCGTGTCCGGATCTTTTTGTTCTTCACTACTGGAACAATGTTGGAAATCCACTATGGGTACCTAGGGGGCTGTTTGTACGGCCGAAATGATGCTTTAGTAGGTAATCGATGCTCGACTAAGTTTCTTGATAACCCCGGCATCTCATGGTAATCCCATGCGAAGCAATCTTTGAATTTCCGGATCAAAGCAATCATTCGCTCTTTCCTCTCGACATCCAGCAAGGCGCTGACCCGTGTCATCCGAGGGGTTGCCTCATCCCCCAGGTTAATTTTCTTCAATGGGTCCTGCGCTTCGAAATGTGGAGTAGCTCTTCGAATCGGTGAATAAACATCCTCTTCGTCTTGATCGTAATTAGGCGGTTGGGAGAATGTTCCCGTATGCCTGTCAAGAGGTTGAGCGGCATGATTTTCAGCCCATATAAATGTACAGTCAGACCTGCCTGCTCTCGCCTCCAAATCCTGTAAAATCAGGATGTCAGACATGATAAATATCTGAGTTATTAGGCCGTGCGTCGGCGTCAACTTTGATTTCGAACCCTTCATGGTTAGATTGCATTTTTTCCTCATTCCAGCGTCCTTTAGCATCATAGACAGCGGGTGTACATATAGGGAATAATAAACAGTCTCTGCGGAGTGCACCTCCATAGTTGGATCAACCTCTGTCTCTACCATCTCGATTTGGTCTCCGTCCCAAAATATAACTTTTTGGTGCAATGTCGAAGGGACGCACTGGGTAGTGGTGGATCCAATCCCTCCCGAGAATGACTGAATAAGTTCGTTTTCCTTTGCTGACGAAGAAAGACATCTGGTATGTCCTTGTTCCGACCGTCAATTTATCCATCAACACGCATGCTGCTGTATGCACATTTCTGGTGAAGTCGGTCATTCGCATTGTTTTTGGGACAAGATCTTTTATGTTTTTATTGATTTTTCTTAGAGTAGACAAGGTCATAACGTTGGCGGAAGCTCCTCGATCGACTTGTACCTTGCTGATCGTCCATCTATCAAGATGTATTGTGAGGAATAAGGGTTTCAAGTGGCGCGTATTCTCGTCCGCCAACTTCTGAAAAATTACTGGTTCCGGACCCTCTTTCGGAATGTCAGAATCTTACTCTACCGGATATAATGGACCAGCTCCTTCCAACATCACATCCCTCTGAAGATAATTGGGTTGGAATTGAGGGGCTTTGTATTCCCGGGATAGCACCCCTATTATGTTGACCTTGAGATCTCCTTCACAGCGCGAAGCTCGTTCGAGGTCGGAGGCAATAATGTCCAAGCTAGACTCCATCGCCTCATTGCAATCGAGGGCACCGATCATCGGCTTACCTTCCAGAATCTGGTCTTCCCTGAGTGTCACAGTAAAGTAAGGTTCGTTAGGGTGTTCAACCCTTGCAAGAACTCCTTTTGGTCTCCATTCCTTTCGGACCTGAAGGTGGTGACGAAGGTCATTCCAACCAAGCTTCGGTCTTCCAGCGACAGCTCCTTCTAAGCCCTGGGCCTGCTGCCCACTGGCCTGACCTTCGTGGTCATCAGCCTGCTGCCCCCCAGCCTGGTTCTCTTGGGAAAGGCGAGCGGCCAAGCGTTGTCGCTGCATCCTCATTTTTGAGTCATAGTAAAAGGTCGCATCACTTGCTCCTTCCGGTTCCTTGTCTAGCTCCTGTCGTTTGGAGCCTTCCCAGGATGGCGGGTCTGATAGGGTGTGATTACCACCTAATCTACGGAGGTTACTCGCCAAACCTTGCCTCCCTTTTCAAAGCTTACTTCCGCGATCGTATTCATGGGGGAAAGTCTGTCCCACACCGAACTTCTTCTTGGAGGTTTGATCGACCTTCTAAGCTTTTCAAACACTGGTTTTTGAGGGCTTGTTCTCCTACCATCTGCTCCAAACCCCGAATTTATCTTTATGGATCTGGTTGGACGTACTCCGAAAATGTTTATCGGCGTGGGGAACGGCTCCATGTCTATTTTCATGTCAGGTTTTTCGGCCAGCTTGAGGCGGCCTTTTTTGATAGTTTTATGGACTGTATTTCAGAAGGAAATGCAGTTCCCGATCTGATGATTATATACTCCATGCCACATACAAAATAATTTTCCATTAAGCTCCTCTTCGGTTGGCATTTTGTGACTTTCTTTAAGGCGGAACTGGTTGTCTTTCAGCAAGTAGTAAAAAATTTGCTCCGTCTTTGCGATGTCGAATGAGTAAGATACCTTCAAATTCACCTAATTCCGTCATGGCGGCTTAAGAGCCGGGCATGCATATGTCTTCCCCTGCAAAATTTCAGCCAAGAAGGTCTCTTCTTGCTCCTTGTCGACAACGGCAGCCCCTTCTTGGGCAAACACGCAATGATTACTCCGTGTCGACAACGGCAGCCCCTCTGATTTCAGGCCGTTTGAGTTTCTTTGAAGGGTTGTTTGGCCTTCACAGCTTTGGACATCGGCTGTCGAAAGTTGTGACACTCTTGGAGCGCCAGGTTGTCACTCAACTGGTGCGTCATGTTATTTATTGCCACATTCACCATCTGGTCCTCTAATACATGAACTTGGCATCTAGTTTCTACGCTTCTGAAATATTTCAAGAACTGCTTGACCGAATCCGTGCTTTTCCGATCTCCATATATCCTATGAATCGCCTCTTCGATTACCTGTAGATTTATGATGGGATGTGGCAGCGTCACCATGTCTGCCTGCCTCCCAGGCTATTCGGAAGCTGCCTGAATGGACGGCGAATTGTGTAACGCCGGCTGCGGGAAGACATGTTGAGTAGGTCCCCGTTGTGAGAAACGAACTCGAGTGCCTTCCGTAGGTTCTCTAAAGACTAGAACCTGTTGTAATGGTGTATTTTCGGGGGCTGGTTGGGAAAAATATTCGTATGTTTGTTCGAGCCCGGAACCAGCAATGAATCGACCTTCCCCAGCAGCTCCCTGCCCCCAGTGTATTGGGATGGTGTTGAGATTGATCCTTCTGGTTCCTAAGTCATTCCAGAAGGCTTTGGGACCAAGGAAAGTGCTGGTATCGTTGTCAGCCTTGCCATCCATGCATTGGAAGTCTTTTGTCTAGCCGTTGGGTTTCTTTGAAGGCCTAGAGTGGGGACTAAGGTGCTGAAAGCATTTTCAGCAAATAGGGAATTATTTTGTCCATATGGTACTGAGAGGACTGACCCGAAGGTCGTCCTAAATCTGTCGGTTGAAGGCGGCCCAAAGGAAGCCTTCCCGGTCGACGTCCGAAATTCTCCGACCTTCTGAATGGTGATCGGAGGTCCTCCAGATCCGGTATCCCTACCGAACAGAGTAATATGGTCATACTTAAGTGCCTGGGAGGTCGGATCTGCTGCGAAGCTGGTTGTAAAGCTTGCAGAAGGCCAAATCTCTGACTGGCTGGAATCGACCTTCTGGGCCTTGCTTTTTCGAGTTTCTTTCTCCAGAAGCATCGCAAACTCGTTTTGAATAGCAGGTTTCAGAACGTCAGTAATGTATCGAGATAGATCCAGGGTGGATCCGTGAATGGATGACCGAATTTCCTCATGAAACTGCTCATGAAGGATGCTGGCTGGAAGATTAAGGATTTGGTCCGGCCTTCCAACAGCCGCGGAAGCCTTGTCGCGAGGGGCAGCATGTTGCGCAGCGCACGATGACGAATCGCCGACGATTCCTTTGTTTTTAAACATCTCTCCAGTCATCGGTGGCATCAATTTTCTTCTGAAGTTGCATCTAAAAGTCGCGAGACGTCGGTGTCCCATTGGGTGTGCCAATCTATTGTCGTAAAAAAATCGCCACCAACGGCTTAATCGGAAAAGCCTATCGGAATTGATTTAATCGTAGGGTTCCCCGGCCTCCTCAAGAAAGGATCCGGACTATCTCGCGATAACCGAGAAAATTGACGAAGAAAAAGAAAGTAAAACAGGAACGAAAGCTAAAAATTAAATTGGAATTAATGGAAGAAAACTGTAAAAATCTGGAAAAAATACAGAGAAAATAATGCAAAGAAAAATTATGAAAAAAGAAGAAGATTCATGATGAATGGCGTCTCTCTTCCTCTGGTTCTACCCTTGATATTTATTTTGTTTTTGAATTATTTGGACAAATCTTCATCCCTACTTTTTTCTCCAACAACTTTCTAACAACTACTTTGACCTTCTTGCCTCCGTTGGATTGCTCCAAATTCACCAAACCGGCTGGATCCTTGGGCTAGTTGGGTCCACAGGCCCACTCGCTGATCTGGACCTTCTGTTGGGTCGCGAACCTCGAGCATTTGAGCTGCACTTGTACTGGGCCAGTCCAATTAATTTTGGGTGTGTACAACATAAAACTAATAATTGATATTATACACACAAGATACAATAAATACAATTATTGGAATAAATTAACATAAATTATAGCAAAAATCGACATGAATAAATAAATAATTAATTAAATATAAGTTATAAAATATGGCAAAATAAGAGTTATCAAATGAGGTAGGGAATGGTAGTAGAATGAAATTTCGATTATTTTTTGCTATGTTCTATTTTTTTTTGTGTTTAAATCATAGATTTATGCTACGTGTATTCATTGATTGAAGCCAATTTACAGTTGTAAAATTCATCCAGTAAATGGATTCCGGTTTACAATTGTGAAATTCATTCAACTGTGAAAATTAGTTTAGTCTATTAGTATGAATGAATATGTTACCGTTAGTTGAAACAATTAGACTTGTTCAAATATTTTAGGAATGATGTTTAATAAAGATAATTCTACCACATTGAAACTTTATTTTAGTGGGGGTGATAGGTATAATCCCCATAGGGAGTATATATATGGGGGAACCTAACTACTTTGATTTTTTAGACATGGATAAATTAAATATGTTGGAATTCTATGGGTATGCAAAGGCGTTAAGATACAAAGAACCTAATAGTATTAGGTTTTGGATGAAATACGGTAAAAAATATGATTGACAATACAAGTCTTTGAAAAGTGATAGAGATGTTTTATGAATGATAGAATATATTCCAAAAAATTATGAAGTGGCAATCTATTTGGAACATTTGGATATTGGGCTTAGCCAATATCCTCAGTCCAACATAATTAATGGAACTAGAGATTTAGATAGTGAAGTTCTTGGGGATGTAGGGTGGAAGGTTAAATGGAAGTAGATAATCCTGATTTCGAAGATCTTCATATGAAGTTAAGATCAGGAGTGAGACTGAAATTGAAGGTAGGATGAAAGGGAAGTCTATGGTGGATGATTTTGTAATTTATGAAAATATGCAACACTTTTCAAAATGATGATGGTGAGACAGATATCATGAGTAGTAATAGTAACTTGTATAGTCGAGAGGAAATTGAGGGTAGTGTGAGAGAGGATAAAAAATAGTATGAAATTTATACTGCAAAGACATATGGTGATAATCCTAAGTTGAAATTGAATTTTCTATTTAAGTCTAGTTCCGATGCTAAGTTTTCTATTGAGAAACATTGTTTTAGGGGGGATGAGTGTGAAGTTTTCAAAGATTGACAAGACGAGATTAAGATCTACATGTAAGAAATAGGGGTGTGGGTGGTTTGTGTTTTGTTTTTAAGGTGCAAAGTAATGAGACATGGCAGTGCGTAGCATAAATGAAGTCAATAGAAAATACGGATGGACTTATGATAACCCAAGTATGAAGTCATCCTAGATTGGAAAGATATTCATGAAAAAAAAAAAATTGAAAGAGAACCGAAAATTGAATCATGAGGCTTTTAGGGATGAAGTGTGTAGAAACTTGAGATGCACAGTTTCAATTTCGAAGGTATATAAAGCTAAGATTAAAGTTTTGGATTTGCTCTATGGATTTAATATTGAGCGGTATGGATTACTTTCATATTATTGTAATGAGATTAAGAGATGTAATCCATAAACTTATCTATCTTTGAAGCTTATAGATGACAAAGGATTTGAAAATAAAAGGTTTCAAATAATATATGTTTATATATATATATAACATGGGAACCCGCAGTAAGTACTATTCGGGTGCATTCTGGGTAAATCTTCGGTCGAACTTAATAGCCTACAAACTAAGTCCAACAAGGCAAGTTACACTAGGCGAACCATGTGTAGCAAGCAAGATCCGAAAGCGTCGGAGGTTTGAACCCATAACCTCACGATCACGAGTCCACCCCATACTAACAGGCCATCCCTTACAAAGGGTTTCTTAAAGGTTGTAGGCCAGTGGTTGGTGTTGATAGATGTTGGCTTAAGGACATATTTGATGGGCAATTGTTGAATGGTGTGGGTATTGATGCCAATAACAATATTTTCCCTATTGCATATACTATTGTAGAGGCTGAAAATATTAAAATTAGTTGTGATTTTTGGAGCATTTGAAAAAAGGACTTAGATATTAATGATTGGCATAACTAGACTTTTATGAGTGATAAGAAGAAGAGATTGATCTCTGCTTTTGAATCCCTTCTGCTCTAAGACAAGAATTGGTTTTGTGTGAGGCATTTGCACATAAACATGAAATGTTATAGGCATAAATGTCTTGTAATGAGAAGGTTTTTATGGGCAACATAAAAAAACAACTACAATAGCAAAGTATAAACGAAGAATAGAGAAGATTAAAAAGGTTTTAGAAAATGTTGGTTAAAGAATAAGAGTTGAGATCATTGGTCTAAGTCACACTTTAGGGTGCATCCTAAAGGTCATATCCTTCTTAACATGTGTGAGTCTTTCAATAGATCTATTTTTTAAGCAAGAGGTAAGCCATTAATTTATGTTAGAAACTTGTATATAGTGAGGATGAAATTGAATCGAGAAAATTCTGAGAAATGGGATGATCCAATCTGTACGAAAATCGTGGAAATTATGAAAAGAAAAAGATAGAAGAAGTTTCTAAGTTCCTTTTAGTGAGAAGTAATGATTGGAATTTTTATATTACATAAGCCTCTGATGACATACTCAAGTGGGTTATGACGTACTCAAGTGGGTTAGTATAGTTTAATCAAATCAAAGAGAAGGAAAACTTTGATCGATGTAGCGAATTCTAGAAAGATACCAAATATAATAGAAGAGATAGGACATAAAATTTGATATCTAACATAGTTGATTACACACCTTAATAATTTAATCTTAAACTCAAAATCCTTACAATAAATAGGAACAAGTCAATAGACTTAATTCTTCTGCATGAATTTAGAAGTCATGAACCAATAGGTAATTCCAAAGACCATATTTGAAATCGACATGCAAGAAATCACTTATTCACACTTTGAAAGTAAAAACAATGATATGCACAAGTTTTCAATGGAAAAGATATATATTATGACAAAATTGATATGAAAATGGATATAAGGACCTTTATGTAGAAACTAAGCGGAAGGAGAGGGACAATGCATTAACTACAATTAAATTGACAATATATTATAATATAGAATATATTTTCAATACAAGTAATTGTTACATGTTCCTATAAAATTATATTACCAATATATCAATAGTAGCAACACACTTTCTAAAGTATATTATCGATATCACAATAATGACAATATATTCCCATAAATAATATATTTCTAATATTATAATTAATTATAATACATTCTCAAAAAGTGATGTAAGCAATGATGTAAATGTATATGATGAAAACAATAACATCATCACATGTCTTCAAGTATTATGAGCTTATATAATTGTTATGCTCGGGCTAATGGGTTTCCATACTTCACTCTTGTGTATATTCTTCTATCGAGCTCTTGGATTAAGTTAGAAAATTGATCTTGGAGTTTACAAGCTTGACTTCGGATAAATAGTCCAAGTGGTTAGGGTGGGATTTGGATGTCTACATCATTCTCCCATTTTTTAAGAGGTTTGTTGTTCTTTGGAAAAACATCACAATATCCTACATCATACAAAATCAAATGAAAAACATTAAATGTGTCATGGACTTAGTACTCACCGGGAAGTTCTATGCGATAAGTTTTGTCATTCACTTTCTCCAAACTACATAAAGGACCATCACCACGTGAGGTTAACTTGAATTTTCTCATCTCGGGAAAGTGTTCCTTACGCAAATGGAACCAAACCCAATTATCCGGATGGAATTGAAATTTCTTATGACTTTTGTTTTCTTGCTTTGTATATTGCTCATCCGTTTTATGGAGTCTTGTGCGAACTCCACCATGCAATTGCCGGAGATATTTGATTTTCTTCGTACTATCAAGATTGATTTGTTCATTGTAAGACAACAACATAAGATCAAATGATGTAAGTGGGTTAAAGCCATACACAATTTCAAATGGTGAACAATTTGTAGCCCTATAAATGGTACGATTGTAAACAAACTTAGCACATGCCAAGCATTCTTTCCAAGATTTCAAGTGCTTTTGAACTAAGATACGATGTAAACTACCTACTATTCAATACATAAATTCAATTTGGCCATCTATTATTCGGGGGTGTAAAGTTGAATATAGCAATTTTGTCCCCAATTCAGCCCCAAAGTTTTTCAAAAGTAACTATAGATCTAGAGTCACAATAAAAAAAGACAATAGTTTAGGAATATTATGCAACCTAAGGACTTCTTTGAAAACCAAATTTTCTATATGTGATGACTCAGTGTTTTAGTACATGGTATGAAATGAGTCATCTTTGAAAACCAATCAATAACCATAAAAATTGAGTTTTTTCCATTTATACTTCTATGCAATCTAAAAATGAAATTTATGGAAATATCTACGCAAGGGGCTTAGAAATTGAAAGAGGTGTACAAACCATGAGGTTAAGAAGTTTTCCAATTATGAAAATCCACGAGAAGAATAGCTTTCTCTACATCAACTTTCATTTTAGACAAAAAAAAGTTCTTTTTAACAAGTTCAAAGTTTTTGAAATCTAAAAATGACCCATTAATCATCTCGAATGTGCCTTAGAAATAAAAAATGCCTTTGTGAATATCTAAGAATATGGAACTAATTTTCACACATTAGGTACCCTATCACGCAAATGATACTTATCGTAGGCATACTTAAGATATTTAGCATAAATCTCATAAATGTCCTAATTAATCATTTGCATATAACTATTTGAAGTAGGAAATTTTAATAATTTAGAAATTAGATCAATGGTAGCAAGAAGAGTATGAGAGCGCGCATGGGCTATCACATTATCTTTCTATTTCTAGTATTTGACAATGTATGAGAATGTATCATTGAAAGAGATCCACCAGATGTCTCTTGGGCTTAAATGTTTCTAAAATTTGATATGCTTAAGGACTGGTCGGTATGGATAACAAACTCATGTAGATGGAAGTAATGTTGCCAAGTATGAAGAACGCGAACCAAGGAATAAAGTTCCTTGTTGTATATTGAGTAGTTGTGGGCTGCACTATGTAACTTCCCACTTAAATAGGTCACTAGTCTTTTGTCTTTAGTTAGAACATATACAATACCTACACAAGAAACACCATAATCAATCTCGAAAGGTTTTAAAAAACCAAGTAAAGCAAGGATAAGTGTTTGTGTGATTTTTTGTTTCAATATATCTAAAACATTTTGTTGAATACTCCCCCATACAAATTTATCATCATTTTTTGTGATGGCATTAGTAGGGTACAAATATGCCAAAATTTTGCACTAATCGACGATAGAAGCTTGTAAGGCCATGGAAGCTCCGGACATCCTTCACACTCGTAGGTTTGTAGGCCTTTCTTTAATTGTTTTTACTTTGCTTTCATCAATGCTAATCTCATTTTCCTACAATAAAACCGAAAAAAATGAACTTGTTGACACAAAAGTTGCAATTATTTTGGTTAGAAAACTTCTCATTTCAAAGAATATCAAATACAACATTAACATATTTTATGTGTGCTTCAATTGATTGCTATAAATGAATATATTATAAAAATATACAAAAATAAATTTGTTAATGAAACTTCTCATAATATAGTTTATTAACCTCATAAAAGTGGTTGGGGGCATTATCGAGTCTTAATAAATCCAAATTGGTTTTAATGGTTGTTTTCCAATCATCACTTTGATTTATACGAATTTAGTGATACCTATCATTTCAATCAATTTTGGAAAAAATAGTTGAACTACTCAAATTATCTAAAATATCACCTAATTGATGAATTTGGTAACGATATTTTACCGTAATTGCATTGACAGACTAACAATCAACAGACATTCTTCAACCACCATCTTTCTTTAGCACCAAAAGTACGGACATTGCACAAGGAATAAGGCCCTCGTAAATCCGTCATTTGCTCAACAACCCATCAACTTGCTTTCTCATTTCCTTGACCTCATTTAGATTTGCTCTATATGCTGGTAGGTTGGGAACAAAAAGTTCTAGGAAAAAGCCAATTTTATGTTCGATTTTTTGAATTGAAGGAAACCCACAAGGTACTTCTTTAGGAAATACATCTTCATAATCATGCAATAAGTTATCAATGATAGAGGGAAGAATATTAGTATATTGATATGTGACATATATGAAAGATTAGTGAATATAATGTACTCCTCATTTTCAGTTGGTTAATCTATTTCCTACTAACAAATAATTTAGTCATCATAATCTTGTGTATAGAAAATTTGTCGGTGTTTTCCTACTCACTCCACTTGTGTTTGTGGAATCTGAGTGTATGGATTTTGAAGAAATTGATTGGAAAAAGGTTTCAAATGAAACTTGCTCAACAATTTCATGTATATCAAGGGTGTTTAACATGCACTTATTTGTCTTATCATCTTTGAGAACTTTCTTGCCATTCTTGTGAGGTTTTTTCTCGCTTTGCTCTATAGCATATTATTTATATAAATACCTTTGATCTTCATTGACCTCTCTCAAACTCAATAACTTCAAAGTAATAGGTTTCTTAAGATGAGAGAATGTACAAAAAAAAAAAAAAGAAAAAACAGATAAAATGTTGAAAATTTTCTATATTTATCAAAAGAATGTTATACCTATATGTATAAGAGTGGAGGCCTCTAACATTGGCCCGAAATCAAAGTAATTGTAAGAAAATATACAACTATTAAGAATACTCTAATTACAATAATTACATAATGATCTAATGATGTTAACATATAAAGAAGAACATACAACTACTAAAATACTCTAATTACAATAATTACATAACCATCTAATTGTGTTAAGAAATAAATAAATATATTCGACATCCCCCCTCAAATTGATGTTGGATAATCGACCAACAACAATTTTCCATAAAGAAACTTATGTCTTTGGCATGTCAAAGCCTCCATGAAGACATCAACAATTTGAAGATCAGTAGTGAGACGGGAAAGAGTGATAACATCACAAGTAAAGGCCTCCCGGATAGTGGTAGTCCACCTTTATATGCTTTGTGTTGTAGACTGGATTTCCAAGTATGTGAATTGCACTAGTATTATCACCATGAAATGAAGTGGGATCACTTGGATAAAATCCAAGCTCAGAAAAAAGTCTTCTTAACCAAACAATTTCAGAACAAACGGCCCATATGGCTCAATATGCAACCTTTATAGAATATTTAGAGACACGGTGTTTCTTTTTACACTTTCGAGAAATCAAGACATCTTAAAGAAAAATGCACCAACCTGTAGGGACTTTCGAGTGTTCGGGCAACCTGCCCAATTAGCATCACTATATGCAGTCAAATGAAAAGGCTGAATTTTTAGGGGAAAATAACCCCCGAGTAGGTGATCCAATTAGATAACAAATGATGCGACAAAATAAAGATGGCAAGGAGATTGTATAAACCTCCTAACTATGTGGAAAATACGTGAGATATCGGGCCTAGTAATAGTTAGGTAGATAAACTACCAACAAGTTATCTATGTCAGAAAGGATCGGACAAAAGCTCTCCCTTATCTTTTTGAAATTTCACATTCACCTCCATTGGCATATCAACAGCAGTAGCACCCTTTATTGAGTTAGCATAATAAGATCTTGGGTGTATTTATGTTGATTAAAAACAAACCATGATCCGGATAATGAACTTTCAACCCTAAAAAATATGTAAGATCCCCAAGATCCGAATCTGCATTCAGGAAGCTGCCTGTGATTGCAATCCCGTGGTGGACCTATTTAATTTACTAATTAAGCATCTAATTTTATTTAGGTTACGGCCTCTTCACCCAATTTTGGCTTCATTTATTTATTTATGCTACTGGCGTTTATGGGCCGTAAATTTCTCCTTTAATATCCGCTTGGAACTTATTAGGATTTTCTTTTTGTCGATCAGGCTGTTGTGAGCCTCTAGTTTCTCCTTGTATTCCCGGGTATGTCCAGAGTACTTGTAAATTCTTTATTCTTATTTATTTATTATATATAAAATCCATAATCTTTCCAATAAAGAAAAAAAGAATAGTGATGAATCATATGCACTCTGTAAGAAAGAAAGTTGGAGAAGAATATGGTGAAACTTTTCAAACCAAGCTTCTGGCGTATGCTTTGATCCATACAAAGAACAACTTACCCTACAAATGCTGCGAGAGGTGGTGTAGGGACAATAATAGGACCTGTGGGAGGAATACATCTATGATTAATATAATTTGCTTTAAACCTCTGTACAAGAGTTGGAAAAATCTGGTAGAATGGACAGAAAAGAGTATTATGAAATGTGGTGTGAGGTAAAGAATACTTGATTCTTAAAGAAAACTATATTCCTAGAAACACGAGTTCGACGAGTGTGAGGATCATAACAAAGAAATCCTTTATGCATTCCAGCATACCCTAAGAAAACACACTCAACAAATTTAGCAACAAGTTTACTTCTTTCACGTGCGGAAAGGTGAACAAAAAAAACACATCCAAAAATATAAAGATTAGAATCATATAGTGGATGCTACACAAACAAAACAAAAAATAAAGGAACTGATTGTTCAAGGTAGGAAAGGAAAATCTGTTGATTAAATAAACAACACAAGAGAAAGCGACACACCAATATTGGGAAGGAACACAAGACTCAATTGGAAGAGTTTGAACAACATCAGGCAGATGTTGAATTTTTCTTTCAGCCATACCGTTTTTGTTGTGGAGTGTAAGGACAAGAGCGTCGAGATATGATGTCATGACTTTAAGCAAGACCCAAGTCACTCATATGTTTGTATATTATTTAAAGATAAGGAACTACTGACATGTGATTGGAAGCACCATAATATAAGTACCAAGTCTTGGATTAGAATTTTTGTTACCTGAAAGGCCTAAATCAGAAAGAGCAGAAACTATCATTTGTTGGATTATTTCAGGAGTGATAGAAGCTAACTAGGTTTGTTACCATTTGAAGAACAAACCGAGACATTGTAGGCATTGGGTTTCTTTGGAGGCTAGATCGAACAATCTTTGATGATATGTCATATTTTCTTACAATAATTGCCGAATATTTTTACAAAAGTACCCTTTCTTGTTTTGGCATATGTTACTAAATTTTCAGGGTATCGAAACTCGAGAACGACCCAAATATAGAATACAGTAGACTGCTGGTGAAGACCATTTGTATAGTCTGTTTTTGCCCTTTTTGCACAGGTTTTGTTTGGATATGGACTATCAAACATAGAAGAATGTTCAGGACAAGACAAAACAATGTTTCAAGTTTGCGGTGGCGCATTTAATACCCCAAACGTTGGTTAGTCAAACACTCCATTGAGGCAGTGTGTTTGTATAAACAGACTGTGAAACAGTCTTATGAGTAGAGTGAAAAATCTTGTGAGAGAAAGAGTATTTTCTCTCCATCTTTTTGGTTTTTACTACTCCTTGATCTGAAGAAAAATATGAGCTCTCATGAAGATTTGAAGCTCATACGAAGAAGGAGGAAATGGATTTCCAATAGGAGAAGAAGATCAACTTTTTCGCTTACTCTCAGTTAGACTGGTAGTCTACTAGGATTAGAACTGCGGTTTAATCACTAGTTTTTTGTACATTGCGATGTAAAGAAGACTATAGGAGATTATAGCTTTGGGCCCGTATTTGTTGAGTCATTGAGTCCCTTGTATACCTGGTGATAGGTTTAGTGGACGTCTCCTGGATTGGAATCCCCCAGATGTAAGTCGTCACACCGAACTGGGTTAACAAATCTTGTGTGTTGTTTGTTTTTATATTTGATCTTGGCCACCCATAGGCAAGTATCTGTGATACACACAAGAGTTATAACCACAGAACAATATCACGTGTTTCCGAAGTGTAAACCCCTTGTGGTTTACTATTTCCGCTGCCATTAGACTCGGAGGAGTTGGCATCTTACGTGTATGTGTTCCAGCCCACGTATTTCTTCTTACCCAACATCTGGTATCAGAACAACATGCTCAATACCCTGAGTAGATTTGTTTGTGGTTGAAAATGAATCGAGAATGAGGTTCCACAAGTCATCCACAATTGTTCGATGAAAATGATTACTGCTATTTGAAAAATTGAATGGTAGCTTTTCCAATGATGTTGGATAAAAAGAAATACGTGGGTTGGAACATGTACACATAAGAGGCTAACTCCTCCGAGTCTAATGGCAGCGGAAATAGAAAACCACAAGGGGTTTGCACTTCGGAAACACATAGTATTGTTCCGTGGTTATAACTATTTCCTCCTTCATATGAGCTTCAAATCTCCATGAGAGCTCATAGTCTTCTTCGGATCAAGTAGTAAAAACGAAAAAGATGGAGAGAAAATACACTATTTCTCTCACTAGATTTTTCACTCTACTTACAAGATTGTCGCACAGTTTGTTTATACAAACAAACACACTGCCTCAATGGAGTGTTTGACTAACCAACATTGAGATATTAAATGCGCCACAACAAACTTGCAATATTTTTTTGTCTTGTCCTGAATATTCTTCTATGTTTGATAGTCCATATTCAGACAAAACCTGTGCAAAAGGGGCACAAACAAACTATACAAAAGGTCTTCAGCAGCAGCTCTGCTGCATTCCATATTTGGGTCGTCCTCGACTTCTGATACCTTGAAAAGTTAGTAATAGATGCCAAAACAAGAAAGGGTAATTTTGTAACAATCTCTCATTTTTTAGCATTTGCCTTTTTGGCAAATGCTACAAGTTAGGGGGAGAGGACAAACAACAGCCAGAAAGCGGTGTTGGAAAAGAGGGTGAGGTATTTCATTTATATTGCTCAAATTTTGCTATCTTTACTATATGTTATTATTCCAAGTATTGTGATGGATTGTTGTGCGGTTTTAACCACGGATTGATTCCATTTTGAAGGCTGTCTGTAGCCTTGTTATAATGCTGGTCTGTAATAACTGGATTGATTGACTGAATGATGCGTGAGTATGGTATTTTTCCCTGCTTGTGTTTAGACTTGTATCATATGCCAAAAAGGGGAAACTTGTTACACAAGTGTTTTTTCTTGTTTTGGCATAAGTTACGAACTTTTCAGGGTATCAGAACTCAAGGACAACCCAAATATGGAATGCAGCAGACTACTGCTGAAGACCTTTTCTATAGTTTGTTTGTGTCCCTTTTCCACAAGTTTTTTCTGGATATGGACTGTCAAACATAGAAGAATGTTCAGGACAAGACAAAACAATGTTGCAGGTTTGTGGTGGCGTATTTAATACCCCAATGTTGGTTAGTCAAATACTCTATTGAGGCAGTGTGTTTGTTCGTATAAACATACTGTGAAACAGTCTTGTGAGTAGAGTAAAAATCTAGTGAGAGAAAGAGTGTATTTTCTCTCCATTTTTTTTCACTACTCCTTGATCCAAAGAAGAATATGAGCGCTCATGGAGATTTGAAGCTCATATGAAGAAGAAGGAAATGGATTTCCAATAGGAGAAGAAGATCAACTTGTACCCGCTTACTCTCAGTTAGACTAGTAGTCTGCTAGGATTAGAACTGCGGTTTAATCCCTAGTTTTTTGTACATTGCGATGTAAAGAAGACTGTAGGAGATGATAGCTTTGGGTCCGTGTTTGTTGAGTCATTGACTCCCTTGTATACCTGGTGATAGGTTTAGTAGACGTCTTCTGGATTGAAATCCCCCAAATGTAGGTAGTTACACCAAACTGGGTTAACAAATCTTGTGTGTTGTTTGTTTTTATGTTTGATCTTGGACAGCCATAGGTTTAGTGGACGTCTCCTTGATGGGAATCCCCCAGATGTAGGTAGTTACACCGAATTGGGTTGACAAATCTTGTGTGTTGTTTGTTTTTATGTTTGATCTTGGCCAGCCATAGGCATGTATATGTGACACACACAAGGGTTATAACCACGGAACAATACCGCGTGTTTCCGAAGTGCAGACTCCTTGTGGTTTCCTATTATCCGCTGCCATTAGACTCAGAGGAGTTGGCCTCTTACGTGTACGTGTTCCAACCCACGTATTTCTTCTTACCCAACAAATATTTTAGAGCAGTTTATGGCAATGTGCCTGTATTCTTTGCAACTATAAAATTGGACTCTAGGCATATAACACAAATTGGAACAGAATTTTGAGCTATGCTCCTAGTGTGTTCTTCCATAAGAATCTTTCTTACACAAATCTCCAATGAAGGATCTAGTTCTCTATTCATAGTCTAGACTTAAGTAATTCAAACTCTCTTCTCAACTCCATCAAAAACAAGTAACGCTTGCTATTTTTATGCATCCCTTGTACAACAATAAGTCCCTCAACAGCCACACTTGCATACATTATATGTGTGTACTCCGCCCAAAGATTCTCAAAGAAGGAAAATAATTCTTAGTGTTAGATATTCCCTTTAGAAAGTTGATTGAGTCTAGTTCTAGATGAATCATTTGTGCTACATTGCTTTGATTGTAAACTTCCTCAAGTAATTCCACATCTCTCTAAAGGTCTTATAGGTTTTGAGATTGAGAAGTATAGAGCGTTCCACAATTCCAAGGATCCAAGACATGATTTAAGCATCATTTAGCCCCCACGTTACATATTTATCTTTCTTCGTTTCTCGATTGGGTATTGGATTTGTCCCATTAATATGACTCCACAACTCATTTCTTGTGACAAATATTTAAAATTGAAATGCCCAGTCATAATAGTTCTTCCCATTAAATCGGACAATAAAATTTTTCAGATCATTCCAAAGACACAATTTAAACAAAAACAAGAACTAGAGATTAGATCTAAAAAAAAAAAATAAAACAAACAAACAAAAAGACACTAAAGAAAACAAGATTGAGAACTACGATTGACAAGAAACAAGGCTTAAGGCTCAATATGAAACAAATCTCAATGGCTTTGATACAATGATAGAAATAAAGAAAGGAACATGCTAAAAATATTTTCTATATCTTATCAAAAAGATGTTACACCTCTATTTACATAAGTGGAGGCCTCTAACTTTGACCATAAATCAAAGTTATCCTAAGCAAATATACAACTACTAAAAATAGTCTAATCACAATAATATAATCATCTATTTATGTTAACAAATAAAGAAAAATATTTGACACCTATTATGGTAATTATCATGAAGTATCTTCTTGCCAGATTGCCAAGGTCGTCCTAGTAACAAATGACAGGCTTACATCGGGGTTACATGACACTTCACTTTATCTTTATAGAGTTGAATCTCAAACTCCAAATCCATTTGTTTGAAAATATTGATCTTATACGGCTTCAGATAGACAATGGTTTTTAAACCAAATTTCTTTACTGCAAGGTCACTCATAACATTAGTACAACTACCTCCATCAATGATCAAGCTATGTACTTTTTCTCCAACCTTGCATCTCCCATAAAATAAGTTTTCCTGATGCCCCGTATCCTCGACACCTTTGGCAAAGTGCATAGGGTTCGCAAAGTCACCAATGTTAGTCAACTATTGGTTATGGACTCATCGTTTTCCGAATTGATCTCTTTGGTCTCCACATGTCCTCCTCGGATTCAAATTCATAATCTCTGGTGGAAGTGATGATCTTGATCCTCTTGTTAGGATATTGATTGGCAAAGTGTTCTTATCCTTGATACTTAAAGCAAAATAACTCACAGGTATAAGTAGTGAATCCATTATGAGGAAAATATATAGCACCCTTTAAATATGACGATGCATGAATGATGGATTCCTTGCCCTTACTGTTAATGGTGTTTACTTGGACATTGTTGTTAGTGACGCCGCCCTTTGATATACATGCCCGTTATTATTTTCTTCATTTATCTCTCCAAATTTATGGTTTAGTGCATTATATCCTCAAAATCCATATAGGGATACATCTTCAACTATCAATTATTTATTGATTAAGCCCATTGAACAAAACGAACCATAATCCGCTTAGGAGCATCATCAACATCGGCTTGTTTCAGAAACATCGGCTTGCTTCAGAAACATCTCCGACTCTTTATGGTATTCATCCATCGTTCTTGGTCTTTGCTTCAAAATTTTCAACCTACTTAGTATCTTACGGTGATGATGTGTAGATATGAACTTTCTCCGTATCAGTCCTCGCAACTCATGCCATGTACGCACGTGAGGCTCTCTGTGTCTGCATCGTGAAAAGTTGATATGGTCCCACCATGATAAAGCATAATCAGATAATTCCATGACAATAACATGTCGCTCTGAGGGTTGTAGCATGTCAAAAATCAACTCCATTTTGCACTCTCATTCTAAAAATGCCTCCGGATCATATTTTCTATTAAATTGTGGAATTTAAAACTTAAAAAGAGTGGTGCAACTCCATCGTCGTACCTTATGTTGGGGTTATACGGCCTGTGTTGATCGAATTCATCATTGAACTTATCTTAATCTTCATACTCACGCTCGTAACTCCTTTATTCACAAATATTACGTCGGAGAGTTGGTATGGCTCTTCAAAGAGTGTTATTTCTAGTTCTCCCTCACAAAAAGTTCATCAATTGTTTTGGAACCACGTGAAGTACTTATCATTATTAGTTTAACATTTAACTCCAACTGATCCATAAAGTTATTAAGCAACTCGAGTGTGGAATTGTGTAGCTCCTTCACTTGGTTTATCACCAAGTTTCAAATGCCTTCACTTGTGCTCCACGACGTAAGTAATGAGAGCTCATTACTACATTTACAAACCAACCGAGGAATAACCTCAACCAAGGACCCTGAAATCTGCAGATTTCTTGAGAAAAATCATTCGGGATGAAAACATAATGCACATTCTTGCAGTAATCAGGAGGAAAAATTGGTCAATTTGACCTTCACTTGAGTTCGATTTCAAACGGAGACGGTCAACTGCTCTTGAGTGGAATCGAGTGAATACATCGTCCAAGTTGTTCTAATAGAGACACATGCTGGGCATGTGTTAGTTCCATCAATGAAACTAACTAATTACCCCTTAATTGATGGTGTGACTAAATTTTGCACCGATGAACAATTTTTAGTCAATTTTTGAGAAATTAAAAATATAGACATACTAAAAAAATATGAAGACAAATTATAATCCCCATATATATTCATTTAAAATATCCAAAAATAGGTGTATTACCAACTCACTCATTTACACTAAAGATACGACCTAAAAATAGTTAAGGTAATAATCATGACTACTCTAGCAACATGCCCGGCTAAAGAGACTATTAACCTATACGACCAGTCAACAATCCAAAGGGACATTATTCAGCTTGCATGACTAGCAGTTCGAGATGTTATAGATAGTCCTAATTAACAAATAAAATCTAATTTGGCACCAGAGGCTAACAATCTACAATCTATACGATACATGCTATATAAACTTTAGCATATACATAATATTCAATTTTGTGTATTGTGTTGATATACCTTTTATGATGAAATTTATTATAGTATATATTGTATAAACTATTATCATTTAATATCAGATCATATAGTGTATTCATATTAAAAATAATAAGCATAATAACAACAGTCAATACGACCTACCATGAAACATAGTGAACTTTAACATCATTTGAAAACTTCGACTCAGACCAAGGATAAAGAACTTTAACATCACCGAATCCATTTCAAACAAGCTCGGCTCATTTCGTCCCGTCTAGTCAGGCTGCAGCCACACAGCAAGCCTTGTTAGTTTTGAATACAGTACAAAAGTAAATTCCAATCCCAGAGGTATAATTTGGCCACACCACAATGAGTATAAATTTTACAACTCACTCACAGTAAGCAACCACATATACAAATGCAAGGCTGGCTAATAATAATAAAAACAATTAATTTTTTTCGGAAAAAATAAAAATGAAATCCTACAGTCGAACAAGATTTAACAATGGTAAGGAGTTCAAGAATGTACATTTATTTGAACACAGCCAAGTCCTCCAATGGTAAGATTGTGTGTCTACCTTCAGATGTCGTCAGTGTCGCTGCCACCAACATGTGCTTCGTGGTTGACCCAATAATGGTTTCCATCCGGGCCAAGAATCTTAAACCTGCTAGACAGGAGGAGGTGCAAACCGATAATCTCAAAACCAAGTAAATATGTCTTCTGGGGTATCAAACACTTTTAAAAACATACATACCGCTCAAGCACAGATTTTCCTTCTTTGTACTTTTGACTCTTTTCATGAGCAAGTTCCTGGAGATCACCCATCAGACAAGATGTATTATTACAGATAGGCGTGTAAAAAAACATGAATGTTTGACTGTGTGTGCGTTGCAGTATCAGTATTCTTACGTATTTCCATCCGACAATTGAACCGCATTGGACACAGAATAAATCAGCCACAGTGTGTGCTCCAGTCATCATCATTCTTTCCTCTTTCTCACCAAAAGTCACGTTCACCCTGCAAATGAAGTGAATTTTGATTTCCTTTTCCTAATCGAAAATCCTCCAGTATCTTCCAAGGATTTTAGAAAGTTTCAAATTTCTCAACATGAATGCAAACTCTCGATTTATAATTTTAAAAAAAAAGAAAAAGAAAAAAGAAATTCAAACAAGGGTCGTACTTATCCATTAACAATGCCACTTAAAAGTACAAGATAGATATCAAATTACCATATCCTATCAAAATTGTCATGCATCATAAAAAGTTCAATCTCGGCAAACTTAGCCACTTGTCGAGCAATCTCTAACAGTAACTTTTTCTTGATCCAAGTATATTGTTTCCACCGTAACCATAAGAATCCAGAATAATCCGAATTTGGTCAGGATGCACCCGTAGACTTGGAGTCTGCTAGGAGGTGAGTATCTAAGTAAATATTTTAACGAGCGCCATAAATGAGAGCAATCTAGTGACCTCTCCTTAACGGTAGAAGTTCCTTAATATTTGCCTTAATCTATTGGGTTTAACAATCCCCCCAGGTTGCACATTTAGTAAATGCCTCACTAAGCTAAAGATGAGGTAATTAATTTGCCAAGATAACCTTCCAGTACCAAATAGAAACAGGAGCTGTAACGAGATTGAAAAAATCATTGTTGAATCCTAAATACCAAAGAAAGGACGATATACAGGGGAAGTTTACTTTTCCTGGTTGTTGCTGGAAGGTTTGTCTTAAACTCCTGTAGGCTTTTATCTTTTGCTCGAGACAAACACTTGCAACATATTCTTATCTACATTGACTCAATCAAGGAGAAAAGATGGCATAACCGGACATATTGTGGTCACATTTGCACTTAAAAGTGTGCAATACTCTTGTTGTTTCATCCAAGTTGTTATAGATTAGCCGTGACAAAGATTTGAGGAAAACTTACACTTTATTGAAGAGATAGGCCTTTCCGTGTCGGCAGTGAAAAGACTGCAGCAAAAACCACAAGAAACAACTAGTTGAAGATGTCTGTCCATGTAATTGAGAACCATAATTTAAAACCAGAAACAGAAGCTCTGTTCTTTTTGAGTTTTTCCATACTTATTCTACTATAAAGTTTCATCGTTCGCAATAAAAACACTTGTTTTCCATACAAAACATTATATCCAACCACTATTCACCTAAAAATAACAAAAATCAAAATATACAAAACACAAAAATAATGTCTAGACAAAACTGGTTGAGGCCACATATGTATATGGTAATCTAGGGTCGACCTTCTACATGCCAAGTCATAAAATCCGAAAACATAAACATTTAGTGATAGGTACAATTCAAAAACGTTTACTTGTGCAATTTTACATTAGATTTTACTATTTAAACTTTCTTTTTTCTCCAAAAATATCAATTCAAAACTAGTTTATTTATTATATTACACTAAAATTTAATTTTACATTCAAAACATCACATCAATATATATTCATATCACACCAAATAACTATTTCAATTCAAAATTTTACTATTCAAAATCAAAACTAAAAACTAAAATATTACAAGTAAACACACCCGAACTCTCATGGTAAAAGACAGGAGATTTTAGTCAAGGAAATAAAAAAGTAAAAATGAATTGAAATATGATTCATCCACCTAACTCCAGTTCCCTACTACATCAAAAACGTTGTGCCGAGTGCAGGCTGCACAACATTGTTGTGCGAAGGGGAAAAGGAACTAACAAATCATTTCTAGCATTGTATTAAGTCATTAACACATTTAATTATAGGTCTCTACAAAATTATCGATAGAAAATGGCAAGGATGGCACAAAGGTTCCCCAAGTAGCAGAGCACACCGCATGACAAAATACCAAAACAATGCATTACACAAATATTCATAAAATAAAAATACAAATGTACAATCATTAAATCCACACACAAAAATAAAAAACAAAAAATAAAAAATTGTAGGTACTCTCAAATTTGATAATAAAGATCTTATGCAATCTTAACCAATAATAAAAGGAGTAATCAGATGTACTTCTACAAATAAAAATTTGAATCCTAAAATTCTAGTTAGCAAGTCAACGATCAAGAAAACAAAATATAGTATTCCCTCAATCTTGTAGAAATGTGCTCATTCTACCGTTTTAATCTGTCTATCACGAGTGTTCATATCATATTTGGTAAAAAAGTTCAATTTTTCTTTAAATCTTTACCTACTATTTTATTTACTTTTTTGTCCGAGATGGACTCCACATATTTCTTATATTCGTTCTATTTTAATCTAAAAATTATATTACTAATCCTATCAAAGTTTTCTAATTCTACTCTCATAAAAAGTACAAAACCAATAATAAAATACTAGTTTTCTAAATTTCCATGACTGCAAATCATGAGTTCAGGTTCGGTCTTTGAATCTGTACAATTCATGGTAATATTTCATACAAGTATTAACCAAAACTTCTTCACCATGGAGCACATGGTCTGCCCCATTAGGTGATGCATGATACAGCCATTATCCACCTCTCACCATTTCTTTCCGACACACAAATCTTCTATCACAATGCCTTGTGATTCACAAGAATCAAAGTACATGTAAAGTTACTTAATATTAATTACTAAGTCAACCAAGTTCTGTCTGCTCAAGAAACCATTCCATTAAGGTTAAGCAAACTCAAAAGTGACACTTGTTAACAAGGCATCATCATAGTATCTTCACTCAATCATATAATTTCTTCCAACGACACAGTAGGCATAAACAATGGCAGAGCAAAAGCCAAAGCCCCAAACAGGAACAGACTATCAACAACACAATCTAATAAATCGCAACAATCAAGTAAAAACTGTCCAATTCAAGATTTTCACAACTCCAGAACAAAATCAGTAGACGACAGAAAAGGGCAACAGTAAACAGACCTTGGAGAGGATGTCTTCGTTGAGACCAAGATGAGTCCCACAGTGCTTGCAACTGTAGATCTTCCCTTCAAGAGTCACCGCAAATACTCTTCCCATCTCCACACCTCTCTGAAAAAATTTCAATCCGATTCTCCCACACAACAACAATTAGAAACAAAAGGGGAACGAAACCCTAATTCACGAGAATTCGATTGATTTCAAGCACAAGAGCAAACATACAGATTGAGAAAACAGAAATCGGTGAAGATAGAACAAAGTTTGAGAAAATGGGGAGAGGGTTTACCTCGAGATTGGCAACGGAAACGTCGAGAAATGCAATGTGGGCAAATTCAGAAAAGTGAATCCTGAATTACAATAATGCAATAAATGGACGATAGCGGCGCAGACCACATCTTGTGCTTGCTCGGAATCATCTCCCACTTTTTCTTGCCTTCCATTGATGATAATTTGTTACTCTAGTCATCCAAAATTTAACTCACTTTTCTTTATAACAATATTCTCTTCAGCAAAAATAAATCTTTTAACATACAATTGAATATATGAGAAAGTATTTATTTTATTTTATTTTATTTTTATTAAAGTACTAATTAGAATTATTAAATGAACTAAGTTCATTCTCCTTCAATTTGATCGAAGGTCATTAACGAATGTAAATGATTCAAGTCAAAAAGTCGAATTAGACTCATTTTGTTAATGAACGAGTCCGAAATTTGCTTGCAAATATTTGTTAACAATTAAATATATAAAATTATTAATTTAGAAATAAATAAACAAATATAATATTATATATTCACGTAGATGTCAAAGTCACCCCAACCACTTAAATCAATTACAAGAAGCCGAGTTCGTAACTTTAATATCAATTATTCGGTTTTATCCGAAAATGTGAGATGAAGAATAAAAACATAAATGAAGTATGGAGACCCAATGTAGCATAGTCTAACAAGGATGAAACATGGAAACCCAATATCTCTGTAAGAATGTTTATTTATTTAACTGTAGTAAATCTTTTGTCCTTCTTCACTTTGATCTATATATAGACTCTTGTATTTATTTTTATATCAATTTTGTCATAATATATATTTATTCCATTGAAAACTTGTGTTTCCAGTGTTTTTACTTTTAAAATATAAGTTAGTGATTATTTGCACACTGATTTCAAATCGGGTCTTTGGAATTAACCATTGGTTGATGGCTTTTACATTCTTGCAGAAGAATTAATTATATCGATTTGTTCCTATTCCTTAGTTAGAATTTTGGATCCAAGATTAAATTTTTAAGGTTATTAATCAATTAAATTGAATATCAAATTTCTTTCCCTATTTCTTCAATTTTATTTTGTCTTTCTCGACTTTTTTACATCGATTAAGATTGTTCATTTTTTTACGTGGGAAAAAATATATTAACCACTTTGGTTATGTTATTGTGGTTTCAGAGCTCAACTTCATACACTTAGTTTACTTATTCTCTCATCTTTTATAAAAAAACAAAAAACAAAAAACAAAACTTTCGCATCTTCCATTATAATTACTTTATTCTCACTATCATTCTAGTCTTTCATAGTTTGTTTTTACCTTCTTAAATTTTTTTGGTCACGTCTTTGGAGACATTCCACCAATCTAATTTGTGTTTTATGCAAGAGGGAGAAATACAATAGTAAGGAGTGAAATACGAGAGTTGTGAGGAATTATTTTCTAGCTAATCTATAACTATACATATATTCCCATATTATTATTTTTATTCTAATGGCAGGAGAGGACAACATACGGATTGAAAATGTAGACGTTCAAAGGATTTGAAACATTAGTGAAGAAATTACACTATTCCATACTCGAAGTGCTTAACAACAATATAGATCAGCTAGAGTTAAACCAACAACGGCACGGTACTCCACGTGGTTCTGAAGCCATTGATAAAGAAGGTGTTAGTGAGGAAGAAGTTATAAATAATACTCTTTGAAAAAAAGTACCAGCTCTCTGATGTAATATCCGTGAACCAAGGAGGTACGAGCATGAGTATTAGGATGCAAAATATGAGTTCAACGATGAACTCGAACGACGCAGGCCGCATAACCCCCGCAAAAGGTATGATGATGAAGTTGTACCATCTGTTAAGTTTCAAGTTCTACCCTTTAATGAAAAATATGATCCGAATGCATTTCTAGAATGGGAGCGTAAAATGGAGCTGATTTTCAATGTGCAACAATTCACAAGGTGACAAGTTTTTGTTGCTATCATGGAGTTCTTTGACTATGCTTTCTCATGGTGGGACCAAATCAACCTCTCACGACGCAGGCATGGAGAGCCTCCTGTGCGCACTTTGAATGAGTTGTGAAGACTGATTTAGAGGAATTTCGTACCTCCACATCATCACCATTAGGTAAAAAGGAGGTTGAAAAATTTGTAGTATAGACCAAGAACGGTGGATGAATACTACAAGGAATTAGAGATGTTGCTGAAGCAAGTCAATGTTAACAATGACCCTGGGTGGATAATGGCTCATTTCTTTAATGGGCTTAATCAAGAAATTGTTGAGAGTTTAGAAATATATCATCATGTGTATTTTGAGGAGATGATGCATCAATCTATCAAATTGGAGAGATAATTGAAGAAGAATAATAAAGTGCATATACGTCAAAGGACATTGCAATCAACAAAAGTGTCCAAACTGCAAACACCCTCAACAACAACAAGTAAGGAAAAAGAATCTGTCATTCCAGCACCATCTCATTCAAAGGGTACAATATATTTCCCGTATAATGGATCCACTATTTGTACTCGCAACTTATTTTATTTTAAGTGTCAAGGACAATGACACTTTGCAATTCAATATCCAAATAAGAGGACCATGATCATCACTTCCACCGAAAATTATGAATTTAAATCGGAGAAGGACTTGGAAGAGACCAAAGAGGTCAATCCAGAGGATGATGAGTCCATAACCAATAGTGGACTGACGTTGGTGATCTTACGAGCTATAATCACCTTGCCCAAGGGTGTCGAAGACACGGAGCAATAGGAGAACTTATTCCATTGGAGAGACAATATATGAGAAAAAATATGTATCTTAATTATTAATGGAGGTAGTTGTACTAATATTATCAGTGACCTTGCAGTAAATAAATTAGGTTTATAAACCCATGTTCATCCGAAGTCATATAAGTTACAATGATATAATAACTGTGATTAGACCAACGTTCTCACACACGTGGATTTAGAGTTTGAGATTCAAGGCTACAAAGACAAAGTGAGGTGTGACAAAGGCCCGATGTACGCTTGTCATATGTTACTAGGACGGCCTTGGCAATTTAACAAAAAGGTACTTTATGATGGATACTGTAATAGTTATACTTTCTCCCATCTTGGGAAACCTATTACTTTGAAGCCATTGAGTCTGAAAGAGGTCAACAATGATCAAAAGTATTTGTACAAAAAATATATTGCAGAGCAAAGCAAGATAAGAGCTCAAAAGTATGGCAAGAAAATTCTTGTAGCAAAGATGATGAGACAAATAAGTGCATTTCAAGCACCCTTGACCCACTTAAAGTTGTTGAGCAAGTTCCTTTTGGAACCCTTTCCAATCCCTTTTCTTCTGAAGCCATACACTCAAATTTCAAAAATATATATGGAGTGAGAAATTGGAGAAATTGACAGATTTCTTAAACACGATAGTGTAATGGCTAACTTATTTTTTTAGTATGAAGGAGATCGATCAATTGAAAAATGAAGTATATTGTTTGTTAGTATTCACTAAGACTTTATATATATCTCAGCAAGATATTAATGTTTTTTCCTCTAGCATTGCTAACTTGTTGCGGGATTATGAAGATGTATTTCCAAAAGAAGTGCCTTGTGAGTTGCCTCTAATTCAAGGAATTGAACATCAAATCAACTTTATTTCAAGATCTTCTATTCCCAATCGACCAACATATAGAGCAAATCTAGATGAGATCAAAGAAATCAATAAGCAAAGTGATGAGTTCTTGAGAAAAAGATGGATTCATGAGGACCTTAGCCCTTTTACGGTGCCTGTACTTTTGGTGCCAAAAAAGATGGAGGTTAGAGAATATTCATTGACTTCCAGGCTGTCATTGCAATTCCGATAAAGTATTTCTATTCAATTCCTATATTTGATGATATGCTAAATATTTTAAATAGTTCAACTATATTTTCAAAAATTGATTTAAAGTGTGAGTATCACCAAATTTGTACGAACCAAGGTGGTGAATGAAAAATAGCCTCCAAAACCACTTTAGGTTTATATGAATGCCTTGTTATGCCATTTAGACTCACAAATGCCCCAAGCATATTTATGAGGTTAAAAAATCATATTTTGAGAAATTTCATTAATAAATTTATTGTTTTGTATTTTGATGATATCCTCATTTATAGTCAAACTATTGATGCACATCCAAATATCTTGATGTTGTACTTGATATTCTCCGAAATGAGAAGTTTGCTAACCGAAAGAAGTGTAAATTTTGTATTGACGGGTGCAATTTTATTGGTTTTATTGTAAGAAAAGATAGATTAGTGTGGATGAAAGTAATTCAAGAATAACCATCAAACGTTGAGACTAAAACACATTTGGTGGATCTCTTTCATCGAAATCTTTCGTACATTGTCAAGTACAATAAAAGAAAAGATAATATCGTAGCCGATGTGCTCTCTCGAAGGTACACTCTTGTCGCTACTCTTAAATCTAAATAGTTAAGATTTTCCTATTTAAAAGGTTTATATGCAAATGATTTGGACTTTCCTGAGATTTATGTTTAATCTCTTAAGTATGCCTACGATAAGTATTATTTGCATGGTGGGTACCTAATGTATAAAAATCGATTGTGCATTCCTAGATGTTCACTAAGGCATATGCCGATTTCTGAGGCACATTCGGGAGAGCTATGGGTCATTTTAGGATTTCAAAAATTTTGAACTTGTTAAAAGAATATTTTTTAGGCTAAAAATCAAAGGTGATGTAGAGAAGGCTATTCAAAAATGCTTAATTTGTTTATCTTCCATGTCAACTTTTCAACCTCATGGTTTGTATAGACCCCTCCCATTTCCTAATTCTCTTGGGTTGATATTTGTAGGAGTGGAAAAAATTCGATTATTTTAGTTTTTAATCGGTTTTCAAGGCTTATTTCATACACTGCACTAAAACCACTGAAGAATTACACATAGTAACTATTTTTTCAAAGAAGCTCTTAGGTTGCATGACATTCCTAAAACCATCGTTTATGATCGTAACTCTATATTTCTTAGTTACTTTTGAAAAACTTTGTGGGCTAACTTGGGGACAAGATTGCTATTTTTAACTTCACATCACCCACAAACGGATGGCCAAATTGAATCCGTAAATAGAATTGTAAGTAGTTTATTGCGTACCTTAGTTCAAGAATATTTGAAATCTTGGGAAGAATGTTTGCCATATGTTGAGTTTTTATAAAATTATACGATTCATAGGGCTACAAATTGTTCACCATTTGAAATTGTGAATGGTTTTAATGCACTAACACTTCTTAATCTTATGTCATTGTCTCACAATGAGCAAACCAATCTTGATGGTAGGAAGAAAACCAAATTTGTGCGAAAATTGCATGATGAAGTACGCACAAGACTCATAAAGACGGCTGAGCTATACACAAAATAAGCAAACAGAGGTCATAAGAAAGTTCAATTTCATTCGGGTGATTGGGTTTGGTTGCATTGCATAAGCAACGCTTTCTCGAGATAAGAAAATTTAAGTTAACCCCACGTGGTGATGATCTCTTCCGTGTGTTATAAAAAAATAATGACAATGTTTACCGTATTGAACTCCCGGATAAGTACCAAGTCCATGGTACCTTTAATGTTGTTGATTTAAATTTGTATGATGTAGGAGACGATGATGTTCCATAGAACAACAAATCTCTACAAGAATAGGGGAATGTCATGGACGCCAAAATACCACCCCAACCACTTGGACTAATCACCCAAAGCCGAGTTCATAAACTCCAACATTAATTTTCCAGATTAAACCGAGAGTTCGAGATGAAGAATATAAACAATGATGAAGATATATGATGATGTCATTGCTTAAATCATAAGTATTGACATCATTTCTTACATTACTTTTTGGGAATGTACTACCATTAATTACAATCTTGGAAATATATTATTTGGGGAATATGCTTTTAGGAACATATAATAATTATGTGCATTGGAATATGCCCTCTATGGTGTTGACTCTGTAATTGTAGTAAGTATTTTGTCTACCCTCCCTCTGGCCTATTTATAGGTGCGTGTATCTATTTTATATCAATTTTTGCCATAATATATTTTTTTCCATTGAAAACTTGTATTTTTTGTTGCTTTTACTTTCGAAGTGTAAGTGGGTGATTCTTTGCACATTGATTTCAAATTGAGTCTGTGAAACTAACTATAGAGTTCTGGTTTCTAAATTCTTTTAGAAGAATTAAACCTATCAATTTGTTCATTTTCCTTAGTCAGGATTTTGAGCCTAAGATTAAATTCTCGAGGTTCTTAATCAACTAGGTTGGATATAAAATTTTCTGCCCTATCTCTTCTAGTTTATTTTGTCTTTCTCAACTTCGTTACATCAATTAAAGTTGTTCGCCTTGGGAAAAATATACTAATCCACTTTGGTAATATCATATATATAAATTAAAAATTAAATATAATATCATATAAATCCAAATCAACTTATTCGGGCCGAACATGAACACAAACTTGAACAATAAAATTTCTTAACAAATTGAACTCGAATAATGCAAACGAGCTCAAATATTTAATGAATGAATACGAGTCTTGTTTGCAAATATTAACGAACGAATACAAAAACTTAAAATTTTGTTTGATTCAACTCGTTGAAAGCTCTAGTGGTAACTTCAAATTTGACTAATTTTTCACAGCTTTTTTATTTAAAAATCTTTGACCAAAATATAAGAGCACTCCTATTTGAGAAAAAAATATTTTGTTTTAAAGAAATAGTTAAAAGATTTTCTGATTGCTGCATGAGCAAGCCAAGAAAACCCCCCAACTTTTGGTTGTATATATTTATAATAACTTTACTTATTTTTTTATTTTCTTGTATTGTATAATTATTTTAGTGCCAAACATTTATTTTTGAGGATATATTTAAGTAAAATAGTCGATCTTTAAGATAATTATTGGAATTAGCATCCTCATTGTCTCACATCTATTAACTTTATTCATTCTACTTGTCTCTTGTTTCGTATGCAAGGACTTTGGTAAAAAACATTTTGAAAAAATTAGCAACAGTACTCAGCAACTTATTTAATGCAAATATTAATAAGAAAGACCCATGGCTGCTAATAAACAACCACTCTATTAATAGTTCACAAGTATCATAAGAAGCACACGAAGTTGGAAATATGCCTCACTCACTTATGTAATTCTTCTCCAAACTTTATCTACCAAGCAATAGAGCATGGTAGAATTAAAGGACCATGTCCATAAGGTCGAGCAAGCCTAAGTTCTAAAAAATTAGGCATTGCAATAAGATCTTGTTCGTACCAAGAATGCCAACAATCTCTCCCAAAACCCAGTTGTTAAGCCCTGAAGAAACCATATCTTAAACAACAATAGATTGTGCAACGCTCAATCCCCAAGGGACAATGCCCCTATGAATGAGCACTACGAAGCCTTAATAAATCCTACTTTGATACACAATTTTGCCCCCAGAGTAGATGGATTATTTAAACTAAAATCGGCGCTAGTTTCGTTAGTAGGCTAAAACACTTGCAGTGGCCTACAACAAGACAATCCACATGATCACATAACAAGATTTTCTAGTATTTTTTCTACATTCAAAGTCAATGGCTTATTGGAATATGCTACCAAACTGATACTTCTCCCGTTTTCTCTTCACGGTGAGGCAAACAAATGGATCAATTCAATTGCCAAGTTCTAATCATTTGAAGACTTGGTGTAGAAGTTTCTAGCATTATTCTACCAAGTTATCAAGTCTATGCAACAACGAAAAGATATCATGCAGTTTAAGAAATAGGGTGATGAATCACTTCCTCAAGCCTGGTCGTGATATAAGATGATGCACCCGCAACTGCCCTCATAACGAGCTTTTGGAATGCATCTGAATCCAAATATTTTATATAAGTTACTGAACAACTCTGCACTTCATTATATTTTATTGCTAGACATTCCTGAATGAGTCATGGCACTACGGACATTAAGAGATTATATAGACAAGATGACCGCTAGTAGAAACAATTGGCCGGAGGACAATTACATTCCCAATAAAGGATTGTATGACATGCCTAACACTATTTTTCAGAAGGCAAGAAATGATAATTTGAATGTGCACGTTAAAGAAATTTCTAGATAATATGTTTGGGCAACCCAAGAAAATGCACATTTTTTAGGTGGAGGAGAAAAATGTCACGAGCAAAAAACAGAGGTTGGCGAGCTGAATATGCAAGAAGAATACACACACAAATACTTACCTAGCCTTGGAACCATCTGTTATGTGGTAGCCTTAAACCAACCTTTCACCCCCTAATAATTTCACAAACCTTAAAACCTGAATGGGGGAGGCAATTACCGAAAGCCTCAGCCACTTCACTTCCAACAACATCCATTGTCATCACAATCTTAATCTATGCAAAGAGGATACTACCCATCAATGCTAACTCCTTACTATAATATTTTCCCTTGCCCATCACAACCACAATCGATGGCCTCCCAATATTCTTCAATAGCCACATTGGAAGAGATGATGCGACACCAGATGCAACATAGTTTGCAATTTCAACAAAATACTATTGCAACTATCAAATTACTAGAGATTCAATTGTGCCAGATCATTGAACAACTGAAGTCCAGAACTTCAGGACATTTACCTAGCATAGTGGACAAGAATCTTAAGGAGGTAAAAGAAATTTAAATGCAGTAACTTACAACACCAACTATGGTAAATATTCTTCATTTACTTCTATTTCTATAACACACCACTTTGTTGTAGGAAAAATAATCACTTACATACGAGGAAATTCCACAATGAGAAGAAAAACGAGGCTCGTGATTTGAAAACACCTTAACAAGTGATATCGTGAAACCTATATCCCCAAGCATTCAAGCGAAAGAAAATAGATAAGTAGTTTTTCAAGTTCATAAAATTATTCCAACAACTTCACGTCACTATTCTTTTTATTGATGCATTGTTGCAAATGTCATCCTATGCTAAATTTTAAAAGATATCATTCCAAAGAGGTGAACATTTCCACACTTAGATGCACCAGTACAACTTATGGGGGACTGTAGTTCGATCTTCAAAGGTGAACTCCAGAAGAAATTAGAAGATCCTAGGAGTTTCATCATATTTTATACATTATAGAATTTAAAACTTAAACGAGCATTGTGTGACTTAGGAGCCAACATCAATCTAATGTTATATTAATTGTACAAGAAATTAGGACTTTTCACTCTAATACCTTGCAAAACGATAATCCAACTTGCTTATAAATATTTTAGGATTCTTTGACCTTATGATCATTAGATGACCAATATGCTGGGTCAAAAGAAGAGCATAAACAATTATTGTTTAGATCGATAAACAATATTGGATTAACATGTTTCAAAACATAAAGTCCTCACTCATGATGCCCCATTGCCAACACTTCATTGGTGTAGCAGTTTTGAATAATGGATGAGGCATTAGTAAATAACTCATCAGTTGGAACTAACTTAAGATTACTAATAGTGAGAATATTCTTAGTAAGATTCAGTACAACCAAAATATCCAATAAATGAAACAAATTGCAAATGTAAGAGTAACCAATATAAGAAATAGAGAGATCAACACCATTACCCACAACAACCCAATGTATGCCATAGTGGGGTTGAGAATTATTTAGAGATGTGGAAGCTGAAGTCATGTGAGGCAAAGTACTCATGTCAAGAAACCAATTGGAAGTATTGGACATAGAGAGAGAGAGAGAGAGAAAGAGATAAATTAGTTGCTCAACAAAGTTTCGATCAAGTTGGCAGCCGCTGAGGAAGTTTGGCGATCATAATATCCGAGAAAAGATTGTCATAATGACATGGCGGTATAACTAGCAGTGTGGTTGACTCAAGTAGTGTCATAATAACACCTACAAGAATTCCAATTTTCATTACCACCACTACAAAACAACCCCGAGATGAAATAGAATAGCTAGGTTGATGATGACTGGAAGACAACTGATGAAGAATTGAAAGAATGAAGAGACTCTTAGAAGAGTGAAAAAGTTTTTGTCTTGGAGACAAGATCCCGAAAGAAAGGAAGAGAAGTGAGAACCATTTTCGAATTGTTTGGGTATTTTGATCATACTATTTTAAAATATAGAGTCCACATCAGAAGATTGTCAATACTTCCGATAGATCCTAAATGTTAAAAACAACTATACAATCCATAATTAACTTTCTATCTTGGATTTCAAACAAAATACATCTTATAAATTCTTGTGCCAACACGAAATACATTAAAAATAAAGATAAAAAGAAAAGTTGTGATAAACCAAGCCTAATATTCTTTCTCCAACAAAAAAAAAAAAACAGCTCTATAACCTTTTTTAGGCACTACATTTTTCAAGTGGTTAGCGTTAGAAATAATTAATATTTCTATCGGGCTATCCCTATACTAATATCATAATTATAATAATAATTTGTTTGTTTTCGTTGGATTTTCTGTTTCATTATATAAAAAAACCCACATGACCATAATCGTTGGCCCTATCCCATCTCTTTATTTCTTTTCTTGCATCCTCTCTTCACATTGATTGCCCTCGAATACTTTAGCCACCACCCATGTTATTTATTTGGTTCTTTATCATTTGCCCACCCGGTTAAGCCTATGTTTGGCCTTATTTACATATATCATTCTCATTCTCGCCCTTGTGACATGTATTTGTTCTTTCTTTTGAAGCTGTTCTTTGCCTTAATTTTCGCCAATGCATAAAAAGAAAAAATAAATAATGAAAAAAACTGACTGATAGAATTAAAATAGTACATACTAGTATAGATGATTTAGGATAGTGTCGGTAGTAATTTTTTCAATCTTCACATATTTCTCAATAAAAAATACACATATTTTATAATAAAAATATATCTTATAAAAAATTTTAAAATATAATAAAAATTACTTTACCTAAATAATTGAAATGACAAAGATTCAAATTGAAAATAAATTCGAACCAACACAAATTGGAAGAACAAGAAAAATCCATGTTGTAGTAATCAATTTTCTATCTCTCCATCCTTTTCTAAAATCATACATCCAAGATATACATGGAATCAAACAAATATATAGAGACTAACTTAATTACCACAACAATACTCTCCTTAATTATCAATATAATTACAGGTATATTCCAATACTAGCACTTTTTTTTATTTAAATTTAGTGTAAAACGTATTATTTTTATTTGCATAATTATTATTTATGATATGACAAGCTCTGGGTGAAACTCCCAATCCGTCCACAATTAACGAAGGGTAGAATACACGCGTTGTTTATACGTGTATGATAGATTTGAACTCCCAAATATCTTATGGAATGACATAAATACCCTCCTCCTATTTGAATATATACAAAAATTATAATTTATGTTCTAATTTTTTATTGTATGCCCTAAGTTGACCCATCGCTCTTCATAATCGAACTCGTCGACTCTTCACCGAACGCGATTAAAATTGAAAAGGGGGGATTCCAAAACAACATGAACGAAGTTTTCGTGCAGGTAAGAATTTAGGGTTGTGAGTTATTTGATTTATAGTGAATTGACTCATGGCTCACTCTGAGTAAATTAGTGCTGTTGTTTGCGAGTAATTTGATTTTAAGTAAGAATATGTGTTGGGTTGGGAAAGTAGGTGTTTAAGATGTATTTGATTGTTGTACAAAATAAACAGTGGATCCAAAAATTAACTCAAGTAATTTTGTTAAATTTTTGTAGAACGTGTTTACCTTTAGGTGTTCAGGTAATTGTGATGTTGTTTAACGTTAGTACAAGTTAGGGATAGGTGCATAATGTTCCAGATAGTTGTTGATGGTGAATTGTTGTTGATCGAGTTTGTTGTTAATTTAGCAAAATTTTCATTGAATAGGATTATTTTTTTCTTAGGCACTTTCGGAATGAATTGTATAGTCGACTTTGCTTTTGTAGAATATGTGGCGCTAATGTTTATGGCATCCGCAAATAGGAAATGTGCTTGAGAGCGAAGTACTAGATTTAAGATACAAAAATCTAATATATAAAAACGGAAAATATGATGCTATTAGAGTGATTGGGCCTACCAAAGATACCGAAGGCAAATTGGTTTGAAATTGCAAAAGTAGACAATGTGACAAAAATCAAGGTTTGGGGCCATTAACTTTGTCGAAGAAGATGAAGCAGAGTCAAAACCCGAAACAAGTATCAATGCAGGTTATGGAGCCATAGAGAAGGCTGAAATGGACAATATTACTAGAATAAGAGAGTTGAACATGAAGCGTTTGGAAAAAAAAATGTGAATATAGCGTTTTGTTATTTCTATTTTTGCATTTATGGTAATGTGTAAGTAGGTTATGTTTTTCAATATTGCATTTAGAGATAATATTTTGTGTATTCGGAGATTGAATCACTACATTGTTCTTATATTTGGTGCTTGAAATTATTGTGTTGTTATGAACTTTATGTTGATTCAATTTTCTTTTTTTTTTTTTTTTTGTGTGTGTATGTGTGTGTGGAAAGTAATTATAGCTTCATCACATTTAATTCAATTTAATTCTAGGAGAATATGTGCATTTTCCCTCCCCAATGACCTAATACTAATATCCAACAAATTGATTTAAACCCATACTGCCACTAGGAATAAGACTGACGTAACAAATACTACCTTAGAATTAACACATAAATGCACAAAAATAATACTCCATCCGTCCCTTAACAATCTATCCATTTTATCATTTTGATCTGTCTCATAATAAAGTATCTATTACATTTTTTAGTAACTGTACTATATACTTAACATTACAAATACCCTTTCAATTTATAATATATTACACAAATGTCATTACATTTATATCATACAATACTAATAAGGTTAGTTTAGTCTTTTTACCTTTATTTTTACTATATCCCATATAATACTAATATTCCTAAAACCCGTGCAAAAAATAAACAAATATATATATATATATAGGACGGAGGGAGTATAGCTGTCAAAACAACATTATAACATCCATAACACCATTACAATACCATTACTAACACAAAAGTAGATAGAATAACACATGAATACTAAAATGCATACCGGTAATATGCTTGTGAGTTTGTTGTCGTATGAGTATCTCTCGTGATTGTTGATTCCCAAATATATCATTCACAACTTTTCTTGCTAGTAGCACTTACCGCATGATTTTCCTTCTTTGGGTACATCAAGTGCTAGTTTTAGCGAACTGCCAGACCCTTTAATGCATCTTTGAATTTTTGTCTTGATGGAAATTGCGTGCCAACTTCCAAATTTGTGGCAGCCATATTCAGGCTTTCATCTCAGTCCTTATATTTTAGTCTAGTTTCTTCTTCTTCAGATAATAAAGGAACTTCCAAAACATCCTCACTTTTTTATGCATTATCGTCATACCAAATAGAATATTGTTCCCTCTCATTTCTACTCACCTTATCTTCTACACATATATTATCGACAACACCTTTCTCTTTTTTCTTTTCTTTCTTAATACACTCAACTCCTTCAACAACTTTTTCATTCTATATTCATCATTCTCTGACTTCTCAGCAAAAATATTATCATCTTACGGACCATCAAAATCATCATACATCCAAGATGGATCCTCAGAATCGCTCATCAGTTGTGGCCAATCCTCCAAATCTAACCACCCCACCATCATCACCACCCAAAGCAAACCTTTCATCCTTATCAATGGAAAGCTTATCATCTCTACCATGCAGCCTCTCATCGAAGTTTCCAATTCCTCCATCGCTACTTGCCATTCCAGAACGAGCAACAACCGTTTCCTCACTGGTAGAAGCCTTGGAACTTTGAGCATCATTACACCTATCACCATAGGTTCCAAAACCTCTAATTGTATCACAATTCTCCCATACAACGAACCAAATTAGGACCTGCATCACTATGTCTCCTTACATTAGAATCAAGTTAAGTGATCTAATTCTACACTGCATCCTTCCTTATCTATTCATTATGCTCTTTGTGCTTCCTCAATCTCACAGTATGCAATTGTGTCGTTCCAGGATAAATACAATTTCTCTCTCACAATTTAAGTCTTGACCTTCATTATCCAAGTTCTTTGTAGGGCCTCCCAATTCGGTGACCAATAGTTGAATGACCAATTCATTCTTATACAATCATAGGTTATTTACAACATCGGAATTTGTTCTAATATACATTTTCTTACCCTCAAATTTTTTACCCAGAAAACCGTAAAAAAACTCTAGATTGGTTCCCACCACACCAGACATCACATATAAATCTACTAAAGTCTAATAATTAAATTTATCCCTATCGACGCCCTTAAACCTAACTTTTCTTCCCTCTCTATACTTTTCAAGAGATCCCAAATTAAGTAGCCGTCCACTTACAAGAATACAATAAGAGAATGTTCCATATGGTCTCTACACGACACAACAAACAAAAGTAGAACATACCCCAACAAAAAAAGATATTTACCAAATTCCACCACAATTAAACAACTTTGAAACACAGTCCTCCTCCCAAACGGATGTCACAAAAAAAATAAAAATTAAACAAATCACAAACAAAACCTCCAAACCTAAATATTTATCCAAAAAATGACATTTGATAGTTTGCCAACCTGAAAAGGATGCTTCAATATTTATCCAAAGTATCTATGGTAATGAGAAAAAAATAATGTCCGAAAGAAAAAAATAATAATAATAGCAATTCGCCACTACATCTTCATACCTTCAAAAATTCTCCACCGCCGACGACAACCGGAACAAAGATCACCAGAAACTGTGAGAATAATAATAAGAAATAAGATCGAAAACCCTATTTGCATCAGCACATTGAGCGGGAGAAAGGAGGATCGAAACCCTAATCGAATATGAACTTGAGATTATTTTGGGTATTTGATAAAAATTTCATTATAGTATTTAATAAAAAAATATTAATGATTTTATAAACAAAAGAGCATAATGGTCATTTTCAAAATAAATTAACCTCGTTAGAAAATATAGAGCGTCTGTAATATATTTGTAATATAAGGTGTTTTTATATGATTTTTTTAACATAGAGGATTTCATGAAATTTTATTAAAACACGAAGGTTGTATATGCAATTCACCCACATAATCAATGAAATAAATTATTCCAATAAACTCTCTAATTGTCGCCTAATTTATCTACACAATGATAGGCTTGATTACATATTGAAATACTCCCATCAAGGTAGAGTGTGAAGGTTACAAACGCTTAACTAGGACAAAAGTGAGTTAAAAGTCAAATCGCCAAGGGCCTTAGTGAAAAGATCTACTACTTGAACTATAAAGAGAACAAAGTAAGTAGCAATGACTCTTTTCTATAACTCATCACACCCAAAGTCATAATCAATTATAATGTATTTTTTGCGTTGTGAACATTGGATTAATGGTAATATGAATGGCGGATGGATTGTTGCAAAAAATTTGCGTAGGAGAAGAGTGAGTGACACCCAAACTATAAAACAAAACACGCAACCACTTCAAGTCACAAACATTCATGGCCATAGAGTCGTACTCAGCCTCGGTAGAAAAGCAAGACACAACCAAGGTTAAATAAATAAGTCGACCCACCAAGCGCGATATTAGGAAGGATCGTGCATCAACTTTCTTTGAACAAGACCCAACTTGTGAGATGGCTCCATAGAGGATGGAGTTGGACGACATCTCAATAAATCTGCTTCGCTCAAAATATCAAATGTATACTTATTTGACACAAAATTAATCTTTTTTTATTGTCAACAACCTCAATGCAACTGAAGTACTTGAGAAGTCCATGATCCTTCGTACAAAAACAAGAACGCCGAGAGAACTTAAATTTCTTAATCAAATCAAAGTTATTCCTACCAATCACCAGATCATCAACGTAGATCAGAACACACGAGACCGACAAGTGTAAGTAAATAGAGAATAATATGTTAATGACTTAATGAAGCCACATATAATGCTTCAATGCACTGGTGAGTTTGGCAAACCAACATCTAGGTGTTTGGCGGAAAACATACACAGATTTGCGAAGCCTAGACACCAATAACAACATTCTAGGCTATGAAGAACGAAACCCAGGAAGAAGCTACATAAGCACCTCTTCAGTAAATCGTTATGCAAGAAAGAATTATTGTTGGGACTTCCGTTTGCAGATATATAATTAATGGCTGTGTTTTCTTAACAGTTTGAGCATATAGGTGAGACGGTCATTCTGCATCCGACATAGTATCAGAGCGCACTCATCATAGGAAAATAGCTTTTGTTTTTTTAGTTTTTTTTTTAAAAAAATTGAGTTTATTATTGGAATTTTTTATTTAAATAATGATATTTTTTATGATATTTTATAAGAAAAAATAATATTTTTATGAGCACGTAATAAACTTAATAGTATTTATATTTGCTGTTGAAATGGAAAACAAACAAACTAATTTTTTCTTTGGAAACCTGAAGTCTAAAATAATAAAAAGCTGAAACGAAATGCACTAACATGATTTGATATGATAATTGAATAAAATGTTATGTGTTAGTAATATTAGTATAGGATTAGCCAATAAAAATATTAATTATCTCTACCGCTAACTACTATTTTATATATTGTATATATAAATATAATATAATATAAATATATTATATGTACGTGTGAGGTTTGTATGCTACGTGTGATAATATATGATATATATGTATATTATTTATTAATATATATTTATGTATATGTATGTATAGTATATTTATATATAGCAATGTAAATAGACAGAAGAAGGCAGACGAGAGAGAATGAGTGGAGGAGTGCATTTTTCATTGCATTACATGTCTATTTATAGGAGAAAATTAATACAAATTAACACTGCATGTATAATAATATTCTTTAAATATTTGTTCCGTAGCATGGCGTCCACAATATTGACGATATATCATCTACGTTGCTTATAATACTATGTTTATATAGAATATTGTATATAAAAGCAAATATATTTTTCATTGATAATATAAATAAAAAAAAATAAAGAAAGAAAGGAATAATTGAACAGATAAATAACATTTGACCAATATCAAACCAAAATCAATCCAGACCAAAACATATATATATTACTTTGTTTGGGATAAAGGACCAGCAAAGGCATATCTAAATGAGTCAACAACTTTTGTATATATCTTATCCAAAAAATAATACTTCATATTCTTGGTTGGAACAAATGAGCCCATTCTTTAATCATGACCACCAAACCTATACCTAACAACGAGCTCTACATCAAATTAATTTCATCATAGAAAGACGATCTAAACACCCAAATCTTTGAGACCTAAATCCACATATATCTATATATGTATAAATTGCAGAGAAAAGGGTACCTATATTGATAAACCAGATAAAGATGCCTGAGTATTGCGTGACTGGAGGCACAGGATTCATTGCAGCATACCTCATCAAGTCCCTCTTGGAAAAGGGTCACACTGTGAGGACAACTGTTCGAAATCCAGGTACCTAGCTAGCTAATTCCAGTTCTTGTTCTATCAGTTCGAGGTCGTCGTGATACCTTAATTACATAATTTGGATGATGAATTATTTCTTACTCCAGAAAATGAGGAAAAAGTGGGTTTTCTGTGGGAGTTGAATGGGGCCAGGGAGAGGCTGAAGATTCTGAAAGCTGATTTAATGGAGGAAGGGAGTTTCGAAGAGGCTGTTGATGGAGTCCATGGAGTGTTCCACACAGCATCCCCAGTCCTTGTCCCAGAAGGCAACGTCAAGGCAAGCTAAGCCAAGAACCTCTGATTACTTTTCATTTTATAATGGTTAGATTGCACCAAATCTACCAGTGATTTCATGAAAGTACGCCAAATACCTTATACTTCTGCATCAAACTCCCTCGTGGTTTCATAAACTCTACGTCTAACTCTTCGACGGTCTTTATTTAACGGTATTTGACTTAAATGTGCCTAAACTGCGAATAAATTTTCAAATCTCAATTTCGAAACCCCTAAAATTACAAAGGAATTTATTTTTCTTATATTTAGCTAAAAAAAACTTTTAAAATGGGAGAAAAATAACTATTTTTTTAGTATATTTACTATTTTTTTATGTTATATATAAAAAAATAAATATATTTGTAATTTTAGGGGTTTAGAAATTGAGACGCATTTAAATCAAATATGTTATATAAAGACCGCCGAGGGGTTAGACACAGAATTTATGAAACCACGAGGGAGTTTGATTTCATGAAATCACAGGTGGATTTGGTGCAATTTAGATTTAATTTAATTTATAAAAAATCATATACACATAGATGGATCTTGAGTGAAGCCTAGGCATGGATCGAGGTAGCCCTAATTGTCGATCAAAGATTGAATCTTTTTTTATTCAACTAAAACCACTTACAAAACAAAAAAGAACTAGGTATCTATAATTTAGTGTCGAAAATTGTAAAGGATATCAGAAACCCAAATTAAGAAAATTTGTAAAATTTTAAAAGATGTCCGAAAAATAGTAAAATGCAAAGTTGAAGCCTAGCTAATTGATCACGTATAGCCTAAAAATAAAAAGAGAAAAACATTGTGCATGGCAAAACGATGACTTTAACACATTGGGCCGTATAGAAAATAGATGAAATCAAAAAGAAAGATTGGCAATGCTTGACAATTTGTTTGATTGTGGTTTAAAATTGGAGTTCCGATTTGATATTTAGTTTAAATAGTATTTTAGCGTGATTTTTTTACGAGTAGTAATGTATTTTTATTGAAAAATCACGAAGAAGTAATAGTGTGGACTGTGATTTGAAATTAAAATAATAATAAAAAAAAAATCTCTTCAAAATTATAGTAATTAAGCACATACTGTTAACTATTTTCAATCTACGAGTAATTACAGATCACTGATGATGGTGTTCACATATATATATATATATACACATTCATGTGATTGTTTTGCAGGAGAATTTGATTGATCCGACGATAAATGGAGCACTGAATGTGCTGAAATCGTGCAAGAAAGCCAGCAGTGTTAAAAGGGTTGTGCTCACATCTTCTTGCTCTGCAGTTCGATATAGATATGATGTTGGGAAAGTCTCCTCTCTCAATGAATCCCACTGGAGTGATCCAGAATACTGCAAACATTTCAACGTAAGGATAAATTCCACTATATTTAAAACTATATATATATATATTTTTTTTTTTTTCTAGTTAACAAATTTTTTTAGGCTGAGAATTTTATATTTTTCATAAAATATAATTTCAAATATATTTCATAAGCTGCGACTACAACAAAAATGGCGGGAATTTGGTTTAATCAAATAAGCGATCTTGGTTGCTATTATAGTATTTGAAACATGTTCTCTTTGTTCCATATCTATCTATTTATTTGTTTTTTACACAGAATTTTAAAAATATTGCTATTATATTGAGATATTATATTGAGACATAGTAGAAATAACGGAAAAAAAAAAGACCCCATTTGTGTAATTATATTGTAAATTAGAAGGGTATTTGTAATGTTAGGTAGATAGTATAGTTACTAAAAAATGAAATGAATACTTTGTCATGGGACGGATCAAAATGGAAAAACGAATAATTTATTAAGGAACGAAAGAATATTATTCATAAAATTTTAATGGATATGAGGTTATATATATACGGTTTTACAAAATACAGATAGATTTTAAAATAGATGAGCGAATAGTAATATATTACTAAACCATGGGAGTTATAATGGAATTTTTTACTAAATGGTATGCGATATTATCGTCGCGATGAAAAATCGGTGAGTGTATGTGTCTCATTTTTTTTCTTGAATGTTGTATGCAGCTTTGGTATGCTTATGCAAAAACCATGGCAGAAAAAGAAGCTTGGAAATTAGCTGAGGAAAGTGGGTTTGATCTTGTTGTGGTGAATCCTTCATTTGTTGTTGGGCCTTTACTTGCACCTCAACCAACAAGCACACTTCTTCTTATCTTGGCTATTGTTAAAGGTTGGTTAGATCAAATGTTAGTTAGAATTAGTTCGAATTCAGCTCTAAATTTTAATCGGGTTCGGCTAATACTTGCTAGTTAGGCCTAAGAGGAGGGTATCCAAACACGACAATCGGATTTGTGCACATAGATGATGTGGTAAATGCACACATTTTGGCAATGGAAGACACTAGAGCTTCGGGGAGGCTTATATGTTCGAATTCAGTGGCACATTGGTCGGAAATCATTGCGATGTTGAAAGCCAAATACCCGTCTTATCCTTATGAAACCGAGTGAGTTGCAACGACTATGGCCCTCAATACTTATTCTTTAATATAAAATTGCTTATGATTTACTTGTGGTTTCAAAAATTTGCAAAATTTTTCTTCGTATTTTATAAGATATAGCATAGAATTCCCTAGAAATGCTTGAGGCTCGCTCGTGTTCCGGAAAACATTACACAATTCTCTAAAGAGTGATTTTTTGTGGAATATTTTCGAAAACACAAGTCTTATACAGTTTTTAAATTTGTAAGTGAATTATAAATAATTTTGTCATTCTTGGACAAGATCGGAAACTATTTTTAGATGTATTATGAAGTTTCAAGTGTTGTTGCAGGTGTGGCAATCAGAAAGGAGATGACAATCCACATAACATGGATTGCAGCAAGATTGTAAACCTAGGACTACCTCCCATGAAGTCATTGGAAAAAATGTTTGATGATTGCATCAAGAGTTTCCAAGAAAAGGGTTTTCTTGAACAATGAATTACTTACTTGTTCATTAACAGTCATGATTTTAGTGCCCAATTTGTCCATCATTTGTTTCTTTCCATTTGATAATGTATCAAGAAACTCCATGTTAATCAAGGCATATGCTTATGACAATACATCTACTGGCCCTACTTATATATATAGACCACCATTGTGTTTTTCTTTTCTTTTTTTTTTTTTATACAGATAATACTTAAAAAACAGATAATACTTTAAAATATTTTTAGAATTTTTTCACTTTATTTTTTATTTACCCTACTTTTATGAATATAAGATCGTCATTTGAAATCAATGTACTTCAAATCAACCCCAACAACCAAATGTTAGATTTGAAATGTAAATAAACTCATTCTTTTAAAATAATTGCTATAATATAATAATTGTAAAGTGCTTCATCCGATTGCGTTCTGTTGAATATGAAACTCTACAATAATACTCCCTCCGTCCCACCTATCACATTCACATTGTCATTTATATCCGTCTCACATCCCATGTCACTAAAAATCCTTTAATCTCATTTTAAATTTTTTAATTTAATTTTTTTTTAATTTTAATTAAACTAATTAGTTATCTTATCCTTAATATATAATTATTTATATTATAGGATAATTATTTTCACTAATACATTTTTAACTATCTACTAATTATATTTATCTTAAATTCTCGTGTCTACAGTGACTCAGACATCCAACGCGGGATGGAGGAAGTAGTATTTTCTTATAAAAGTAGGATAAGTAAAAAAAATAAAATAAGGATATTATAAAATAAAAAAATAAAAAAAAATAATTGCTAAAAGTTATAGTTGGGTAAATAAAATAAAAAAAAATGTAGCAATTTGGCTACTATTTGTTAAAATAAAAATAATAAAATTGTAAGTGAATAAATTATTTTAGTATAAATTGATTATGCATAAGTTTAATAGATAAAAAGAATTATGATGGGGAGTAAGAGTAATTGTTGTTTCGGATTGAAAATATTGATTTCAACAATAACTATTATGTGATTCAAATAATTTTTTTCACACAAACACAAATATCTACATTTTTTCAGGGTGGTTAGTGATTAGAAAACAAAATTGATTCACATATACACATACGTATAGGATGCTGACTTGGTCAAATTAGAATTGATTTAATCAATATAACACACTAACTTAAAACAATTTATATATATATATATAAAAATATATGAGTCATATATTGTACTAAAATCAGCATATATTATGCTATATAAAATTATATAATATACTATGATATATATTGTATCAACATTTGGTGTGTGGATTATCTGTTGTGTTGTATTATATACTCCGTTTATTGTGTTATTGTGCTGAAAGAAGAATATATCAAATTATATATGTTATATTTTTTTTATATAAAGATATGTTTATTGAGTCGAAAACTAAAGGCTATAGGAACAAAAAAACACAGTCAAAGTGAAAATTTTGATATGACTCCAATCCATATAGAACATGAAAAGAAAAATGTACAATCAAAAGCTAATTTAACAAAAGGCCCCACAACAACAACTAAAATATGTACAAATCAACTAAACAATCCAACAAACACCATTAAAAATAATAAAAATGGCCGAAAATCTAAATAAAAATCACAACAATGTCTAATCAAATAAATGATAGCAAGACTCGAATTTTCTACTAAAAAAAAAAAAAACAACACACTAGCTCTAATTGGGCCAAGAATTCAAAGTGCTTCAAAGAAATACTCCCGTAGTCCAATTTCTATTGTTCTAAAGTATATTAGCATAGTTTTTTAGGTAATTGTTTTTTTTAATGAATTGACAAATTTGTCTTTAATTGTATGGTAGAGATTAAAAGTAATAAATGAATGAAGAATAAAAATGTAAAATTTGTGTTTAAAAAATGAAATAAGACAATAATTGTTCAACGTCCCAAATAAAAAAATAAGACATTAATTTATGGACGGAGGGAGTACAAGATAAACAAAAGCTACAAGCTTGATTAGCCAAAAAAGAAAACAACTTCGTTACATTCTCTTCAAATATGTTTGATTCTCTAAACTTGCATGTGATAAACATTAAGGTTGTGTTCTTTTGTGGTTTTACTAAAAGTTTTTACTATTCAAATTATTTTTTCTCTCCAAAAATATCAAATCAAACAATTATTTTTTTTTTTATATTATGCTACAAATTTATTTTACATTCAAAACATCATAAGCATCATATCAACCTCTATTTGTATCACGTTAAATAACCGTTCAAATTCAACTTTTTACTATTTAAAAATCGAAACCAAAAAACTAACCCTAAAAGTTTGTAAAGGGTAACTTGCGTACTCCAATGGCCAAATGAGGACAACAAATGGATGCACGATATTGAGTCGGCATTACCCGAAAACAATAGAAAATTAAATAATTCCTTTTTTATCGAATATTTTTTCATAATATTTTTTACTTATTTTAAACTTATCAATTTGTTCAGAATAAAAAAAAATAATCATAAATTTGGTTGATTATTATTATTATAATGACAATAATCATAATATATAAATTCATTTTTTTTCTCTAAAAGTTTATTATTAACAAAAAAATATGATATATAGAATAATATACTACTCCCTCCGTCTCAAACAAGGTGCAACATTTGTTTTTTACACGGGTTTTTAGGTGAGTAGTATTAAGTAGGATAATTTAAAAATTAAGTTATGTAATGGAGAGAGAAATAAATATATATATATATTTTTTATTTGGATGATGTTATGGGATAAATTGTAGGATGGAGATTAAGTATAATTAATTATTTTTTATTTTAGAAATTTGCACAGTGCTTGGGACATACCAAAAAGAAAATGTTGCAAGGATGTTTGGAACGGAGGGAGTAATATTTATTGACAATATTAATTATAGTGAAAAATATCTTAATTTTGTAAATGTGAAGACTGTATATTATTATAATTCATAGCCGATAAATAAAATTAAAAATATTTTTTTTTAAAAAAAATTATTGATATGAAAAAACTTTTTATTGATGTTTTAAGAAAAATAAAATAGTATCACATAAGTTCTTTTATAAAGTATTGAATATATTTCATTTTCAATAATTTGGTTGACTACTCTAATTAGTACTCCTTCTATTCCCCCGTAAGATTATCCCTTTAGTTAGGCACAATATTTTAATGAGTGTGGATTAATAAGTTATTAATACTAAATTATAGTAATATTTTACTTTTCCCGCCACATGTTACTTTCTTTTTTTTTTTTTTCGATCTTATAAAAGATGATTCATTTCTATTTTTAATAAATTTATTCATATTAAATATATTTGACAAATGTAAATCAATTTCATTAAAATTTTAAGCTCTTAGAACTCACTCAAAACTCATTTATTTTTATATGTCTTTAATAAAAAAAATATTTATATATATATTTAAAACTCTCATTCTTTATAAAAATTAGTCTTTTAAGTTAATTATAAATAAATAAATTTATTTTTTATTTATTGACATATAATACTAAAAATATTTAAAATGTCAACAATACTACTTATATAAAAAATAATAAAATAATATCATAATTTATTATTAATAATTTACTAATTTATACTACCTAAATAACGGTGTCCCTCACCAAAGGGGTCATGTGATCCGGGACGAAGAAAATATTATTTTTTATATAAATAATATTGTTGCTTTTTTAAAAAAATAAGAATTAATATATGATTAAAAAAAATTTAGAATATATATTTAAATATTTTTAGCGTTACATTATCTTCATAATATGTATAGTATTAATATCATTTTGTAAATAATAAAATTTTATATAATAAAAAAATAAAAAATATATTTATTTATTTATAATTAACTTAAATTATTTTTATAAAAAAAATGAAGAATTTTGAAAATAGATAATAATACTCTCTCCATCCCATAACAAAGTATCCATTTTTCCATTTTAGTCGGTCCTATAAGAAAGTATCCATTTTCTTTTTCAGTAACTGTACTATCTACCTAACATTACAAATACCCTTACAACTTACAATATATTACACAAATGTCATTACATTTATATCACACATACTAACAAGGTTATTTTAGTCATTTTTACTTTATTCATACTATATCTCAATATAATATTAATATTTTTAAAATTACATAGAAAAAGCAAATGAATACTTCTTTTTGGGACGAAGGGAGTATTTATTTATTTAGAAGAAAGAAATAAATGAGTATTAATTACATTGAATTATATTTGTTAGTATGTTAAAGATAAATTTATTATAAAAATATGAATGAGTACTTATGTTGTGGGACAATAGAAAGAAAAATATATATATTTTTAATAATAAATATTAATATTTACTTTAAATTTATGTCAGGATGCTAAACTTATAACTTTTATATTTTTGTAAATTAATATTAGAATTACATAACTTAAAACTATCAAATGATATATTTTATTATTTATTTATTAATATTATAGAATAACTATGTTTATCGTTATAAAATTTAATCACAAAAATCCACAACAAACTATAAAAATATATATTAATTTTAACAATTATTAATGTTGGATTTTTTGTCTTTCGGATCCACCCCAATACACTGCACACCAATAATTAAGCAGCCCGATTGAATCAGGCCTGGCTTGTGATACACAACCCACACTACAACCACATCCGTTGCTGACTCTTACCTGTGCTGCACCCCTTGCCCGTGACCCGCTCCGTGACCCGCCTAGGATCCGCGTCTTTTTTGCGAGGGCTGATCTGGACCGTTGATTACAGATCTTGATCTGGGCCGTCCATCTCCATTGGCATGTATATATATATATAGAGAGAGAGTCATTATATTCATACTCTCTAATCTCACACTCTCTCTACGCACTACTCTTTGGCCTTCCCCTCTCTCTCTCTCTCTCAACCCATTGCTCTCCTCTTTCCGGTGACTTTCACGGCGGTTCACGGCGGTTTCTCGGTGGTGCCTTCCTCCGGTAATATTGTGGAGTTCCTATGGCACGTTTGTTTTCCCCTTTTGTGTACTCGCTCGACGTTGTAGGCCTTCGGGTGCCTTGTTTGTGTTTGTGTGGGGTTATATATAGTGTGTATCACGGTTGTGGCCGGTTCGTTTGTGAAGTCGCTAGTTAGGTGTGTATAGTGTCGATTTTGTGATTTTCTGAGTTGGTTGGGGCTGAGCCTAACCAAACTAATTCAATATTTGTGTTGTTACTCGATTTCTATAATAAAATCTTTAGATCGGTTTATATTTTTTATAACAATTAATAATATTTATTAAAAAAATTAAAAATGAACTATTTTTAAATATAAATATTTTTGTGAAAATGTATTATTAAAAAAATTACATAACTAAAATAAGAAAATAAAAATATTGTTGCAGAATAATACAACAAGAATAAAGTAAAAAAAAATAAAATATTAGCACGAAATACTTTAATAATATTTAAATTATTTTATTTAAAATTATTGTTTTGGACAACGACAACAATTTTAAAGGAGTAAACGTTTCGACTGGCCAAAAATTTATTTTAGATATTTTATTTAAAATTATTGTCACGAAAAACAGCAATAAATTTTTAAACTAACAAATTAATTTCTCATTTGCTATAGACTTCCGAAATAATTAAATTATATAAAAAAAATTTATTAAACTTATGATAAAATTTGTAACAATGCATAATTCCTTTGTAATTTTTCTACAACAATATCGTATTTTTCTACCGAAAAAATAAAATTCAATGGCTATTGCAACCTTTTGGAGAATGCTCAAATAGGCATAGTAGTTATGTAGGATGAGTACTCAAATAAAAATCAGCACAACTGTTACTATGTAGTGGACGATTAAGAATTACTTCCTCCGATGTCCTTGTTGATCCGACACAGATTTTAAGAGAATATGTAAAAATAATTTTTTTTATTTTTTTAAAGTAAAGAAAAAATAAAAAAAAGTGTAATATATTTTTACTAGAAAGACGATAATAAATTTAGATTAAAATAAATAACTCAAAGCCTATCTGGTCTTGCTAAGCTCAAACCACAATAAATTTAAAGTTGTGATCACCTAAATTAACAACAACAACAACAATAATAATAATAATAATAATAATAATAATAATAATAATAATAATAATACTCAAGTACACATATTTTAGATAGTGTAGATTAATAATTTATTAATAATAACTTATAATATTATTTTTTTATTTTTTCATATGAGTATAATTGTTGGTATTTTAAATATTTTTAAGATTATATCTCAATAAAATATATGCAATATGAATATTATTTTTTTGATAATAAAATTTTATATAATAAAAATAAATAAAAAAATATATTTATTTATTTATAATTAACTAAAAACTAATTTTTTTAAAAAAAATGAGAAATTTTAAATATAGATAAAAAAATATTTATTTATTGAGGAGAAATATAGAATTATAGGAGTTTTGAGTCAGCCCTATTAAAAATTTAATTAAATTGATTTATATTTATTAAATATATTGTTTAATAAGAATAAATTTTATTAAAAGTAAAAAGATGTCGGGACAGAAAGAGTACGTAATAGTAACTTTATCATTCTAATTAAATTACGCATATATTATATTATTGATTAAATTTATTTCTTAATGAATTATTCAAGATACTCCATGTAGGTATACTTTTATTTTATTTTTTACTTCCTCCGTGCTTTTGAAAGGGACCATTTTGAATTTTGTAGTAGATTAAAAAATATTACTCCCTCCGTCCCACATAATTTGTCCATATTTTCTATTTTCGTCCGTCCCATCTAACTTAACCTTTCTATTTTTGGAAATATAATTATACACTTTAATCGCATTTTAAATTTTAAATTTTATAATTTTTTCAATTTTAATTAAACTATTTACTTATTTTAATCTTATTTATAATTATTTTTACTAAATAATAATTATTTTACTAATACACTTTTTAATTACTTACTAATTATACTTTACCTAAATTCTCGTGTTTACAGTAATACACATATATTACATGAGACGGAGGGAGTAGTATTTTATTAGTTAGTGAAAGTGTGTAAGAGATTTTGACATTTTTATCATTTGAATTTTTGTATAAATTAATTATATGTGTAATGATATATTTATAATTTAACTGAAAATTAAGGGTATTTCGGTAATAGAGTAAGATTACTTTTTCTAAAATAAAAAATGAATACTTTAAAATAGAATAAATGAAAATTGTAAAAGTAATACTTTGAATTGAGAGAGATGAATAATTTTTTTATTTTTAATATATGTGCACAATCTCATATGGACATAATTTTACCTAACTGATATATATATATATATATATTCAAGAAAATGCCTTTGTGATAAAACACAATATATGTATATATATATATATATGTTAACTAAGTCAAAGTAAATCAACACACAGTTAATACGAGGAGTGAAAAACACCTAGAATCTAAGTCATATTTATTGACTAATAACCTGGTTTAAAAAAAAGACAAGTTATATATCTAACACGTTATGATAACAAAGGATCCAAACTATATAAGGCTACACTTGAATCAATACAAGGAAAATCTTTATATTCTCGCAAGAACACTTCTTCGACCAAGTAAACAAACAACATATAAGGCAAAACCATCAACAATACAAATAAATCAATGAGTCGGAGACTATATCCTTAAGTAGGTACTTTCCAGAGCATAGATAGAAAGAGAGCATTCAGTAGGGCTCGATTCAGACTTGCTCAGGTCACATTATTTTTGTCCCTCGTACATTAGCAACCACTGGTACAACCACTTAAATATAGCAAGTCAAACCAATTACCTGTGTAAGAGATGAGAGCAGAGAAGAATTAACAAAAATATATAAATGATGAATTTGTAACATGGAAATGAAGGAACAATCGATTCGAAGATCGATTTGAGAGCGGGCGAGGCGGAGGCGGAATGAAGTGATTCAAGTAATCGCGTGCCAAAAGTGTACAAGTGAAGAAAGCATATGAATTAAAAGTGAAATATAGAAAACGTAAGGTGTTCTGTGTATGAGGGTTAGCGTATGGATAGTGGTGATGATGGAGATGGAGTATATGAGTGATGAACCATAACGGCGATGAGAAGCAAAGTGAAAAATATATTGAGAATGAAAACTTGGTATATATTGTATGTGGACTGAACCCACAATATAAGAGAATAGGGCTAGGCCCAATAACCCGCACGGCCCATCTTGGCCCAAGGGTGGATGAGCCCCAATTTTAACATGTGTGATAAAAATTTTATGCAATCAATATTACAAAAACTTCTTTATCGGGCTTAATTTGCAAAATATTATGTTCGATCGGAGGTTTAGTCAAAGCGTATTTGAATAGTAGCGATTGTGAGGTCTGAGTCACAAAAATAATTATTACAAAAACCTACAGTTTTCATGCTTACTATGTCAAATAAGAATTTTGCTAATTTGATCCGATCGGCAACATATAATTGTATATTTGACAATATATAATAATATAATATACAATATATATTCTGATAATATATTATATAATTTCATATAACACAATATATTATTAATTTCAATACAATAAGTATATTTATACAATACAATACAGTACAATATATAAACTACTTAATATATATTTCTATATATATAGGATGAGCAACTGTTCAGGCTCCTAATTAATAAATGATCCATATTTTAAAATATTATCTATTATTATTTTAAAATTTTAAAATTAAAAATTAATTTTTAGTTTATATTTTTTTCCTTCGTAATTATTCAATTTAATTTTAAAATTAAATTTTAAACGTTAATAATATATTTTTTCTTATCTCTTTTTTCTAACCATACCTCAACATATTTTTTTCAAATTTAATCCCTCTGCACTTCTCTACCTCACACCCTGTCGTACTACACTCACTAGCTCAGACCAAATCAGTCTCACATTCTCTCTTCTCTCTCTTTCATCCTCTCTCGGTTCTTCTCGTTTTTCGAACATCCAGACAGTTTGTTTTTCATTCTTTTTTTATTTATTAAATCGACATTGCCCAAACCGGTCACGTTCAAACGTCAGTTAGTGATAGTATTTTGAATATACATTTTAATCATGCGTTTATAGGACCTATCATTTATTTTTACTCAGAATTCTAAAAAGGTACAAAACGGCGCTATATATACATATAGTGCTGTATAAAAACATTCATTGTCTAATTCTCTTTTATGTATTGATTTGACAGAATCAGGTAGTGTCCGCCTCCTGTTACAAATAGCTATTCGTTAAACCATTTGAGATAGAAGTGAAATCATCTATCATCGATCACGATTTAGTTTTAATTATTATTATTATTATTATTATTATTATTATAAAGAATGAAAATGTATGGTCATGTGGGTGACATTCTTATTCTAGTTCTTCGTTAATTTAATATAATAATTGTTGAGATATTTTAAATATTCAATTTTAGATTTAGTAGATTTATATTTAGATTTGATCTTATTCGTATATTAGATTACTTAAATTTATATTTGAGTATATCGAATCTGTTTTGTATTGCCTATATATATGCCTCTTATTTTGAAAATCAATAACACAATGTCATTATTTTTTTCCAAAATTTATAACAATAATAATAATTTATTAATGAGATAATATACCACAAAAGTAGAGATGCATGTCATTATGACTCCCATCATCAACTATCAATTCAAGCATATCCCAACTAATAAAGTACAACACAAATGTGGCAACCCATCATTAGATATACATATGTGGGTGTGTTCGCCTAATTCTTCGTAAACCACTCTCACTACGAAAATAAAATAAAATAAAATAATATATTTATAAGGAAAATTTTGTCTATAAAGTTGTTAACTTAGGGTGTGTTTGTTTGGAGGTTTGGATTTTGAGTTGGAATTTGAATAATAAAAATTTTAAATTTGAATAATTGTATGATGTGATATAAATAGGTGTTAATTTGATGTTTTTAATGTAAAATTGATTTTTAGTATAATATAAAAAATAAAAAATAGGTGCTTGATTTGATATTTTTAGGGAGAAAAAATTAGATGAATAGTGTAAATCCAATCCAATCCCCCAAACAAACACACCCGTAGGAGAAATTTTTTTGTTACAAAAATATTATTTTCTTGTTACGTCTGTACTTTCAATTTCTTTCTAAAAGTTTGAGTTTCTTTGGTTTTTATTTGAAATTAGAGTAGTAGTTTGTCTTTTAATTTAAATAATATTTTAATGTGGTATTATAAAAATATATATATATAATTTTATTAAAAATCATATAAGATGAATAATAAAAAAAAATTACTTGAACTAAAAAAACAAAAACACGAAATACGCCGTGTGTTTGTTTAGGGGTTTGGAATTTGAATAGTAAAATTTTTTAATTTGAATAGTTGTATGATGTAATATAAATAGGCGTTGATGTGATGATTTGAATATAAAATTAATTTTTAATATAATATAAAAAATAAAAAATAGGTATTTGATTTGATGTTTGTTTGGAGGATTGGATTTTAGTTTATTTATGATTTTTTATTTCTATGAATTCACCAATAAATAACTATAATATTTTCAAACTTTTTCATTTTATAAAATTAATTTATATTAATTATGTATAAATATATTTATTTATTTCTATTATATACTCTCTCCGTCCCCGCTACGGTGTCCTCTTTACTGTAAACACGAGAATCTTCTTTACTGTAAACACCATAATTTAGGAGACGTATAATTAGTAAATAATTGAAAATGTATTAATAAAAGTAATTATCGTATAATATAAATAATTATAGATTATGATTAAGATAAGTCTAATTAAAATTTAAAAAATAATAAATTCAAAATGAAATTAAAATGTATAAATTTTTTCTAAAAAAGAAAAATGACAAAATAAATAGGACAAACGGATATGATAAGATGGACACAGCAAGTCAGATGGAGAGAGTAAAATTTTATTATTTACAAATTAATATTCGAATTGAATATAGTTTATTGAAATATAAATTTTGAAAAATTTAAACAAATATTTTAAATTTATTTTAATTATATATTATAAATTAATATCAATAAAATAAATGTATTCCAACCAAACTTCGAATTACACATCCAACCATTATTCAAGCCACCATAATAATAATAATAATAATAATAATAATAAAAGACAATCATCCTTGTTATAATTTTTTTGAGAAAATAACGAGATTATCTTATTGATCATCAAAATGAAGCGGTCTATATATAGATAATACAAAACTGACTTGATAGAAATCAAATTTAAGTAATATAATTATAATCTATAAACAAGACTAAATCTAAATATAAATCTACTAAATTTAAAATCGAATATTTAAAATATCTCAACAATTCTAATATTTGTAACAAAAAGCCGAAATAAATAATTTCTGAACAAACCAAATTAAGTAATTAACTTGTAACTCTATATGAATAACTAACATTTTAGGCTTTTTGATCATATGAATAGTTTGTAACATTTTTGTTTTAGACAAATGATTTGATCATCTTTTTCTTATATGGTTAATGCGTCACAAACTAAGGCGTGTATTTTGGAGTTTTTTTTTTAAAAAATTTTTTAAATATAATATTTTGTGATATAAAAAAAAAATAATATACTAATTTAAAGAATATTGATGATTGTATAATTAAAAAAAAAAAAAAAACTTTAAAAGAATAAAACTTAATTTTATGAGCACAGATCAGGTACCCAATCAAATCAGCATAGTTGTGTTATAAGATATTATATATTGAATTATAATACTCCCTCCGTTCCAATACAATAATCTTGTTTACCATTTTTGTCCATCTTAAAACAATAGTCTTATTTTCATAAATAATCATATCATCATAAAACTGCTCCTACTTTTTCATTTTTATTACACAAATTACCACTACTTTTTACACTAATACATTCACAAATTCAAAAAAATCTTTTATCCATAATTTTTTATCAACTATCAATAAAATATCAATATTCTTTAAATCTTATGTTTAACTCAATTAAGACTATAATTTTGAGACGGAGGGAATATGTTGTTTCATAAATATATTATGATATTATATAATATATATTAATTACTTTTATGTGATAATGCACATCCGATCAAATTACCACCATACTAATTCGATTGAGTGAGCACCGATCCGCAACCTAATTTTATACTATTCATTTATATGCATTGGATATGATATGATTTTTTTTAGATAAAATAAAAGACCTCTATAAATTAAATATAGTGTAAAAGTAGAAAGCAACCATTTCTGGTAATTTTGATCCGACCCAAATATCGGGTTTGTTCACTCGTATTTTTAAGTAGCATGATTTCTCTTAAATATATATTATCAAATAAATACTATATAAATACATATTTTAATACATTATATTCCCTCCGTCCAAGTTAAAAGTATACAATTACTTTTAGCGTAGAGATTAAGAAATAATAGTATTTTAATTATATTGGGTAGGTAGAAGTAGTAAAATGACATTTTTGCCCTTCCTTTTTTGGTATAAAAGTAATGATGTGATGTAAAGTAGGAGTATTTGTGGAAAAATAGAGTATTTAATGAAATGGTTACTTTGTAATTGGACGTCCCAAAATAGAAATATGTGTACCTTCTAACTGAACGGAGAAAGTATATGCTTTATCTATTTACAAAAAGTGAATAATTTAATACATTATATTATTTTTTATATTGTCGAACGAATACCTAACATACAAAAAAAAAAAAAAAACCACATACACACACATCTATCCAAAAAATAAAAAATAAAAGTGAACACACCCACAAATAATAATTTTACTAGTTAATACTCCCTCCGTCTTAATACAATAGTCCTGTTTATCATTTTTGTCCGTCTCAAAACAATAGTCTCGTTTTCATAAATAATCATATCACTATAAAACTATTATTATGTTTTTCATTATTATTAAACAATTGTCACTATTTTTTACATTAATATACTCACAATGGGCAAAAAAATCTTTTACCAGTACTTTTTACCCACTACCAATATAATATCAATATCCCTTGAATACCGTGTTAAACACAACCCAAACTGTTGAGATATTTTAAATATTCAGTTTTAGATTTAGTATATTTATATTTAGATTTGATCTTATTCATAGATTATATTACTTAAATTTGAGTCTATCGAGTTTGTTTTATATTGCCTATATATAGGCTCTTTATTTTGATGATCAACAAGACAATTTCATTATTTTCTCCCAAAATTTCTAACACAAACTATAGTTCCGGATCGGAGAGAGTATAAAATATTACGAGTATTTGTATATTTTCCTCTTTGTTCTTTTCGGAAAACTAATAAATTATAATATCCGATCTTGTTGAAAAAAATAACACAATAATTCAATATTGATTCAAGTCGATCATAAGTACTATTGTACTGTCCCAACAATAATTCAAAATGCTTCAATAATTTTCCCACAAAATCAAATAAGATCTCTATACACATATATTGAGAATATATGAATATATATATATATATATAGCCTTCATTGAATTTGTCAACCTCATTATTCAATGATTTTTCTTTTTGGGAATTATTTCCCTAACAAATCAAAAACTAAGTGGGACAACATGCATGAGGGCATTATGAATGCAATGGGACCATTTTGAAAAAAAAAGCCAAAATATTATTTTTAAAAAATAAAATAAAATAAAATAAAAATAAAAATAAAAATAAAAATGTGATTGCTTTTTTGTGGCACAAATGATGGATGATTGAAGGGTGTGTTGTGACATAGGAATAAATTAATTAGCAGCAAAACCCCATCATTAGTGTCCTTAATATTCCAACATTTACTTTATTTTGTCATTGTAACTACTTTTTGGCTTCACTTCACTTGCTCTCTTCCTTTCTATTTTATTATTTTTATTTTTATTGGATATTATATTATTACACCTTATTTTTACATGGGTTGTTGGATGATATTATATATATATATAGAGACATGAATTAGTTGCTGATCCGGTCGAGTTAGCATAGCAGTGATTTAATCGAATCAACATATATTTGTACATATTTTAGCATATTTGTAATATTATACTATCTCTGTCCGGCTCTAAGGTCTCATTTATTGTTTGCGTGTTCATATTTGAATATTAATTATTATATCAAAAGGAAGTACAAATTAAAAAAAAAAATTACAAAAATACTTCCATTAGGGTCTTATAATACTAATAGAAGGATATTTGTACAAAAAACTTATACAAATATAAAGATATTTTTAATGTTAAGTAAAATGATGCAAAAAAATAAATGTGATTCTTAGAGGCGGACGGAGAGAATATTGATAAATACTTTTCTTGCCCAACAAATTTAAGTTTATTTGGACATGAAAACTAAAAAATAATATTATTATAATATTAAAATAGGGTAGGTAAAAGTGAATTAGGGGTGTGTTTGTTTGGGGGATTCGATTTGATTTACATTATTCATCCAATTTTTTCCCCCCAAAAATATCAAATCAAATATTTATTTTTTATTTTTTATATTATACTAAAAATCAATTTTACATTTAAAACATCAAATCAACACCTATTTATATCACATCATACAACTATTCAAATTTAAAATTTTTACTATTCAAATCCCAACTCAAAATCCAAACCCCCAAACAAACACACCCTTAGGTGGCAGCTACAATATTGAATTTTAAATTCAGTATTGTAGTTTGAATTTTAAATTCAGTATTGTAGTTAACAATACCCAATAAATTCACAAAAAGTATAAGATATTATTATTGATAGCACATCATTTATATTAATATAATACTAACACAACACATCATGCAAAAATTAATTTTAGCATATAACATATTCTTATACAACACACGCTATAACTATGAACAAACATCACATGTGATCATTTTTTAGATTTTATACTATATAATGACATAGATAATTTATTTTATAAACACACATATATATATATATGATTATGGATATGTTTCTCTTGTACTTTCAGTTATTATTATTATTATTATTATGATGTTAAGTATGAAAAATATACCACTGATATAAAAATAATATTTTGTATTGAATTATTAATTTTTTTTTAGTAAATAAAGTATATATTATATTTTTTATAATATTATTTAAAACATGTATAAAAAAAATATGTTTGGAGAACACGCCTTATATATATACAAAAAACCATTGAAATAATACAAAAAAGAATACTTTATCTGTCGGATGACAAAGATTTATATTTACGTTTAATATGTAAATTAAAAAATATTAGTAATTAAATGGTATTAGTTGGTATTTAATTGTATAAAGATTTTTATGTCCTTACTTTTGTGCAAATTAATGGATTTGTTTGGTTATAATTTGAGTTTTATTTTATTTTATTTTAAATGTATTTTGATATAATATTTTTGTTGGGAAAGTGATTTATCGAACAAAACATATTCAAACACTTTAAAGGGCCAACTCCCGAAGCGTGGGCGGTTCACAGTTATAACTACGTTTCAACAACGAAAAACAATGCAGAACATAAAACAACAATAAGACAAGGTGTTTGTTGACCCGGTTCGATTATCAACCAATTTACATCCGGGGGATACCAATCCAGGAGGAATTCCACTAACCAGTGCTGATTAAGGACATAAACAACCACAACTCATTTAACTCTAATGCTAGTCATGGCTAACCCAGGAAAATACTTCCTAAGGTTCTCGTTGCTACAACCTCGTACTAACAACGACCACACAGCAGAGAATTCTAGAGCTTGATCATTCCCTCCAGTTGGAATTCCATTAATTCCGAACACCTTCGACCTCTCCGGCGAATTTTTCTGTCAAAAACTCATTCAAAAATAAAGAGAATCGATATGGATAGATGGATGATAGCTTCACTCAATATTCTTCTCTCTAAAGTATGATCTCCAAATCACACATTACCAATTTTCAACCTTATCCGGTTGAGTAAATCACTCACATTCCTGGAATAAAAGATTCCACACTAATTTTCCTTTGCACCGTAATGGAAAGAGTGAGTTTCCATATTTTTTTATCTTTCCTCAAATATGTCTTTTGTCTTTTGGAAAGTCTTTGCTGCAGAAATTAAGACACCATTAGTTCATATGCCAAAATAACTTAGGAGAATTTCCATTCACATTCTCCCCCTTTTTGGCATATGAAACCACGAATAAAAGTGCAGGAATTAACCTACTCACGCACTCAATCATCCAAGAGTGAGTCCAACTATTATATGCCAACAAACATAAAAAGGCTACAAACAGCCTTCACATTGATATGGTTGTAATCACTTCGGACTTCTAACAAAAATAGTAACAACAGATAAAATCAACAATCAGCAAAGCAGACAGCATCAGAACTTGGGCAACTCCCCCTGAAAATATGATCTTCCATTCTCCTGCATTACTCCTCCTTCGTGGGAGCATTTGACAAAAAGAACATAGACCTTCAAAAACATCCCCACTTTACTGAGAAATGGTTGCAGCAGCAACTTTATCACCGTCACTAGCAACTGTTCCAAGAATATCATCAAGAATTTCAGTTGCTTCACAAACAATTTCACTTGTTCCATTTTCACGAATTCCTTCTCATTTGGTCCGCTGAAAAATACTTGCAGCAGCAACATCAACATCAGCTGCAGTACCAACATAAACAACAACAACAAATTCGGTTGTTCGACATCAGATTTGTTGTAGCAGCAACTTCGTAGCATCAACAATGATTTGTGCAACATCACAAGGCCTGAAAATTCTTCAAAATCCAGTGTACGACTGAAATGTCCTCTACGTCGAATTAATCCATAACCAAAACATCAACCATTGCATTAAATCTGACTCTTGTCATTGCTCAATAAAAGTCTCTTCGTAACACTTCTTCTTTTTGGATTTTTCAACAAAATTTTTTCAAATTATTTTCATTCTCTAATATTCACCAAGAATATCCCAATCAACATAAATATATTGGAGAATTTATTAAGCACCAATGCATGAAAAATCAAGTAGGGTACGAATGCATACCCAATTGATGTCCAAACTTTTCAAACCGATTTGCATCGAACGCCTTTGTAAGAATGTTTGCCTTTTGATTTTTCTTGGGCATCCACACCAATCTGACTTTAACATTTTGTCTGAGTTCTTCGGTAGGCCACTGAATATTTCTGCCATTCATAATGTCCTTCGCCAATCTGAAACATTTCTCAGCAGTATGTCCAAGACATCTGCAGTATCCGCAGTCATTACGCCGTGATGACATTTGTCTAACACCCTGTGTTCTGCGATTTTCATTCCAATCTCTTTTTTTGTTCTTCTTCAAATTCTGCTTCACCATCGGAACTGATTTGTTCTCTGAAATTTCAACATTAGCAAGAAGTCCACCACGGACAAATGCAGTGGGTTTGTTGTGTGAAGATTCACAAAAACCTATTCCCTTGTGATCACCAAAAGGTTTTCCAATCGAAAGTACTTCATCCAATTTCTCCTTTCCCTTTCGAAGTCTATCATTCCCTCAAGTTGGAATTCCATTAATTTCGAACACCTTCGACCTCTCCGGCGAATTTTTCTGTCAAAAACTCATTCAAAACTAAAGAGAATTGATATGGATAGATGGATGATAGCTTCACTCAATATTCTTCTCTCTAAAGTATGATCTCCAAATCACATATTACCAATCTTCAACCCTATCCGGTTGAGTAAATCACTCACATTCCTGTAATAAAAAGATTTCACACTAATTTTCCTTTGCACCGTAATGGAAAGAGTGAGTTTCCATATTTTGATTTTTCCTCAAATATGTCTTTTATCTTTTAAAAAGTCTTTGCTGCAGAAATTAAGATACCATTAGTTCATATGCCAAAATAATTTAGGGGAATTTCCATTCACAATTTTGTTAGAAAAATAATATATTTTTACTAAAAATTCCGCAGATTAAATAGTTTTAATTTGAGTTTGAAATGTAACGGAATACGGTCAATGTAATGCTATGAATGTAAATAAGTGTAAGAATATGAATATTTGTAATTGTGTTACCAGAGTATCAAATTTTTATATGTTTGAAATGACTATTAAATAAATTTATTTAATTAATACAAATATAAATTGTTAAATAAAATTATATATAATTACAATTAAATATATTAAAAATTATCATACTCGCTATTAATTAGTTTTTTTTTTTTTTTATAACCATGTTAATTAATTTTCTAAGTTACATTTATTAGTATAGATGATACTTTCTCCGTCCGGTAAATTTAACCTTATTTTTTTGTATTTTTACAAAAAAAAAATGTACTAAATTCTTCGGATATAAGGAATATAAAATATTAAAATATAAAAATGAGTATATTATCTAATACTTATGTATAATAGGGGTTGAGTCTAGAAGTATAATTATTTAAATACTTATGTTCTTAATGTTGCACATATTATTTTGCTAACATAATAAGTTATATAATCAAAATGAAGGGTAAATTATATAATGTCTTATCGTTATCTTAGTAAAAATCAAAAAATATTATATTTATTATGTAAAAATTTATTGTGTTAAATTAAAATTTGGACAAAATACCATTTCATCAAAAGTTGATATTTAGTTTAGTTGTAAATATGGATCCACAAGTTTTATATATATAAAAAAATAAGTATATTAAATAGTTTTTTTAAATAAAATAACTCATTAATTATTTAATTAATCCTTTATTTTATAATTCTATTTAAACAAGCTGTATTTAATTTTTATAAAGATTATAAAAATAAATAAAATCAATTATTTGTTTATTTATTTATTTTAAAAATTATTTAAGATATTTTTACCTATTTTATTCATATAAACTTGCATAATTAGTTGTATTTACAACCAAACATCTATGAATATGATGCTTTGTGCAAATTTCAATTCAATATATAAAATATTTTATATGTTTTTTTATTGAAATATAATGAAGTGTTATATAATTTATTCTAAAGTTAAACTATCATAATTCATTTAAATTAGTACATTAAACATAGTTTACCCAAATCTTATAGCAATAGTAAAAACAAATTTTTTGTTATTATTGTTATTTTTATTAGTGAAAATTTGGATTTGATTCTGAATGAATTTTTTTTTTTAATTTATTTTAAAACAAAAAATTTTTTATAATCAATTAAAATTACATTATTAATTAACGTAATGTTATTTTAAAAAGATATAAACATAACTTTTATTTTTATTAATCGCAAATTGAACATGATCTATTCGATATATGATTCAACCTCTATTAAGTATAGTCTTGAAATTATTTCAAAATTATTTTGTTATATTTTGAAATTACTTTGAAATGAGTATTGATTTGGGATCTGAATCATGGACTGACTCAATCAAATCAACATAGTACTGATTTAGTCAAATAAGAGAACGGCAAAAGACATACAATATATATTTTAAATAACATATGTTATGTTACAAGATATCATATGTTAAGTTATAACATAATATATGTTATATCATAAATATGTTATGATAGTATATAATATATGTTGGTTACCTTTATATGATATGCTGACCTAATCAAACCAATATTATGTTGATTTGATTGGGTCAGCACCACCGGATCCGCAACCATTGATTTGATTTGTTATTTAAATGGTATTTAAATGTGATATTTTATAAAAAAAAATAATGTATTTTTATTAAAAATTATACAAAATAAATAATATTGATTTCAATTTAAAATACTAAAAGAACAAACCCGCATTCTTTTTTATCTTTTAGTATATTATATTCATTAAATAAAAGTTACTCATATTTTTCAATAAAAATAAATTATGTTCACGGTAACAAGATATTTATAAAATAATAGGTAAAATTTATTTAGTTGAAACAACATCACAATTTTCTAAAATAATTTTATAATTTTTAACAACGAACAACTAAATTTCAATTACTTTGAACTTAGAAAAATAAATTTATAAATTATTAGAAAGATATGTATTAAAATAATTAATTAGTATTACAATAAAAAAATATATTAATATTTGTGAAATGAATGATTAATTTTAAAGAGTAAATAAAAAGTTAAATTGAAAAAGTTATTGTTAATGTTGTGATATACAATATTTTAAAATTTAGTTTTTTGTCAAATAAATTGATTCAAAATCTAATTTATCAAACGTTTACCCGGCCAAAGGGCTAAATTTTTTTTTAAAAAAAAAAAAAAAAAAGAAAAAAATTATTCAATAAATTAAAAGTTTTTTAAAAAATTATTTCTCAAACCATTTCTTAAAGTGTGTTTGATCATTAGCCGGTGGTTTTTATCTGTTAGTTGATTCAATTAGCTAATTTGACTATATATATATTTTATAATTTTTATGCATATATGTATCATACTAAATATTGTGTTTGTGTTCTTTTTTTTTTTTTTCTTTGGATTGATCTATTTCTTTATGTTAATACGTGGGATTATGTCGATAATATGAAATACTATGTCCATCCATAAGAAAGACACTATTTGTTTTTTAAGTCATTGTATTTAACATTAAAAATATATTTATATTTGTATAATTTACTCTACAATGTCATTGTATTTGTATTATAACAGACTCACAGAAATATTTTTGTCATTTTTCTCTTGATTTGTTCTATGTATTGATATAATAATTAATATTGTAAAAAATTGATAATACTCATCTTATGGGACATAGGTAGTGTAATATTTTTATTTATTTTTTTGCATTGTTTATTTTTTATAAATAGATAGAGTATTATTTATTAGAAATTATATTTTTAATAAAATAATTTAGAAATTATATGATTAAAAAATAATTTGGATGAAATTTTAACAAAATTATAGGGTTTGTTTACTTAGTATTTTTGAGTGGTGGGATTTCCGATAAATATTATTAATTATAATAAAATATATACATATATTAATACAATATATATAATATATTTAACTACTCACAAAAACCAATAATTAAATATTTCCTTTCGTCCCAATACAATAGTCTTATTTACCATTTTTGTCCGTCTCAAAACAATAGTCTAATTTTCATAAATAACAATATCACCATAAAACTATCCTTACTTTTTCATTATTATTACACAATTGTCACTACTTTTTACACTAATATAATCATAAGGGCAAAAAAGTCATTAACCCTTACTTTTTATCAACTACCAATATAATAATAATATTCTTTAAATCCGGTGCCCAACACAATAAGACTATACTTTTGGGACGGAGGGAATATAAAATATTATTTTTTATATTACCAATATAATTCTTCGTAAATAATATTTTCTCCATCCGGCTCTAAAGATCTCATTTATCTTTTCGTCATTGTATTTAACATTAAAAATACCCTTATATTTGTATAATTTTTTGCACAAGTCATTATAATGTTATTATAAGACACTAATAAAATTTTTTTGTTATTTTCTCTTAATTTGTACTACGTTCCATATAACAATTAATTTTCAAAGATCTACACGCAAAAAGTAAGTGAAACTCTTAGAGCCGGACAGAGGTAGCAAAAAAAAGACATTCATCCAAAAATACAAAGTGAACAAACCCTATAATTTCGTAAAATTTAAAACTCTAAAAAGAACAAAAAAAAAATAATAAATAATAAATAATTTATTAGAAGGGGAACATTAATATAGTATTAGATAGGTGTAAAAGATAAATAATTTAGAATTTAGAATATTACAAATAACTAATAATTGAGTGGTAATTAAGTTGGAAAGAATATTAGAAAGAATTTATTAGAATGATTAATATGAAAATCATTATCAAGACATCATAATGAAATGAATTATATTGCTAGGTAAAGAGTATTGTACCATAATTCTGTACGTAACCAACAACTTAACTACCAAAAAGATAAATGTATTAGCATCATGATGTCTATCATTATTATCTATAATAGTATTTTATAATAATAATTATTATTATACCTCCGTCCGGTTCTAAGGGTCTCATTTATTTTTTACGTGTTGATATTTGAATATTAATTATTATATCAAAACGTACTACAAATTAAGAAAAAATTACAAAAATACTTTCATCAGTGTCTTATAATACTAATAGAAGAATATTTGTACAAAAAAAAAATTATACAAATATAAAGATATTTTTAATGTTAAGTACAATGACGTAAAAAATAAATGTGACCTCAGAGGTGAACGGATGAAATAATAATAATGCTTCCTCTGCTATAAATCATACATTCATTTTTTAGTCATTTTGGAGTGTGTTCACCTTACAATTTTTATGTTAAGTATGAAAAATTGCGTTTATAGTATAAACTAATTGTTGCGGTTACTAGGGTGATTTGACCCAATTAGATCTATACAAAAAATAGCATATATTGATGTAATATAAAACGGATAATTAAATAGCATGTTATATAATTATATATAATAAAATATATTCTCATTTTAGCATAATAGTAATTTGATCTAATCAATAAATATTTATAAAGAAAATAGCAAATATTAATATAATATATAATCCATTATATACCACAACATATGTTATCTGTCTTGTGACGATTTGCTAATTGTTTTAAGTTAATGTGCTAACTTAATAATATGTTATCTATCGTGTGGGGATTTGTTAATTACTTCATGTTAGTTGCTAATCTGGTCAAAATAAATAAGCACCAACTGCCGACAAAATAATATTTTATATTAAATTACTGATTTTTTTATGGATAAATAGAGTATAAATATTATATATATTGTATTAATATACTCCCTCCGTCTCAATATAATAGTTTTATTTACCATTTTTGTTTGTCCCAAAACAATAGTCTCATTTCCATAAATAATCATATCACCGTAAAACTATCCCTACTTTTTCATTATTATTACACAATTATCACTACTTTTTACGCTAATATACTCACAAGGACAAAAAAGTCATTTATTTTTACTTTTTACCAACTACCAATATAATATCAATATTTCTTAAATCTCGTGTCCAACACAATAAGACTATATTTTAAGGATGAAGGGAGTATATTATATTTATCTTATAATATTTATGAAGAATCGAATCATCCAAAAATAGGTCGGATAAAGAAATTTCATTATTTTTTAATAAAATAAAATAAAATAGTGAAATATTTATGACTAACAAACATCCATACACTTATGTCATGATACAAATTTATGGAATAATAATTTTAGATTTTATTGTATAATTGAGTTTGTTTAGTTGTAGTTTTTTTTTTTTTTTTTTTTTTTTCTTTTTAATTACGAATCTTAGAAGAAAGAAGTGTGTGTTTATAAGTTTGAGGTATTAAATAATAAAATTTTAAATTAAAGTTGTTACTATGAGGTGTTTTAATTATAAAATTAATTTTTAATATAAAATATAAATATATGAATTTGTTTTTTTGTTTTGCGAGGAAAAAAAAGTGTATTAAATTTTGAATTGAAATCACACAAACACGTAGAGTTTCGATGTTATATTTATTAAAAAAAAAATGTGTGAATCATATCTATATTGCTACGATTTTATAAACAGTTACAAATAATTTACACTCTATTTGACTATCAAAAGGGTGAACTATTCAATAAAAACAAGTGTATGTGAATAATTTTTAGTTTTTAGTGTTTTATGATAGGTAGGAGAAAATGTATTAAGAATATAAAAATAATAGTATTTTTTTTTTTTTTAAATGTTGTTTTTTTTTTTAAAAAAATAGAATATGTAATATATATTATGTAAGTGTGTGTATATTATATTTTAATAATATTAATAAGAATATATATATATATATAAAATTGTACAGTAAACACATAATTCAAAAGTTTATATTACAAAATCAAAAGTTGCAAATAATTTTATCAAAAGAATATAAATTAAATAATGATGAGATATATAAAAAAAATAATAAGTTATATATAGGAAACATGTGAAATAGATATAAATACATTTTATGTTAATAAGCGGAAAATCGAAAAATATACTATATAAATTGTTAAATAATATAGGGTGCGTTTGGTTACTCGATTATTGAATTAGAAGTTGAGTTAGAAGTAATTTATTTAATTAATATTTGATATATAATATAATATATATATGATTAAAAAAATTAAATAATTTGTTTTATTATTTTAATAACTATATTTTTATAAAATATATATAGAGAAAATTGCAAAAAATATCATTTATATAGCTCCAATTATTATTTTTGAACATTTTTTTTTTTATTTTTCGCAATTTAGGAAATTATGTATACCCTGGGCATTAATTTTGTCCTGCGGCGACGGAAAAACGCACGTGATTGTCACGTTATCACATGCGCCTTCGTGGCATGGCCGGCGCATACGTGGACGTTGTCGTTGCTGTGTTGTCATCCGCGTGGTCGTCGGCCAGGTGACGTGGAATTTTTTTTCCACTTTCGCAATTTAGGACATTATGCGTATTCCGGGTATTATTTTTGCCCCCTGGTGCTGGAAAAATAATTTGTTCTAGGGTCATCTGACAGGTGATGTGGAATTATTATTTTTTTTTCAAAAAATATATATTTTTTAAATTTTAATTTTTCCCAATTGGACCAAATTGAAATAGAATAAAACCTTAAAACAAATTGTTTTTTCGGCTCCGGAGGGCAAAAATAATACCCGGAGTATACATAATATTCTAAATTGCGAAAGTGAAAAAAATAATTTCACGTCACATGTCCGATGACCACACAAACGACAATGCAGCAACAGCGATGTCCACGTATGCTCTGGCCATGCCACAAAGGCGCACGTGACAATCACGTGCGTTTTTCCGGCACAGGAGGACAAAATCAATGCCTGGAGTACGCATAATGTCCTAAATTGCGAAAGTTAAAAAAAAAATATTTGAAAATGATAATTGGAACTACATAAATGATATTTTTTGCAATTTTCTCAATATATACAACATGAATATCATTTTGTAAAAAATAAAATATTATATAATACAAATAAGAAAATTAAAAAAAAAAATTATAATTGGCATTGGTTAAATTTACAAATAAATAGGAAGTTTTGAATGTATATAAGGCAGGTTGGTACAGATAATGAAATTGCAGTAGGGAATGAAATTGAGAGAAATTGAATTGAGTAGAGTATTAATTCTCTTGTTTGAAAACAGATAATTCATTTGAGAAAGGTAAAAGAAATAGAGCTATATGAATGGATAAAACAAGAATAAATGATTAACGAGATAAAAAAAAAAAAATTTTAACAAATGAAAATTCATGAAACATATTTTTGGTAATTTTTTTTATAAATAAATTATAAATTATATACGATATTTTTTAAGATTATATTTTAGTACAATACCTTAAAAGATCATAAAAGTTAAATACTTTAACAATAAATTAAATTTGATTTTTGTAAAATTGAAATAATATAATTTTTAAAAAAAAATTATATAAATTAAATAGTAAAAAAAAAAAAAAGAAAAATTTTAAGAAAATATACTGTAAGATCATTTTTCAAGTTTCATTTTTCTTACTCAAACAAATAAGAAAAATGAGACCATTTTTATTTCTCTGGCATCCTTTCTTTGTACCAAACACAACCTTAAATATATTTGTTTATTGAAGAGAAATAGAAATAAAATATATTTGAATGAATTTTAAGTAAGTCTCATGTGATGTAATATTGGGACCATGTGTTGAATATGCTGGAAGGTTTTATAATAAATTATCATAATTATAATATAATTATACAAAATTAAGCATCATGCTGAATGTTTTCGTTCAACACTTACACTTGATCGATGTGTTTTTATTTAAAAAAAAAAAAGTTGGGAAGATATAGTTAATTTTATTTAGTATTCTTTGATAAAATAATTTAAAAATTTTAGACAATTTTATACATACAAAACATTCTGAAAATTCTAGAGGTAGAAATCATTAAAATTATTGAGCAATAGAACAGTAAACACATGTATACATAGACTTGAGAAATTCTTAAAAACCAAAAAAAAAAAATATCATACGTAATTGGCGCAAGATGCCACCTATCTAAAGAGACTATAAAACTAAAAGACACTGTCTAACTGATGGTTCAAATAGGACATACCCAAAAGAAAATATATACAACAAAGAATTAATATGTGCATACGTCTAAATCTCTATTTCGTTTTCACCTTTAATTGAATCTTCTGCATGCACGTTCAACTCATTTCAACAACACCCCTCCCTCGATGGAAGCGTGTATAAACACAACTTGCTTCGTAAATTCTTGTGAGCTGGACCTGGAAGAGGTTTAGCAAGGAGATTTTCCAATTGGTAAGAATGTCGGACATGAAGCAAAGAAATGGAGTTAGAAGTATAAAGATGGCGGATAGGGATCGAAATAGACCATGTCAGGACAGACTTTTGCTAAACAAGCTAGACCTATTTTGAAAAAGTAAAACCTGAGTCTGACCTATTAACTTGAAATAAAAATACCGTAAAGCCTGAACCTAAAATATTTTAAAGTCTGTGTTGTATACGAGCCTATTTAAAAGCCTCAATAATTATTATTTATATATTTTTTAAATTCAATATTAGTAAAAAAAAATATAAATACAATTATTATTTTATGTATATATATAATTATAGTTAAAATAAATTAATCTTATATTCAGTTATTATCGCTAAATCAATTTTTTTAATTATATAAATACTTAAAAATATAATAATTTTATATCGAATCAAAATTATATATATAAATAGACCGATCTGATAGGTCTATAGGGCTTTTTGTAAAGTTTGAGTCTATTCTAATTAATTAAATGGGCTTTGAAATAAGTTTAAATTGATTTTTTTAAAAAAATAAATAGGCTAAATTATAGGCTCCTGATAGTCCGTCTGGCCTATTTCCACCCGAAATGACGAACAAAGTGGCAATCCAATTCTATATGTTTTGTCCATTCAAAGAATATTGTGTTTTCTGTAATATGTAGTGTTGCTTGACTATCACAGTTCAAAGGGATATGAAGTATAAAAGGTATATCGGTATGAGATATTTATAACGACTCACGTGTTGTTGTGCTCATGCTTATATATCCTAACTCTGCAGTGGAAAAACTAACCGTAGATTGCTTCTTTTCTTTCCATCAGACTAGATTTAGACCAAGAAAGACACAGTACCATGTTACAGATGTCCTAGTGTTTGGACAAGAGCCCCAATCCACATCAATAGTAAGTTGTCACTTGCATAGAATATGACTTTACATAGACAAGGCTCAAATGTACTGTTATCTTAGATATTTCAATAGGTGAAGAGTTGTCTTTCAATGTTGTAAAGAAAGTTTACTCTTGTATTGACTCAATTGTTACGTGGCATGTTGGAAAAATTTTATACCGCGAGAATATCAAATAATTATCGAAATATAAAATTCGATATCAAAATAGTTTATCAGAATTAATTAAATAATCAATCGAAATAAATTCGATAATCGCGGCAATCTTATTGAAATAAATTCAATAATCAATAATAATTTATCAAAATAAATTCGATAATAAAAATATCGAAATCAATTTATCAAAATAATTTTGATAATCACAACAATTTTATTATCGAAATAAATTCAACTATTTTTTTTTATCGAAATAAATTTGATAATCAATTTATCAAAATAATTTTGAAAATCACAATAATTTTATCGAAATAAATTCGATAATCAATTTATCAAATAATTTTATAAACACAATAGTTTTATCGAATTTAATAATTTTATCGAAATAAATTCAAGAATCAATTTATCAAAATAAATTTGATAATCACAATAATTTTATCGAAATAAATTCGATAATCACGTCGAGTCGAGGTAGAACCTCTTTCCGTAAAAATAAATACGCCCCGGTAGTGCCTCCGGTTTGTCGCGTAACGTTCCCATAGATAAAATGCGTTCGTCTCCGAATTAGGTGGCACCCCAATATTTCGGAGCTCTGGCGAACTACAATAAGGGGACTTAAGCTTGCCGGAAATCTCGCCGGAAATTGAGTGGGGTGGAGAGGATTAGAGAGGAAGCTCCTCTTGGTGTTATTTTGTGGTGTGGAATGAAGTGGTGGAGAGAGCCTTTTATAGGCACTCCACCCCTTGGAGTTTAAATGTCGAGTCGAAACCGTTGGCTTTTAACACCAGTCATAAAAATCAACTTTAATTCCGGTCATAAACACCAATTAAATTCTAGTCATAAACACCAAATTTAATTCCGGTCATAAATATATTATTTGAATTTCAAATAATTATTTATCATATATGCATGTAATTATCTGGTCCGGACAGGTGGCACGCGCTCCTGTGGCTTACCGGCATTTATATGACTAACCACACTATCAATAACCACCATACAACCCGCATGCATTTTAACTCACCGAGTAATTGGTTCCTAAAATTATGAATTTAATTTAAAATTAAATTCTATCGATTAAATAATTAACCGATTTTCCAACAACCCCCACATGAGTGAAAATGCCCATTAATAGGACAACACACAGCTCAGTCTAGAGACATCGACACGTCGGGATAGATAGCTTGTGGCTTTGAACCTTCCTTAGTCAATGTTATTGTATGTACCGGTGGCCTAGTTGACATGATGCATTGAACGATTCCACCTTTGTGTACATTTTAGTCAATAATATTGACATGTCGCTATCTCAACCTTATTTTGTTATCACGTTTTGATCCGTTTCGGCCATGGATCACTCTTTGAATTCATAATTGTTTTATTTGAAGCGGTCCTCACTTCACACTTACATAGGTAATCCTATCTTAAAGTGCTCAACTACACTTTTTAGGATTATTAAGAGTCAGTGACTCAACCTCACCACTTTGCACATTGTAATACTTGTAGCTATTTAGGGAATGGTAGTCGAGTGTTCGTGCCGAACTATTACAGCTTAGTTTTCCCATTGAACCAAGGCTTGGGATCTCCAAGTGATTTGGTTGGTTTACCACTGTAATTGTCTTTTAATTCGTGGATTTCAAATCCATTCCCTTTAGCAGTTTATATATTTGATCCATTTGGTTAGCGGATCCGCAAGGTTTTACATTGACCTATAGTTAATATTCATAACACCACTAGTGATCAATTATCACACAGTGTTGTGTATGTATAGATATGTCGGGATTTACTATTGTAAATCTCATTCTTAGCCTTTGCTTTTGCATTTTGGCTATCACAATATATCATTACCGGAGGTACGATTTTATTTTTTTTTCAAAATGGATCGAGCTTTACAAGTTTATTTTGTGGACTTTCATGAAATTGCTCCACCTCCGGCCATAAGACATATCCGCTTGTAGACAACGAATATTTCGTTTCAGATATCCCGTTAGCATCACAGTACCCTTAAAGTACTGGAAGATATCTCGTGTAGTGTATACCAAAAGTCGAGAGTATACTTTAAATACCTCAAGACTCTTACTAGCTTTACACAATCTACCGCTTTCCCCGCAATTTGTTTTTTTTTTTTGAGGCGGTACTTACACCCCTACACTTCAAATATTTATATGAAGGTTTCTTGTATTTCCGCAATTTATAAGGAACTTTATCCTTACTTTTGAGTGGAATTTTATTCAGAATACATCTTGCAGTTATAACTGCCCCCACAATTTTTGGGTAATTCTGAATAAATCAACAAGGCATTATGGTGAGTATGATGCCATAGTCTGATGAATTATGCAACATAATTTTTCATACAGAGCTACACATTTATCTCCTCAATCACTTCTGCCTTGAAATCATAGCTTAACTGATTCACTACCTTATTATTATTATTATTATTATTATTATTATTATTTAAGGCATTATTGCTTCTCTTTTTTTCCTTAATGGATAAGATAGCAATATCTTGTGCAATCATTTATTAAGGTGATTAATATATTTATATATATATATTTTTTCACCTCAATTTTGCACATCTTAAATTACACATATCAGTGTGAATTAAATCTAATGGCTTCACTTTTCTTTTCTTTCTGTTTTTTTTTTTTTTTTACAAGATTGGCCGCTTTTGTCTCCACCCAAACTTCATTTAGTTTAAGTGTCAATATTTAGTAAACTAAAATTTATTAATCTTTTTATAGCATTTAGATTAGTATTACCCAATCTACAATGCCATAAATCAGCACACTCGAAACAACATTTTGTTCCGTCCGACCGGCATCTGTCGACACAGTAGAAACATCGACACCGGATGTGCCTACACTCGAATTGCCGGCAACATCCATGATATTGGCAATTTAATCGAGTGACGATATTCTCGCAATATATCAAATATATTCGTTTCTACGATTGTTGGAAAAATTTTATACTACGAGAATATCAAATAATTATCGAAATATAAAATTCGATATCAAAATAATTTATCAGAATTAATTCAACAATCAATTGAAATAAATTCGATAATCACGAAAATCTTATTGAAATAAATTCAATAATCAATAATAATTTATCGAAATAAATTCGATAATCAAAATATCAAAATCAATTTATCAAAATAATTTTGATAATCACAACAATTTTATTATCGAAATTAGTTCAACAATTTATTTCAACTATTTTTTTTTTATCAAAATAAATTTGATAATCAATTTATCAAAATAATTTTGAAAATCACAACAATTTTATCGAAATAAATTCGATAATCAATTTATCAAAGTAATTTTATAAACACAATAATTTTATCGAAATAAATTCGATAATCAATTTATCAAAATAAATTTGATAATCACAATAATTTTATCGAAATAAATTCGATAATCAATTTATCAAAATAAATTTGATAATCACAATAATTTTATCGAAATAAATTCGATAATCAATTTATCAAATAAATTTGATAATCACAATAACTTTATCGAAATAAATTCGATAATCACGTCGAGTCGAGGTAGAACCTCTTTCCGTAAAAACGAATACGCCCCGGTAGTGCCTCCGGTTTGTGGGGTAACGTTCCCAAAGATAAAATGACGTTCGTCTCCGAATTAGGTGGCACCCCAATATTTTGAAGCTCCGGCGAACTAAAATAAAGGGACTTAAGCTATGTCGAGAAGCTAGGCAAGTATATATTCCGGAGCTTGCCGGAAATCTCGCCGGAAATTGAGTGGGGTGGAGAGGATTAGAGAGGAAGAACTCCTCTTGGTGTTATTTTGTGGTGTGGAATGAAGTGGTGAAGAGGGCCTTTTATAGGCACTCCACCCCTTGGAGTTTAAATGCCGAGTCGAAACCGTCGGCTTTTAATGATCGGTAACCGCCAGTCATAAAAACCAACTTTAATTCCGGTCATAAACACAAATTTAATTATGGTCATAAACACCAAATTTAATTCCGGTCATAAATATATTATTTGAATTTCAAATAATTATTTATTATATATGCATGTAATTATCTGGTCCGGACAGGTGGCACGCGCGCCTGTAGCTTACCGGCATTTATATGCCTAACCACACTATCAATAACTACCATACAACCCACATGCATTTTAACTCATCGAGTAATCAGTTCCGGAAATTATGAATTTAATTTAAAATTAAATTCCATCGATTAAATAATTAACCGATTTTCCAACATGGCATAGTAGATATCTAGCCCGGAGAAGCTCAAGTATAACAACCTTTCAATTATCCTTCTATAAGTTGATGAATCAGAGAGTAATTTACCTTCATCTTTTGACAAATTCAAACTTTTTGGTAAAGGTGTAGTGGTAGTGGTACCATCCCATATTTTCATGTCATCACGAATAATTTTGATGTACTTGGTTTGAGATAAAACTAGTCCATTCTCTTAACTCTTTAATTCAATACCGAGGAAGTAATTAGCCTCACCAAGATCCTTTATGGTAAAGCTTCATTCAAGTACTCTTTTCACCCTGTTAACCTTGTCAAGAGATTAACCAACAAACAAAATTTCATCAACATACACAACAACAATCAGAATATCACATCTCTTATGCTTTATGAACAACCGATATCATGAGGTGATTGTTTGAATACAAGAAGAGTGATCCTTTTTGCTAGAGTTTTATACCAAACTCTGGGGGTCTATTTAAGCCCAAAGAGAGATTTTTTAAGTCTACATACTTGGTTTGGAGGCATGTGATAACCAAGAGGAGGATTCAAGTAAACCTCTTCTTCAAGCCTTTCATGCAATGATGCATTGTTCACATCAATATGTTAGATTGTCCAATCTTTTGTTACAACAAGAGCCAAGATGATTTTCATAGTTACAGCTTTAGTTATTGGAGCAAAGCTTTCTTTAAAGGCTTTTCCTTGGACTTGTAAATATCCTTTAGCAACCAATTTTACTTTGTATTTGATTACAGTTTCATCATGATTCGATTTAGTTATATAAACCCATTTACAATCTATAGCCCTTTTGTCTTATGGAAGTTTTGAAAATTCTAATGCATTGTTATTTTTTCAGGTTTGTATCTCATCCTTCATTGTCTGTATCCACTTGGGATCCTTGGCTACTTCAACATATGATTTTCGTTCTTCATCTTGTTTAGCTACAAGGGCCTTTGGTCGTAAATATACATAATCTTTCATCCAATATAATTACTTTATTTCTCTCCGAGGTCTCCCTTATTTATGACCCTCCATTGAGTCAGTAGTTGGATCACCTTGTGTGTTTTCTTCTGTGATATTATCTATTCTTACTCGTTCTTCCTCACATTCATCTCTAATATAGACATCAGTTGGGGAGTCATAAATAAATGGACCTTTATTCCCTTTTGATTGACTTGGGATTACTTCTGAAATTGGTTTGTAGTCTGGTGTAAGAAATCTTGTTAAAATTAATATTTCACTCTCTGTATATGAATATGTGCCTGGAAACAGATGGACATAAAATATCACATGTCTGGTGATAAAAAAATGTTCTTGTTTCCATATTTAACACTTTATACCCTTTGATTCTATTTTGATATCCCATGAACGTACTTTTGATAGCTCTCTTGTCAAGTTTAAACTTGGATGTATGAGTTGTAAGCGACACAAGTAACCAAAAATTTTAAGATAATTAAACTTTAATTTAACTGCATACACCACTTCATATGGTGATTTCCATCTCAAAATTGTTGAAGAGAATAGGTTGATTAGATAGATTGTAGTTAATAAGGCTTCACTCCAATATTGAGTAGATAACTTGGACTGAAAAAGCAAGAATCTCATAATGTTCAACAGCTGTTGATGTTTCTTTTCCACTCTGGCATTTTTTTTTTTCTTTTTGTGGTACTCATGCTTACTTGAAATTTGTTAATATCCATGACTTAGGAATTTCCTGCTATTGTCACTTCTCACTTCCTTACTTGTACAATTGAACTAGTTTTTGATCATTTTTAGAAACAAAGTAAACACTCCATAAACTTGTAACTTTTGTTTCATTAAAAATATCCAAGTAGCACGACTATGCTCATCTAAGACTGTAAAACAGTATTTGCAGTTGTTTGTCGTTGATTCACTATAAGGCCCCCAAATATTAATATGTAACAAGTCAAACAATGTATGGCATAAGAAGTACTTTCAACAAAAGGCAATATCTTCGGTTTGTTACAATGACATGCCTCACAAGGTGTATTATTTTCAAGATTATCATTACTGCTAAGAATTAAAAAATATAGAGCCTTGCTAGAAGGATGCACAAGCCACATGTGCCATGAAGACTTGTCTACTACAACACAAGCATTCTCAAGTGATTTTATCACCAAATGGTACAAATGACCTTTATTGATTTTTTTTTCAATTTCTCTTTTACTTCTCAAGTTCTTAATAACACTATAGTTGCTCAAGAATTCCACACCAACATTAGAGTCCATGCAAATTTTATGCATAGAAATAACACAATATCTGGATGTTGGAATGTAGAATACCCCATACAATGTCAACTATCTATTTACCACTATATTTCTAATGTGAAATGCTATTTGGACAACTCCATTTTGAATTTATATTCTAATTGGATTGCTTATTTTCTCAAGTTTATCAAATTATGCAGGGTTATTGCATGTATAATAAGTAGCACCTAAGTCTAATATCCATCCAATAAATAAGTTAGGGACAGATAAAATATTTAAGCAAGTGTTACCTCTATGATCCACTTCAAAGATACTCAGTTGATCAACTGGATTTTGTTCTTTTCAAAAATCTTATGTTACTCTTTTTGAATAAATTCAGATAGTCTTTCACTCGAAAAATTAAAGGTGTTGCACACAAATGTAGATATAAATGTGGGTTCTTCACCAAATTGCAGGATAGCTTTTCCACTTTGACAGCTACACCATTTATTCTAGGATCTTTCATTCTCTATTTTTTTTTTTTTTTTTTTTTGTGCTCTCTTGTACCAATTAGGTGTACCATGAAGCTTAAAGCAAATTTCTTGGTATGTCCTATATTTTACATTAATCACAGTTAAGACATCTCTTTTCTATCTTTCTCCTCTCAATTATTGTAAAGCTTGGTCTATGAGAACTCACTAAAGCAGTATGACTGCTTGCCGTGTACACTTCTTAAATTCCATGCTATTTCTCAGCACTGGGGATCATGCCAAATACTTTATGGACTAAAACTAACGGATCACATATCATAATTTGACTTCTAACAACCTCATAATTGTCATCCAATCCCATTAATTAATCTATCACATGATGTTTTCTATGATAATCCTCAATCTCCACTATGGTGGTTGGTAGAGGAGCTAAACTTCTGAGTCATCCTTGATTTTCTTCATCTTATTGAAATAAGTCACAGTACTCTGACAATTCATTCTCAACTTATCAATGTCCATTCTTAAACGGTAAATAAGTGGAGCATTTGATTGAGCATACCTCTCATTAATGTGATCCCAAAGCTCATTGAAAAAAATACAATCAAAAGCCTCAATAATGGTTGAAGAAATGGTGTTGAGTATCAATCCCGTGACCATGTTATTTGTCTTTCTCCAAGCATGTGATCCAGATATGCATCAATTGTATTTGGGACATCACCGATTATGAAGCTCTCATTTCCCTTAGCTATAAGTGCTCTCATTATCCCTTTAGTCCAGTGCGTATTTTGAGTCATTTAGCTGATGTTGAGGAGACATAAGGGCCAAGCAAGGTTGATTGAAGGAATGGAGATCCAATGGTAACATAGTAGTTGCTGCTGAACTGATGAGAATTTCTCCAGATGTGGAGCTATCAATATCAGCGTGAGTTCTCTAGATCTTAAGGGTCAAATGTAGAAAAAAAAATAAATAAAATAATCAACATGTAATGCAAGAACTGCAACCTATGAGGAATAAATAGTGTTTTAATGATCGAATATCTATTAGACTACTTCTGGAATCAAATCCAATCACCATCGAGAGCTAACCTTGCTTCGATACCATGAAAGTACCAAAGGATGTAGGAACCATTAGAACTATTGAGCAATAGAATAGTACACACGTATGTACAAAGCTTTAACAAACTTCTAACAAAAAAATTCCTACACAATGAGCTCAAGATGTCGCATATATAAAAAGACTATAAAACTAAAATTCAGTATTTAAATAATGACTCAAATAAGTTAGGCCCAAAAGAAAATATATACAACAAAGAATAAATATGTGCACCCTTCTAAATCTTTGTTCTTTCTTCACCTTCTACTGAATCTTATGCATACACGTTAAGCTTATTTCCACAACACATTATTAATATATTGTCAATAATGCATATAAATACAAAAACACATGATTAACATTTTTGTTAATATATAGCCAGTAATGTATATAAATACAAACAATACATGATTAACATCAATTTAACAACATTAGGTAGAATAATTTAAAATATTTAAACAGTCTTATACATATACAAATATGTACAATGCACCATTAATACTTATTCAACAATATTTATAGCAACAAGCAACACAAAACTAATATTCATTCATCGTACTAAAATTAAATATATGTGTATATGTATAAAATTACTAAATCATTTTTATAAAACCAAAATTATTAAATTCTTCATACAATTAAATTATTAATATCAAATCAATAGGTGCACATTGTCAGCACCCTAATATAACATGTCTCGATTTAACAAGTGTTACTTACGTGTCCAAGGCTTCTTTTTCCCCTTTCAATTAATTCGCACAATAATTTTCCCACTCACTCTTCCAAAACCTCCTCTCGCTCAGCAGGTACGCATTCTTCACTACCAAAGTAATAAATATCTCCGTCGATTCACCCAAAATTATACCTCCACCGGATATGCAATTTCCGGCGTCGAAGAAACTTTCTTTCAATTGATCTCTGACGAATGATTGTTTCATATTTCTTCCATTTTCACTCCCCTTCTGTTTGGGTATCTATACAACCTTCAAATCCTTTCGGATATTGCATTTCTTCATTGTTAAAACGAGCTCATATCTTCCATAAGGTGTTATTACGATTTATATTTTATTGGATGGATTTTAGTTAATACGCTTGCATAAATTGTTTTATATCTCTAATTCATGGAAAAATTTCTTTGAACCCTAAATTAAATCAACATATTACAAAGATTTCACTTCACTGTTAGTATTTGAAAATAATTTTATTTTAATAAATTGTGTTTGGTGGTGAAAATTATGTAAAATAATGAATAGTTCAGTCTTCTTCTAGTGTTTAGTAAATCTGGTATCAAAATTGAACGTTATGTAAAATGTAATTGATGGATTAATTGTTTTTTCCATGGAAGAAATAATACTCTAAGAATATCAATGAGTATAAACAATCCGGACATATTTTATTACTAGTGCAATTCTTGTAACAAATGGCTATGTTGAGAAGATGATGATAATAAATAGACCTATCGTAACTTCGATATGAAAAAGAAAGATCCTTCCATGCCGAGGAGTCGATTGTTACATCAAGACATGAAGGAATTGGTAATGATTGTTGTTTTTCTTACTACCACGGCAAAAAAAGTTAAAATAAAACAAACACCATATAAAAATATCTTACGATCACCAATATTGTAATTTCTACAATAATCCTTATTACTTATCTTTCATATTACGTACAACATGTATTTCTCTAAAATTGTTTGAGTAGTATTAAAATTGTTTTCGCGCTGTTAACGTTATACGTATTTTACCTAGGATAATGGCTAGTGGGGAATAAGTATCGATGTTCCAACCAATTGAAACTTTTTATGATGTTTTCATATTTTTATTATTTAAAGTTGTTAGTAGTTCAATGTTGATGTTGTTGTGGTGGTGTAAGTGATTGTTGAAGGAGATGGAGTTACTGCTTGAATATGATGTTGACCCAATCAATTCAGTACAGTTTTCTAACCACACAGGTAACTTTCAATATTACATTCATATAGTCTTAAGGTTTCAAACACAACTAATGAATCTGTAAAAGTTCATACATTTTAAGATGAATTAAGTATAGGAGTTTGTGTAGGGTATGCTACTTTTAAAGATCGGGTTTTGAATAGACACCAACTATGGGATCTGATAGAAGGACTCGGAGCTAATATTTTATTGCACTACACACATCTACTTATATTTATAAAACCTTCATTTTTCGATAGCATGGTGAATTTATTTCTCACAGTGACATTTATGTTTGTGGAATCTTGTGTTTAGTTCTTTAATATATACATGCTTTATGTTTATCATTTAACATGATACCTTATGTATGTGACTTCTGTTTGAATATATTATTTTTGACAAATTTAGTTGTGTTGTTTGTGTAGTGTAGCGTTAATTATACATATTCTTAATACATCTCCACTAATAGTTCTATGTAGGTCATATTGGTTAAATTTCCTTCTTGAACACTATACAGAAAGTTGTTGATAGGTTGTGGTCTGTCAACACTGAACTTAAATATGGTAAGTACGTTATTCACTGATATAAGTTGTACACAACTGTTGGCAATAATTATATGTTTTTTTTTTGTTTTTTGCATCATCTGATGAATCAACACCTTATGCTAAAATGTTTCTCCATTCAGTGTACCTATCCATATACGGAATAGTTCTTATATTGATTCGATACTATTAATCTATCAGTGCTTTTGTAACTTTGCTTTTATCTTTGGGTGTTTTAATATTTTTTCTAGTAATATGGTTAAGGATTTAGTTCTATTTGTCATTGAGTTTGAATGGATTTAAATTACGTAGCATCGATACTGCTTGTTAATGGATTTTTGTTCATATAGTACTGAAATTCAGTAAAAGTTAGAAATTTCTTTCTATTTATGGGTGTGGTGTTTTATCTTCATCCATAGGTTCATGCATTGATGAGAAGTAAGAATTATTATTTTTTTTTTAGAATTCTCAATATAGCCAACATGACATGAAAAATGAAGAAATAGATACATGTATGTGTATATTTACTTTGAAGTATATGATCTTTTATTAAATTAGAAAATTTTCATCTCGTTTTCTGAATTCTGCATCTATTTTAAAACATAATTATGTATATAGAAAGATATGCAAGAGGTCATTTATATTTTATGTCTTATTTTATTTTTTATTATTTCCACTATGTGCATGGTAGTTTTTCTTAGTAAAAGCAATAGTTAATGAATCTGCTTTCTTTGACTAACTCATTGTTTCCACTATGTGTCTGGTTATTTATGAATTAATAAATTAACCATTAATAAAAATATAAGTAACAAGTCTTCTTCTCTGTTAAAGGTATGTACACAATATAGGATTGAATATTTTGCAACTATTATAATGCATAAATTGAATGAAAACCAAACTAGTACATATTCCAATTGCTTTATGATATTGTATTTTGATCTTTGTAATTAACTTTGAGAAGCAACCAAGTACTTCCATACATTTAAAAAATCATTGTTATGTTGCTATTTTGACTACACATGTTAATTAGAAAGTTTATAAAATTGTTCATTTATATCAACATGTACAATCCCAATTTACAAACTTTTATATTGTACAATATTTGATGAATCTTATATTACAAATACTCATCATTATGTATGAAGTCTTCCATGATTTTTTTTAATAATTTTAGTTCCTTCAATACATTACCTATTGAACAAATGATTTTACATTCACTTGTATTTGTGCTTAACTTGAAAAGATATCAATGGATGGAATACAAGGATGATGAACTTTTACACAGAAAAAACGGTTTACTTTTGGTCAGCAAATTAGACAAATTCTTACAGGAGACGCTAAAGACGGCTCCAGTTAATACAATTAGAACGACGGAAACTTCACTACGAGTTTTAGTAACCTTTGATTTCTAACTTTGAAAATAGAAGTACACCAGCGCAATAGAATTACATTTACCGTGATTGTTCATGGGGACATGAAACATTATGGACAAACTACTCATCTGAGATGCCTCGTTCTCCTTAATTGCATGTTTGGCGGAGATTTCACTTATTTCATGAAGTATTCACTAGAATTTTACATGGTGTAAGTAATAACAATCACTATTTTGTACAAAGGGCCTATTGTATGTGTGTATACTTTTTTATGGGTATTTTTTTATAGCGTCGATGAAGTGACAAAGATCGAAGAAACATCACCTTGGAAGGCAACAATGGAGCCCTGTGATACGATTGATTCTATTTATTAAATAATATTTACGTGATCCAAAAACCGAGGACGTAGCACATCTTTTAGCTAGAACCAAATCTCGCAGGTTTCCCGAGATGATAGGCTCGCTTGATTTTATACATTGGTGATGAGATGCATATCTCATTGCCTAGCGAGGACAATATAATGGATGTTATGGATATCCATGTTAATATTAGAGGTTGCTACGTCTTAATATTTTTGGATATAACATACATTCTTTGAGATGCTTTACATAAATAACGATGTCAGTGTTTTAGATTAATCATCATTGTTCACCAAGTACATGGATGGCACATAACCACCAGTTGAGTACAGGTGAAAAGGACATTATACAATTTTTCATATTATTTGATGGATGGAATATATCCTAAACATTATATCTTTATGCAAGTGGTTAAAAATCAAATTATTTCCAAAGAAAAAGAATTTAAACTTTGCAAGAGGCTCGTCGGAAGGATATTGAATACTTGGTGTAATCCAACAAAAATGACTAATACTGCAGATTCTATCTAGACTATAAAGGATAATTAATCTTCTTCGGGTGATGACAACATGTATTATATTGCACAATATGATCGTTGAGGATGAATGCGGCCAAAACCTGCCTGAGTGTATATTAACAAACGAAGACGATCAAAGTTTACCTCACCACGAGCAATCAATTGATGAAATTTTACTTTCGTATCGAATAAAAATAGGTAGGATTCTTAATACAATAAAAAAAAAATAGAGGCAATAAGAAGATCTCATCTATATCTAAGTTTGATTTCGTTGTGCATGGACTTGTAGTGAAGCTCTCTAAAGTTGTTGATTGCTTCAAAACTGTGTAGAAAATTGCATCGTTTTGGTGGAGGGCTATTTCAAAAGTCAGTACGCATCAATATATCTTACGAATGCTTTGGCTATTTAATTAGCTTGAAGATTTTTGTTTACATGGGTTATAGATTCCTTGGTATGTATGATCAAAGTTACTTTTATGTCTAATTTGGTGTTAAATATGTAAATATCTAATGTTTGTCCTGAAATGTTATATGCAAAAATATATCTTCCTTCTTAATTCTGTAAGATAGTAAATTAAGTAAATGAAACTGTAATAATTTATATAAATTTTGGCAGAGAATAGTAGAACTATATTGAGAATGTGTGATACCTTCGGAGTTGAGCCGACCTAGGCCAACTCCCGTGTATGGATGAAGCAGTTCTAGGTCATCCGAAATTGAATAAAGATTAAGTGGATTAAATAAACTACTGATGTAAACAATGTGTATATTCATTTTGGAATGTCCTACTGAAAAAACTCTAGAGTTAAACATGTTTGCTAGTCTCTCATGGTGGGCGTGATTAATGACAAAAGCACGCTGAAAAAGAGTCGTGTTGACCTGTGGGGCCAATTTATAATTGACACGTCCGGTCATGCGTGGCTTGTGGGCCGGAGTGTCACAGTTGGTATTAGAGCCGACCTGCGATAATTCATAGTCGTTGATCTGACTGTTGAGGGGTCTAGAAGTTGATAGATCATTGAGATGCAATGTCGACATTGCATTCTAAAGTGGGGGAGAATATGATACTCCGAAGATGGGCCGATGCTCGGCCAACTCCCTTGTATGGATGAGCTGGTGCTAGGTTATCCGAAAATGAGTAGAGATTAAGTGAATTGAATAGACTATATGTCAACAATGCCACTACAAAAAACTTGAAATTTAGCTACAAAAAAATATTTGTAGCAAAATATAATAATTCATAGCAAAAATATTTTTTCGAATAAACTCATTTCATTGCCTATACTAAGTTAGTAAAGGTGTTTGGTGACAAATATGACTTTCATAAAGAAAATAATTTTTTTTGCAATAGAAGTTAAGAAAAAATATATTGCTACGAAAATATAATTTCGTAACTAAAGCTCTTTTACTATAAAATTAAAATTCATAACAAAAGAGTTTTAGCAACAAAATACGTATGACTTTTTAGGAAAATGATTTTAGCTATGAAAAATAAGTTTGTAGCTAAAACCTTTGTTTATGAAAATAGAACTTTCTAGCAAAAAAATGGTAGCGGCAAAATTAATTTGTAGTACATAATTTATTTTTAACGATGAAATTAATTTTTTTTTTAAATAATACTTCCTCCGTCCAGCTAGAAAGTATACATATTTCTATTTTGAGACGTCTAATTACAAAGTAACCATTTCATTAAATACTCCATTTTTTCCACAAATACCCCTACTTTACATCACATCATTACTTTTATACCAAAAAAGTAAGGGCAAAAATATCATTTCACTACTTTTACATACACACTATAATTAAAATACTATTATTCCTTAATCTCCGCACCAAAAGTAAATGTATATTTTTAGTTTGGACGGAGGGAGTACGTTTTAACTATAAAAATATTTCATAGTTAAAAATATTGTAGCTAATTAAATACTTTTTTATAGTGTGTGCAAATTTATTTTCGAAAGTCTTACTAAAAAAAACTTTAAAATTAAATGTATTTAATATAAAATAATTTTAGAATGAATAAGCCATGAAAGACTCATTATATAGATTATATTTAGATAGATAAAAGGAATCACATCAAATATATTGTGGACTGTATCCGACAGAAGAGAAAGATCATCTACATCTTCATAAGTTTTTATTTATATTTTAAAAACAAAAATTAAATATTGCTAACTTATATTACACCATCACATCAGATAAGTTGTCTGTTACTTGAAATGATTTTGTTTTAATTAATATAATATAATTTATTTTGTGGGTTTGATTCTTGTGTATGGAAATTTATTATTTTTATACTATTACGATATTCATAAATATTTTAATTTATATGTAACACATTTGAATAAAAAGAGATAAAGGAGGGGCAAAAAATTTTGTATTTTAAATTTGAATTTGTATTTTTTTATTTTTAATTTTACTTCTATTGAAAATTATGAGACTTATTTAAATAATAATAATAATAATAATCATAATGATTAGATTCAAAATCATATGTATATATATCAACTCGATAAGGTGAATATTTTTTGTGGATTATTTTCGGCCACAAATTATTTACCTCGTCTATATTATGTTTACTTCAAACACGTTTATGTATATCGTTAACAAGAAAATTAAAAATATAAATATAAATATAAATAATAAATAATAAAAGGACCATCCATGAGATATATATATATATATTTATGGCGACAGTTACGGTGTATTGATTTGATTAAATAAGCACACTAACTTAAAATAATTAGCAAATTATCACTCGACGGATAACATATTACCAATTTAGTGCATTAACTTTAAACAGTAGGCAAATCGTCACAAAGAAGATAGTATATATTATGTTATATAATATGTTATATATTATACTAATATTTGTTATTTTCTTACATATATTTGCTTATCAGATCAAATTACTATTATGCTGAAATAATAATATAGTTTGTTGAAATCAAGGTATATTTTGCTACATGTAATTATATAACGGTGGTATTCAAATATGTTTTATATATTATATCAATATTTACTATAATCTTTATAGATATTTGATAATTGAGTCAATCCATGCAGTAACAGAAACATATATATATATATAAACTCAACACCTAAATTATCATGTTTGTTACATATTTGTATAAATTTATAAATTTGCTCTATGTCAAAATCTCTAATTTGAGATCGACTCATGTACATCCCTAACAAGAAGAGGATTAATAATATATAAAATTTTAAAAAATAATTGTAAAAAAAAAAGAAAAAAAAAAGACAGGAAAATGACAAGAGAAGTGTCATATCTCTTTCAACTCATAACCTTAATAGGTGTAGTACAATCATTTTCACATATAAATCATTCATTACTTGTTCTGTATCGATCATTACATCTAATCTCAGATTGCTAAATCCATGTGCAATAAAATATTTCCTCCGTTCCACATAATTTGTCTATATTTTCTATTGGCGTCCGTCTACATAATTTGTTATTTCTTTTTTTAGAAATATAATTATACACTTTAATTTCATTTTAATTTTAAAATTTTATAATTTTTTTAATCTTAATTAAACTATTTTTATTTTTGTTGAGATATTTTAGATATTCGATTTTAGATTTAGTAGATTTATATTTAGATTTGATCTTATTCATAGATTAGATTACTTATATTTGAGTCTATCGAGTCTGTTTTGTATTGCCTATATATAAGCTCCTTATCTTGATGAGTAATAATACAATTTCATTATTTTCCTCCAAAATTTCTAATATGGTATCAGAGCCTATTTTTCTCACGCCGTAGATATAGCCTACCAACCTGTGTTTCTCCGGGTACATTCAACCTGGATTGTACTCGGAGGTCTTGTAATTTTGAGATCATGCCTTTGCAAGTCTGTCTTTTTGCAAATCTGTCCGCTGCCTGACTGGTCCTGCATGCAATCTGAAATTTGTCTACGATCTGCATATGAAATCTACTGAGATCTGTGTGCTATCTATGCCTGCGTGCGATCTGTCATCTTTCTTGCTTGTTTGTTGCCGAAAATCTGTCTACGATCTGTCATATGTCTGCTTGTCTGTTGTCTGCGTGCGATCTGTTTGGTGTTGCGATCTATCTTTTTTCGGCTCCGGTGGAGAGTTATCTCGTTTTTTGCTCCGGTGAAGTTATGTTATTTTTGTCTCTGGTAGAGTCATATCGTTTTCGACTCCAGTGGAGTCGTCTCATTTTTGGGTCCGGTGGAGAGCCATCTTGTTTTCGGCTCCGGCTCCGGTGGAGTTCTGTCGTTTTCGGCTCCGGTGGAGAGTCATCTTGTTTTCGACTCCGGTGGAGTCATGTCGTTTTCGGCTCCTGTGGAGTCATTTGATTTTCGGCTCCGGTGGAGTCATCTCGTTTTCGGCTCCGGTGGAGTCATCTTGTTTTTTTTGCTCCGATGGAGTCATGTGGTTTCGGGCTATAGTGGAGTTATCTCGTTTTCGGCCATTTCGTTTTTGGCTTCGGTGGAGTTATCTCTTTTTTAGCTACAATGGAGTCATCTTGTTTTCGATTCCGGTTGAGTCATCTCGTTTTCGGTCAGGTGGGAGAGTCATCTCATTTTCAGCTCTAGTAGAGTCATCTCATTTTCTGCTCAGGTGGAGAGTTATCTCATTTTCGACTCTGGTGGAGAGTCATCTTATTTTCGGCTCCGGTTAAGTCATCTCGTTTTCGGCTCCGGTAGAATCATTTCATTTTTTGCTTCGGGACGGAAAGTCATCTCGTTTTCGGCTCCGATGGAGAGTCAACTATTATTTTTTGTTTTTGTTTTGCGTCTATATTCAACTTTCTTATCAAACTCAAATTGGTTTCTGTTATACCACTTGAGTTGAGTTTGAGGGGGATGTTGAGATATTTTAGATATTCGGTTTTAGATTTAGTAGATTTATATTTAGATTTGATCTTATTCATAGATTAAATTACTTATATTTGAGTCTATCGAGTCTGTTTTGTATTGTCTATATATAAGCTACTTATTTTGATGAGTAATAATACAAATTTCATTATTTTCCCCCAAAATTTCTAACAATTTTAATCTTAATCTACAATTATTTTTACTATACAATAATTATTTTTACTAATATATTTTTTAATTACTTACTAATTAAATTTTACATAAATTTTCGTATCTATAGTAACGCGCTCATATTATATGGGACGGAGGAAGCAACGATGAGAATGAAAACATAGAACACAAAAAGGGGATGCATACATTGCTAATTTGGATAGGATGATTGGTAGGGTGCGTTTGTTTTTTGTACTTTAAATTTGAGTTTGTATTATTATTTAAATTGTATTTTATTTAGAATTATGAGAGTTATGTTAATAATAATAATAATAATAATAATAATAATAATAATAATAATCAAAATCATATGTATATATATCAACTTGATAAGGTGAATATGGATGATTATTTTCAACCACAAATCATTTACCTCGTCTATATTATGTCTACTTCAAACACGTACATGTATATCCTTAATAAGTAAATTAAAAATAAAAAATAAAAATAAAATAAAAGATAAAAGAATCATCCGTGAGAGATATATATAACGGCGGTTATGATGTACTGATTTGACTAAATCAGCAAAATAACTTGAAATAATTAGCAAATTATCATACTACAGATAACATATTACCAAATTAGCACATTAATTTGAAAAAAAATAGCAAATCGTTACATTAATTTGTGATATATAATGTGTTATATATTTTACTAATATTTGTTATTTTCCTATATAAGTTTGCTAATTAGATCAAATTAATATTGAGCTGAAATCATAATATAGTTTATTGACATATAATTATATAATACAGTATTCAAATATGTGTTATATATTATATCAGCATTTACTATTTTTTTTTTATAAATATTTATTAATTGACTCAATCAGCACGGTAATCAGAGACCATCTATATATAAATATATCACCTCAACACTCATATTATCGGGTTTGTTACTTATTTGTAACAATAAATTTATTTATTTGCTCTATGTCAAAATCTCTAATTTGAGCTGGAATCATGAACATCCTTAACAAGAGGATTAATACTCCCTCCGTCCCACATAATTTGTCTATATTTTCTATTTTAGTTCATCACACATAACTTGTCATTTCTATTTTTGGAAATATAATTATGCACTTTAATAGCATTTTAAATTTTATAATTTTCTTAATTTTAATTAAACTATTTACTTATCTTAATCTTAATTTATAATTATTTTTACTAATACACTTCTTAATTATTTACTAATTATACTTTACCTAAATTCCCGTATCTACAGTAATAGTCCCATATTTTCTGGGACGGAGTGAATATTATATAGTCTAAAAAATAAAATAATAATAATAATAATAAGATAAGAAGATGACAAGAAGTGTCATATCTCTTTCAACTCATAACCTTAATTATTGGGGTTTAGTCATTTTCACATATAAATCATTTATTATTTCTTCCGTATCGATCATTACATCTAATCTCAGATCGCTCGACGCATGTGCGATAAAATGATGATGAGAATGAAAACATAGAACACAAAAAGGGGACGAATACATTGCCAATTTGGATACGATGATTGGTAGGGTGTGTTAGTGTTACAAATTAAAAACAAAATATAATAATTATTGAATAAAATGTTATATAAATATGTATATAGTATACTTTTCTTGAAATCTTAAAAAAATTTTACTAAAAAACAAAACAAACAAACCTTTCGACCCTATACAAACTATTGTAATACATTTTTTCTTTATAATATATATATATATATCAACAAATATTTTTGTATATTCAAGATTTGTTTTTCTATTAAAATTATTACTATTTCCAGAATTGCGAAACAAAAAACTACAACACACGCTTGGGTTCTAAATAGTCCATTATTTATTTATAAATATGAAGTTTGTTTAGTTATGATTTGAAATTGATTTAAATTTTTATTTAAATAATATTTTGATATAATATTTATAATAACATATTTTTATTAAAAATAATACAAAGTAAATAGTATTAATTTCAATTTAACATCAGACAAGAAGAACTCTGACAATGAGTTATTATTATTTTTACTAGCGTGTAAACGCGTGCGATGCACAGTTGGTAGAAATTGTTAAAATAATATTAAACAAATAATTATTTTATAGAATTATACAAATATTTTTAAGACTTCAACAATTCATACTAAATATTACCTTGTGACGAATTCTTCTTATTGTATCAATGAAGATATAATTAGTAGTATACATATATGAACACAATCTGTAAAAATGTTAATAAACTCTCGTACTAATTATATATCATTTCCTGTTATATATTTAAAAAATATATTAGTATGCTAAAAAAATTAACAATGAAATAATATATATGTATATTTGTACGTGTAAAATATGTCTTATTTTGTAAATTTTTGAAATAGAATAATTGACATTGAAAGATAAATTGAAATTGTTTGTGTGACAATTTTAAATTCATACTTACGGTATCGTCTTTTATTGTCTAATTAGCCTTATATCTACACTAAAAATTGTATATAAAATATAACTAAAAAATACATTCATATTTTGAACATCAATATGGTCAATTCGTCTAATAATACCGAAAAACTTAACATTAATATAAAAAATAAAAAAAATTAAAATTATAAGTTAGAAAAAATTAATTATAAATTTACTATATATTGTACAATAACTATGAATTTTTAATATAATTATTGCATAAAAAATATATGACATAATTAAATTATTTATACAAATTAGAACTACTACTAAAATAAAATACTAGATAATTTGTTTTAAAAACTAACTTTTAATTTTTTTTAAAAAAAAATAATATATAATCATTTATCTTAGTTTTTTATTACCAATTTAATAAATAAGAAAAAAATAATGTAATTCAATAATTAGTATTTATAGTTACTGAAATATCAACTATAATTATTCAAATTTATTTTTAAAAATAAGATTAGACATTAACTTATAAATAAAAATATTATATTAAAAAAAATATTTAAAATTTTGAAAATTGACTAATTTTTTTTAAAGATTATTCAGATATATATTAATTGAATATGATATACGTAATAGATAAAAGTTAACAATAAATTTACATATTAAATATAAATCAATCATTAGTCCCTTGTATACAATCCATTTTCCTTTTTTGTGAAATTCTATTTTTAGTAAATTTATCAATCTTAAATACATTATAAATATAAATCAATTTAATTAAATTTCTAATATTTTACACGTATGACCCCCTCAATACCCTTTATTTTTATATGTTTTTCCAATTAACAATATTTTATTTACTTTTAAAACTTTCCATTTTTTTACAAAAATAATTTATGATAATAATAAATAAATAAGTAATTTTTTTTATTTGTATTATAAAATTTTATTCTCTAAAAAATAGTATTCATATTGTATATATATTTTATTGAGATATATAATATTTAAAATATTCAAACACATTTTAAATTTATTTTAATCATTAAATAATAATAATACCCACTATTTAAATAACTAATTTATCCTACATTAATTCTCATATCCAAACAAAATGTTGCATCCGAGTATATTTTAATACTTATCGAATTCAATATCTTTTGAAACGCGATAACATAAAAAATTCATGAAAAAAAAACTAATATATGAATAGAAAATAAGATTTAAATAATCTAAAAATTATCAATTACAAATATTATTATGTTTACCAAGAAAAAAAACTGTAAAATAAATAAGATCTTGCAAAATATAAATAAATATCATATTAAATTATTTATATAATATAAATAAAATATGAGATTTGAATGCTTTCGGAATTGACACTAAAATCAATACAGATCAAATTAAATAATTATAAAATATAATCTATAGAATTAATGATTTTTTTTTAACTTAGAAAAAAAAAATCAATATTGTGAACCTTCAATCATTCTCTATCTTCATCTTTTTCTTAAATCAAAATAAATATAAAAGTAAAATTTATTGAAAAATATGCAAAAGAAATGAGAATATGAATTTCAACTAAAAAAAAATTAAAAATAAACTTTATAAAATTTAAAAAGTGTATATATATCCATTAACACTATAAAAAAAATTATAAAAATTATATAAATTTTAAATACCCTACTATCATGATAAAAAAAACTGTAAAATCAAAAGAAATCAAAAAAAAAAAAATCTCAAAAATGTCGTAATGGAAGAATTAGAGACTGATGTCAAATACATAATATATATATATATATATAAAAGATATATAGATTATTATTATTATTATTATTATTATTATTATTATTATTATCTTGTCCTTTTCTATCAACAACTGCCATTATTTCCACATGATTAAAGTTTCCCATCATACATTATCTCATCATACACATTTAGCTTCAAAAATAAATTTTAAAAGAATGTTCGATGTTTTTTTCTCTGAGATAGTTGAAAGATAAGAATAAATGATTGATTATTTATTTTTTCAATTTCATTTTCACAATATTCAATAATTTTTCCTATTTGAAACTGTGTAATTTGTGCCATTTTTGGATTTTTTAATATTTTTTAGTATTTGATTAATAATTTCTTTTAAAATATCAAATCTAATTTTTACTTTTTAATTTTCTATTATATTAAAATTTTATTTAAATTCAAAATACTTTTTGTTACGAGAAAATCAAAAAATAAAATAAAATAAAGAACACAGAGGTTGTACGTGGTTCGGTAACGGTGTGTCAACCTATGTCCAAGGGCAGGAACCAGAGAAATTTTATTATACTGATTCAGAGAGTTACGATTATGTCATACGACTAGGAACTATAGCTATCTATTTATAAGCACCCAAAAACACTCTAAACCCTAAGTCTATTTGTTATTAATTAAGAAAACTCAAAAAGAACCCTGCCAATTGAAACAACCCTTCCGCTTTGGTTTCAGGTCGGATAGACCGCTAAATCTAAGTCATGTTTCAACAATCTTCACCTTGACTTAGAGTTTTTCTAACCGCCAAAGATTCGTCAGTATGTCTCATTCGTCTCCTTCCTACCAGATGCCCGAGAGGACTTTACCTCCGGCTAATATTCACCAAGTTCAAGCAGTGCTTGAACTTCTCCGTCGGTAGCGCATTTGTCAACATATCAACTGGATTATATTTTATACCTATTTTTTGAATAGAAAATCTGTCTTCTTCAAGAACATCACATATAAATTTCAACCTTACATCAATATGCTTGGGTCTCTCATGATACACTGGATTTTTAGTCAAACTCAAAGCACTCTAACTATCAGAGATAACATCGGTTTCTCTACATTCAGACCAAAACTCTGCACCAGACCATGTAACCAGATACTCTCCCTAATACCTTCAGTCATTGACATGTATTCTGCCTCAATCGTCGACAATACAACCGTAGGTTGTAAAGTAGAATTCCAACTGACTGCATATCTAAACTGAGTGAAGATAAAACAAGTCAGTGATCTTTGTTTCACCAAGTCACCCCCGTAATCATAGTCTGCATAGCCAACCAGACCATCACCATGGCCTTTATCATCATATACCAGACAAATATCAAACGCTCCTTGTTCATACCATCGCATACATAAGACTTCCAACTGCACTTGAATATGGAACCGTCTTCATGTAGCTAACCTCTTCATCTGTAGCCGGTATAGTGCTTCGATCAAGTTTAAAGTGTGCTACCAGAGGGGTACTTACTAGTTTGAATTGATAAACAGAGAATGCCTGCAAAACTTTCTCAATATATTTTTCTTGAGAAACCCATAGCCGTCCTGCTTCTCTATCACGTCATATCTCCATACCCAGTATTTTCATTGCCGCACCCAAATCCTTTATCTCAAACTCACCCTTTAGTAGAGCTTTCAAGTGATTAATTACAGTCATGTTTTTAGCTACAATTAACATATCATCCCCATACAACAGCAGATACACAAATGAATCATTAGAAACTTTTTTCGAGTAAACACAGTTATCAAACTGATTACGAGTATAACCATTAGACACCATGAAAGAGTCAAATCTATTGTACCATTGCCTCGGAGACTGCTTCAAACCATATAGAAATTTCTTTAACAAGCATACCAGGTCCCTTTTAGAATTTTCGAACCCCTCCGGTTGAGACATGTAAATCCGTTCTTCTAGATTACCATGAAGGAATGTTGTTTTTACACCAAGCTGCTCCAGCTCCAGATCAAAAGCACCCACCATTTCCAAAAGAACCCGTATGGTTTTGTGTTTCACCATAGGAGAAAAGACTTCATGTAAATCGATTCTTCCCTTCTGTGAGAACCCTTTTACCACAAGTCTCACTTTGAACCTAGCAGGTTCAACACTAGGAATTCCCTCTTTTCTTTTAAAGACCCACTTACATCCCACTGGCTTCACTCCTTTTGGTAGTACAACAAGATCCCAAGTCTTTTTCTTTTCAAGAAACTGCATCGCTTCATTCATTGCCATAAGCCAGGTTTCTGCATCTTTACTCGCCACAACTTCTTTATATGTCTTTGCCTCATCAGAGCCAAGATCATCACTAACCGCCAATAGCTGGTTTCTGAATATTTCTCTTTCCCTTTCTTGTTGCTATGGAATCTTCAACCCCAGTACCAGCGTCATCAACTTCCCCATCAACCGGTTTTCCTTGAGGTTTTGAATGATCTTGTTGATCGGATTGATCATTAGTATTATCCTGTTGCTCTTCCTCTAACACAACTCTGTCAGGAGTCTCAAACTCCACTCTCTGGTCAGCACCACAATCTTTTGTACCTGCAATACTTTCACAACCTCTACTCTTATCAACCATAGAAAATTCATCAAATGTTACATCTATGCTAATAAGAAATTTACAAGAATTTTTACCTTCTGTACACCACAGTCGATAACTTTTTACTCTTAGAATAAAAATAATTAATTTATTATATAGAATAATAAAATATTACTTTCTTCATTCCATAATAAATTATATTTTTCTATTTTAATATATCATAAGAAACAATATATTTCTATATTTGGTAAATCTTACTACTTCAAAATATATTTAATAAATATAAATTAATTTAATTAACTTTATAAAAAATAACATCGTACATATATAGAATCCACTCAAAACTATTTATTTTTATCTATCTTCAATAAACAATATTTTTATCTATACTTAAAAATGTTCATCTTTTAAAACATTAATGTATGTTAATCATAAATAAATAAGTATATTTTTTATTTATTTTTATTATATTTTATTTGCTACAAAATAATATCCATATTATATATATTATTGAAATATAATTTTTAAAATATTTACAGATATATTCTATATTTTTTTAATCATATATATTAATTTTTATTTTCAAGGTACTAAAAATATCACTTACAAAAGAAAATAATAAAATATTATTATAACATACTATTATTAACTAATGAATTATCATTACTTTGAATATCATATTTCAAATAAAAAATGTCATTTAAAATGAGATAATAAAATATTAAATTTATTCATTATATTACATTATATACTTATATTAATATTATATTAAAAATACACCCTTTCCACGTGGAAAAACGAAAATAAGAACGTTTTTGTAGAGAACTCTAAACCGTTCTTGCCTTTTTATTTGTTATTTAATTTTCAATGTGACCTTATCACATAAGATGAAGTATGTTCTCTAGTATATTAGAATGCAGGTTGTACTAGTTCTTAGTACTACGGATCGTTTGGTTGTTCTCCGAACAATTTTGTATGGTCAGACAATTTCTCGGACAATTTAGAGATTACGAATACAGTCTTTTCTCGAATACCTTCAAGAAGAATCAAGAATACAATGCAGAATATTGAAAAATTATAAATTATGATATGGTGGTATAAGGGTGGAATTGGGAGGTCATCGGTTCAAACCCCTGATGCCTCCGGGTCTTTTCTGCCACACATGGTTCGCCTAGTGTGACATGTCTTGTCGAGCCTAACTTGCAAATTATTATGTTCGACCGGTAATTTACCTAGAGCGCACTTAAAGAGTAGCGACTGCGGTTCCGAATACTCAAGAATCGTAAAGAGATGAAGTAGTGAGGGAAAGAACTTGTTATTGCTCTCAACTTAATGATGTACAAATGAGCTAGCATCACCTATTTATACAAGTCCATTCTGAGATGGACGATCTAAATCGAATCGATCCAACAGCTAAGATTAGTCACTAGAATGTTCTATCACCTACCAATTCCTAAGATCATATTAATGTATAAGTTCTAATTTTATTTATAATGTTCCAGGAGATTCCAGACTATTATAAATGAGCCTCAAGGTTATGGCTCATTTGCTTGGTCACATTCGGTCAAGGAATCAGTCCGGGATATTCTCCTCTACTTGATGAAGGCATTGCCTTCAATGCTTCGAACTCATGCACCAAATCCTCGAATTGCTAAAGTTTCTCCACCAGCTCTAAACTCGTCTTGGACTTTGGAAAATCTCGTTATCTCACCAAGTACTCAAACGAAGGTGGACAGTTCTGTAGCGCACTAGTCGATCAGCCAATATCTCCTCAGCCGTTTTATCATATATCGTCCGCATCCCAAGTGGTACCCTTTTCGACACGTTCCAACTCGGATTTCGGTCACCCATGTGGTAAGGCTTGAGAAAACTTACGGGGAATACCAGATGAAGTTGGGACAAGCCATCGGGTAGCTCCACCTTATACGCCACCTCGCCTACCTTCTTCACGATCGGAAATAGACTTTCGTATCTCCTCATCAATCCCTCGTGCATGCCCCAAACACGCCGATGTTGGTAAACTTTCATAAACATCGGGTCCTTCTCCTTGAACTCTCGGAACGTCTACTTCCAGTCTGCCTACTTCTTCATCTGCCTTTAGGACTTCTCCAAATATAATCGAGCGGCCTCTGTCCAGTCTTGCCAACCTTTTGGTAAAGTGGAACGCTGGTGGACTCGGTCCTTTGTAAACTCCCATCAAGTCCTTTGGTGTCCTTTGTTGAAAATCAAGTACAATCTTGAATGGACTTCTCATGGTACTCTTGTTCCGCTGTAAGTTAAAACAAAATAGTGTTACATCTAGCAATATAGCGCCGAAGATACACCTATCAGAGCTGTTAACTCTTTCCATTTGGCCATCCGTATGTGGATGCATTATCGTGGACATCTTCAGTTTTGACCCTAATAAACGAAATAAATCGATCCAAAATCATCCGGTGAATCATGAGTCTCGGTCACTCACCATACTAGTCGGCAACCCCCAATACTTGACAACATGCTTCATGACGAGGTTTTCCGTTACCTCCGCCATGCACTCCTTAGGTGCTGGGATAAACTTTGTATACTTTAGCAATCGGTTGCCACCACCAAAATACCTATGCATCCATTGGACTTCAGCAAGCCGATGATATAGTCCATTGAGACATTTTCCCATATCTGTCCCGGAATTGGAAAAAGTTAAAGCAACCCCGTTGGTGGTTGGTTCTCGACCTTGCCTTGTTGGCACACAAGACACGTCTGAACATACTTCTCTACGTCCTTTTCTATTTCCAATGAATAGTACCGTTCCCTTAACAAAGCCATGGTTCGTTGTACATCTAGGTGTCTCGCATACTTTATGTCATGGCACTCTCGTAGGATGTACCACCTTAGGCACCCCGTATCCGACACATACATCCGATACCCATTTATCACGACCAACTCTTCTTCCAATAAGTACTTTTTTATCTTTTCCTCATCGATTAGGTTGAACACGGCATGTGTAAACTCGTCATGCGCAAGCCCCTCTTGTATCTGATCTATGATGTCGCCTTCCACCGAGTGGATGGCAGTTATGTTCCAAATTAATGCGTCTGCCGCTATGTTGGTCTTTTTGGACCGGTATTCAATTTTAAACTTGAATTCTACAAGAAAATTAAGCCACATCATTTGTTTACCAGTTAGTTTCTTTTGATACTGAAAATAACTTACAGCCCGATTATTCGTTACGATGATGAATGATATGTCCACCTTAAGATAATGCTCTCACGCCCGCAAGAAATGTACGATTGTGAACATCTCCTTCTCTTGTGTCGGCCAACATCTCTCTATGTTTGAAAACTTGTGACCCTTATAGGTCATCAGGCGTCTCTTTTGCATCAATACCCCTTCGGTCGTTAAGTCTGAGGCATATGTCCTCGAATGGTTTGGTGAAGTCTGGGAGTACAAACACCAATTTTCTCCTCATCACCTCTTTTAATGCGTCAAAGACCATTTGGTGCTCCGGCATCCATTTCTATTTTTGTTCATTCTGTAACATGTTTGTCAAAGGTACTGCGATCTCCGAGTAGTCCTTGAAAAATTGTCTATAGTAGTTAATTAAACCGATGAAATATCGTGCCTCCGTAGGCGACTTGGGAGCCTTCCACTCCACGATCGTCTTGATCTTTCCAGACCCTATCCGAGTCTTTCCGTTGCCCATGATGTGTCCCAAGAATCTGACTTCCTGCAACCTGAAATCTCACTCGTCTCTCTGGACATAGAGTTAGTTTTCTCGTATGACTCAGAATACGTTCCACAAGTGGCCAATGTGGTCTGCCATGCTCTGACTATTAAAAACGATGCTATCCAATTACACCACCACAAAAATCGTCCAAGAACTCTAGTAACACTTCTTCCATCAATGTACGACACATCGTCGGGTATTCGTTAGTTCAAAGAGCATAACTTTAAACTCATAGGATCTGTACCTAGTCGTGATTGTCATCTTTGGTTCGTCACCTTCTTGAATTCGAACTTGATAGTAACTCTTTCATAGGTCAAGCTTCGATAGAACCTTTTCTGGTTGCAATCGATTGAAGAAGTTGGAAATGAGCGGCACCAAATACTTTTTCTTCATTGTTAACTTATTGAGCATCCAGTAGTCGTTAATATTCGTAGGATCCCGTCCTTCTTTCGTTGGAATAACATCAATGCAATGCACCAAAGGAAATTTTTTATGGGATGATTAAGTTAGACTCGAGTAACTCTCTCAATTGCTTCTTTAACTCGGCCAACTCGTCAGGTGACATTTGATAGGGTGGTTGGGACACCACCTTCGCACCTTCTACTAAGCCGATGGCATGTTCAACAACTCGTTGAGGTGATAATTCCTTCGGTAACTCATCTGGCATCAGGTCCCAGCACTCCTTAAGGATACCTTTCAACTCTTTAGACCGGGTCACGGCCTCTTTGATCTCATAACCCGAGAGGTCCTCTTCGTTGAAGATAACCACAAATGTGGGATCGCCTTTCCTCAATCCTTTTTTGAGTTATCTTGGTGTCAATTCCTTCTCCTGATACACGGTTATGTCATACGGTATACCACCCTATGTGACTGTGTATTTTCCTCGTACGGCACCATCAACAACTTGACTCGTTCTATAAACCTCATGTCAAAGAACACCAAATAATCATCAATAGTGGAAACATTAAAATTGACCGTACCTTTTCAATGTCTAACTCGGATTGGCACATCCATCACCACTGTCATTAAAGATGTCCACCCACCATTTACTCCACTGTGTCGGCCACTCAACGGCTCCCATTGCAAGCCCAGCTTACGATTTATCTCTTCGCTTATGTGCTTAGCATCCGCCCCCGTATTGAGTAGGCACAAATATGATTACTCATTGATCTCAACATCAATGTACATCCACCCCTTATATACTTGACAATCACCATACGTCTTCATGCATGCCACTTGTTCCTCTGTCGGGTTAGTATCTTCGGTCACCACAGCAGTGCTCAACGGGTTAGGACAATTCCTCACGTAATGCTTCTTTGAGTGGAAAATAAAGCATCCCTCATACCTTGGTCCTGGTTTTGTGAACTATTTTTTCTTGGTCTTAGGTGCTTGACGTTCACCTTCAGTTCAGGGTGGTCGTAGGGTGAATTTCAGTTTGTTTCCCCAACTTTTGTCCGAGACTAGTCTCCTCATTTTGTCCATTTTGCTTGATTTCCTCTGTTGGAATTTGATTAATCGTGAGGTGTACTTCATTGCCTTGTTCACAATTTATAGGCCCGTATCTACGACTCGCACTTTAGCCCACGGCCTCAATCCTTCGATAAACTCGAGCAATGCCTCTTTTTTTGGTTATGAATGGAATTTCGAGTAGTAAGTTAGCATATTCATCGATGTATTCTTTCAAATGCCTATCTCGATGTACCAAGCAATGGATTTTGGACCTCGCCCCGGTCTCGGCCCTTACTTGTAATACCCCGGAATTGGGTCGGTGCTAGACCAACTCTCGTGGATGAGCCGGCGTCAGGCCATTCAAGATTGAATAGTAATTATATTGATTAAATAGATTACCCCTGTTAACAATGTGCAGATTCCTTTTTTTAGTTTGAAAGAAGTCTAGAGTTAAGCGTGCTTGCTCTAGAGTATTTTGAGGATGGGTGACTCACCTGGGAAGTTCCCAGGGTGCGCGTGAGTAAGGACAGAAGCACGCTGGAAGGACTCGTGTTAACTTTTGTGGCCAGTCTAATCCCGACAAGCCCGACTTTACGTGGTTTGCGGGCTGGGGTGTCATATCACTGGTTCGAAATACACCTTGAGCTCAAACTTGAACATTGTCTGCTTTGTGATTATCTCGCAACCTTGAGCAGGTTCACTCCTACGCCTCCATATGAATGTCGAGTCTTTCAAGAATACACAGTTGTGTGTACCTTGGCCCCATTACCGAAAACACCCATGGCATTAAAATAACGTTCCAAATCAAAGTTAAATGTATCACTTACCCAGCTTTTCCGAACTCTCGAGTAGCACTTCGGATGTGGTACCTTCACCCTTGGCGCCACTGCTACCCCCGGTCGGACCACGAGTTTGCAATTTCACAATTGTCGCTCTGAGTTTTGCAAGTTCTTTTTGCACCACGGACAGTTCCACTGTAGCCGTCTTCTCCCATCAGGACAACTCAAGGCGACACACCACCACCTTCTTCTTGAGTTTGGCGACCTTAGCACGAAGTGACTCGGCGATCTCCTCCACCCCGTTGCGGTATTGGTCCACCCCAACCGCGAGTGACTTCATCAACTCTTCTCGCAAATTAGAACCATCATTTTCCATCCATCACCAACTTAGGGTCGAACAAAGTTTTGATATCACTTTTTACCGGCTGCTTGGTTGTTCCCCGAACTTCCGTGCGGCCTAGCAACTTCTCAGACACTTTAGAAATTTCTAATATAATCTTCCTCAAACACCTTCACGAACGCTCAAGAACACAATCAAGAACACTCAAGAATTGTATAGAGATGAACTACTGAGGAAAAATCATATTATTACTTTCAACTTGATGATTTACAAATAAGCTAGCATCACCTATTTATATAAGTTCATTCTGAGATAGATGATTTAGATCAAATCGATCCAACAACTAGAATTATCCACTAGAATGTTTTATCATCTACCAATTACCAACTCTCAACTACCTTATTAATGTAAAAGTTTTAGTTTTATCTATAATGTTCCAAAAAATTCCAGACTGACTTAGGGTTTCATATATATATATATATATACCTGAGAAATTAAGTCAAAATCGTCACAACAAAAATTATTATGAACTTTTTGGCCAACACTCAGCATGTTAGGAAAAATGGCAATCATTTATTCGTTAACTGTTGGATCAAAATGAAAGTTTCAAGAAGTGTAGGTAATTTGTTGCGTTTTCAATCAAACGGTGAAATTTTTTATTGGATGTTTGTAGTTCAATCTATAAAAAAATTTCATTTTGTTTTTTTTTTATCTTGATTTTTTAAAAAAAATTTGTAATTTTCGTTGGTGGATTGAATGGTGATTAAGCGTGTCTATATGCATTTCTAATAAAATCTATTTTCTACTTTGGTTGGGACAACGTATATTTTTTATTTTTTCTAAAGTTTGAAATGTTTCTACGTGAAAATTTTCTTATATTTTTCATATTTTATTTATACATATAGTTTGTTATCGTTCAAAAGGTGAAAGATTTTTTATATGAAAAATATCATTATCTCTTTTATATACTATTATTTATGCATATAATTTCATATCATTTCTTATACAGTGAAATTTATTATAGTAATTTTTTTTTGTTTGACTTATAAATTTAAAACTTGATTATATGAAAATTTTACTAATCAAATTTTTTTAATTCATACTATGATGCAGAAAAAAAAAATTGACAAAAAAACAAAAGAGAAAGAAGAGAAGTGGAAAAAAAGAAGAAAAAGAGCGATCAGGTATAATATTTTGTTTGTTTGTTAGTTAATATTTATTTAGTGTGTTTGTTTTGTAAGATTGTTGTAAAGAAATTTTTGTATGTGAGTTATAGGAAATTGTGTAAGTAATATAAAAATAATGAATGTATATAGTGTATTAATTTTTTTGAAAATACGTATTGAAAGAACATATCCTTTATTTTATTATGTAATAATAATAATATTAAATTAATTCTAATGTTCTACTAATCGATTTTTTTCATTCTCCTGATGTATGTATTTTACGAATTTATTTACTTTCAAATATAATATTATAATACTTTTCATTATTATTTTATATGTATTGTTTAAAACTATCTATTGTTTTAATTTTATTTTTTACTAATCAAATATTTTTCATTGTTATTAAGTATTGTTTTTTCCAATTGATTTGATGTTTATTATTGTATTAGTATTATATTATATTTTTAAATATTGTAGATTATGTTTAAATTTGTAATCTTTAGATTTGAAAGATTATTGGAAGAAACCATACAGAAAATTATAGTAAGTTTTAATATATATATATAATTTATTTTTATTTTATTACTTTTATTCTTATTATGTATGTATTTTTAAATTATATATTGTGTTATTTTTAATTTCTACTAATCATATTTTTTATTCATTCTTATTTTTAATATGTATTTTTTAATTGATTTGATTTTGAATATTATATTAAAATATTTATCCCCTAATTTAGTAGATTATATTTAAATTTCGAGCATTTTTATTTAAAAGAATATTAGAGAAATTCAAGCACAAAATTAGGGTAAATTTTAGTAATTTATAAAAATTCTATTTTTATTTCAGTATTTTCATTCTTATTTTGTATGCATTTTTTATTTGTTTTTTGTTATTTTATTTTTTACTAATCAATTATTATTTATTCTTATTCTATATGTATTTTTTTAATTAATTTGGTTTCGAAAGTTACTATTCTAATACGTTTTTTTTTTCAAAAATTGAAATTATATTCAAATTTCGAGTTATTTATTTTTAGTCTAATATGAATTGTTAATAAATATTTTTAATCTAACTTATATTTGAATTTCACTTGAAATAAAAATTTTGTATATTATGATTTTCATTACTTAATATTATGCAATATTTGCTTTTACTTTTGTTAGTGTATTATTTTATTATTATTTTATATATATATATATATTGTTTAACCTTTCTTTTTCAAACCGGCTATTAAAGGAAAAATTAGAGATTTTTTTTCATCGATAGATATGAATTTGTTTTAAACTTTATTGTAATGTTTCATTTAATAGGATTGTAAATAAATATTTTAAATCTAACTTAAGTTTGAATTTAAAATGGTATATAAATTTTATTTGATTTATGATTCACTTACTTAAGATTATTTATTTTTTATTTTTTTATTTTTTGTTATGCAGGCTAACAACAATATATAAAACAAATATTAATAATTTCTCTTATTTTTCATTGATAGGTACAATTCTTTTTTAATTAATTTTGATTTTTAATTTAAGAGTGATTATAAATACTTATTTTTCATCTCTATTATATTTTATTTTAAATTGAAATATGTATTTATGAAATTTTGATTCGCTTATTTAATATCTTTTATTTGGTTTAATTTTCATATTTTTTATTTATAATTTATTTTTATATAAATTAATTTAGGCTATCTTCATAAAAAGTTTTATCATCAAAATAAAATTTATTATTTAAAATATAAAATTAATAAATATCACAATTTCTATAGTTACTTGTGCATAGCACTGAAAATAGACTAGTATTTATATATATTCCACCATATTTATAATATAAATATATATTATATTATAACTCATCATATCATATATTGTACTATGTGTAAATATATATATTGATTTATATGTATAACATATGTTTATCCGGTCAATCGGCACCATGTTGTATGTATTTCCAATTGGACTAAGCCTAAGGGTGTGTTTGTTTTGTGATAATGTTGGGAAAAAAAAAATGATGTGAAATATAGAAAAATATATAGAAAATATAAAAATAATAAACGTGTTTAACGTATTAATTTTTTGAAGAAACGCGTGCGAAATGAAAAAAATAAAAAGAACAAACCTAAAGTGTTTTCCACGACATTAGTCCATATTATAAATTTATGAAAATAACAGAATTTTTTTTAAACTAATAAATATGGGAATAATTAGAATTATGAAATTTTAAAAATTAAATGCCGTTTAATAGTTGGTAAATAATTATTTAATATCAGTTTTAATAATTACAAAACTACCAAATTATTATACACTAAACTAATTAATACTAATCTTTCTGGTCTATAAATTTCCTTTAAACTGCAATTACTATGTTACTTAATTCTCCATACCTAATTCAGCATTAACTATTGCACCAAACATAATTAAATCAATTATAGATATTCATCTTTAAACAAAAGGGAAAAAATCTTTTTGGTTCCGATATAACCAAAATTCATCAATTTTGGTCTTAATATAAAAATCTTATCAATTTTGGTCTCAATATAACCAGAACTCATCGTTTTTTTCCAATATAATCAAAGCTTATCTTTTTTGGTCTCAATATAATCAAACCTTATCTTTTTTTTTTTTTTTTTTGTCTCACACCTTCAACAAACTGACGGAAAATGCTTATGTGAAAAGAAATCAAATTTTATATTTATATTTGAATAAATTGCCTAATCTTGCGGCATTTTACGTCGGTCTGTTGACGGTGGGACAAAAAAAAAGATAAGGTTTGATTATATTGAGACAAAAAATATGAGTTTTGGTTATATTGGAACTAAAATTGATAAAAAAAAAAATTATATTGAGACAAAAAATGATGAGTTTTTTTGGTTATATTGGGACAAAAAAATTGATGATTTTTTATTATATTGGAATAAAAAATGATAAGATTTTTATATTTGAACCAAAATTGATTAATTTTGATTATATTTGGAACAAAAATGATTTTTTCCCTAAACAAAATTAACTGAATGAAACCACAAAAATTATACTCTAATCAAATTAAATTTCTTTAATAATCAAATAAATGAAATAGAGGGATGTATTCACCATTATTTTCTATTAACACAATTTCAATAAATTAATTTTTTAATCTATTATTGAAATGAAACCATGGAAATATAAGGAAAATAAATATACTCAAAATACAATTTAAATAAAAATTTAAATTAATATTTTATTTCAATTTAAAATCAAACACCAATTTATTTGTCTCATACAAAATTACTAATTAGTTAAAAATTATTTTTTTTAATCTATTATTAAAATGAAACGATTGAAACGGAAGAAAATAAATATACATCCAAAAAACAATTTAATTCAAATTTCAAATTAATATCCAATTACAATGCAAAACCAAACTCCAATTTCTTAGTCTCACAAAATTACTCATTAATTAAAAATTATTTTTTTTAATTATTATTAAAATGAAACTATTGAAACGGAAAGAAAATAAATATACATCCAAAAAAAATTTTAATTCAAAATTCAAATTAATATCTATTTCATTCAAAATTAAATACCAATTTTTTTTATGTTTCACACAAAATTAGTTATTAATTTAAAATTATTTTTTTAATCTATTATTAAAATGCAACGAATGGAAAGAAAGTAAATATACAGACAAAAATTTAAATGAAAATTTAAATTAATATTCTATTTCAATTCAAAACCAAACACCTTGTTTGTTTCTATTGTCTCCTAATTTCATATTTCTATTATTTGGACTTTGCATTTTCTAAAAAAAAAAATAGTAAAAGTATTTTTTTACTAAAAAAAAATAGAGACAAAAAAATAATAATAATAATAAAAAAAATTAAATGACGAAGAGAGTATTATTTTAGCACTAAACTAAAACAAAAAAATTCCAAAACTAATTAAAAGAAAAAAATCTACACACAAAATTACTCGCTAATAAAAAAAATCAACTTTTTATTTTTTTAATCTGTTAGTATTAAAAAATTCATGTGAATAGATCAAAATGGAAAAAAAACATAAGTACTTTATAATTTAAAAGAATAATTACTAAAATTGAAAAATATAATTAGTAAATAATTAAGAAGTTTATCCGTTAAAATTATTATAAATTAAGATTAAAATAATTAAATAGTTTAATTAAGATTAAAAAAATTATAAAATACTCCCTCCGTCCTTTAACAATCTATCCATTTTTTTCATTTTGATCCGTCCCATAACAAATTATCAATTTCCTTTTTTATTAATTTTACTGTTTACCTGGTTAGTACAAATATCCTTCTAATTTACAATATATTATACAAATGTCATTACTTTTATATCATATAATACGCTAGTTTAATCTTTTTTACCTTTATTTATATTAAATTTTAATATAATATTAATATTTCTAAAACTCCGTGCAAAAAACGGATATATAGATACGGGACGGAGGGAGTATAAAATTTAAAATGTGATTAAAGTAAATAATCATATTTCAAAACAAAAAAAAAGACAAATTATATAGAACAAAAGAAAATAAAAAATAGGTACACGTGGAGCGGACAAAAATAGAAAATAGGTACAAATTAAAATAAATGGATATATAAATACGAGATTGGAGGAGTATAAAATTTAAAATTTAATTAAAGTATATAATCATATTTCAAAAAAAAATGAAAAATTATATGAAACGGACGAAAATAAAAAATAGGTACAAATTATGCTAAATTGACAAAAAAAAAAGAATAGCTACAAATTATATGGGACGGAGAGAGTATTAAAATATTCCCTCCGTCCCAATATAATAGTATTGTTTACCATTTTTATCTGTTCCAAAATAATAGTCTGTAAATAATATTCTACTCCTACTTTTTTATTTATATACATAATCAAAGAAAAATTTTATTTATATTTTTTACCAATTATCAATATAATATAATATAATATTAATATTTTTTAAATCCAATTAAAATTATAGTTATGGATAGATTGAGGCAGTAGCAAATTTTAAAAGAAGCAATAGAAAGTTAATAAATGCCCCCGACATTAATGTCGTTGGCATTCCCATCCCATCCCAATCCCAATCCCCAAATCCCAATCCCCAATCTCTCCCACCCCACTGTTTCTTCTCAGAAAATTTTCCTTTCACAGATACATACCCACCCGTGTGCTCTGCTCCTCTCCTCTTTCTCATCTTTCCATTAATTACTTAAATGCCCTTCCCCTTCCTCCAATCTTCCTCCTCCTATCCCATGGACTCCTATTTCTCAGCGATTCTCCTCTCAATCATCGTCTTCCTAATCGCGGCGGCGAGGCGGCGGAGGCGCGTGCCTCCGGGGAGCCTCGGCCTGCCATTCGTCGGAGAGACGCTGCAGCTAATGGCGGCCTACAAATCGGAAAATCCGGAGCCGTTCATCGACGACAGAGTCGCCCGATACGGCGCCGTTTTCACGACCCACGTGTTCGGCGAGCGGACGGTTTTCTCCACCGATCCGGAGACCAACCGGTTCGTTCTGCACAACACCGGCCACCTCTTCGAGTCGGACTACCCCGGTTCGATCTCGAATCTCCTCGGCCGCCACTCCCTGCTGCTCATGCGCGGCGCCCTCCACAGCCGGATGCATTCCCTCACCATGAGCTTCGGCAGCTCGCCGGTCATCCGCGGTCACCTCCTGCTCGACATCGACCGCCTCGTCCGCCTCAACATGGACGCCTGGACCGGCCGGGTTTTGCTCATGGAGGAGGCGAAGAAGGTACCGCCCCGCTGCACAAAAATTAAAACCGCCCTAATTTTCAATTTCAATTTCAATTTTTAATTTTTAGAGTGTGTTTCTTTGGGTGATTGGATTGGATTTATACTGTTCATTCATTTTTTTTTTTCAAAAACATCATATCAAACACTTATTTTTCATTTGTTATATTATCCTAAAAATTAATTTCACATATAATTTTGTTTCTATTTTTTATTTTCATAATTTGTCGATTTTTTAATTTTATTTTACTAATACACTTCTTAGTTATTTACGTATTATTTTTTACTTAAATTTTTGTATCTACAACAAAATACGTTACTATTTACTTAAATTTTCAATTTTGATTTTTACTCCCTCCCCCAAAATAATTTATTTCTATATTTTATTTTTAACAGTGATACATAATTTATCATTTTTTATTATTATTATTTTTACTATGTGTTTTTTAAGAATTTTGGTAGGCTTCTACTATTCACATTGATTTTTTTTCTCAAAAAATCAAATATTTATTTTTCATCTTTTATATTATACTAAAAATTATCATATCTTACACTATTTCAATTGAAACTTTTATTAATCAAATCTTGTATCTAAATTACCGCACTCATATTATTAATATGGGAATGAGAAAATAATTTTTAAATTTTTTTATAAATTAAAATACTAATAAATCAACAAATCCGAGGCGGCTCACATTAGCTCCAGCGCTGCGTATTAGTATAATATGTCCACGCGGCGCATGTTAGTGAGTGGCAAGCAATTGAGAGGTTCATGTGCGTGCGTGTGATGATTTCATGTTTTCCTTTTTCCCCTCCCAAAATTTTGTTTGATTAATTAAATGGAATGGAATTGTGTGAGTGCAGATAACGTTTATGCTTACGGTGAAGCAGCTGATGAGCTTCGATCCTTGCGAATGGACAGAGAATTTGATGAAGGAGTACATGCTCCTCATCGAAGGCTTCTTCACCATACCTTCCTCGATATTCTCCACCACCTACAGAAGAGCAATCCAGGCACATATAAAAATACATACACATTTTCTGTATCTATATATATATATATATATGTATATGTAGTAATTGAAATTGGGGAAATTCAGGCGAGAGGGAAAGTGGCGGAGGCGCTGAGTCTGGTGGTGAGAGAGCGGAGGAGGAACGACGGCGAGAGGAAGAAGAAGGACATGCTAGCGGCGCTGCTCGACGAGGAGCGGGCGCGCGGCGGCCGCGCCTTCTCCGACGAGGAGATCGTCGACTTCATGCTCGCTCTCCTTGTCGCCGGTTACGAGACCACCTCCACCACCATGACCTTCGCCGTTAAATACCTGACGGAGACGCCCGCCGCCTTGGCGCAACTCAAGGTTCGTTCGTTACTTCTCGCCGTTAATTTACCTTTTTCTTTTTTCTTTTTTTGCTTTTTAATATGAGTATATCTAATTTATTTAATTTTAATACTCTCTATATCCACCAAAAATAAATTCTATCTCACTGTCCCCACGTATATAGTGTATATATATACATACGAGTATATATATACACAATGTGTGTATGGGACAGTGAGACATGATTTTGTGTAAGATAAACGGTTCCATTAGGTCCCGATTGGTTAGTGACAAGGTATTTTAAATAGCGTAAATTAGTAAGTTATTAATAATAGTAAATTTTATTTTATTTTTTACATGAGAAATGTTAGTTGTTATTTTAAATATTTTTAGCGTTATATTTAATATAAATATTATTTTGTAAATAATATCAAATTATATAATATCAAATTTATCTATTTATTTCTAATTAATTTAAAATTAATTTTATAAAAAAATAAAAAAAATTAAAGTATAAATAATATAAAATTTATTTATCGAAAAGAGATAAAAATAAAATTTTTTTCATAAATCTCATTGATAAGAAGTTTAGAAATTTAATCAAATTAATTTATATTTTTTTAATTATATTTAAAATAAATAAATTTACTAATTAACAGTCAAATTAAATTGTAAGATTCTTTAACATTTCGCTATTTAGAGGTCCGTACAATATATATACTTATTTAATAAATATGAATTTTATTAATAAAATTTTATACATCGGCCCAATTCAAAATATATTTTTACTATTTTTATTTATTTCATCACTTTAAAATATATATATTTTTTAAATAGTAATTATATACTAATATCAAAATATTTTTAACATTTATTTAATTTTTTAAAATATTATTTATTCCGTTCCACTTTACTTGTCCACTATTTTTATTTTATGTGTTCTACTTTATTTGTCTTTTTTTTTAGAAAAAAAAAATGATTACAAAATTCATTATATTTTAAATTTTATAATTAATAATTTTATAATATTAATTAAATTAATTATTTTTTATTTTAATTTATAATTATTTATATTTATGATTATTATTTTTACTAGATATTTTTTAATTATTTTTTAATTATATTTTATTTAAATTTTAGTATTTAGGATAAATTGTATATAAAATGTGGGATAGAAGAAGTAATAATCTCTATGTTTCATATATATCTATTTGTTATATTTGGATGTAAGAGGAATAAAAGTAAAAATACTAAAATGTCTTCAATGTAAAATTTTTTCGTAGTGGTATATTTATAATATAGTGTAACTTTAAAGAGTAATTTTAATACTAGATAAGTTAGAGTTACTAAAAAAATAAATGAATATTTTATTTTCGGACGGACCAAAAAAAAAATTGATATATAGTTAAGAAACGATGACATATTATACATGGATGTAGTATAAATAAAGATGCTATAATATTTATAGTCTTATTAGTATAGTATATTAATTACTTATTTACTCATTCAAATTTATTCTTATATTTTCTTTTAATTTTTTCTCTATATTTATTTATTTATTAATTTTGACAAAGAAAATAAATAAATATTTAACTATTATATTTAACACTTACTTATAATAAATATTATTATTTTTATTATATTATTTTTCTTTATTTATTTTATTTCTCACTAAATTTTTTAAAATACACTCAATGATTTTTTTACATTTATTAATTAATCTGTTTTTTTTTTTTTTTTTATTTTCGTATTGTATTCAAATGAACTAATTTTAATAAATAAAGAGAGTATATGATATTGGTTAGATAGAAATAATAATATTTGTATAATATATTGTAAATTATAAAAATAAATTTAATGCTAGATAAATAGTATAATTACTTTTGAAAAATGATAGTAGTATTTCATTTTGCAGGAGAGTATAATGAAAAAAATAAATACAATAGTTTTGAGGGGGCACCCGGAGAATATATTATTTACTTTATCCATTAAATAATATCTTAAAATATGTATCTAAATATAATATTATATTTAATAAAATTTATTATTTTTTTTGTTTTTTTAACAATTTATTTATTTTTTTATTTTGATCTGTTCCATAGAAAAATATTTATTTTATCTATTTAACATTACAAATATTTTTTTAATTTATAATATATTGAATAAATGTCATTTTTTTTATATATAATACAATACTAATAAAATTAGTTTAATTTTTTTTATTTCTGCTTCTTTTAATATTTCAATATAATATTAATATTTTTAAAATTTTGTGAAAAAACAAGCAGATAGATAGATATGAGACCGAAGAAATATTTTATATAAATATAATGTTTTATGAAAAATCTTTTTTTTTTTTTTTAAATTAACATGCTGATACTATAAATATTTATATATATATGTATATAATAAGTGTGTATAATTTAGTGGGGACTCTAATTGAGTAATGCCATCCATCCCATCTCACCCCATCCCCTTATCTAAAATATCATCCAACCAAACATAACCCAACATTTCCATCCTATTTAAATAAATTAATAAATAAAAGTACTCCATATTATTACTATTTGTCCTGAAATTAAAATAAATAATAGTTCGTATAATATAATTTGTTTTATCAGATTTAATTTATAAGATATTAAGTTTGATTCAGTGTTCACTTTTAAATAATAACTGCGAATTTTATGTCATAAAAAAAATAATAAATAAATATGTATAGTCCTGGAAATTAGGGTAATTGTGAATTTAGGGGACAGCGACGGGTCACCCTGCCCGCCCTGCCCTGCCCTGCCCTTTGTAAGTTAGTAAAGTCTGAAACTGTAAAGGGCAGGGGTTCATGTCACACGTGCACGTGTTAAGTCATGTTTCAGTTAGTAAATTCACACGCTTTACTTTTTTGGTCCCCAAATCCTCTCCTTTGTTTCCATTACCCATTTTCGATCACACACTACATTACTCAACACATATTTCTGTGTCGTCCTAATCCATTTTCACTTTTATTCTTTATTGTTATTTAAATTTATTTTTATTTTCTTTTTAAATAAAAAAATATCACTTTTTTTATTTTTTTTTAGTTACCAAAAAACAGTAAAAGTGTTTTTTTTATTTTTTTTTATTTTTAAAAAAACTCGTGTGAGCACATAATTGAATGACGGATGATTTTTCTACTTTTTTTTTACAAAAAAAATAGTAATTGTCAAATAATCACACAATTGGATGACATAGGGTTTTTCTACTTTTTCTTTTACAAAAAACAGTAAAAGTTTTTATTTTTATCTATTTTTTTTAAACTCGTATCTGGTCAAACAAGCACATAATTGGATAACAGAGAGTTTTTCTACTTTTTCTTTATCAAAAAACAATAAAAGTTTTTATTTTTATCTATTTTTCTTAAAACTCGTATCTTGTCAAATGAACACACGATTGGACGACAGAGGATTTTTCTATTTTTTTTTATCAAAAAATAGAATTTTCTATTTTTTGTGTTTTTTTTTTTTTAAAATAATTCTTGCTCGATCAAATGAGCACACAATTGGACGACGAAGATAATAATATTCTACTTTTTTTTTCTCTAATAAAAATAAATAATCAAACTTCATATTTCATTATTTAAATGAGTATTATTTGAAGGCGACATTCACTTCTTTAATTAAATAAATTTGTTTCTTCGTGTGAAGAATTACATTTATATTTATTTTTTTTGTTTATTGAACTTGTATTATGGAATATTAAATTTTAGGTTGTAGATAGGATTAAAAGTACATAGGATTTAGTCATATTTAGAGGGCTAGACATACGCAAATAACTTGAGGGTGTGTTTGTTTATGAGATTTTAATTTTTTATTTGCAGTATTTTGAATAATAAAATTTTAAATTAAAATCGTTGTTTGATTTTATATAAATATATAGTATTAAATATGTTTTTTTTAATATAAAATCATATTTTAGTATAATATAATAAATAATAAATAAATATCTAATTTAATTTTTTGAGAGAAAAAATTAAAAATACTAAAATAAAAAATAAAATCTTACAAACAAACACGCCTTTATATATATTTTTTTATTTTTTTGTCCTTTTTTTTTTCTTAATTAAAAGCCACACATAGTACTGGTTTGTTAAATGCTCACTCTGTCTAGAATAGATAAAAAGTGAAGAGAAATATTATGAGAAATTTATTAAAAATTTAATAGATAAACTGTCAGATAATTTGTAAAAAAATAGTGAAATTTTTATTATTATGTTTATTTGTAGATATATCAAATTTTAAAGAGACAATGTTTTTTAGTATAAGTAAATTATACGTAATTTTAAGAAAAAAAAAAAGAATGGACATAATTTTAGTAAATTGAAAGAATATATTTCTTTCTTTTTCAAAATTATAGTTTGGGTTGTATTTGACACGAGATTTAAGGAATATTGATATTATATTGACAGTGGGTAAAATGTAAAAGACTTTTTTGCCCTTATGATTGTATTAGTGTAAAAAATAGTGACAATGGTGTAATAATAATGAAAAAGTAAGGATAGTTTTATTGTGATATGATTATTTATAAAAATGAAACTATTGTTTTGAGACGGACAAAAATGATAAACAAGACTATTGTATTGGGACGGAGAGAGTAGTATATTCTTACTTAGTGATTTGTTTGTTTCGTGTTTAGTTGATTTAATTTTGAAAATTCTCAAATAAACAAATCTTGAAAGTGCTTGAAATGAACACGTAAGTTCCAATATGGTTTGGAAAATAACGACATGTTAATTGTAATTAAATGAAAAAGATAGGGCGTAGGGTGGGGTGGGGTGGGGTGGGGGTGCAATGGGGGTGGTGGGGTGGGTGGGGTAGTAAATAGTGGGATGGTCAAAGCTCAGAAAATCTGCACGAGTACAGAAGATTTAGTCAAAGGAGAATTTTACTTTTGATGCGAATATTTGATTGGTAGTATAATTTTTAAGTTATTTTTTTAATACATGTATTTTTATGCTTAAATTACTACTATATATTTTTTTTTATAAAATAATGTAAGTATATAAATAAAAATTATTAAAATATTTTAAATTAAATATAATATATTTCTTTTCATTTGATAACAAATGTACAAATGCAAATTTTTCATTTGATTTTTTTACATGTGTTAAAAGAAAATTAGTAGTAGATATGCCGAGTAATAAAATATTATGATGTCTATTTTGTCATTGATATTAAAATTAAAATAATTTAAAAAGTAAACAATAAGTTTATTTTAATATTTAGTTGATAATTTTTTTTTCGGACAAAATAGGAATATATAATAAATATAAATCGATTTAATTAATTTTATAAAATATAGTATCATGAATCATATAGAATTCATTACAAATTTTTCTTTTAAATATTTAAATATTTTTTAAAATTTTTTAAAATTATATATATTAATTTTTATATTAAAATTATTAATAATATTTTTTTATATATAAAAAAAAATAAATTATGTGGAATGGATGGAGTAATAAATCTTTTTTAAATAGCTACTCTCTCCGTTTCATATAAAAAGTAACATTTATTTTTTGCACTTAAATTTTTGAATATTAGTATATATTATATTATAAGAAAAAAAAATAAAAATATTTTTATTAAATATTGTGTAATATAAAAATAGTGATATTTATATAATATATTATAAATTAAAATAATATTTATTGATCTACAATATAATCATTAAATTAGAAAATAATATTTTTATTTTGGAACAACGAAGATGTAAAATGAATTCGATATTATAAAAATTATTGATATAAGGAGACCAACAACGTTAGATTAAAACAAGTGGCCTGAAGAGTGACACGTTAGCTGCAGGCCTATCTCTGTACTTGTCAGGACTTAGCTAATAGGGATAATTTCGTCATTTCATCTAAAATTTTTACGAAGATTCCAGTAATAGTGATACCGCAATTGTCGACGTGTCAATGCCGGGTAGATGTACACTAGTTATTTCCTAAAACAGTTTTTTTCTTTTTCTAGTATTTTTTGTATTATTGTAGACACGAGAATTTAGGTAAAGTATAATTAGTAAATAATTAAGAAATGTATTAGTAAAAATAATTATTATTTAGTAAAAATAATTATAGATTAAAATTAAGATAAATAAATAGTTTAATTAAAATTAAGAAAATTATAAAATTTAAAATGCGATTAAAGTGCATAATTATATTTTTAAAAATAGAAAGGACAAGTTATGTGGGACGGATGAAAATAGAAAATAGGGACAAATTATGTGGGACGGAGGGAGTAAAAAGAATTGGCTTCTTTCGTTTGTGATTTTTTATTCTACTATTTCATCCGTCCCATAAATATAGTCTTAATTAGATTGGGCACAGGATTTAAGGAATATTCATATTATATAGAAAGTGGATAAAAAATATGAATAAAAGATTTTTTTGCTCTTTTGAGTGTATTAGTGTAAAAAGAAGTAGCAATTGTGTGATAAAAATAAAAAAGTATGGGTAGTTTTATGGTGATATGGTTATTTATAGAAATTAGACTATTGTTTTGAGACAGACAAAAATGGTAAACAAGATTATTGTATTGAGACGGAAGGAGTATTATTTTTATGAGTTATATTAAAAAATTTATTATTTTTAACAAAAACATTATACTACCGAGAGCACTATTTGTTTTTTTATATAAAATTTTAAATATTAATATTATATTTATTTGTAGTAAAAAGACAAAAATGTATTTATTAATACGATTGTAATACTCTTTCCATTTCATTGAAAAGTTACCATTTTTATTTTCCTCCATCCCAAAATAAGGTTACCATTTTATAATTTAGTAATTGTACTACCTATTTAACATAATAAATATCTTTTTAATTTATAATATATTATATAAATGTCATTACTTTTATATTACATCGTACTAACAAGGGTATTTTTATCTTTTTTACTATAATCCAATATAATATTAATATTCAAAAATTTATGTGCAAAAAGCAAACGCCACGTTTCCAACGGGACGAAGAGAGTATAAAAGTATGATATTTGTATAATATATTATAAATTATAAAGATATTTATTATGTTAGGTTGTTATACCAATTATTAAATTAAAAAATAATACGCTTGTTTTGAAAAATAAAAAATAAAAATAGTAGTATTATTTTATGGAACAGAGAGAGTATTCTATTACGCAATAGACGAAGTATTTAAATAAATTGTTAGAGAAAATCATCAACCAAACAGAGTATTTGGAGTTTAGGGATTCGGTTGAAAAATTGTAAAATTTGATTTAAATTTTTCAAAAATATAATAAATGTGTTTCTTATAAATTAGTATTATTATTTTTTTAAAAAATATATTAAATTATTATTAAAATTAAAAAATATCCATTACTCTATTTAGACAAATATTTTTGGAGTTCTAATTTAAACTTTTTGAGAAATAAAAAGTTAAATATTTAATATATAATATTTTTATTTAAAAAAAATAGATAGTTGATGTAATTTTATTTTATTTTTTTTGAAAAAAATAAATATCAAATTTATTATTATTATTATTGTTGTTGTAAATATGTATGTTAAGGGAGTCTAATATAATGATTAAGGTTTAGTGATGTGGTGTAGAGAAAATATATCGATGAGATCGTTTTGTATCATGTGTAGTTATTTGAAAAAATGAAATAAATAAAAGTTGTGTGATTTTATTTTATTTTTTATTAAAAGGGATAATATTGGTGTAGAACTTGTAATATTTATACATTTGATATAATATTTTTTTTTTGACAGGAAGAGCATGAGAAAATAAGAGCACAAAAGGGTGAAGGAGAGCCTCTTCAATGGGAGGATTATAAATCAATGCATTTCACTCAATGTGTAAGATTATAAATCAAATAATTTTTAATTTCTTACAACAATTCTATGTGAGATTAATAAATTAATATATTTTATTATTCATTATTATTATTATTATTTTCTTGATTAGGTGGTAAGCGAAACATTAAGAGTGGCTAATATTATCGGGGGTGTTTTCCGACGAGCAATCACTGATGTTCCGATCAAAGGTTAGGTTCAAACTAAATACAATGCACGCTTTCGACAATTTTATTTTTCAAAATCTTCTATTCATATGATTTTATTCAAATAAAATCATACATTTACATATTTCTTGTCATTAGGCGGCTATACGATCCCCAAAGGATGCAAGATATTTGCTTCTCTTAGGGCTGTCCATTTGAACGACGACCACTTCAAAGATGCTCGAACTTTTAATCCATGGAGATGGCTACAGGTGCACCGAATTGTATATTTTTTTAAAATTTGAAACCAAGACCTTAGGACAACCATTAGGTTATTACTTCATCGGTGTTTGGAGATTTATAGGACACCTTGTCATGAAGCTTGCGTAGTAAATTTTAAGATAAAAATTTGATTTTTCTATTTTTGTGGGAAACTACAGAATGCTTCAGAATCGATCAATAGTTGTGTCAATACATTCACACCATTTAGTGGAGGCCCTAGGAGATGCCCGGGCGCGGATCTTGCCAAAGTAGCGCTCTCGGTTTTTCTTCATCGGATGGTAACCCAATTCAGGTATGGCTCGTAACTTATAGCTTTTTAAATATCAATAACAATACATTCTTTTACATTTTTTTATACCGATTGAAACAATGATACTTCTTTCGTCTCAATCGAAATGGGTCCGTTGGGATTTTGTAGTAGCTTAAAAAATAATAATTTTTCATTGGTCAGTAGAATTGTGTAAGAAGTTTTGACATTGTTTGTCATTTGATTTTATATATAAAGTAATTGTATATTTGCAATTTAAGTAAAAGTTAAAGGGTTTTTGGTATCAATGTATCAATGAAAGTATGTAAAAAGTTTTGACATTTTTATCCTTTGACTTTATGTATAAAATAATTGTATCCGTAATTATATTTTTTTTTTGTGGGACAAACGAAAATAGTAAAATAAATATTTTGAGTTGAGACTGAGAGAGTATATACATACATATATAAGCTATTTTATTTTTCATTAGAAGCCCAAAAGTTCATCTTTGATGTTGGATTTTTTTTTTTTTTTTGAATGTTTTAACTTTTTGTTCAATGTGATACGACATTTTGTATAGAGAATTGATTTTTTCTTATTAGCAAATACGAAATTGCATATTAGTAAAATATTTGAGAGAAACACATAAAATACTTTTGAATGTGATTTGTTACATTGGATCTCAATAAAATTGTTGACAACGGTCATTTAATTATTTTCGTTCGACATCAAAATACTAATTAACGCTATGTATTTTGTTATTTCGTAATTCAAATGCAGATGGACCCCGGCCGAGCAAGATAAGGTTGTTTTCTTCCCAACAACGAGAACTCAAAAGAGGTATCCGATCATCGTTGAGAGGATAAAATGATATACATATATATATATATATCAATGTAGGAGGCAAGATTCTAGTCAAAATATTACTTTGCTATGCCAATAAATTGAATAATATGATTACATGGCTAGTTTATAAGGTTTATAAATGTCATTAGCAATATAATGTTAATGTAGATTGGTGACATTTCATTTTGATGGTAGGATGACAGAGATTAATATTCATATACATTTATTTTGTTTCAGATAAATGTTCTTTTTCATTTTCACTGTTAGCTTTCACGTATATATGTAAATATGTACTAACTTTTAAGCATTTTAAAACCAATTTAAAAATCTAAAATGCTTTTAAAATATATTTAAACATATTTGTATAAAGTAAAAATATTTATTGAGTTTAATATTAAAAAAATGGTATTGAAAGCAATACAGATTGAAGAAAATTGAGACATAGTCTAAACTCTGATATCATGTCTGATACATAATGACCGATCTAAAAGCTCGAATTATTAGTGAAACATAACTATTAATTATTTAGCTGCAAACGAGAGTTTCTAATACATAATAGAGCGGTAACATTTGAATATGAAACCTTTTTATAGAAGCATGATTATATTTAATTTTGGAATATTGATTCTTACTCAATGAAAAGTGAAATGCAAATGACACATTTACATCTTTTGAATCGGGAATATTGGAAGATTTCAATTTTATTTTTTATTTTTTTTTGACTTAAGAGGACTAACCTAAAAAACAAGACATTTTGATCTATTTCTTTTAATATGCTTAATAAAAAATACTTTAATATCACCAAGAAATTTCATACCAAAAAGATCACTTAAACACTTTTTAATTTGATTAATTATTATCCTAAGATTTGAACTAATCAATTATATTTCATAAACATAAATTAGTATGAACACATGTATACTTAGTAATGTTTAAAGTATAAACAAGGATCATACTTATTTTTTTAAAAAATAATTTAAAAATTCCATACTATTGTTGAACTATATTTCATATTCCATGTGATTGTTTTAAACTATAAAAAAAAAATTAATAGATATATATATAATTAAACTTGTTTTTATTTGCGAAACAATTGAATTGTTTCATATAAATTTTTTCTACATTGTTGTTTTTTTTTTTTTTTTTTGAGTTTGAAGAAAATTGTTTAGATTTGATATTAAAATCATATTTGATAAAATATTTTGTAAGAATTTTTCTTTTTTTTTTTTTTTTTTTTTTTAGAAACTTGAAATTCAAATAGTAAAATTTAGAAAAATTTTCAAAAGAAACACAAAGTTCAAGTTAAATGTACAATTATTGAAAGCATCATAAGTATTCTAAAAAACTTTACAATATGCAATTATTGAAAGCATCATAAGTATTGTAAAAAACTTTACAATATGAAAAACACTTTCATTATGATCCATCACTTTCTCTTGGATTAAAACCTTTAGCTACTTATTAAATCTAGTATGTTCATCTTTACTTTTAACATTAAACACTCATTTACAACCAATTAAGGAACATTTTTCATGTTTGGAAACTATATCAAAGTTTGATTCTTAAGTAAAAATTTTATCTCATCATAAATAAATGAAACAGAGCCTTCATGTTTTTCTCTATTACTTAAAAATTCATTTTGAACATAATTAAGTTTTATTGATTAATTTCAATTTCAATAACACCATTAGTTGGCAAGTTTAATTTATTTGTAGTAGGAGTGTCAAAAATAAAACCCGACCCGAAAAACCAAATCTGTTTGACCTCAAAATTTTTTAAGTTTGGGTTTGCAAAATTTCAGGTCGACCCGAACCTAAAAAAAAAATTTATATCATGTTCGGATCGTATTTCGAGTTGACCTAAAACTCCGAAGTATAAAAATCACATCGGATTCAGGTTTCGTATTTTGGGTTTCGGATTGATCTGAATTATTTTTTATTTTAATTTATAATATATTAAAAATAAAATAATACATATAAATTCTAAATTACTAAAAAAAATAAAATACTATATACTAAATCAGGTTTTCAAGCATGTTTTATGTCGATTTGTTAAGGTTTCGGGTGACTTGAAACTAAATCAGGTTGATCTGAACCCGACTTCGAATTGACAATTTTTTGTTACATCTATGACTCAACTCGACGTAAATACCATCCGAAAACAGACTGAATACCCCTAATTTGTAGGCATAGAATTATTATAAGAAATTTTGATATAATCACAATAACAAAAACTATATCACACTCTTATCTTATTTGGATCTGACTCAAAAATTTTGTACATTTCCTCCAATGGGCCCCTAGCTACATGTGCAATTTATATATATGCAACAAAAGAATCTATATTGAATTTCATCATTTCAACATGACAACATAACACCCTAATAAACTTGTCTTGACTTGACATGCATCTAAGATGTTTTATGTTAGAAATTTGAGTGTCCAATTAGGGTGTGTTTGTTCGAATGATTTGGGGAGATTTGTACTATTCACGTTAATTTTATTTTTTTTTTCTAAAAAATATCAAATTAAATACTTATTATTTTATTTTTTATATTATTTTAAAAATTAATTTTACATTTAAAACATCACGTCAATACTTATTTATATCACATCATACAACTATTCAAATTCAAATATTTTACTATTCAAATCCAATCCAAAATACAAACTCCCAAACAAAAAATCGCAAAATATAGTCTATATGTTTGCAAAAATCGCAATTTTTGTCATTTTGCCGCATGTGGTGAGAATGTCACACGCACGGCCAAATGACAGGAATAACGAATTTTGCAAATATGTAAGATATATTCTTGTCATTTCATTGTAATTTCATTTTTTGTACCAAAACAACCATAATAGTTAATGTATTATTTGGGATCAGTATATCTCAACTTATTCTGTATATAGTATAAATATCTACTTAAGCAATGCTTCAATTACAACGAAATTTGAATCTCAAACTTTTATGCAATTTATATTCCAAAATGATATTTTAATAAGGATTTATGATCCTCTCATGCATTTTAGTAAAATACAAGTGAGTATTATATAATTTATTGTAATAACGGCGACAACGATAATAATAGTAATAGTAATAATAATAATAATAATATTCTTTTAGTTTTTTAAATAACTTTAACTGTTTGATTAGTTAAAAATTATTTTAAATATTTTATAAATTAATTTTTTGAAATAACCTATTTAATGTAAAAGGATGATTAGGTTTTTGAACACCTTTTGATTCTAATTTTATTTATTTTTAATTATCCTTATATATTAATATTTCATTCATATATATTAGTATCATTTTTTATTAGAATATATATTTTAATATATTTTCTTCTAGTGAATTATAAATATAAATATATAAAAATTTAAAATAATTATTTTTCATATAAATTATTTATTTTGTAAATTATTTATATTTATTTTAAAATAAAGATAAAATAAAACTAAAAATATATTAATATATAAATATTTTTATCATGTAATTGTTTTATACTCCCTCTGTCCCACGTACCATGTCATTTTCATTTTTTGGAAAATGATTAAACACTTTAATCTCATTTTAAACTTTTTAATTTATTTTTCTTAATTTTAATTAAACTAATTAGTTACTTTAATCTTAATTTATAATTATGTATATTATAGGATAATTATTTTCATTAATACATTCTTAATTATCAACTAATTACACCCTTCCTAAAATGCCGTGTCTACAGTGTAGCAGATATGGGACGGAGGGAGTATTAAAAATGAATTTTTTAGAAAATTTTTACTTAAAATTCTATGTTTAGCAAAGATGCTTAACATATTTCTCCCAAATATTAATATATTAAACAACTCATTATTTTATACTCTCTCCCCGTCCACTTACAAAGTTTACATTTACTTTTGGCGCGGTGTTTAAGAAATAATAGTATTTTAATTATAGTGAGTAGTTAAAAGTAATGTAATGACATTTTTGCCCTTACTTTTTTTGTGTAAAAGTAATGATGTGATGTAAAGTAAGGGTATTTGTGGAAAAAAGTAGGGTATTAAATGAAATGTTAACTTTGTAATTGAACGTCCCAAAATAGAAATATGTAAATATTGTAAGTAGACGGAGGGAATATTATATATATTATTCTTTATATCTCACATAAAAAAAAAAAAAAAATTCATTTTCAAATTAAAACACAAAATATAAAATATATGAATTGTATTACAAAATATCTAAAACATAACAAAAACATATTTTTCAATAACTACTAATAAAAAATCTGAAAAATGATACACATGTACATAAAGAACAAAACTAAATACTTTAACATTAAAATATAAATTATTTTTAATTGTTATTTTACGTAGAAATAACTAATATTAAATATTTATTTTACCAAATACTTTAACATAAGTAGCTAATTATTTCAAACTAATTAATCAAATAAACTAAACAAATAAGCTAACAGTTAACTGTTAAGTATCATAAAAGAACTATAATATTTGCCAAAACTTTCTGTATGTCATTACTGTCACATTTGATTAAATTTATGTATATCATTTTACAAAATTCAATATTTCACATACAACAATCGATATATTTGTTTTGTATTTTGGTTTGAATTATAATTTTGTATGTGTATACAGAATTACGTAAGTAATATGAAAATAATAAGTGTGTGTAATATATTACTCTTTTCGTCCCACCTATTTTGTTCCATTTAGCCTATGCACAAAGTTTTAGGTATTGTGTAATTAGTAAGTAATTAATATGTGTATTAATGAAAATAATTACGATTTAATAAAAATAATTATAGATAAAGATTAAGATAACTATGAATTTTAAATATGATTAAAGTGTATAATTATATTTCTAAAAAAAATCTAAAAAAAATGATAAATTATGTGAGACGGACGAAAATAAAAAGAAAATGAACAAATTAAGTGGGGAAGGAGTATTTGTTTAAAACTAAAAAAAATTCACAAAAGAAACAAACTCTATGTTTACTTTTTTGTCAAACCCTCAATTAAGACATCAATCACCATAAGATATCATGGTATCTAGGGTGAGCATTCGGATTTTTAGTTCGGATCCGAAAATTCGAAATTTTTGAAAAAATCAATCCGAATCGAACCGAACCGAAATAACCGAAATTCCAAAATTCGTAATCTGAACTAAACCGAAAAATCCGAAATTCTAAATATTTTTATTATTTTTTTTTAAAATTTCTTTTATATTTTATTATTATTTTATAATACTAAATATATAATATATAAAAATTAAATATAAGTAATAAATTTGAGTTTTTTATATTAAAATATAATATTTTCTAATAAAATATTAAATATATATAATAAAAAAATATATTAAAATGTTATATTCGGATCTCGGATTTGTTCGAATTTTAAGTATACCGGTCCGATCCGAAAATCCGAAATTTGTTAAAAATTCAATCCGATCCAATCCGAAAATTCAAACCAAATTTTAAATTTTGATTTGGTTTGGATTGAATTTTCGGATTTCGGATATTTTGTTCAACCCTAATGGTATCACTATGAATTGGATCTACAAACAATAATTTTCTTTTAATATCACTTCGTGGGTGAATTTAAAAAAACTTAATTTATTCTTTACTATAAAATCTAGACATGATATTGGTAATTCGAATATTTATTTCCAATATAAATGAATCAATTTTAGTAACAAAAAATCATAAATTAAATTAAATTAAATTCTCAACATAACTACACATGATAAATATAATATATATCCTTATGAAATAAATTATATTTCCATCAATATATTTTTAATTATTTGTATGTATTATATATTTGAATTATGTAGGTTTCACATAAATAATTTTTTTATTTTTTTGAATTTTTAATAAAAACAATTATCTTAATTGATATAATTAATATTAATTATATTCATAATTAATAATTTCTATTTTTAAAAATGAATAATAATTAAATAATTAATTTAATATATTCTTAATTCTTATTTAAAGTCATAGTTAATGATAATTGTATTCGTAATTAATAAAATTAAAAATGAATGATTATATTTCCTTATTTTTTATTTCTTTAAAATAATAAAATTGATTAAATATTTTCTTAATTGTATATTTAAATCCATCATTAATTGTGATAATTTCTATAATTAATTAAATTAAAAGCGGATGATTATTAGTTATATTACATAATTTTAATCTCTTATAAATTTATAGTCACCCTTTATCATTACTTATTCTATTGCACATAGTATCTTAGCATTCAGGCAGCATCATTCTCTCTTGCTCATCTCCTAAGAATCAATTTTTTTGTTTTTTAGCATTTTACGACGGTGAACGATGAATTACACTAAAATATGTTATGAATTTTTGCTAATTTTATAATATTTTATAATACTTTCTCTGTCTCGGTGTAAGGTTTTCGTTTATTTTTTGCACGTAGATTTTTGAATATTAGTATTATAATGAGTTGTAGTGAAAAAGACAAAAATACCCTTATAGTATTGTGTAATATAAAAGTAATGACATTTGTGTAATATAGTGTAATTTGGAAAGGTATATATTATATTAGGTAGGTAGTACAATAACTAAATTAGGAAATGATAATCTTTGTTTTGAAACGGACAAAAATAAAAAACTACAACTTTTCAATATGACAGAGAGAGAAATAGAGTATATTTTTTTTAAAAAAAAAAATATTAACATTTTGTGTAAGATGACTTTTATTATTTATATTTTTTGCCTTCGTTTAGCAAATTTATTATTGCTTTTGAATTGATTTTTTTTTTTTTTTTTGTGAATTTTGGAACGGTTAATACTTCGATGTTCTATGTTTCGTGTTCTGTTTGAGTTGTAATGGTCATATATATATATATATATATATGTGTTGGTTCTATTATTATTATTATTATTATTTTTTATTTAGATATATCTTAAAAGTTTTGCTTTTAAATGAGTAGGATACCTTTTTTTAATATTTTAAATATAAAATAATTATATAATTTAATAATTTTATAGAGATGATTATTGATGAAAATTAAAAAATAATATTGAAATAATATTATTATTTTTATATTTGTTCATGATCCGCCTATATGTATATAATTTTTTTAATCTATATTTGCATATCTTTACTTTTTTTATTTTTTATATAATAATATCATTTACTTTATATGTATATGTATATACCTACATGGATATTGGAAGAGTTATAAAAATAAAAAATAAATAAATAAATTCACATTAATTTTTTTTTTCAAAAGTATCAAATTAAACACCTATTTTTTTTATTTTTTATATTATTTTAAAAATTGATTTTATATTCAAAATATCACGTCAATACTTATTTATATTATATCATACAACTATTCGAATTTAAATTTTTTATTATTCAAATCTAATCCAAAATCCAAACCCCCAAACAAAAATCGCAAAATATATTCTACATGTTTGCAAAAATCCCAATATCTGTCATTTCGCCGCGTGTGGTGTGAATGTCACACGCGGCCAAAGGACAGGAATAACGAATTTTGCAAATATGTTGGATATATTTTACCAACGAGATAAATATAGAAAGTGATAATAGAGTATACATGTGAGATATTTTTTACGATTATAAAAATTAAACAATTGAATAATAAGTTAAATGTGTTGTTTTGTAAAATTGAAATAATATAATTTTTTTAAAAAAAAAATAATTATAAAAAATTAAATAGTACAAATAAATAAATATATTGCATCAATATTAATTTCTCTCCAATAAAAACAGAGAAATTTAAATACTTTTTTTCAAATTTTGATTTCTCATATTCAAACAAATAATCTCTACTTTCAATTCTTTCTTTGTACCAAATACACTCTTACAGTCTAAAAAAAATATAAATAACTTAAGTACAACAAATCATGAAATTATTTTATTTTTTAATATAAAAATTTATGAAAATGTTTTAGGGCTTGTTTCTTTAGTCAGGTTTGGGCGTTTTCACTGTATAAATACTGGTTTTTGTTTGTGTTTTGGGTGACAAAAGTCTGAAAAGGCTTTGTCCCTTCTTTTTTTTTTTTCAATAAAATAGTTAAACTTTTAAAATTATAAATATAAAAAAAAATTATAATAATTATAATTGAATAAAATATATACAATATATATGTCGTTTTGTAGAGAATAAATTTTTTTATAATACAAATAAATAAAAATTTATAAATATATATGTTGGGTATAATATAAATTTATAATCAAATCATATTATATAAATTTTATTAATTAAATTTAATACACATTTATATTATTTTATTCATTATCCATCGAGTCAATACACATCAAAATTCCTAAATATAATGTGTGTTTCTTTTGGTTGAGTATCAGAAATTTTAGTTTGAGTTTGACATTAAAATAATGTTTGATGTGATGTTTTGTAAGAAGAAAAAATGTATTTTTTTTTTTCGAAAAATGCATAGTCCAAATAGTAAAATTTGGAAAAATTATGGTATAATTATAATTATAAGGGAAAAAAATATATACAATATATATGTCATTTTGTAAAGAATAAAATTTTCTATGATACAAATAAATAAAAATTTATATATATATATATGTTGAGTATAATATAAATTCATAATCAAATCATACAATATAAATTTTATCAATTAAATTTAATATACATTTATATTATTTTATTCATTATCCATCAAATCAATACACATCAAAATTCTCGAAACCTCAACCAAACCCAAATACAAAAAAAAAACAACAAAATTCAAACTCATCCCAAAATTCAAATAAAAACCAAACTCAAACCTAAATTTCCCCAGACCCCTGAAGAAACACACCCTTAGTCTTATTAGGGTGTGTTTGTTTGGGGGATTGGATTTAATTTCCACTATTCATCCAATTTTTTCCCCCAAAAAAATATCAAATCAAATATTTATTTTTCATTTTTTATATTATACTAAAAATCAATTTTACATTCAAAACATCATATCAACACCTATTTATATCACATTATACAACTATTCAAATTCAAAATTTTTACCATTCAAATCCCAATTCAAAATCCAAGCACGAAACAAACACACCCTAATCTACTTGGCCCACCGTAATAGCATAGCGCATTTCTTATTCTTTACAATTCTAGAATAGAAAACTAATCAGATGTCGTAGCAAAAATTATAAAGTACAAATACCGCAAGAATTGAGTACTGATATATTACTCCCTCCATCCCAGATACTATGTCCATGTTGCCGTTTTTGTCCGTCCCACATACCATGTCACTTTCCTTTTTTGAAAAATGATTACACACTTTAATCTCATTTTAAATTTTTAATTTTAATTAAACTAATTAGTTATCTTAATCTTAATTTATAATTATTTATATTATAGTATAATTATTTTCACTAATACATTCTTAATTATCTACTAATTACACATCTCCTAAAATACCGTGTCTACAGTATAGCAGACACGGTATTTGAGACGGAGGGAGTATAATTCAGCACTATGTTGAATAGACGAAACTTAACTACTTTTAAATCAGTACTTAGATAATATAATTAATATAAATGCATATATATATATATATATATAAAAGAAATTTAAGAACAAAAAAAATTGGACATATAAGTGATGTGTTCTTCTTTAATATGTCATCTAAAATACTTCCTCCGTCCCGTGGAATTAGTCCACTTTCTTTTGGATACACAGTTTAAGAAATATTGTATTATATAGTTAATTAGTTTGATTTGTTGATGTAATTAAGTTTATTTTAAATATATTTTTTTTTGGATAAAATATTAGATTAAAAGTTTAAATATTTTTTATTTTAATTTTTAAATATTGATTTTTTTTTATTTATTGAAATGATTGAAAATTAGTTATAATAATTGTATCTATTGTAAATCAATATATGTAATTAGATAAAAATAATAATAATAATTTTAATATACAACTAAAAATGTATGGTTTTGTTCTTTCTAAAAAATTTTCCAACATGTTTTTAAAAAAAAATTAATATATTACACATATTTATTATTTTTATATTCCGTACACAATTTCTTATACTTAACGTAAAAATTTTCTTTTCAACAATCTCACAAAACAAACACATGTTACATAATAACAATTTTACATATAAAATACATAAAAATTTTCGAATTTGATATTAGAAATAGTTCGTTATGATACATAAAATGTAATGCCACATTATATAAAGTATCAAAGTTTTTGATATGATATTTTACCGTACCAATGCCGTATAAATATTTTGGGATACCAAATTTACGAATAGAAATATTGAATTGCGTAAATAACATGTATACTCATACAAAAAAATATCAATTTTTTTTTTTTAAATTTTCGGTACGATATGCTTTTTTTTGTATAATAACGATATACATGATATTCTCAGTATATATAGATAATAAAAAAATCGATATTTTTGTATATACCGAATATTCGATATAATATCGATATTTTTTTTTAATAATCAAAAAAATTTGGTACGGTGTACAATATAGTTCGATATACTTTCCAAAACTATCTCTAATTGAATTGTATACATGGTATTAAAATATAATATTTTACGCTAAAATACCAAAATTAAAAATAATTTTATAATTTTGCATGATAAATAATTTTTTTGTTTTTAATTTTTTTGAATAAAGAAAAAAAAAATTCAAAATCATATCTCTTTTTTAATTAATTTTTCGGCCATAATTTTTCAAATCAAACATCAATTTTTTGTATTACATTATAAATTAATTTAAAATATTTAAAATTAGATTAATACTCATTTATATCATATCAAATATTTATTTTATTTTTATCATTCAAAATTTTAGTCAAACTTCTAAATTTACAACTAAACAAAAAATAAAACTAAATATATTTGTAAGTTAATAGAATATGGTTAAGTTTGTTAATTATAAGTATTAATTATTAATTATTACTCCCTCCGTCCCAGATACCGTGTCTGCTACACTCTAGACACGATATTTTAGGAGGGGTGTAATTAGTAGATAATTAAGAATGTATTAGCGAAAATAATTATCCTATAATATAAATAATTATAAATTAAGATTAAGATAACTAATTAGTTTAATTAAAATTAAAAAAAATAAAATTTAAAAATTTAAAATGAAATTAAAGTGGATAATCATTTTCCAGAAAAGGAAAGTGACATGGTACGTGAGACGAATAGAAACGACAACGTGAATATGGTATCTAGGACAGAGAAAGTACTATAATAGGAAAGTTAACTAATTTGGTGGAACGGTTTAAAAAAATAAAATATTAGACTAATTTGGCGGGACGGAGGGAGTACGAGGCTTAAACCAATCTAAATAAGGGCGCACACAATTAAAAGATGATGTATGTAGATTTGAAATGTAATTAATTGGATATTCTGTTTTTAATATTTATCAATAATAATCTTTACAAATTTAGTACGTTAGATAATTGTTTTATATTTAAAATATTACTCCCTCCGTTCCAGAAAATATGAGATTATTACTGGAGATACGAAAATTTAGGTAAAGTATAATTAGTAAGTAATTAAGAAATATATTAGTAAAAATAATTATTATTTAGTAAAAATAATTATAGATTAAGATTAAGATAAGTAAATAGTTTAATTAAAATTACGAAAATTATAAAATTTAAAATTTAAAATATGATTAAAGTGCATAATTATATTTCCAAAAATAGAAAGGACAAGTTATGTGGGATGGACGAAAATAGAAAATAGGGACAAATTATGTGGGATGGAGGGAGTATATTTTTTCCATTCAATTTTTATCTCTGTTTATTTTTTACAACATATCTTAAATATTTTATAATTTTGTTGTGATAATTTTATTGTATTTTGCTAATTCTATATAATGTTGAAAAATTTTCATGTAAAGAAATTTCATGTACATCCATAACAAATGAAAACAAATTTCAGCTTCCACAACATTCGACATGGTATTGAATTTTAAGTATAAATGTTTAGTAAAAATATAGTTTGAACATTTTATAAAATTTTATTTGATATTTTTATTTCTAGTTATTTTTATTTATATGTAATACATATGATAAAGATGAAATCTTGATATTGACGAACACAAAGTACATCATTTTATTATTAAAATAAATTTGTAGTATAATGACAATATACAAATCATAAAATTTAGCATTTACATTCATGTATGGATATATACTAATTGAGTTGAAATATTATTTATTTTAAATTTTAATTTTACCATAAATTATAATATTCACTCCGTCCCGCAAGAAGGTTATCATTTGGTTTGAATAATTTACTCTGACAAATACCATTGTATTTGTATTATAAGAGACAAATAGAAGTATTTTTGTCATTTTCTCTTTATTTCTATTACATATTGATATAATAATTAACATTTAAAGATCAACACGTAAAAAGTCAATGACAACTTTCTTGCGGGATATTTTTTTCAATAATATATATTTTTAAAGTTAATTATATTTTTAATTTACCAAGGCGTCACCCAAATCCAAGAGAAATTCAAAATTCACTCTATACATGTTTAGGAGTTTGAATTTTGAATTGACATCTGAATAGTAAAAAATTTGAATTAAAAAAATTATATGATGCGATATAAATAAATATTGATGTAATATTTTGAATGTAAAATATCTTGAAGAAATCGAAAGGGTAATAAGGTGTAGAAAATATGATTCCTCTCAATAAATATACAACATCGATACACCAATTAAGAGTGTGATACACACCAATCAATAGTGACTTTTTATTTTATTTTTTATTTTATTTTTATCTTAATAGTCTAATTATTTTTTTTTAAGAATTTGGACCATTATATGTATATGATTCAAAGCATGCATTGAGATTTGAGAATATTCAAAAGGTTACTAAAAAGTGTCAAAAGCCAACATGTAAGTATGCATATATACATGAATAAATGCGATCTTTGGTATTCTCTGTCCTTATTCAAATAAATACATTTCAAAGAACTTTCTACCCATTTCACCCTAGTGCATAAAACAAGAGAGAAACATAGTAAAACATTAGTCGATTTTGATCTAAAGACAAAATATAAGTAAAATTGTTCCAAAGACTGCAAGATAAATAAATAAGAAAGGCTGGGCAATAACAATTTGAAAGAACTTTCTATCCATATCAGCTCCAATCCTACCAGACTCCCTACAACATATACATATATATATATATATATCTATATGTATGTAGAGAGAGAGAGAGAGTGAGAGAAAGAGAGAGAGTACTTACTGCCTCTTTAGTTGATATGGCAACCGGCGCTCGGGCACCCCATCTTCAGCTCGTCTATCTTCAAACCACTTCACAACCCTTTTCCGCGGCAGATTTGTCAACTGCACGATGCTGCTAACCATTGCATTCTGCAATCATATATGTTCAAGCCACAAATAGGATGAAATTGGTACAACGTTCAAGGCTTCAACTTTCAAATCGAAAATGACATTTCATAATGCATCAGGATAGGGAGGCAATCAAAATGGCTGCATTCTCATTCTATTTGTCGTAGTATGACAAAAAGAATTTGAAACTCCTAATAAGGGGAAAAAACTATTGCCTTACGGCTTTGCCATGGCCCGCCTCCATTGCTAATAGATACACCAAGAAAGAAAAGCATTTGTATTGGTTCTTAGTCATATCCTCTTTAAACCCTTTCATGTACATAAATTGAATATATACGGAATTTGATCATTCTCTAGAGTCTACGACTATATGCAAATGTTAAGAACAAATGTCGGGTCAGCCCCAGACCCGATAACCATAGCATCTAAAATATGGAAGGCTCTTAAGATTACTTGCTGCAGCATAAATGAACAAACATATTAAAAAGTCATTTTAACTCACAGTTGGGCGCTTCGATCGTTCATAGACTTGCTCCAGAGTCTGAAGTTGCATTTTCTTCAGCCTCTTTTTAGCGGACCAATTGTGTTGCTTGACATGAACAGGAACTTCTGCCTTAACTTCAGGCTTTGTTGTCGATGTCTCTGTCTCTAAAGAAACAGCTTCCACTTCCTTCATAGTACCAGAGATTGTTGAATCAGGCTTATCGGGTAAAGTAGCACTCAGCATAACAAGATTAGGAGGAGGGTCACGAAGTAATCTAAGAACAACAGCTCTGTCTAGACATAGGTCGGCAGCAAGATTTTTCACCTGTGGCAAAAGAAGGGTATTATAAACAAAACGACAAATCATACAAGATGTGTGAAAATAGTAGCTTGGAAAATAAACTTAAAGACCTTGAATAGACACCGTAAATACTAAATTTATTTCACATGACACCTTTCCATTTTAAAGCCAGCACTTAGGACTATTCAAGTAATATTAGACAATAAATAAATTACATCTTGTTATTTTATAGGGATCAGATTGGATAAGTTATTTGATCCAAGTAATCTCATGCTCATTTTCATAGTATAAACCCTTGACCAGATAAAAATACATGACTATATATCTCAGAAATAGTTTATATATTCTATGATAAAAATCAATAAATATATTCCTGTGAAATTTTTATTCAATCCATTTATGTGAACAAAGCTTTATAATGAAGACCCTCATTCCACGATGCTCTTAACCATTAGAGAGAGGCTCACCCTAGTCTTACGGCGACCGTCTTTCAGAGCATAGGCTAGTCTCCTAAGTTGCCAATTTTTGAGGTTTACAGATCTTTCCTCTTCTTCATTGTCATCACCAACTTCATATCCACCCTCATCATCATTATCATCATCTTCCTCTTCACTGACATCTTCAATTGTAGCAGAATTCAAAGCCCCAAATATTTTATCATCCTTCACAGCCTCAGCTAGCTCCTGTTCAAGTTTAGCAAGCTCTTCATCACTTATATCGTCATCTTCACCCGCCAGAGCCTCAGCTAGCTCCTGTTCAAGTTTAGCAAGCTCTTCATCACTTATAACATCATCTTCATCACTTATATCATCATCATCATCACTTATACCATCATCGTCATCACTTATATCATCATCTTCATCCACCAGAGCCTCAGCTAGATTTTGTGCAAGTTTAGTAAGCTCTTCATCGCTTATATCGTCATCATCGTCATCATCCTCAGTACCATATAATTCATCATTTTTCAGATCTTCTCCAAGCTGACTAAAAAGAGCCTCAAGGGCATCTTCATCTTCATCTTCATCTTCTTCGACTCTTTTCTTTGTGGTTTTGCGCTGCATCTTATGAAATTTAATTTTGTCATTAACAGTAAAATTATTGAATGCATACTTAATTTTGTACATAGATATACATATAGCTTAATAAAGTGATTCACCTATGTAAAATTGGAAAAATGCATATCTAGCATAAACATAATATAAAGCAATAAATATGTTAGTATAATACGAGGAATTTCGAGAAGCAATCCAAATTCATCATATCTTCACTTTTTGTCACTATGATTTGTAATAAAATACAAAAAGGAAAGGTAGTTTGCCTCAAGGGAAAACCACAGGCGGGATTAGCATCTGTTTCTCAATTCCACTTCCCTCAAACAACAGAATTTGAAAATTTAGACACCTGGATACCTTTTTCGGCTGTTTGGAAGAAACAGAAGGGTTTGAATTGCGTCTGCTACGGTGGCTAGACAAACATAGGCAGAGGGAGCGCAAAGGTTGCGGACTTGGCCTGAAGAAATTTTTTAAAGGACTTTTATGATTGCACAAGGGGAAGACATCTGAGTTGGAACTAGCACATTGGAGTGTATGGAATGTCTGGAGAGCTGTTAATGATGCCATTTGATCAATTTCTTATTTCTGCCTCAAAATACCTGCGATATTCATCATATGTCAAATAAACGTTTGAAAATTAACTTGATTCAGATTCCCTCACAGTTTCAATGCTAATTATTAGAATAGCCTAGCCTCAACGAAAAAATATTACCCGAATTATGAAATCAAGGACAAAGCTTGAGCATTGCTGCCTATGGGCAGTGGGTAGAGGTGTCGGAACAGGTGGCACGGCTAGCTAAAATTTACTCGGCCAATCGCAACCCACAATTAAGTGTGGAGGGCTAGGCAATATTTAAAAATTTATTGAAATTATCAATATTTTAATGCATCAAATGAAAGGATTATAGGTAGAATTATCTTCCAAAATAGTGCAAAAATTTGCATAACAAAGTTCAAACAAATTTTCAAAATAAACAAAACTAGAACATTAATTCATTAAAATTCATCAACACAAACGTAAAGCTTTTTCAAAGTTTGCCAACTACATCGTTTAGATATACAGTACACAAACTTAATTTCATACATTCAGATTTACAAAATTGTATAAAGACAAAGGTACCTTCATTCACACAAAAACGAACTCAATGAAGGATATATATTTGGGGAAAAATATACAGAACCAACCAACAACAATGAAACTCTTTACGACTATGAAATAGACTCCAACCCTTGGAATTAATCTAAAAATAACACAAAATAATTACAATTGATATCAAACAATTCAAATCCTAAATACCCATAGCAGCAGTCGGCATTGAAATTTATAACAGTAAATCATTTAAAATTAGTGGAAGGATTGAATTTACGAACCTCCGATGAAGAAGAAAGAAGCTGTCCTGACTGACTTGGAAGAAGACAAGGGTCGGAGAAGAAAATACGAGAAGCCAGACGGTAACGAAGTAGTGTAAGATATGGAGATTGAGGAAGGAGAAGGAATAGAGTCAGGGGAAGAAGGATAAAGAATGGATCGGTGCACTGAAGGGCGGCGGGCCCGTACGTGTCATACAACTAAAAATATTTGGCACACAAAATATATTAGGTTGGCCCGGAGTTTATCCAGTTCGAGCAGAAAAAAAATATATATATATATTTGGCAAAAATTTTTTTAATTGACTAATAAGTTAGAGGATAATATAGCAATAATATAATTTCCTAATTATTAGAATGTCATATAAGCATTAATAAATAACAAAAAATATAATGATATATCGATTTACGTTAAAAATTTCTTCACCGTTAAAAGAGAAAAAATTAGGAGACTCTTAACCTCATACTATCACCGAAAATCATACTTACAATAGTACAAAATCATAATTTGAGATATGGCTTGATCAATGATAAGTTACCGAAATCTCGATCTCATAAAAAAAATAAAAAGTCGAACAAAATAGAGTAAAAAACATGTGTTGTTTTCGGATTTTTATCTGAAAATCAAACCGTTGAAATACCGTACAAAACGAAGGTATAGATGTCCCTTATCTTCAGTAAAATTTTCAAGCCGATCGGATAACGTTTACTATGTCGATCGATCCAATCTCCACAACTGCGCAGGGGGAAGAAAAACCGACAAGACTGCTATGTTCTTGTTGTTTTTTATGCGAGTGCTGCTGCTGATAATTTTTTTTTTACCAAGGGTAATTAAATCATAATCACCAAGGGTTTTTGACAAGATTTGTTCGATCGCCAACCTCGTTGCTTGACGCCAGAGGCTTTTCTGGGATTAGGACAACTGCTAATATTTATTCGGAGCTTGATTAATTACCTAGCTTCTATCTTTTGGAGCTCTTCGGGTCACTGAGTCGGGTAAGAAATAATGACAACTTGATCTACCGATGACACCCTCCAAATCTCTCAATCCTTCTCGAAACTCACTTCAACTACGGTATTTAAAGGAACCAACCTAGCCCACAGAGGAGTTCGACATGAAGGACGGCAAACTTTCCCTAAATGCTCGATGATGGGCCTGCACGGCATCAGTAGTTTATGGATTATTCTCTTAGTTGGGAAGTTAAGTTGTCTATTTTTCTTGGGATGGATCCTAACTACATTCACAGGGGCCGGAAAAAAGGTCAGTATCAACCTCCATCTTTGTTAGATCATCAAAACGCAATCACCCCTCTTTAATCGCCTACTGCGTTGCATTTCGAAATGCGATGTAATTTTCTACCGTGTGGTCGAAAACTCCATGCCATTTATAAAAGTTCTTCCCTTTGAGCTCCTCATCGGATAGAGATATGTGCCCCTTCTTCAATCGAAGTTGCATGTCCTGTTCAAACTTATGAGAAATTAAATTCTAAGCCAAAGATCCGTCGTGTTAAAAATTGAGATAAGAAAATAAGATAATATATCTAACCTTATTCTTTAGCGCAGTTGGATTCAAATCTATGAATTAATTGAGGATTTCGTGTTTTTTAAGCATATGGCGCAACCCCTCCTGAGAAACCCTTCTAATTTTGTTATTTCTTCAACGATTAGATATGAAAAGTAATGGATGTTGCGTTAGACTTAGGATCACAACCCTAATATATTATTTGTTATTAATATTTGGTCTCATCTCCCAATTAATAATTTATCGGGTTTTTGCACATAGGTGGTTCGCACTTATTAAATACATTTAATCCCAATAAAATTTAATAGACCGTGTTTCAGGAAAGCTTAATTTAACTGATAACTCAAATAGTTTACATTTAATTCAACAATTAAATTTTTAATCCAACAATATTTCACTTGGGTAAATGTATATTGTATATAACCTTCTGAGATCATGAAAATTTTTATATATGATCATTAATAATATTTTACCAATCTTATTTGTCAATCACATTAATTTATGATCAAAGCGGTCATTATTGCATTTATCGCAATTAGACCGATCAGTGGTCACAACATTAATATAACTTAAGATTTGATTAAGTGCGGATGCACAACATGAAAATTACATTTTATGTGATCTTAACATGTCTATTTCCAATTGATTTACCTTAACTTTAATTCAGATAACCAAATATTGAATAATATATCTTGTAGAATAAAATAAAATAACTTCAACTATATTTAAACATTACTAATCACCTCCCATTAAATCGAATTATCAAAATATGGTCTCACTATCATACAAGCAACATGTTCACTATAGAACTTGGCTGGCAACCTTTAGTAATTAAGTAGATCCACAATAATAAACGTTGTACGGATATGTTCAATAACTAATTTACGATATTACACCACACAATTAAGCAAATGACGATTATTACCATAAAATTATATATAGTTCCAAAAAATTTCAAATTTAGGAAGAGACTAAAACTTTATTTCCGAATGAACAATAATAACCAAATTTTTCTAAACCAGAAGTCAAAATTAAATTTCATCTAAAAGACGGTACCACAAAAAATCTCTTGCAAATCCAAATAATAACCAATATTTAATAATAATATAAAATTGTCAATGGTTCAACTTTAAATTATTTTTTGTTGCCTATATAGATGTATCTTTGACCATTAATTGATTTTTGACAATAGAAAGAATCTTGCAACACAATGAAACAAAATTCACCCCTCAATTGTGTTTATGAACCAAAATTATATTAATTTCAGTAAAAACCAAAATAAAAAAATATCTTTTGTTACGCGTTATTCGTGATACTTGACACAAATTTTCTTGTCTTGTCCAACCTTCTTGTATAAGAAGCAAGTCTTCTCCTCACGATGAACCTGATGAGTTGGAGTTGGAAGTGAGAGCAAGATCAATAGGACTAATATGTCCTCCAAAAAGTTTAACTTTAAGGTTCTTCAATTTAGAAGTAATATTACACATATTTTCACCTCATCGCTTTTGGTAAAGTATTTTTCAATTTCGATAAGAAAATTCTTAAAGTAGTAATAATTATCATATATTGTACCCCAAATATTTCTGAAATGTTTTCTTAATGATCATCATACCTAGGCAGTTAAAACTATTTTATTTCTCAAACAAATGTTTTTCTCAACAGTATTTTTTGCAGTTGGAGGAGTGATTTTGTTTATTCACTGCCAAAAAAAAAAAATTAATTAGCTACAATATTTTTAATTGTGAAATAATATGTAGTCAATGTCATTCAACAACAAAACTTAACTTTTTATATCTAAAAAAATTGTCTACTACAAAATTAATTTCGTCGCTAAAATTCTTTTGCTAGAAAATTATATTTTCATAGTAAAAGGGTTTTAGCTATAAAATTATATTTCATAGCTAAAATCATTTGGCTAAAAAAACCATGCATATTTTTTTGTTAATTTTTTTTTGTTATGAATTTTATTTTTATAGCAAAAAAGTTTTAGCTCTTTGCTTAACTTTCATTGCGAAAACTTATCTTTCGTTACGAAAGTCAAATTTGTCATAAAAGATCTTTAACAACACAGTATAGGCGATAAAACATATTTGGCAAAAACCTTCTTGCTACAAATTCAGTACCTTTTGCTATGTAATATTTTGTAGCTAAATTTCAACTTTTTTGTAGTGATTTTTAATGTTAAATCAAGATCCATACCGTTCAAATGAATCAATATTGAGTCTTTCCCGTGTTTAAAGTTGTTCCCGAACAATATTAGGACCAAATAAATATACAAATGAATACTCACTAAACATAATGAAACTCAAGAATAATGTTGTCTCATCTCAACACACTATGCAACATCAATGATCAATTTTTGGATTAACAACATTGATTACTACCGTCATCTTGTTATAATAATCATATACAAATAATAAGTAATGTCAAATAATAAAGCACTATTTGGACTAATTTAGTATTCACATAAATTAAAGTTGTATAATCATCTCATATATATTATCGCATGCGTATATTTCATTATATCAATTATCAACTGCCTATGGATCGAAGAATAATCACATGAATTAAAAGCAGATATAAAATACTTACATTATCAAGTAAGAAATCTCATGTAATTAAAATGATAAATGAGCCAGTTATGGAATTGAAAAATCACTTTACCCAAGATAATTCTAGAGCAAAAGAGGGAAAAAAAAAAAAAAAAGGGAAATTAATTCTTTCTCACGAGCACTGCCTGCTGCCGGCTGCTACTGGCCATTCTTGTCTTGTCGTCCGCTACGAGCTCATCGTCACCCGCCACCGGCCACCGCTGCGCATTTTCACTGGATTGGATTTGGGATTGATTTAGTAGTATGTTATGTAAATATATTATTCCCTCTATCCAAAAGTATTGTCTTATTGTGTTGGACAGAATATTGATATTATATTGGTTGTTGGTAAAAAGTATGGACAAATAACTTTTTTTTTGCCTTTTGTGAGTATATTATTGTAAAAAGTAGTGGCAATTTGTGTAATAATAATGAAAAAATAAGAATAATTTTATGATCATATAATTATTTATGAAAATAAAACTATTGTTTTGGGACGGATAAAAAATGGTAAACAAGAATGGAGGGAGTACAAGTAATCAAATTTTAATTTAGTTATATTCTTGTTATTGTTATTATTATACTATTCATCTTTTTCATGATTTTTTAAATTTTAGAATTTATAAATATATTTTAAGTTATTTAAATAGATTTTCATCTGCTTTTCTAGATTTATGCTTGTTTTTTATTTTAAATTTTTTTTTTGTGAAAATTTTATGATAAAAGTTTTATTTAGATATATCTTAATTTAATTTAATTGTGATAGCTTATCTTATTAATTTAATTGAATTTAATTTTTAGTGAATTTGTGAAGTTAGTACAATAATTTTAATCAAATATTTTTTTTTTATTATTTAGGCAAAATATGTTATATAATTTTATTTTTTTTAGTTGAGTAAATAATACTCCCTCCGTCCCATTTCATTAAATACTCCATTATTTTCACAAATATTTTTACTTTATATCACATCGTTACTTTTACACCATAAAATAAAATAAGGACAAAAATATCATTACACTATTTTTATCTGCCTACTATGACAATTAGCTGGATTTGGATTTTATTTGGACGAAGTTAGAACCTTAATGGTTGGATTATTTTTTGTCTGTCTTCATAGATCATATTCTTTATGCATATTTGGTTAAAGGTAATTTATTTTGTAAGCAGTACTTTGTTTGGTATTAAATTTTTTATACTATAATTCTTTTTTTAAAAGAAAAAAAATTAATCCCCAACCTCTCTGACAAAATAATTATGATTCCACTGCTGAATTATAATTGAATTTGAATAAACACAGTCTAAAAGTTACATGTTGTATGACAAATTTAATTGGACCATAACGCGGGTCAGGATGAATCTATAATTGCAACTTCATGAATATAGTCAGCGTGAATATAATTATTGCAACCTTAATTATATATTAATCACATGATCATTGGACCAAATGATTCTAATACGAACACATACATGCTTGCACACAAATGTCTACAGATATTTAATTGCCTGTCGGGCCCTAGTTTGCAAGATATTAGATTCGGCCGGGAGTTTACCCAGTGCCCACTTTTGAATAACGGCCGAGAGTTTCCACGTTATCAAATAAATAGACGAGCATTAGTTTATGTAATTGTAATAGATATGAATTAATCCAACTGAAAATAATCCATGTCAATCTGGACCTTAACAATTTTGATTAAACAAATGAATAAATCTAACAATGATACCAAAATCAGGACGTATCCATTGATTCAAAAATAAAAATTGTCAAAACATGAAACTAATATAGATTATCTAGCATGAGCAGAATTAATCCGTTTAGATCGAAAATATAATCTAAAGAATGGGATATGATGATTTCACAATCATACCTGATTTGGATTAAATTAACACAACCAAGCGCAAAACTGTACATACATGGACACAAAGGAGATCTGTTGTGATAAATTAAACCCTAAGCTCAAGATCTATCGTGCTGAAAATTTGAAATAATAAGATAATAATCTAACTTTATTCTTTAAAGCAATCGTATTCGGATCTACGAATTAATTAAGAGTTTTGTGTTCTTCAAGCCTACGAAAAATTGCAAATAATATCCTTCATGTATATCCAAATATCACTTTTCTATTTTATTTATCTCGCTGGCAAAATATATTTATACGTTTGTATTCTTTAGTCGCCGTGGTGTTCACACCACGGCTGTCCCACGCATGGCCAAAGGACAAAAACAACGAACTTTGCAAACATATAAAATATATTTTGCCAGTGAAATAAATGAATTACAAAAATGATAATTGAGTATACTTGTCTGTCTCCATGTTCTCTTTGGATCTCCTCGTTTCTTTATAGACATACACTATTTTCTTTCACAACTATCACATTAAATCGCTATTCAAACACGAAAACACAAACCAAACACAATAACATCCAAAATGACATACTAAGTAGCATAGAATCAAGATTCCACAGATCCACAACTGCAAAACTCCATAGTTATAATCAATCCTCCATACTAGCTTTTCTTTACTAATAATACTTGATAGTAATAATAGATCTGCAAACCTCCATAGTTATAAGCAATCCTCAAATTCAAGTTTTGCTGTAATAATAATACTATAAGTTTAGCTCAAGATTCATAGCACATACCAGAAAGGGTAGCAAGTGCAGTCAGGGCATGGGCATCCCATCCCACCCCAAAGCTGGTCCTGCTGCAAATGGATAGCCATTTGGTGCAAGAGCAGAGCCCGCACCAACACCACCCCACATATCATAGTAGGCCATGTCAGTTGGGAAAGAAGTCGTCGCATTTATGTCTTCAACTTCTTGATTATGGGGCGAGATAGTGAACTGGTTCAAGGCATCATCAGCATAAACTAGCCCAGTCGGAGGAGCAGGATGCCAATCAGGATCATATGTTTCAGTTCCTATGCCTCCAATGTTGCCCATTTCGTTTCCCATCAATTGCAGCATATTAGAACCGTCAGGAATTGCGGAATATGAAGGCAAGCCCATCATATTATCAGCATCCACCTGCATTAGGACATTTCTGTTGAAGCCCGCAACAAAATGAGCTTTTTCAACGATCGATGCACCTGTTTCAGGAATGCTTCTGCTTTCCACATGGCTCTGTGGGAGCAGGGAGTTGTGAAAAGGCTGCACAGATGATTGGATTTGGCTCGGAGATTGTTGACTCCAGTGTTGAGGGATCCCGAGGTTTGGCATCCCAATCCCATTTCTGTTAAAGTAGCTCTGTTCATTTGAAATCCACTGTGCATTTTGCATCAGATTTGAGCTCTTAAAGCCACCAGCATTCTGTTGTTGATGTTGATTTAGTGCAAACAAATTTTCCTGATGCGGTTGACCACCAGGGACTAGATATTTCTGAAAAAAAAAAATACAGGATATAAAATAAGAATCCAATGAGGGGTAAAATGAGAAGGATCATTGATAAGTGTATGCAGAAAATTAAGAGCGTGCTGTGGAACTGCTGTGGCCGACAAAAAAAAAAAACATTAGAGAAAAAAAATTCACTATATAAATACACTACGAAATTGATGGGAATTAAAAGTGTACCAGGGCAGCGTAGTGATCTCCTGAAGGGATGCTTGTTTTACTGGGAGAGACCGACATTGGAAACAAGCTATCTTTGCTTAAAGAGCTCAGACCATTTCCAGAATTTTGTTGGAGCACAGGAGTTGGGGATGGGGCACCAAGTGGTGCGGCCATGGCCATGGCAGGTGCTAAAACACTATTTTCAATAAAACCATTCCCGTTGCTTGTAAAGCGTTGTAGGACAGCAGGGGATAGGTTTTGAACAGGATGTTCAGAGGAGAAGTTTGGAACAGGAGAGGCTTGCAAAGCTGCAGAGAAAGTATTTGGAGTAATACTTCTGGGGCAACTGTGTTGGAGTGCAGGATTTGGGGCCGGGATGGTGGGCAACAGATGAGGTTGAACAGGTGCGGGGATAGAAATTCCAGATGAAAAGCCATTCAGAACTTGAGACCCATTCTGATTAGCACCACTTATGTTGGTTATATGAGAGCTGTCTGTTGCATTCTGGCTTGTGAATTGAAACTGATCAACGACATTGTTTGTGCCTTCTGTTCCCCCATTTTTTGTAGCATCAGTTGCTTCATCATCAACCTGGGTTAGATCCAGCATATCAACAGATTCGGCAGAAACAGCATCTCCCATATTGGTATCATCATTTTCCATCACAGCATTCCATGAGCCATCTGAGGATATAATTATCTCAGACACATTGGGCCCAACCTCTTCCAAGACCTGAGAAAAATTTAACATAATTGAATACAAACACTCATCCAGAAAGAGTATTATAATGAAACCTCCGATTTGACAGATTATTTATCTTTGGCCAGTATAAAACATCAGCAAGGTAATATATTAGCAGCAATAATTTGGTTAAATTATCAAGGAATTTCAGTGCAGAACTGGTTAAATAATCTCATTTAAACTAAATGAAAGATACTCTATTAAATTCACTAGAATTGCAAATGAACTACTCACCTTAACCATTTTTCGGTCCAGACGAAGATCAATGAAGCATACATTGTGATTACAAGTTGGGCAGCGCCAGGATGGTCTTCTCGAATTCATTATCAAATAGTTGTTAAAATCAAAACACTGAAATACAACAAAAAATTTCATCAATACACTAAAAGGAAGTCCAAAATCTGAAGATAGCTTTTTAACTTCAACTGTGGCATATGGATGGGTAGCAGAGATTTTTTCTGATTAGATTATGATCTTACCTGATGATGATTGCATGAATGCCCTTTGACAGGAGTCACAATACGCTGATAGCTATCAACATACAAAACAATAGAAACAAACATTATGAAGAAGCAGAAGGTTGCATATGGTCCACTACTATTAAGAGTAGAGGTGCAATGATGGGGAAATTCAAATTTAAAAGTGATAAATATAAGTTAAATATTAACTAAGCAAACCCAGACTCTACATAATATCTAATGTTTCTAACAAAAATTGTTCATCTCTCATTAAAGTATAATTCGGCGGCAAGATACAAAATATATCTATGTAAGTTAAAAAGGTTTTCACTGCATTATAGGTCAAATCATAAACAGGCAAATATCCCAAAAGTACAACAGGAATACAGAGGTGAGTAGTTACCTAATAGGGCACTTTAGTGATATCCTTGATGGCCCCTCAATTATTTCGGAATCTATAGCAATTTAAAAGGAACACAAAGAAGTCAGCCAAAAATGATTAAATCCAGCAGTTAAATGAGAGATATTATTTAGGAGGAAGAAAATTCACACAACCCGTATGATGTTCACAGAAATATAAAGACATTTTCGAACTTATAACAACAATGCTTCCAAAGGGTCACCTAAATCCACGGTTGCAGAAGCTTTATGCTCATAATCTTTCAGGGTGCTATTAAAGGGGTTTGGCATCTCGCTCATGAAAGCAACAGCAACAATATAATTCCCTAGAGAATGAGCAACATTGAGAGTGAGCAACTTTCAAATATTCAGCATCATACACAGAAAATCAGAAGTAGGGCATCTAAATCATTACCATAAAATTCACCCACAGCCTGGAGAGTGTTTGCTCCATATTTGAGAAAATGGTTTATGATTGTTGGAATCTGTGGCCTTGTGTCCTAGTGGAGGCAAAATTTGTGTAAGTGAATACTTTGATAAGAAGAATTAAATCAAAGTAACATATGTCTCAACAAACCATGAAAACGTTATCCCTCTTCACAACTCCGTTTCCATTTATGAGGAAGCTGCAGTTAAAAATTAAAAATAATAAATAAATAACGTGTTGAGGTGTTGATTTATGTCAAGATAGTAATGAAGGAGATCAGCTTACTTTGCTTGGGCAGGACTTTTAATACAAACAGATGTCTCCATATTATCTGTTTGTGCAACAAACAGCCTCTGCAGGAAGAGGAATAGTAAGATGTAAAGCACTTCATACTAACTGTCTGTATGTACTATTATTGACCCTATAAACTTAAAAGGGTTGCCGCTAATAACCAACGAATGGCGCCTATGCAAGTTTTCAGAAAATCTAAAAACATGGAACTACCAAACTGCAATCATCCATCTTTCATTGCTGGTAGCAAGTTCAATAATTTACATAATAATAACAGTAACGGCATCCTTCCAGATTGGCAGCAAATCAAATACGAACTATTTTCAAAATAATGATGGTTCAAAAACACCTGTACAAATAATCACAGCTCATATTTTATATAAATAAACCTACAAATACTTCAGAGAAGAGAACCCACATTAAAAGGCCATGGTATTGTATAAATACAGCTTCTTGTAAAACCATATAACTGAAGGATGATTTGTTACCTAACTAACATGCATTCTGTATGATACATCAAAATGAAAACTACAATGCTGATTTTTTCAACTTACAATTTTCTCTTCTGGAGAAAGTATCAAATTCTTTGAAATCTGGAAATCAATTGCATAAGCATTGAACCCAAGCTGTCGTTAAACAAAATGAAAATACTATGATCAGCAAAACGCATCTGTTTTTAACACAAATAGGAGCAACGAAAGGAAATAACCACCTTGATTTCAAGTACAGCAAGAACTTGACCCATCCTCAAATAGGGATAAAATCTGCGACAAATATGATCAGATAGCTTATGTTAATTGGTAGGTAAGAAGTTGAAATGGAATAGAAAGATGCTTATTGGTAAAACAGTAAAGAGGAAAACACCAAATTGCTTCACACAGAGCTAATTCATTTATCCATAAATATTTGACTCACCAAGTAGTAATTTAATCCATAATGTTAAAAGGCCTCATTGAAATGTGTATACTGTTTTTGAGTGGCAAATTGAACAAAATAGTAACAGTACTCTTGTTTTTTCTCCCCACTAATCGGTACAAGACTTCATCAATTAACCAACTGATCAACTGTACTGAAGCCTATGGTTTTTGCGTGGCAAATTTAACAAAATAGTAGCAGTACTCTTGTTTTTCTCTCCACCATGCGGTACAAGACTACATCAATTAACCAACTGATCAACTGTACTGAAGCCTATGCATTTCACTCAGAAGCTCTTGAAAAGAAATCATACGATTATACTAGACACTACAAAACATCTTATAAACTTAAACATACCATTACAATGAATTAGACATACTAATGTGCCCATATTATTATAACAAGAAACAATTTATGATTCTTAATGGTGGACCAATTCCACAAAAGAGATACCGAGACATAATCGTCGAGATAACCATTTGCGAGGAGCGTTGAAGAATGTTACAAGCTGGCACACTGCCAAAGGTACTTATAATCTACATGGGAGAGACAACAGCCAATCAGAAAATAATAATAATAATCATCATAATAATAATAATAATAATAATTAATACATGCATGTAAAAAGAATGAATAAAGATAAATGCTAACCGACCTCCTCAGCCAGATTATTGAGCTCTTTACAATCTCTTTCGGAAAACCACTCACGTTCACAAGCAGTCTAGAAAACAATTTCAAGCTTTAGAAAAAGGAAACAAACAAGGGTGATTGGTAGTGTGGTTGTGTGCAAAGAAAATGTCCCATTAATCATAAAGCCTGCTAGCATATATAACCATGTATGGAAGTATAAGTACCAATTGAAGTGTAAGAAAAGAAAATCTTGACGGATGTTATATTTTCAAGGTCCTAGACATAACTATACAAATGAAATTTTTTTTACCTTAACAGATATCATCAGGAACAAAATTGCTCCTTGTAGCACACTATCATGTCGATTTCGACACACCTGAATATATCAATCATTGAAATAGAATCACAAAGGAGTTTGATCATCACGTAGTATATCAAAGGCAACAAAGAGTAGAATATAACCTAATGATATATCAGAAATAAATGGAAATGTAGACATCAGATCACTGAGTAACAATACACCATACCATCTCATACAACAAAGCACCAATATTGCAGATATAATTACATATTCACTGCAGAATTTAAAATTGGCTTGAATAGGTTTAGCCACCTTGCCAAGAGAACAAATTCATTTCATGCTTCGGCAGCTTTAGCTACAGACACAAATTGAAAATGCATGGGGAAGTACATGAATTTCTTTTTTGCATGGCAATTAGTAACACATATTTGAGATATTCTTCCCACTAAGATGTATATGCGAAGCATCAAACAATAAGAATAGGAAACATCACCAGCTTTATCAGTGCAGGGAATTCTTGATGTCTGACAGGAATTTCATTGTTTACAATTGCATAATCGAGGGCTCTGCATTGTAGGGGACCAAACAGACAATGAGACAAAATAATTCCCATTCAAATTCAGAGCATGATTCGAAGTGGCATTGATAGCAATTTATTGATAATGACTTAGTAAAAAAATAAAAAATAAAAAATAAAAAGAAAGTCATAAGGATCATGTCTGTCCATTGAAAAGCAAAACATTGATATGGATACTCTCTTATCAACATGATGGGACAAATTCATAAATACTAAACAGCACTATCAATTTAAACTTTTAAAAGTAAGGCATCCATCAACACATCAAAAAATATAAAGATGTGTTTGGCCATTCATATTCACAATAAAGTTTTGTGAAAACAAACACGGGTTGGGTCTAGATATCTACAATCCTAAGAATAAACAGAATGCATCATTCAATAATAATAATAATAATAATTGTTGGTTGACTCCCGTAATATATAAATAAATAAATAAATAAATAATGTATATCCCTTTAGGTTTAAACTTTTAGGTAGACGGCTAATTAGAATAGTATCAGAGCTAGGAAATCCCTGTTCGAGTTCCACCACCGTTCATTTGTCGTTGTCCACGTGCAAGATTCGTAAGTGACATATCTACCTTGCACACAAAGGGGTGTATTGGTTGACACCCGTAATGTATAAATAAATAAATGATGCATAAAAACAACACCGTCATTTGACATCATTTAACAATAATAGTAATAATAATGTTAAATATATCCCATATTAGAAAAAATATTGGGGTTCTCTTGATTTGTAAGGGAGAAGAACAACTCCACTTAATACCAATTGTTTTTAAGTTGGAATCTCAAAGCTTTCTTAACAGAGAGTCATGGTGTCCGTATTAAATATCTTGATTAGAATTTTGAAATATCATCTCAAAAGAAAAATGTTGAATACATCCATATTAGAAAAAATGTTGGGACTCCCTTAATTTATAAGGGTGGTTTTAAGTTGGAGTCCCAAATCCCTTCTTAACAAATAATATAACAATAAATACTGTAAATTCTAAGATGTGTGATAATAAAGATAAAAAATGTTACAACTTCTATCATTCTGGCAATTTTTCCATGAAAAATATATCTTTACACCCGGCATGAAAAAATCTTCTAACAATTACATGAATGCAAATAATACAGAAATAAACAAACAGACACACAATAGAAGACCGCTAAAAACAAACTTCTAGGAAGTTGCATCTTCATACATCTTTCTCTTCTAACCAATACATTTAAAAAAGATAGGGTGAACTGAACTGTAATTAGCAATGTCATCGATATCGCGGCTTCATACTTGAAATGAATCATTTGGATTAGGACAAACTAGATGGAAGAACAAGCAACGAGTGACAGTTTTATCAACATATCAGCTCTCTCAGTTTTAGAAACATATTACCATTCCAAATCAAATTCCAATCTTACCATATGTTCTAGAAGAATTCCCAAAAACCTTTACAACAAGAACAAATTATGTCGTCTTTGTAGAACGAAAAAGAACAAACACACTTGGCAAAGAAGATAGTTTCAAAATGCAAAAACCATCAAAGCACAAACTCTAGAACATGATCAAATTTTAAACAAGAAAAACAAATAACATTTTAAAGACAAACAAAAATAAGAATCACTTGAAGCACTTTCCACCTTTTTAACCTACAGAAATTTTAACAATTTCAATTCAGGCCAAATTCTACCAAAAACGAAGGCTACAATAGGAAAAACACTAAACACATTCTCATTGAGGTAAACAGTTCAACCCTAAAGTGGATTTTTATGCACCAATCCTACTCTAAACTGATAAATTTGATTCAGATCTGATTCTACTCTAACCTGATAAATTAGATTACAGATCTAAATTTTAATAAACCCAACCATAATGTACAATCAATAAATCAATCATACACTAAAGAGGAAAAAAATCGCAAAGAAAAACCTGGCAAGGGATATGCAAAAGTAATAATCCGCTTTATATCGTTTCCTTGAACTCTTGGATGAGGAAGCATCGGTAATGGAGACTGGAAAACTATTCATTTTCAAAAATGGATTCCCTTAGAAACACACAGGAAATGAAACTCCCTCTTTTGTATAATGAACTTCCTCAGAAAATCGCAGAAAATAGAACACCCTTTTCTTTCACACACAATTTTGTGGCCATAAATACAAGAGCTTCGATGTTTTCGAGGTATGCTCTCTGGCAATTCCATTAAGGACAAACGAATTCACCTACTGATGAAAAGGACCAATCTAAGGCTTCCACGAAAAAACTATGAGTCGGTGGTACCCAAAAAAACCCATTAATTGTGTCATTCAAAAGCATATGAATAATCCGTGGCAGAAATACCTTGGACATAATAGTATCGACAGAAACTAAATGGAAGAATGATGTAATTAAGTCACATGATGCAATAGAGGCTAAACATGAGAACTTTTGATCCACAAAGTCTTATATTATGGCTCCATAATGTAATGATGGAGTTGATAAAGTAAATTACTTTCCCAAGACAGAGAATACTACTACTCTGTCATGCAACATCAACCAAACAAAATAAATAAATAAAAATTAATAGTCTTAAAAAAAATAATGGCGAAAGATACTGCTCATTCTCCCCAAGGATTAATAATAAAATTAAACGAAAATACATTAGGCGACACGATTGCATATATCTTGCTCAGAACAAAAAAAAAAAAAAAATTGCAACAAGACCTCTTGGGGTACTGGCCAGAAAAATTAGTATCATACGAAATTTTGGTTGGTTAGTAACGAAGCCAAAGCAGAAAAATGGCATTATTTGACAAAATTTTGATATTAGAACAACCGTCTTACCAACGAACACGAACATTATTTTTGCTTAATGGTTACGTATGCGCCGAGAGCATCAATTAACTTACGAAATAGAGCGGCACAAACTCCGGATTATATGTTCAATCTATCCACTCTACATTCCAAAGGTCCACATTCTACTAAATCTTCCATAATGAAATATACGTAAAAAGAAGTAAATGCAATCGAATAATTATAATTATAGTTTTTCTTTATTTAAAAGAAAAAATCCTGTAAAACACATGTAGTCTGCAATTGATAATTCCATTCGAGAGCTACGAGTATTGGATAAAACAGCTCCAATGAGACACAGGCTAGATGAAAGAATACTATTTCCTAAATGATACATAAGGCCAAAAGGATACACAAATACTTCACATCCACAAACATGAATGCTACTAATTCAATTTGCAAACAATTAAGTGTTCTCCCAGAAATACCTGATGATACACAAAATCGCAATACCAAAACATACGGAATTTCATACAATCATTGCTAAAACAATCATATAATGTAAGGAGAATCCTAGAATGAGCGACGGATTTTGAAGATCAAAAGCAAATAGAGCATTCAGAACTATCAATTGGAATACGTTATAATGCATACCCTACACCGTAGACGATCAAACCAATTTGAACAAAAGCGTAGTCAGGGTACCTGGAAAGGGAGATTGACGAACACCTCCGTAGCGTAGGCCATAGAGAAGGTCAGGTAATCCACCAATCTCTGCGGAAACACAGTGTGTGTACAAGTCGGAGAGGCTTGGGGCAGGGGTATTGGCTGAGGTCACTCCTCCGCCATTCAATGGTAGCCCGGAAACCGGATGCTGTCTCGCCGTCATCCCGGCCATTCTTCCGGCAGTCAGTTAAAGGAATTATTCTACCATACGCTGTTCTCTCGATCTCGGCCGGCGTCGGAGATTCTTGAAGCTCTGATTAGATGATTAACAGTATCTAATGAATAGAGGGTAGTTGCAACGAAGCAGAGCCACTATAAATTCCCAAATTATTAGTATTATTTTATTTTATTTTTTTTGCAAAAGTTTACTGACTTGTATTACTAATTTACTATTTTAACTCTATTTTTCTAAAAAAATAAGTTTATACAATTTTTTTATAAAATAAATATGATTAATACGAAAATAAAATAAAAAATTTCAATTCAAAGACAAATAAACACATTTATTGGATTAGTTTGTTTTGATTTGAAATTCAATTTTTTATTTAAAATTTAATTTAAATAATTGTAGTTGTAATATTCACTCAGTCCTGACAATAGATGAACTCTTTCTTTTTTTTTCTTTTAAGTCACGATCCCTTTAAATTAATTTATTTTAAATATATTTAATAAATATAAATAAAATTAATTAAATTTATAATTGTTGATGTAATACTCCATCAGTCACCTATGAACTCATTTTCCTTCTTTTTTTTTTTTATCCTTTGTATAAAACATTATTTATTTTAATATATTTATTTATTTTAAACATATTTAACAAATATAAATTGATTTAATTAAATTTATAACTTATAACACATAAGCCTATTCAAAATCTCTTTATTTTTATATATCTCTACTGTATAAACAAATATTTTTATCAATATTTAAAAATTCTCATTTTTTATAAAATTAATTATAAATAAATAATATTGTTTTATTTATTTATTTTATATAAAATTTTATTATCAAAATATAATCATAAAATATTTAAAATACAAACAACACAACACTACTTATATAAAATATAATAAAATGCTATCATAATTTATTATTAATAACTTACTATCTATACTACTTAATATTTGACCACTTTAACCCCTCTTTAAACCATATTTGACTGAGCTTCCTATATTCCATCGGGCTCCTTCTACAGCTGGACCGATTTGATCACGGGGCAGGTCGGGTCCGTAGGCCACTCGATAATCTGGATCTTCTGTTGAACTGCGAACTTCCCAGGGCTTGAGCTGCATTTGTACTTAGTCGGCCCAATTAATTTTTGGTGTGTACGAAAGCCCCCCTCTCAAAAAATCGTTTGGACAAGAATTAATTTGTGGTCCTAATGATTTTGTCAAATACCTTAGTGTTTTCATGCTTCCTCGGCTTGTCCGATCATTTTTTCTGCTTTTGGAAGGTCATCGCTAACTACAGTCTGATTGTGCCTTCTTTTCAGCTCCCAAAGAGAAGGATAAAATATTTTAAGATGTTTTCCGTTAATAAACGTCTTCAACTCCTCTTCTTCAGGCTCCATCAACCTATATGCACCGTTAAGTGACTTAGCCAATATGATAAACGGCCACTTCTATGTGGAGAACCATTTCCTAAGCTTCGCATCTTTGGGACCTTCCGGGATAATGGTCTTCCATACCATGTCACGTTCTTGGAAGTTCTGAAGCCTTACGTGCTTCTGGAAGGTCGATTCAGCTTTTTCTTTTTTATGTCTGCAGCCTCTCTTCAGGCAAGGAGTCGAGCTCCTGGAGTAGGGTCTCGTCCTACTCTCCCATCGGCAGCTTGTTCATCTTTAAAATTCGGAGAGAAGACACTGTAATCTCTAACGGAAGCACAACATCGTGACCGTAAGTCAGCCTGTAAGGAGTGCTGCTGGTTATAGAGGATTAGACATTCCGATATGCCCATAAAGCATTTTCCAAAGTATCATGTCAGCCCCTCGGGTTTTCCTCCAACACCTTGATAATGAAAATCAAGATTTTATTCGTCGCTTCGGCTTGCCCGTTAGTCTGAGGGTGATACAGAAAGAAATATAGCAACTGGATTCCGTATTAGGCTGCAAAGGCCTTGACTTTCGCATTCATAAATGCGGTCCCTTGGTTGGTGGTTATTGTCTTAAAAATGCCAAACCTGTGAATGTCGTTACTCTTAATAAAACGTATGACATTATTGTATTGTACCTTAGCCAACGTAACAGCTTCTGCCCACTTCATGAAGTAGTCCGTAGCTACGAGAATAAATGAATGCTCCTTGGAAGATGGAGGATGGAGCTTGTCGATGATGTCCATCGTCCATCCAATGAAAGACCGTGGTTAATCGAATGAAGTTCTTCCACAGGGAGTTGTCGAAGTGGTCTATGGTGCTGACATGTTGGACATCTCTGAACATAATCAATGCAATCCTGTGACATTTGTGGCCAAAAATCGCCGTATCGGAGGATCGTCTACTTCATAGTGGGTCCGGCCCTATGGGCACCTCCAACATTTTCGTGGACCTCGGCCATGACCTTCATAGAATCCTTGCGACCTAGGCAACATGCCAAAGTTCTATCAAATCTCCGGCGATATAGCTCTCCATCGATTGAGGTGTATTATAGAAGTTGATGGCGCATTGCTTTTGAGGCGACCTTCCTAGGGTCTATTAGATCTTCCAGCAGCGGAGTGCGCCAATCTAGGTCATGATCAGCCTGCAAACATTTAAATCCTTGCAATATTTCTCTTATTTTAAATCCGGAAGCCCACAGCGCCTAGTCGTTTGCCTCTAAATTCTCTTCCCAAGGTATATCTTCTAACGTTACTTCCGTGAGCTGTTGAAGAAGATCGTGGGCTTCTTGAAGAATGTCCTGAAGCCGTGTCTCCCTACACTTGAACTTCTTAAGTGCTTGACGAATAACCAGCTGAGAATCTCCTCGAAGAACAACCTTTTCCCATTTCTTGCTACCAAGAATCGCAATTCTAATAGCAGTGCATTGTACTCAGCTTGATTGTCCGTGACACCTTGCGGAAGTTGGTGGATAAACAACTATACTTCTTCTTCTGGACTGGAGATCACCACGCCTGCTCCGGTGGACCCATCGAAAGTCACCAGCCAAGGTTCCAATACCACGTAGTCCAAGAGAATGGCCTGAACCATCCCAGAATGTTTGGCCAAAAAATCTGCAATGACCTGGCCTTTCACGGCCTTAAGGGGTTGGTACGTTAATGCGAACAATGCTAGTTTCAGCACCCATTTAACTAAACGGCACCGGAGGAATGGCCTGTTTAATAAATAGTGTAGAAGGTCGACTCTGCATATTACTTTAGTCTCAACAGGCAATAAATAATGCTCTAATTTTGTACATGCATTATATAACGATAAAAAAAGTTTTTCAATGCATGAATAGCAAATTTCAACATCATTTAAGGTCTTATTAAAATAATAAATAGCTCGTTCCTGACCTTCATCATCATCTTGGGCAACGAGGCAGCCTGTTGTATCGTTGGTCATGGCTATGTACAACTTCAGCCTCTTTCTAATGATTGACGATATTAACACTTAGGGAGACGATAACGCCTACTTAATCTGGTCCAGGGCTTTTTGCTGGGTTGTTTTCCACTCGAATACGTCTTTATTCCCACGTAGGAGCACTGAAAAGGTCTTCATTTTCCCGGTGGCATTGGCAATGAACCTCCTCAGAAAATTGACCTTTCCCATTAAGCATTGCAGCTCTTTAACATTACGTGGGGGCCCAAGGTCCTGGGTAGTCTTGACCTTATTTTTCTTGACATCGATGCCCCTTTGATGAACTAAAAAACCCAAGAATTTTTTGCTTGTACTCCAAAAACGGATTTCGTCGGGTTCATCTTTAGGTCGTGCTACCTTATCCATATAAAGGCCTTTTGAAGGTCTAACAAATGGTGATCGAATGCCTGGGACTTCACTACCACATAGTCTATGTATATCTTCATGAAAGTACCTATAAGATCATGGAATATTGAGTTCATCGCCCTCTGGTAGCTCGCTTTGGCGTTCTTAAGGCCAAAGGGCATAACTATCCATTCGATGTTCCAATTACTCTTGGGCAACAGAAAGATATTTTATGGGCATCCTCATCGGCTAAATATATCTGATTATAGCCAGAGTAGTTTTCCATAAAAGAAAGAATCTTTTATCTAGCCGTAGAATCTACGAGCATGTCGGAAATGAGCGTCACGTATTCGTCCTTCGGTGTCGCTAAATTGAGGTTTCGAAAGTCAACACAAATCCAGATCTTCCTATTCTTCTCCACCATTGGTACAATGATAGAAATCCACTCGGGTATATAGGGGGTTGCTTATGAGGCCAAGATGATGCTTTGGTGGGTAGTCGGTGCTCCACCAAGCTTCTTGATAGCCCTGGCATCTCGTGGTAATTCCATACGAAACAATCTTTGAACTCTCGGATCAAGGCAATAATTTACTTCTTCTTCTCAAAATCCAGCAGGGCGTTGATCCGCGCATTCGAGGGGTTGTCTCGTCCCCCAAGTTGACCTCCTTCAATGGATCATGCGCTTCAAAAGGTGGAGTAGCTCTTCGGATTGAAAAATAAACCTCCTCTTCACCTTAATCCCAAATAGGCGGCTAGGAGAATGTTCTTGCTTACCCATCAAGAAAGTAAGCGGCATGATTTTTGGTATATATGAATGGGCAACCAGATCTGCCCGCTCGTGCTTCCCAGTTTTGAGGATCATGTCGTCATTCATGATGAACTGATGAGCTTCCGGGCCGTGTGTCAACCTCGGTTTAGAGGCAAAAATCTGATCACCTTTACCTTGAAGTCGCCTTCGAAATATAAAGCTTTTTCAAGGTCTTGATCGGTGGAAATTATGTCCAAACTTGCTTCCGATATCTCATCGCAATCGAGTGCTCCGATCGTCGGCTCATCCTCTAGGATCTCGGGTGTTCCAAGTACTACATGGCCCTGCAAATTAACAAGACAATAATTGTCAGTTAAAATAAGCTTCGGCCTCCACTCTTTCTGGGCCTGAAGCTGATGGCGTAGATCTTTTCGATCCAATTTCGACTTTCTAGTGGCCACTGCATCCTGATTGTCTGGTTGCCACTCCCGAGCCTGATCTTCTTGGTTTAATTTCGGTCTTTTAGTGGCCACTGCATCATGATCATTTGAATAATGCTCCCTTGTCTGATCTTTCTGGTCTAATTTCAGCTTTCTTGCGGCAGCTCCTTCTTGGTCTTTGGCCTGCTGCCTCCCAGCCTGACCCTCCTGGTAGAGGCGTGCGGCCAAGCGTTATTGTTGCATTCTACTCTTTTGGGTCTTAGTAGGAGAACGCAATCTTTACTTATTTTGGTTCATGGTCCAGCTTTCATCTTTCTCGAAGTTCTATCAAACACGGAGCTCTTTTTCGGGAGTTTAATTGACCTTCCGAGTCCTTCAAACACCAATTTTTTAGGTTCCGTCTTTATGTTATTTTTTTTCAGATCCTGATGCCGACTTTGTAGGCCTTGTCGGACATATTCCAAAGGAATTTATTGGTGCAGAGAATGGTTTGATATCAATCTTCATTTTAGGTTTCTCGGCCAGCCCTAGACGAGATTTCTTTGATGGCCTTCCCCTGGGACTTAGCCAAGAAGGTCTTCTGGTTCATCCTTGGCTTCGGCAGCTTCTCTCTTGGCATGAACCGGGTGGTTTGAGATTTTTTTCAAGGATTGTTCAGCCTTTACATCTTTGGACATCGGCTACTGAAAGTTGCGGTACTCCTTGAGATCCAGCCTATTACACAGCTGGTGTGTCATGTTATCTATCGCAACATTCACCACCACTGGTCCTCCAGTACACAAACCTGGCATTTAGTTTATGTCTTTCTGAATTATTCCAAGAACTGCTCAACCGATTCCTTGCTTCGCCAATCTCCATACATCCTATGAACCACATCTTCGATTATCTGTGGATTTATGATGGGATGTGGCAGTGGCACCATCTTTGCCTGTCCCCTAAACTATTCGGAAGCTGTCTAAACGGACGACGGATTGCAAAATGCCGGTTGCGGGAAGGCTTGATGAGTAGGTCTCCGTTATGGGAAACAAAATCGGGGGCCTTCTGTACGCTCTATGAGGAATGGAGCCTGCTGCAATGGTGTTTTTTCAGGCTGGTTGGACAGGATATTCGTAGGTTTTTTGCACCCCGGAACTAGCAGCAAATCGACCTTCCCTAGCAGTTCCCTGCCCCTCAGTGTATCGAGATGGTGTTGGGATTGATCCCCTAGTTCTCAAGTTATTTCAGAAGGCTTTGGAACAAAGAAATGTGCTGGAATTGTTGTCTATCCTGCCCCCTATGCATTGGAAGTCTCTTGTCCATCTGTTGATTGGAAGCCCGGAGTGGGGACTGGGTTACTGAAAGTAGTTCCAACAAATAAGGGATGATTTTTCTCATATATTGCTGATGGGACTAACCCGAAGGTCATCCCAAATCCGTCGGTTGAAGACGGCCCAAAGAAAGTCTACCCGACCGACACCCAAGATTCTCCGACCTTCTGGGTGGTGATCAGAGGTCTTCCAGATCCGGAACCCCTACCGAATAGGGTAACATTACCATACTTAAGTTCCTGAAAGGTTGGAACTGTTGTGAAGCTGGTTGTAAGGCCTGTGGGAGGCCAAATTTCTAGCTGGCCAGAATTGACCTTCCGGGCCTTGCCTTTCTTAGTTTCTCCATCTAGAAGCAACGTAAACTCGTTTCGAATAGCGGGTTTCAGAATGTCGGTAATGTATCGCGATAGTTCCAGGACATATCCGTGAAGGGACGACCAAATTTTTCCATGGATCTACTTTTGAAGGACGCTAACTGGAAGGCTAATGATCTAGTCCGACTTTCCAACAGCCACGGAAGCCTCGTCGTGTGGGGCAGATTCCTACGCATGGCACGATGACAAATCTCTGACGATTGTTTTTTTTGACATCTCCATAGTCATCGGCAGTGTCAGTTTTCTCTTTTGAAGTTGTATACAAAAGTCGCGAGACATTGGTGTCCCACTGGGCGTGCTAATTAAGTTTTTATAAAAAATCACCTTCAGCGGCTTATTCGGAAGCCTGCTAGAATTGATTTATTTTGAAGGATTCCCTGGCCTCCTCAAGAAAAGACTATCTCGCGATGATAAAAAAAAATAATGTAAAAAAAAGCCAAAATAAACAAGAATGAAACTGGAAAAAGAATAAGGAAGCTTGTAAATTAATCTAAAGAAAAACTCAAAAAATCTAGAAAAATAATAAAAAATTAAAGAAGAAGATGATGAATAATGAATAGCGTGTAGAATCTGCTTTTACTCTAGTTTGCATCTTTTAATTTTGTTATTTTTGTTTTTTGTTACTTTAGATAAAATATTATCTCTAATTTTTCTCCAACAACTTTAACCTTCCATTCAAATCATTCCTTATCCACTTGACTGCTCCTAATCCGTACTAAGCCAGCTTAGTAATCGGGCTAAACAAATCTGTGGGCCCATTCACCATAAATCTCTGGGCTGACCAAGATATTAGATCATTTGCACTATTAGGCCATGCATTCTCCATCTTGGACTCATTCTGCATTAGGGTGGCGCTGATTTTTGGGCTGTGGGTTACACAAATATAATAATCATCTTCTTTAATTGCATTTCCTCCTCCATAATCACTTAAATGACACTCGCTTTGATTGTGTCATTATGGTCTTGTTAATGGCAATTCAATCCAAGGTTTCATCAACCTTATTCATTTATCTATTTCAATTGTCAAACCTTATTAATCATCAATCGGGTTGGTTTTTTCTATTGAGCTTGTATTCTTTTAGGCCGTCGCTAATCACCGTTGATTGGTTCGATTTAGATGTTTGGACTTGACGCAAACAAAATTATGTTGCATCGGCCTAATTCATTTCGATCCAATTGATCAAAATCCTTTGGCCCACCATTATCGATAGAATTTTTGTGTAGCAATATAATAGCTCCATATATTTCATAAAATATTGAAATATTAGATATGAAATACATTTTTTGAAAGATAAATACCTGAATCGCCAAAGAAGAAAAGTCATTGACTTGCTATAAAAAATGATAGCTCGCCAAAGTAAGTTTCCATTCATTGGATCAATTTGGCGACCAACCGTCCAAAAAATATCTCACTAAAGTTGGCGACAACATTCGATCTCAATTCCATATATCGACTATTACGACTAGACCTAATCTTATTATTGTTTCACTTCTTGACTTGATTGAAATAATCAACTCGAAATAAGATCTCATGGGCGGCAGTATGAGCGGTCAACAACAGAGGCTCAACCAGCTTTCTTGCCAACCCGAACTTTTCCTCAACGAAGCAATTACAATATCGGAAAGTCAAAATTTTTAACCGCAAGCAATCAGGATCATAAAGTTGGGCTCATATTTATCTTGTTTGATGCATTTCCATTATGTCGCCAAGATTTAGTTTCCGCAATGTCCTTTACTCCCATAGCTTTAGTGATTTTTGCAAAGCTGGAAGGAACAACTTAAACCTTTCAGTTTTTCCATGTTCGAACAACATCATTGATTTTTTTGCTTACGCAGCCCACTGTTCAACTCGTGGCCTTATTTGTCCATCTCTCTATAGCATAATTTGTCAACTTCTTGTTTAACAACTTTTTTTATCAACTTCAGTTTTCCTTCTATTTTTTCATTGTCTTCGTGAATCGCAACTTTTCCAAACTCTTTGGGAGCATCATCATGTCAAACTGAAAGTTTGAAACTGACCGATATCCACTTATGGATTGTCAACTGAGTTGTTGACAATCAAGCACTAATTGGAACCCATTATTTGCTTGATCGCTTCGGTGATTGCTCTCTAAAATTGGAAAATTATCAATTGGCTAGAAACAAAATTAGGAGAAGTGTTCGACAATCCAATAGATTTGATTATTTTAATATTTTCTCATTTTCTTTTGGTGTTTCTGAGTCTCTATAATATTTTTTTAATAAAATGATTCTCACGTATACATGGTGTAAAATAAAGGTTCTTACTATACTATTTATTTTTATTGAAATATCTCCAATCAAATGAATTAATTAGTGTTTTATTTATAAATATATAGAAATTTTCTAAAATTGTGTAAAAAATAAGCCATCTTTGGCAAACGATTGTTTTATGAGATAAAATGGTGTGTTTGTTTGGGGGATTGGATTTTAAATTCACTATTCATCCAATTTTCCCCCTAAAAAATATCAAATCAAACACCTATTTTTCATTTTTTATATTATACTAAAAATTAATTTTACATTCAAAACATCACATCAACACCTATTTATATCACATCATACAACTATTCAAATTCAAGTTTTTTACTATTCAAATCTCGACTCAAAATCAAAATCCCCAAACAAACATAACAAGTGTCACGGACCGCTTGGTGATTCCTTAAAAACTTATCGTATGGCCTAACAACTTCTGGAACACTTTTAAAACACTAAAAATTACGATAAAAAATGCTTGAAAATTGTAGAGAGAGAAAGCTAGTGAGGGAAATAGTGTTTACAGTTCTCAACTTGATGATGTACAAATGAAGTAACAACACCTATTTATACAAGTCCATTGTAAAATGGACAATCTAGATCAAATCGATCAAACGGCTACGATTTGCCGATGACTTCTACAACCTTGCACAAGGTTCTACCATCTCCCAACTATCACATTAATGTACAAATTTTAGTTTTATCTCAAGTATCCACAAGGCCATTCCTTGGTTTTTGGCTTATTTTCTATGGCTTTATATTAAATACATATTTTTGTATAAAAATAATGATACTCTAATAACATCCGTAAGCGATGAAAGACCAAAAATAAGTGAAGAATTGACGTGTTTTTTGCATGTGATCGTAATACTCTAATGGCCCATAAAAATTATTGTTGAACCCACTGTTATTGGCCCAATTTTGTGGCCCAGTTCACGGATTCACTAGTTATAAGTGAGATCATCTAAGCCATTAACTTTGTAGTTTTCATGACATCTACTTATATGATATATGTTTATATCGCAGTATTGTGTGATGGTCATTCATTGTCTTTTATATTCACACGTCCCTCACGTATTTTTTTCCTCTCTAATTGTTAGGATTCCGATAATGAAATTTTTAACTGTCTCTGATTTTTTGTATTTTCATACGGTGTGAGGTTGACTAAACGTATATAACTATAGTATTATTGTCCGTAGTTTAAGGTTACGCTATTATAGTGTTATTGTCCGTAGTTTGAGGTCCGGCCATTAGAGTGAGTAGTTTTTATATATATTTTTTTTACTGTATAATTTTAAATCCCTAAAACAATATATATTATGTGTATTTTTATGTCGTAATGTTGAGTTTCTTAGCATTAGACTCAAATGTTTTTAGTATCTCTTTTTATTACTAACATATCATATTTAATATTTAATTTTCATTTTAAAATATTATGTTCAATTATTTTACCTTAAACAAATAATAAACAAAAATTATTTAATTTTATTTATAAAACTCATATCAAACTTTTTATCTTTTAAATACACTAATTTTATATTAAAAATATTGCATAAGTAACTATACTATCTTAAAATTTTAACAAAAGCTTTAACTAGTCAATACTCTCTCCGTCCCACTTAATTTGTCCACTCTATCTATTTATGTCTGTCCCACGTAATTTATCATTTCTTTTTTTTAAAATATAATTATGAATTTTAATCATATTTTAAAATTCGTAATTTCTAATTTTATTTTATTTTAATTAAACTATTTAGTCATCTTAATCTTTATCTATAATTATTTTTATTAAATCATTATTATTTTTACTAATATATTTTTTAATTACTTACAAATTATACAATACCTAAAAACTTTGTGACTAAGCTAAAGTACACAAATTAAGTGGAATAGAGGAAGTACATTTTAACAATGTTTTGTTTAATTTAAAACATATGTAATTATTATTTAAATCAAAACTCAAAATTAAAAATAAAATACAAACACAATCCATATATATGTATGTAGGCATGTACATGATCCTTTGTTAATCTTTACATATTTTATATATGTTTGTACGAATATACATGTTCTTTTTGTTAATTACTTAATTTGGATGACATGGGAATCAGGCGAACCATGTGTGGCAGGTGGACCTGAGGCGTCGTAGGTTTGAATCCATAACCTCATGATTACAAATCCAACCCTTACACCACCAAGCCATCCTTACGTGACTAATTTGGACCTTTGTTCTTGCAGTATTCTGTGGTATGCCGACACCTGCAACATCACATATACTCATTCAATATTTCATTCGTATCCTTAATATATATATGTATATATTTCAACATCACATATACTCATTCAATATTTCATTCGTATCCTTAATATATATATGTATATATTTCAGTTGCTTTTTATAGTTCTGATAATTTTTCACTAATTCATTCTATGCCATTTTTATTCCATTTTTTACCTTTTATATTCTATTATTTGAAATATATATTTTGAGTGTGTTTGTTTGGGGTTTGAATTTTGAATTGAAATTTAAATAGTAAAACTTTTGAATTGAAATAATTATAAGATATAAAATAAATCGGTATTGATGTGATTTTTTGAATGTAAAATTGATTATTAATATAATATAAAAGCTTAAAAATAGATATTTGATTTAATATTTTTTTTAAAAAAAAATTTAATAAATAGTAAAAATTGAGGGAAGTATTTAGTAAATGGAGTAGTATTTATAAAAACAAACCCCTGTTTTGTGTTTTAGTTTGAAAAATGTATTGAAAAATCTATTTTTGATGTGAGGTATAGGAAATTAGGTAGATAATATAAAATTAATGATTGTATGAACTATATTGATTTTTTTTTAAATTGTGAAAGTTTTTTTGAAAAATAAACAAACCCTAAGTAGTTAAGATAATATTTTAAGAGGGTGTTTGAGAAATAGTTTTTTTTTTAAGAGCTTTTAGCTTATTAAAAAACTTTTAGCTGTTTGAGCAGTCAAAAAGTTGATTTAGGTGTTTGGTAAATTAGCTTTTTGAATTAGTTTTTTGAATCCAAAAAGCTAATTTCCGAAAAGTTCATTTATTCAGCTTTTTAAAAGAGTTTTTCATTTTAATTTTTGTTATTCCTAATTTACCTTTAAAACTTAATTATTTATTTTATACATATAAATATATTTTTATAGCATTATTTATTAATTATTTTTAATATATTTAATTTATTAAATTATATTTTTATTTTTGTAAATTTAAAATAATTATTATTATTATTAATTATTACATATAAATTATTTTATTTGTAAAATATATAATTTTTTAAAACTAAATCAAATAGAAAAAACAAATGTTATTAATTTATTTATATATATTAAAACAATAATTAACATAATAAAAATATGGGTAAACTGTTTTTTAGTTTCCTAACTGGACCCTCTTATCATTTTAGTCTCGTAAGTGGAGTCTGTCGCAAACTAGTTCGATAAGTGAAAATTTTTTGCTATTTTAGTCCTCGAGCGCCGAAGACGCCCGCGTAGCTCGCCGGAAGCCACGTGTCCGTCAGGTATCCCACCAGGCCAGCAACACCTGGCGGACACGTGGATTTTATTTTAATTTTTATTTTTTTTCAATTGGATTAATAAAAAAATTAAAAAAGGCAAATAAAAGTAAAAATAAATTTTAAATAAATTTTTTAAAAAATGAAAAAAAAATAATAAAATCCACGTGTCCGCCAGGTGTCGCTTACCTGGCGGACACGTAGCCTCCGACGAGCCACGCGGGAGTCTCCGACACCGAAGGACTAAAATAGCGAAAAATTTTCACTTATGGGACTAGTTTGCGACAGACTCCACTTACGGGACTAAAATGATAAGGGGTCCAGTTACGGGACTAAAAGAATAGTTTACCCTAAAAATATATATACAAAAATTTATTATTTTATATTTTACATAATTTCAATAAAAAATTATTATTTTTTAATAAAAATAATTTTCTCATATCTAAATAATAAAAATAAAATTAAATATTTATAATATTTTTATAATTTTTAATAATTAATAACAAAAATTCTCATAAATTTCAAATCAAAATGAACAAAATTAAATATTTTAAAAAATAACATATCAATGTCCTTAATAATCATTTTATGTATCAACAGCTAATGTCAAACAGTTCTTTTACCGAACACTTTAATACAAATCGCTAATTGCATTAGTTAGTCAAACCAACTAATTGAATCAGCTAACAGCTAACAACTAATTGAATCAGCTAACAGCTAAAAGCTATTAGCTAATTGCCGAATGCACCATAAATTAATAAATTTTAATAATTATGTATCAAATAAAAAGTTTAATGTCTTTGTTCTTTCAATAATTTTCTCTCACACAATTTCTCAAAAAAATTAATACACTACACACATTCATTATTTTTATACTCCCTCCATCCACGGATAAAATATATATTTACTTTTGGCGCAAAGTTTAAGAAATAATAGTATTTTAATTATTGTGGGTAGGTAAAAGTAGTGTAATGACATTTTTGCCCTTGCTTTTTGGTATAAAAGTAATGATGTGATGTAAAGTAAAGGTATTTGTGGAAAAAAGTGGGGTATTTAATAAAATAGTTACTTTGTAATTGAACGTCCCAAAATAAAAATATGTATACTTTGTAGCTGAACGGAGGAAGTATTTCGTATACCTTTCCATGGCATCAAAAAATTTACTTTCTAACAATCTCACAAAACAAAAAAATACTGTTTTAAACTATAAATAATCAGGTAAAAGAATGTTTAGGGTATATTTAGTTTTGATTTCCAATCAAAATTATTATTATTTATTTTTAACTTTTAATAAAAGTATAATATTATATTTTAAATTAAAATTAAAAAAAATTAGACTAAGAAAAATCATACAAACATTTGAATTTAAATAGTTATTTGATTTAATATAAATAAATAAATATTAATGTAATATTTTAACGTAAAATAAATTTATAATGTAATATAAAAAATAATTGTTTCATTTAATATTTTTGAATTTTTTTTTTTAATAATATAAATTTATGAAAACCAGTTAAGAACCAATCTTAATAATAATTATATAAAAACTAAAAAGGAGATAAATTATATAGTCAAATAATTAGCAGTATATTTCCCTTTATTTATAAATTCCGTAAAAATTTGAGTGCATGTGTGTGAAATGACGAAATTGCCCTGGCAGTTTGGAGTATTGAAGGCGAGAGAGAAGACCAAAACTCACAGCTTCTATATCAATCTTGTGCACAAGAAGCTTCCGGCGTTCCCGACAGCTGGCCCTGTACGCCACCGCCACGTGTCCCACCGCCAATCCCGCCGACGAAACTAGCAGCGCCGCCTTGGCTCTCGCATATCCGCCACCGCCAAACATGTACGCCGCCTTCGCCGCCACCACCACCAGCGACGCCGCCGAGCACGCCGTCGCCACCCCCAAGTACAACGGCCCCCTCCACATCCGACGCCCCTCGCCCCCCAAACTGTACACACCTATAATTTAAACGTACATACACAACAAATCATTATTATTATTATTCTTATTAAATAATAATAATAATAAGTTATGTTTGGATAGAGGTTTGGATTATGAATTGAGATTTAAATAATAAGAAATTTGAATTGTAATAATTGTATGATGTGATATATGTTATGTGATATTTTGAATATAAAATTTATTTTTAATAAAATATAAAAAATAAAAAATAAAGATTTGATTTGATATTTTTGAAAAAAAAATAATAATAAATAGTAAAATTTCGGAGATTTCTCCCAAAGCCAACACACCCACAGGTAAAACTATAAAGACAATCGTAAATATAATACCCTATTCGTCTCATAGCTATGTACCTGTTTATTTTTTGCACAAAGTTTTAGAAATATTAATATTATATTGGGATATAGTAGGAATAAAGTAGAAATAACTAAAATAACCTTACTAATATTGTGTGATATAAAAGTAATAATATTTGTGTAATATATTGCAAGTTATAAAAGTATTTGTAATGTTAGGTATATAGTATAATTATTGAAAAAAAAAATGAATACTTTGTTATGGGACGTACTAAAATAAAAAAATAGATAATTTGTTATGAGACGGATTAAAATGAAAAAATGGAACGAGTAAAATAGGATAATCGTAACGGATGTTCTGATAATAATAATAATAAATTAATTAATAAATAAATTAACCTAACCTAAGATAATGGCGGAGCGGGCGAAGGAGACGATGGGGATATCAACGAGGGAGCAGCAGAACTGGTAGCGGCGGAGCTCGGCGGCGATCGTACGGAGGCTGAGGGACGCCGGCGAGAGCGCGGCGGAGAGAAAGGCGTCGGCGACGGCGAGGAGAATCGGGGTTTTGAACACCAGAAAAGACGCCGACGCCGTCATCGTGCACAGGAAAAACACGATTTTGACCCATCGAGGAATCTTCACTATTACAATCTGCTTCATCACCTTTTTCTCTCTCTCTCTCTCCTCCACTCTCACTCCTACTTTCATCCTCAACTTCTGCTAAACTTAGTATTAATCGAAATCAAATGGCAGAATTTTGACTCATCAGATCATGGGTCAAGATTGCTTTCCTTTAATATACATGTATATATGTTCTGGAAGGATCTTTATACACAGTAGTGATTCTATGCGGGTTGATCTGAACCGTTCAATCTTCGGGTCAGGAGTTTTCAACGGTTGAGATTGAATGCAGTACAAATAATATTAAACCTTGCTTCTTGTAAGTATAAATTTAACTGTAATAACTACCTAACTGATTGATTCGTTTACGGTGGTAGTTTGAAATGGTTATAAACTTTGGAAGGTCTCGAGGTGTATTTATTTAGTATTTTTATTCGATTTTTTTTTTAAAAAAAAATTTAAATTGTATTGATAATATAAAATATAATACTAATTCTAAAAGTTTCATTTATTTTTTACTACGTGTTGATTTTTTAATATTAATTATTATATCAAAACGTAGTACAAATTAATAAAAAAATTGCAAAAATACTTTTATTGTCTTATAATACTAATAGGACATTTGTAAAAAATTATATAAATATAAAAATATTTTTAATATTAAGTACAATGACAAAAAAATAAAAATAACCCTTACATGCGGGACGAATTAAGTATTTTATATTAAATTTTTAACTTTTTTTTTATAAAAGAATATAATATATTTTATATATAATTTTTAATATTAATTAAAAATTATATCAGCAGTGTAATTAATTTTGAGTGAAAATTTGGATTATTATTATTATCATTATTATTATTATTATTATTATTATTATTATTATTATTATTTTATTTTGATATAGTATGTTTGAAGAGTTTGAATTCTAAAAACATATGATTGATTGATATGATAATAAAGAAGTTTGTTGATTTGATCAGGGTGTCTTGGATTATTATTTTATTTTGATATAGTATGTTTGAAGAGTTTGAATTCTAAAAACATATGATTGATTGATATGATAATAAAGAAGTTTGTTGATTTGATCAGGGTGTCTTGGGATTTTTTTGAGCTTTGAGCAAAAAAATAAATGATAGATTTTATAAATAAATGAAGTTTTTTCAAAATATTATCTACGACAAATATAATATTATATCCGTCCAGCTCTAAGGGTCTCATTTACTTTTTGCGTATTGATTTTTTAATATTAATTATTATATGAAAACGTATTACAAATTAAGGGAAAATGACAAAAATACTTTAATTAATATCTTATAATATTGTTATAATGACATTTATACAAAAATTTATACAAATATAAGAATATTTTTAACATTAAGTACAATGATGCAAAAGGTAAATGAAAACCTTAGAGCCGAATCGGACGGAGTAATAAATTATACAAAAGTAAAAATTATATTAATCATATATACTATAAATGAAATATAAGTGGTCTAGTTTTTTATACATATTTTAACTATTATAAAAGTTGACAATATTTGGACTATTATAAAATTTGCCAATATTTGGACCATTATAAAATCAATAACTCAATAATACTAGATACAAATTTTAAAGACAGAATATATGATTAATTTTAGAAAAAATCTTATTAGAGTTTATTAAAATTAGAATTGAATTTGAGATTAATTTTAGAAAAAATTTTAGAATTAATTGAATTGATTAATTGTAGGAAAAAAAAGTGTGAAATTAAATTTAAATTAAGTTTTAATATATTTAATAATAATAATGGACTTTAAAAATATTTACAAATTCCAAAGACAAGGAAGATATATTTTTTTTTTAAAAAAAAAAGATCCGATTAGAATTTAATTTTAGAATTAAAATTAGATTAAGTAATTATTAAGAAAAATATGCGATAAGATCTAAATTAAATTTTAATATAACTAAAATTTAAAATTATTGGCCCTGTAGAAGCTCTGAGCAATTGTTCCTGCTGAGAGTAGCTCTGGATTTGATGTATGTGTAAATAAATTAAAATCAATTATGAGTGTGTTTCTTTAGAAGGAGTTTGGAGAAATTGAGTTTGAGTTTGGATTGAATTTAAATTTTAAAATAAGTTTGAATTTTTGTATTCCTTTAGATTATATGTTTGATTTAAGTTTGGGAGTTTTGATATGCATTAATTTGATAGGTAATGATTCTATTGATTTAAAAGTATAATATATGTTTTATTTTTTTTGCAATGTAAAAACATGATTTTTAAAATAATATTTTGAATTTTTGAGCAAAAATTATTTCTAGTCTCATTCAAACTCATTTTGTTTTTCATCTTCAGTCATACTAAAAAAATATGTATTAAAACTAGTCCACACAAAACAAACTCATTATTTTTAGTCACACCGTTCATATTTTAACGAACTATGTTGGCGTGGTTGTTACGGGTGCTGATTTGACAGTTGAGTTGGATCAAACACGGCCGTATTAGGTAGAATCCGCCCGTGTCTAAACCAACAGATAAGCCACCATTCTGGCCGATCTAAACACGGGCATGTTGAATATCACATGCCCATATTTATCACAAAACATACCCATTTATGTGGACATGTTTGAACACGGACGTGTTTTTAAAAAACACGCATGTGTTCTGTCTCACATCACTACTAAAATCATGGTCAAACATGGGCGTGTTTGTTTTAAACACGGCCGTATTCGTTGGTATAGACCTTAAAACATATTCTTATTTCAATTTTTGTGTTGTTGCATCTCAATTGATATTTGTAATATATGATCATTAAATATTTTTAATTATACAAACAATCGGAAACTACATAATATCTATTCAATCAGAGTCATCATGTGCTTCATCCATCAAAGCATCCGTGTTGAGCATATCTCTACATGATCGAATTGGTGATTCATCTCAATACTCAACTCATCGACGGATGACTCCTTATTGGTGACCCTATGCTGAACCCGGTGATGAAGCTGAGGGCGCACACAACCTTTCGCTCCACCTTGTCGCCTGTGCAGAATCATCCGGATCCATCTCATCACTAACCTTACTAACCAACACAAACCGCTCCCGTCCTCCTTGTGTCCTAATTTTTACAATCATACCCATAGACTGTAGGGTGTGGAAACCACACGGCATCATAAGACAATAAGGCTCCTCCGTCACTTCATTAAATACCCCAAGACCTTTTGCCAATTGAGTAACATAAGGTTCAATAGCAATACCTCCTAGACGTTTATCCTGAAGTTGATGCATAAGGAACCGTGCAAACATGTATCCTAAATTTACAGGTATGCATGGATACATATTCCAAAGATAACATAAATCCTATGATGATACTACTCTGGTACTCTCTTTACGACCAGATAATGTATGAGCCAACATATAATAAATATATCGCAAAGGTACATACCGGAGTGTCGATGCCTTTGACCGTGTAGGATTGTGAAATTGCTCCGTGTTAATCCGTGACCAGAATTGATGAGCATTTTTCGGTATCAAAGTGGACAACTCCTTAAACTCTGGCGCATCCACGAACTCCCTATCACAGAAACCCATAGTTGCAGCGAATTCAGATAGAGAAATCGAAAACGTCCTGCCTCTGAGTTGAAAAATCAGCTACTTTGGTTTTTCGTAGTGATAGTTAATCGAGTTGTGCGTCAACGTATTCATGAATTCCAACGTCAAGCTCTTGTAAGTCGGCTCTATAATTTGGAAAAAACGACGCCATGTCCCTACTGAAATCAACTCCTCTACATCCCCTTCTATGCCCAGAGTCTCTAATACTTTGCTATCGATATGCTTACTCGTAAAAATGTTTTATTCTTCAAACGCTCGTACTGTTCTACATGCTCTTGTTCTCGAGAATTAAAAAATTGACCATTTACATCCAAATCCGTATTTTGGGATGAACCGTAGTGGTTGATACTCTATTGCCGCTCCGTTGTTTCTTTCCCTTAGGTGTCATTTTAACTACTAATAGTTAAAAAAATTTCAATACAACACCTAATAAGCATGATGCTGATTTGACCAAATAAGCACTCTAACCGCTGCAAATATATATATATATCTCTAGATGTCCAAGTTTCGGAAAGTTTTTTCACACTATCAATATGTCAAATTTGGTTTAAATTTGCAACAAGTTAGCACATAAAATTTGTCATTCATAGTCGACAAAAAATAAAATGTATGCCATAGTAAGAGACAATGCATTCAATGCCCTGCAAAAAGAAAATGACAACAATCAAGACTAGGCTAGGCTATCTCATTGCGGCTACTCGCCGGTCAGTGGGTGTGCAATCGGTGATGAACACGAATCTTCTAGTGGGTAAGTGTGCAGTCAATCCCAAAATACGCCTATAGAACAGTTAAAGTACTTTTTTGATATCGTCAAACTCCTTTCGAAAATCCACCTGAAGCGCAAAAACCTGTCATCTATTTAATCTACTTGCAGACTAATGGAAATGTTGGAAGTCGAAGGACATAGGGCATTTTTCATGCCACAATGCAACCATTCTATAAATGGGGTTCTCTCTTCCACGTTAAGGTATAATACCTATCTAAATAAGTACATCAATCCCTGCAGGTCATATCTTACATGTAGTCCACTCTCAAATCCTATCATCAACACAGAGTCCCTTCCTAAGTTGAGTCACGTACGGTCCAATGGAAATTTCCTGTAAGTGTCCATCAAAAGACTACTTTGCAAAAAATGGGCACGCCAAAATCCAACATGGTTAGGGTAATTCTCTACTATACTATATATGTAGTTAAGGTCATTTGTGGTTACCACACTTATGCTACTACTCCTTCTTGATAGTATTGACGAAAGGAACTTATGAACATAACTCAAAGCCCGAGAATGAAGTGCAAATGCCTTCGACTGTCTAAAATCTTAAACTTGATCGTTGCTTATCATTACCTAGTATGAGTGCTTATGCGGCTCTTCACCTGACAAGTCATTAAATGAAAGTAAAAGATGTATGAGTTTAAATTTTAATTCAAACGGTGTTTCACCATCTATTCGAGGAAAATAAATGCATAGGGGCTGTTGATTCAAGTTAGGAGCAGCCAACTTCCCCAATATGTGGTTCATGTCAGCCATGTCGAATTCTTCACTTGTTGTCATGCCATTTCGATCATTGTTGGGGGCACTTGCAAACGCAACTTTAAAGGAGATTCAAGTGGCCCAGTTGCTAATTGTGCTTGTCTACATTTTATGGTATCTTGTTGCAATGTCTTGTAGTCTTTTCAATCTCGAGATTGAATATCAATTTGTCTGCACGAGAAGAATATAGCATAAATTAGGAAAATAATATGAAGGTATATATGTACCTAATAAAATAAATAAATAAATAAATCATACACCAATTTCTGGAAATATCGAAAAAAAAATTGATGGCATTTTAATCGTACAATAAAAATTCTTACTTTCTAATGAAAATTATAGTGTAACAAGCAGTCTTGTTTTCACATAGATCGGTTAACTTTTATTATTATTATTATTATTTGGTGGAAAACACGAAAAAGAGAGGGGATTTCTTAGTTTTTCTTTTAAAGCTTTATCGGAATAATATTTTATACTTCTTCCGTCCACTCATAAAGTGTACACATTTTTATTTTGAGTTGTCTAATTATAAAATAATTAATTTCTTTTTTTAGTAACTATGAATCCTACTTTTTGTTACAAATACCTCATATTTTACCATTACATTATTACATATATATATATATATAAAACAATAACAAAATTGTGTATATATTACTTTTAACTCCTCAGTATAGTTAAAAAATGACTTCTCCGATCGGAGAACGCATAAGATATTTACATAAACCAGTAGGTCCTTACTATTATTTTTTAGACTTTGCATCAAATGTATACATATACTTTTAAATTGGATGGGGGAGTATATAATATTTTGTAAGTATATATATATATCTAGACATACGGAATCGTGTGAGTTGTACCGTAAAAAAAATTAAATGAAAATATTTGCTTGTAAAATTTTGGTTAGATTTTACTATTATAAAATTATTTACTCTAAAAAATATCAAATCAAATGCGTATTTTTTATTTATTATATTACACTGATATTTAATTTAAATTTAAAATATCATATAAATACAAATTTATATCACACCATCAAAATCTATTTTTATTTTAAAAAACGTACTGAATTTGTTCACATAAATATATACACATATCCACATAATATAAATAATTAAATAATATATTATGTTTTATATTATGGATACATTTTCTCTTTATCTCACATAAAAAAATAACTTAAACTAAAATACTAAGCAAACATACCCAAAATATAAGTTTAATATTTTATTTTAAATATTCTATTAAAATTTATTTTCTATTCAAAATATTAAATTCATACTTATATCTACATTTCATTTAATATTTTACTATTTCTAAAATAATTCAATATATACTAAAATATACTTACACATTTAGTTTATTTGTATTTTTATTTAGCTTGGTCTTTCTTTTTTATTTTTCTTTTTTTTTTTTGTTTTAAAAAAAAAATTCAAACATCAAATTCGATTATTATTTTATTTGAAAACTACAAAATAAAAAAAAAATCAAGAAAAATATATACGAATAAATCAAAGTAGCTTTGTTCGTTGATTTTGTATCGATATTTGTAATTTTATTTTATATTTAAATAATAATTAGATGTTAGTATTTCATTAGGAAAAAATAATGTTCTCCTCTTTTATGAAAAAAAAATGATGATTGTATTGTAATAAAATAAAATAAAATAAAATCAAAGTAACTAGAATAAGCTTGTTTGTTTGGTTATGTTTTTAAATATATACCTTTACTATTTATTTACAATAATGTATATTATTTCTCTCTCCAAAAACGTCATCATACATTTATTATTATTTCATATTATTATATTCAAAAGCTATTTTTCAAAATATTAACGTTAACATATATTTATACAACGCTAAACAATTATTTTTTAATATTCTCAAAATATTTTGAACTATTAAAACACAATCAAACAAACTTGAAATGATTTTTTAATAAAAATATTTTTTTATATAAAATATTAAATTAATCTGTTCATTCAATATTTTCAATGAAATAATTTTTTATAAATATTATTAAAAAATACAAATATATATACACACATTAATATAATATATATATATCATTCACTTATAAAAAGTCAATAATTTAATAAAAAATATTATTTTTTATATTACAGAATTTTATCAAAATCTTAAAATCTCCATTAATTTAGAATTAATTTACGTGTCAAATATGAAGCAATTGATTGCTAAAATAATAAAATCTCTATCGTTATCAACAGCCAGTACGTGTAATGCACTTGATATGATGCGTCATCGTCGATTGCTTTATTCGTTTATATATTATTCCCTCGTCTCATAACTATGTATCCATTTATTTTTTTTTTAAGAGATTTTAAAAATATTAGTATTATATTGAAATATAGTAAAAATAAAGTAGAAATGACTAAAATAACCTTATTAGTATTGTATTATATAAAGATAATGATATTTGTATAATATATTATAAGTTGTAAGAGTATTTGTAATGTTAGGTAGATAGTACAGTTACTAAAAAAAAAAAAGGAAATGAATACTTTGTTATGGAACGGACTAAAATGGAAAAATGGATACTTTGTTATGGGATGGAGGGAGTATATTATTCCCTCCGTCCCATAACTATGTATCCGTTTACTTTTTGTACGAGATTTTAAAAATATTAGTATTATATTGGGATATAGTAGGAATAAAGTAGAAATGACTAAAATAACCTTGTTAGTATTGTATGATATAAAGATATACAATTACTAAAAAAGAAATAGATACTTTGTTATGAGACGAACTAAATTAAAAAAATAGATAGTTTGTTATGGGACGGAGGAAGTACAATAATAAGTAAATATTTACTATTAGTCTATTACTCCCTCCGTCCTATATAAAATGAGCGCATTACTGTAAATTCGAGAATTTAGGTAGAGTATAATTAGTAAGTAATAAAAAAATATATTTGTAAAAATAATTATTATTTAGTAAAAATAATTATAGATTAAGATTAAGATAACTAAATAGTTTAATTAAGATTAAAAAAAATTAAATTTTAAATTTTAAAATATGATTAAAGTGTATAATCAATTTTCCAAAAAAATAAATGATAAATTATATGGAACGAACAAAAATAAAAAATATGAAAAAATTACGTGGGACGGAGGGAATACTATTTTAATTATGTCTTATAGTGTTAAATTAGACTTCTATCTTCATTTTAATTGCAATTAAATTAATTACAAAAATTAAAGTATGATGGATTGGATTTGAGTTAATGGAGGTTCTAAATACTAATTTTCGTCTCATATTTATATATTCATTTGTTTTATACACGGAGTTTTAAAAATATTAGTATTATATTAGGATAAATAAATGTAAAAAGACTAAATTAACCTTATTAGTATTGTATGATATAAAAGTAATAATATTTGTGTAATATATTTTAAATTTAAAGGATATTTATATAATATAATTACTAAAAAAATAAATACTTTATTAAGAGTCGAATCAAAATAAAAAAATAAATAGATTATTAACGTACGGATGAAGTAAATAATAATCCTATTTTTAGTTAAAGTGGGTTTAGTTGAACCGACCATGCATGGGCAACCAAACACGTGCGTCCACGTGCTCAACCCTAACTACTTACAATTTTCATCGCGAATTAATATTTATTGTAGGTGGTTGTCACTCAATATTTGTCACTTCATATCCTAACATTTCTTGTAGAACGAAACAAGGTATAAAGTTAGTGCGATTAATTGTAACATTATTATTACTATTATTATTATTATACACATCGTACAATTAATTTATGATGTTTGTTTGTATTTTATAGTCTTTCTTTCGTCTCATATATTTTGGGTCTATTACTATAAATACGAGAATTTAGATAAAATATAATTAATAAGTAATTAAAAAGTATATTAATAAAAATAATAATTATTTAATAAAAAATTATAGATTAAGATTAAAAATAAATAAATAATTTAATTAAGATTAAGAAAATTATAAAATTTAAAATTTTAAATGTGATTTGAGCGGATAATCATATTTCCGAAAAAAAAAATGACAAAGTGTGTGGGATAGACGAAAATATAAAATAAAGACAAATTATGTGGGATGGAAGGAAGAAAGTATATTACAAGTAGAGTACTAATTAATATTAATCCTCACTGCTTGTTTATATTTTATATATTACCAGTAGAGTACTAATTAATATTAATCGTTACCGCTGTCATGTTTAGGTTACTGTAAATACAAAAATTCAAAAGAAATATAATTAATAAATAATTAAAAATATATTAATAAAATTAATTACTTTATAATATAAATAACTATATATTAAGATTAAAATAATTAATTAGTTTAATTAAAATTAAAAAAATTATAAATTAGAAGATTTAAAATAAGATTAAGATATGTAATTATTTTCCAAAAAAATAAAGTAACATGAAATGTGGGACGAAGTGAAACAACAATGTGAATATAATAGGTGGAACGAACGAAGTATTATTTTACTTAAATATGTATTTACTTTGAGTGATTAAATCCGTTAAACGACTTCATTTTGTTGTGATGTTTTTCTTACTATACAGTGTCTTTTGTTTTGGTAACAACTATTGTAAATTTCACCATATATTTTTCATAAATATAATATTCACAAAAATCAAACTTCTCAGTCTAATGATTTTCCAAAAACACTTCATTTTCTCAAAATTCACATTCCTAACACTCTATACCCAAGATGCAAATGGCACAAATGAATATTATTTGAACATAGATTTGATGAAAAACATAAAGAAATTGATGCAAAACCTGCAACAAGGCTGTCCTAAACTAAATAGAGACTATTTATAAATTTTTTCACAAACTACAACTGTATTATCACTATAAACATATTGGACTTTAGCACATACATATGTACTTATAGTCAAATGATTCAGGAGTGCCTAAGAAAATAAGATTTTTCTTTAAACTCTAGCACATAATATATTATTCAAAATCTTCCCAATATTATCAAACTATTTCTATTCAAAATATCTTACAAGATATTCTCTATCAACACATTTCTACCATTAATTAGATGGCTCAAAAAGTCATTGAGGCGGTGGAATCAACATGTTTTTAGAGACGTCTTTCATATTTGGCGGAAGTTGAGAGGGGGGTTGCAGAGTGTGAGGCTGAGTATGATCGGGATCTTACGAAGGCTACTTTTTTACGCCGCCAGCGTAGTGCGGCAGCTTTGACACATGCCATTGCGTCGGAGGAGGCGTTTTGGCGGCAGAAGACCGCATGTAGGTGGGCGGTCGATAGGGAGAGGAACTCCCAGATCTTTCACTCGATGGTCCGGGAATGCCACCGACTGGCGTCTATATTTTACATGCGAGATGGAGATAGGGAACTTATGGAGCACTCGGATATCAAGGCATCGGCAATATCATATTTTGCCTCAATGTTCGGAGAGACAGACGATGTGGATACTTCGGGTATAGATGAGTTGGCAGGTCCGCCACCACAGGTTCTACCGGAGGAGAACTGGCGGCTTTTGTCACCGCCAATGTTGGCGGAGGTTTAGAAAGTGGTATTTTTGATAGATCCAGACAGTGTAGCTGGTTAGGATGGGTTCTCGGCGGTTTTTTATAGAGCATGTTGGGAGATTGTAGGTCCGGATGTCTTATCGGCTATTTTGAAATTCTTTTCGGAGGTCCCACTCCCGAAGTTTTATTCGGCCACCACTATCATCCTTATCCTGAAGAGGGATGCTCCAGAGTCTTTGGCTGATTACCAACAAATTAGTTTGTGCAACGTGAGCAACAAGATCATCACGAAGTTGCCCACGATGCGATTGAGGACTTTACTTCTGCGTCTACTTTCACCGCATTAGAGTGGGTTTGTGAAGGGACGCACGATTGTGGATAAAGTTTAGATGGTATCCGAGATGGTTCACGACTTGAACATTAGAGAACGTCGCTTAACATGCTCATGAAACTGGACCTTAATAAGACTTATGATAGGGTGTCTTGGCGTTTTTTTAGGCATGCCTTGTTGAGGTTCGGTTTCGCGGATAAGTTCATTACATTGGTGATGCATTGCGTGGAGCATGCTTATTATTCCAACTTGATTAACAGAGATAGGGGATTTTTTTAAATCCTCCCGGGGGTCCAGCAGAGAGACCTGTTGTCGCCTACTTTTTGTTTGTGCTAGCGGCGGACCTTTTATCATGGGGTTTGGATAGTCTCTTAGGGTGCCCAGAGCTTTACTTTCGATGTAGAAGGGGGTTTCGGTTGTCCCACATAGCAGATGCTATGATGTTTTGATATTTGCGAGTGTCTGTGGTGAGAGGATGAACTCTTTGACGACCTTCTTGGACGATTAGGTGAGGATTACTGGCTAAAAGGTTAACAGTCAAAAGAGCACGATTGTGTATAGTAGACGATGTCCGTAGGGGGTTCAAGAGCAACTTCTAGGGAAGCTTTGGAGATATTTGAGCCGTTGGGATCGGGATGTCTTGTCACACGGCGGCAGATTACAACTTATTCGGAGCACACTTTTGTCCCTTCCACTATAACTACTTTAGGTATTACATCCCCCGCAGTCGATACTTCATGAGGTTGAGCTCATATGCGCGTGGCTCATATCATGGTCATCGCCAGCGTCGTTAGATTTCTTGGGCGGATGTGGCACGGCCGCAATAGAAGGGTGGTTTGGGACTTAGGCGTCTCTCGAATATGGTCATGCATTCTCCATAAAGCTTTGGTAGAAGCTTCGTGAGGGTTCCTCATTATGGGTGCGGGCGATGCGGCACAAGTACTTTCGTGATTCTTTTCCGGGTAGTGCTCCTTGTTGGAGCTATGACAGTCCGGTATGGAAGCGTTTGTGCCATGTTAGGGATGAGGTGCAATCACAAATCTATTGGAAGTTAGGCCGAGGGGAATGTTATTTTTGGAATGATAGATGGTTCGAAGAGCAGCCCCTTTCGGCCTTTTGGGAGAATAGACTATCGTCTCCTATATTAGTTCGGGATATGTGGAGTGGTGACTCATAGGATGTTGGGAGATTACGAGCGTATCTTTTGGAGTCGCTCGTTTAGCGTGATATGGAGGTTCCTATTGATAGGCAAACAGAGGATCGGATGAGTTGGATGGCCTCAGCATCCGGTACATTCATGACATATTCAGCTTGGGAGCTTTTCCGTGATATGGGTGTTCGGAGTTGGCTTTCGGGGATACTATGGTCACGTATCTTGACTCCGAAAATGTTAGTATTCCTATGGAGATTATTACGGCGACGGATTCCGACAAATGAGATCCTTCAGCACTATGGGGTCTTGATTGCATCACGATGTCATTGTTGTCATATAGAGGTGGAGACTATTCCACATCTCTTTATTGGTTCGGTTGTTGCCTGGCAAGTGTGAGAGCATTTTGCGGCGCTTTTAAGGCTATCTTTACCGGAGACACATATACTGCATCTATTTGTGTTCTTATGGAGACTTTCTTCGGCACATTCTCAGAGTATTAGAGTTTATGTTCCGTTGTTGATATTATGGTTCATTTGGATTGCTCTAAACGATGCGAAGCACAGAAGGCTTCGCTTGTCTTCCAAGAGGATCATCTGACGGATTTATTCACACTTCCACACTCTTTGGCGTGATAGGATTCTTCTACGTTGACATTGGGAGGGCAACTTTCATATAGCTGATGGGCTTGGATTTTGTTATCCCTCTCTGATTCCTCGGCCTCCGATTATAGTGCATTGGGAGGCACCATCTACGGGATTTGTTCAAGCTTAAGATAGATGGTGCTTCGCTTGGCAATCCCGGAGCAGCAAGTATTATCCAAGATTCGACAGGAGCAGTACTCATAGTGTTTCAAACCCCGATTCCGCAGACGATGAACAATTTAGCAGAGCTGACGGCTATTCAGACTAGTGTTGGGATAACGATTGATAGAGGACTGATGCCACTATGGATGGAGACAGAATCGACAATATGCATATCTCTGATCTTCTCCGAGACGAGCCATTAGACTCTCCAGCGATGACTTATGCCTATTTGATTGCGGCTTAGGGATGCGACTTGACGGATATCTCGTATATATAGGGAGGGGAACCGTGTCACGGATGCCTTAGTGACTTTAGTTTTTTCTCTTTCAATTGGACAGACACTTCTCCCTACACATATCCCTTAATCGATTAGAGGTCTCATTCGAGTGAATGCAGACGGTCACCCGACTTTCCGTTTCAAGTAGCAGGCTTCACCTTCTTACTTGTATTTGGGACACTTATGCTTAGACTTGATAGGCTTAGTGTTTGGTTGGTGTTGATACCTTAGGTATGTTGTCTTTGGCCTTTGATACTTACACTACCTAGGCTTGTCTTGGACTGTATAGCTTGTATCAGCAAAACTATGTCTTACTTGATCCCGTTCGGGTACGTAGGCAACCCACTTTGGGCGCAACCTTTGCTATATATATATAAATCAATTCATATTAGAATACATACGATATGAACAAGTTGAATCAAATATCCGATTGTAACCAACTATCACATCTAATACTGTAAGAACATTTGCATTGTGAGAATTTTCTTTGTCAAAATTAGTAGAACCATTAGGAGTTTGAAGAGTTAGTAATATTCTTCTTTGCTTTTGAGTTTTAAACTTTTATGTTTCTAATTTTTTTTGTTGTGACAGATTAGAGTTGATGATCGAATAACAAACATAAAACATAAAAAAGATATATATTTACGTGGTTCACCAACAACGTATTGACTACATCCACGGATAGAAACGGAGGACAAATTGTATTAAAGACAACTGAGTTACATATTACATAATTCGTATGTCTAAGTCTATTCAAATAACTTAAGAGAATACATCAGATGGACTCAGTCCAATACGAACTCAAAGGCCCAACTCAGCGAAGTGACAAACTAGATTCAAGACATATCAACATATTTTCACATTGACTTGAATCTTACTTATAGATGCATCATTACAATGCCAGATGAACAGACTTCTCCATTCTGCCTCAAATTTGCCCCTCTCGAGCAACTACCGGCTTGTGACATATAACAAGTCCAAACAATGTCAGAACTTGCTATGAGAGACCGGTTTGGTGAACATATCAGCAGTCCCTACTTTCATCACCTTGACTCTCTTTTCATTCTTCATAAAATGATACCTCACATCAATATGTTTGGTCCTCTTGTGATGAACTTGATCCTTGGCTAAACAAATTGCACTCAAGCTATCACAATACACAACAATTTGATTATGATGTAGACCAAGATCACCAACTAGTCATGTTAACCAGATTCCTTCATTAGAAGCTTCTGTCAACGCCATATACTCTGCTTCAATAGTAAACAAAAAAAGTTGTCTTTTAACTTACAACAGAACTACCAAGAGTGAAAACCAGTCATAGATCTTCTACTGTCGACATCTCCAACATAATCAGAATCTGAATAACCTGTAGCAGAATAATGAGTATCACCTCCATAAATGAGACCAACATCAGACGTACCTCTAAGATACCGGAAAATCCTTTTCGCAGTCTGCAAATTCTCATTTCCAGGTCGTCCTATGAACCTGCTGACAACACTAACAACATGTGAGAGATCAGGTCTAGCACATAATATATAATACGTTAAACTCCCTATTGCATTAGAGTATGGAACTCGAGACATATACACTCCTGCTCAGCTACAGATTGTGGTGCATAATCAGATGAAAAATGAATATTTGCAGCGCTTGGAGTATTAATAGACTTAGCTGTAGATATGCCAAATCTGGACAAAATCTTATGAATATAGGTCTTTTGTGACAAGAAAATCCTCTTATGTTCTCTTTGATTGTATATCTCCATGACAAAAATTTTCTTAGCAGCACCCAAATCTTTCATATCGAACTCAGAAGTGAGCAGATCCTTCAACTTCTGAATATCAGATGTGGACTTCGCAGCTATGATCATATCATCCACGTACATAACAAGATAGATCATGGAACCATCATCAACTTTGTTGTGATACACACAACAAAAGTACGAACTCCTGTTAAAACTCAGCGAAATAGTAAACTAGATTTAAGACATATCAACAATTTTCTTTATAATAATGACATTGATTTTTAACGACTTTTATATTTAGATCAAGAAATGCATCTATTTTGTTTTCCTTGAAACTTCAATTTCTTAATAACATATAAATTATACTAATTAACTAAATTATGTTTCTTTCGTCCAACTCTAAGGTTTACATTTATTTTTTGTACACAAATTAAGGAATATTAGTATTTTAATAGTATTCAGTAGATATAATAGTGTAAAGATAAAATTGCACATAATTTAAATATAAATGTATAATAAAATGAAGGTAAGATGGTAAATAAGTGTTGGAAAAATATTGGTACCTAGTGGTAGGGTCCATATTTACTAAAAAAATAAAATGTAAACATTTGAATTTGACAGACGAAAATAGAAATATGCAGAGGGAATAGTAGATAATTTATTTTGTGTTTTCCGATGAATATTTTCAAATATGATACTAAAATTTTCTATTTCAATTATAAATTATGTGCATATATAGGCTGATATACAAATAATTTAAATAGTACAAAAATTCTACAAATCTTATAAATAAGACATTTAACATAAATATAATGTTTTTTTTTTCTTCCTAATATAGCTTAACATATAAGCTTTTCATATTAAATATAATAACTAATACTCCATTGGTCCGCCTCTAAGGGTCATATTTAATTTTTCCGTCATTGTACTTAACATTAAAATTATTCTTATATTTGTATAATTTTTTATAAAAATGTCATTCTATTAGTATTTTATAATACTACGTTTTGATATAACAATTAATATTCAAATATCAACACGCAAAAATAACTGAGACCCTTATAGTCGAACGAAGATAGAATTATTTTATGCTGAATTATTGACTTTTCATAAATAGATAAAATATATATATATTATATTATGTATATATTATATTTCTATAATATTTATAAAAAAAAAATAATAAAAAAATTATGCTACTAACATATACAATGTGAACAAATCATCCGTGCCTTTGTATGTGACAAAGACATCAAGAGAATGTGACCATATATAACTTATTGTCTTTCTTGCAACATGATCAAATATCACTAAATCAAGAATATTTTGTGGACACTTGTCACTACCAATCAATCGAACTGATGTATGATTGTTTAATTAAATATGCTTTTATTTATTTTTCGATAATTATATAAAATACAATCCAACCGTGCAAACACAAGTAGTAACACGTAGCTTTTTAAGGATTGGTTTGTTAGGTTGTCTGTTACTAGTACATATATTCATCAATTTTTTTTTTATTTTTTATTTTTATTTTTTTGTACCTTAAATAATGTTTGAAACTTCTTAAAGTATCGAATGTATCTGGTTCGAATTTCAAATTCATATAATTGATATTTAGTATATACAATTTTTAATAAAAGTATTAAATCAAATTTGTTTGGATTATTTGATTTATTTTTCATTAGTTTTTTTATTTTTATATTAAACTAAAAATTAATTTTACATTCGAAACATTATAATAATTTTATTGATATGACATTATATAACTATTTAAATTTAAAATTTATTATTAAAATTAAAATAAAAAATTAAATCACCCAAAGAAACGGAGGGTATATAAACCACACTGAAATCAAAGCTATAATCTCAAAAAAAATAAAACCAAAAAAAATTATATATTTTTATTTTTATATTTTTTTCAATAAATAAATATATTTATATATAAGTAAAATGCTTACTTTGTATAAAACCAATTTATGCTAACTATAATTATTTATATATATAATTTTATTCTTTGTAAAAATATTTATATTAAATATGTTTATTGAAGTATAAATTTTAAATGTTTTAATAGACATCTTCAATTTAATTTTAATGAAATATATTATCAGAACGAAAAAAGGAACATCTATTCCGATCCAACTTCTTTAGACAAACTGAACCAACATCCAATAAGAATGTTTGGATTTAAATTGAGAAGATATTTTATTTGAATATTATATTTAAATAATATTTTGTAAAAATATATATTTTTTTTTAATTAAAAAAACACATCATTCAAATAATAAAAGTTTAGATTTAAATTGAGAAGATTTTTTATTTAAATATTATATTAAAATAATATTTAATATAATATTTTGTAAAAAAATATAATTTTCTTTTTATTAAAAATACATAATTCAAATAATAAAAAAATTGAGAAAAAAAAACCAAAGAAATACACAATATATTTCTAGCTTCAATTATTATTATTATTATTATTATTATTATTATTATTATTATTAATGGATTTTCTTTTTAAATGACTACTAAAATCTATGGCCCGTTCAAAGTGGGCTTTCTGTGGTAACCAGCCCATCAATGTAATGAAGCGGATGTTGTAGCAATTTCTCTTTTATTTTTCTACTAGACACCATATTTGAACTGTATATTGTTCTAAATATTTTACTTAGGATAAATTAATAATAAAAAATTTCATATATCCAAACAAATATATTTATGTACATATATATACATATTTATATACTATATATATATATATTACTTAACAGTTTTTATTTATCCACATATGGAATGATAACCGACAAAACCTACTTTGTGCAGTGGACAAAATCTTTTCAAAATTTACAAACTAATCCTTGCTTATTTACTCCAAGACCCCTGTCTCCGCCTATAGAAGATGCTCAGCTCCATCATAGAAGAGAGAAGGGTATAAGTGCGAGTTAGATAGCCATTTTTCCTTTTTTAAATCCAAAAGCATTGAAGGTCCTGAAGTGTTCAATATTCTAGTGAAATTTGAATAATCTCAAGTGTTTCAACATTATAGTGAAATCTGAGTAACTAGGTACGAAATAGTAATAATGTTTTCTCATAGTCTTTCATAGTGTCCCAAAGCTGTTACCTCTAACCTTTAAGAATCCGTATCTATTTAGGTTATATTCGGTCATGTGTATGAACCATAAGTCTGTCTAAGTCTCTTCATATCCGAAGTTCATTAAATAAAGAGTGTCAAAACTATAAGTCTATCCAAGTTTGTTCGTCTGAGTCTGTTAAGAGTTTATTCAAAATATGTCAATCTAAATTTGTTTATTAAAAATATGTCTGAGAAGCTTGACTCAATATTATAATGTTTGTAAATATCTACTTTAATTCAATACTGTAATGTTTTTAAAAATCTACTTTGATTCAATACTGTAATGTTCTTAATGTTCTTAAAACTCAAAGAATTTAGAAATCAGGGAATTATGATTAAGAACTGGAATGTTAAAAAATACTATTATATATATAAAAAAATGTCTTATAATTACCAAAAATTTGTTGATCTTACTATTTAACTCTAACATCTCATTCCTCTTGGTCTGGCCTAGCCAGACCACTAATTTGTACTAACTACTAATTCTTTTACATCCTATGGTCCTGTGAACTCTTGGTATCTATTAATATATATATATATATTATATACTCAGAACATAATTATAAAAGTAAATATAAAAATTTTCAATATGAAAATTAATTATATAAATGAGTACATTTTTTACCAATTAATTTTCAATATAACATTATGAAAATATGAATTTGATCATATCACATGTTATTGTGTCTATCGTAATGTGTAATGATGATCAATATATTCAAATTTCAATTTGAAAATAATATATATCTACTTTTTATTTTTATTTTTATTTTTTCTAAGTATAAGACATTTCCTCTAAAACACTGGCATGCAAGCCACGCAAAATCGGGCATGTTGAGATCGTAACTGACTTTACAGGTCAACACGAGTCCTTCAGTGCATTTTATCCTCACTTACGCGCACCCGGATAGATTTCCTATGGGGTCACTAATCCTCAAATTACTAACGGTAAACACAGATGGATGGTCAGACACCGACTCATCCACGGGTTGGCCTAGCACCGGTCCAACTCGGGAGTATTACACCCTCTCTTTTATGAAAATTTCATATATAACTTTTTTATTGATTTATTTATTATGAAAAAAAAAAAAGCAATCTTTGTATTAGTATAATTTTATCATCAAAAAGTTTTTAATTCTAGTGGGAAAAATATATGAATAATTGGATTTAAGTTTTTTATTATTATAAATCTAACAAAAATGTTCACATGTTACCGTTAGAGTTACCCATATAACATTATGTAAAAAGACACGGTTGTGTCGTCCCGTAAGGGATGGCCTGGTGAGGTTATGGGTTCAAACCCCCGACGCCTCAGGTTATCTACCACACATGGTTCACCTAGTGTGACTTGTCTGTCGGGCCTAATTTGCAGAATATTAGGTTCACCTGGTGAGGTTATGGTAGCGGCTGCGGATTCCCACGTTATATAAAAAAAAAAAAAAAAACAATTATGCCATGCAATATATATTTAAAATATAATTTCGATAAAATTTGTAGTATCAATAAAAATTGATACCAATTGCGTATAAAGTTCTTTTGATTTATTGGCAGGGCATTGAAATTGTATCGTTCTTAACACTTATTTAAATAGAATTATTTCAATTATATTTTAGATTAATTTATAATAAAAATAATATTTCTTATGTGGTATTAAATTTGGTTTTTAGATTTCTTTTATGTTATTATTAATATCAAATTTGAAAAGTTGTTCTCTTGCAATTAAATTATGCTAAAATATTTTAAATTATGATTGCAAATCTTGTTTAATTTAATATGTTTAATTTACTATTGTTTCACAATTTATATTTATAATGATATTTAAAAAAGAAATTGGCTTGACAGAAAAACCAATTATTGAAAATTTTAATATTATATTTTATGTCATTTTTCTTACTAAAATTTATGTCATAATTAAATTAAACCAATTATGCTAAAAATTTTCTTGAGCTGAAGAGATTGTCGGAAAATTAGAAGAGATGAGAGAATGAGGAGAGAATGTTATTATTATTTGTAGAATGAAAGGGGAGACCTTTTATTTAGACATCTCCACTCGGCCAAAATAGCAGGAGATCAATTACGATCCTAATTACGACTTTAATTACCGATGTAATTTATTTTAAATTCAAATCTTCCGTTTGAAGCGGTTGTAATTGATTCTAATAACAAACTTTCCGTTTGTGACGATCGTAATTTATTCTAATTTCAAATCTTCAATTTGAAACAATTGTAATATATTTAAATTTCAATCCTTTCGTTTGACATTATAATAAATCAATCAAATGAATAATATTTTATCTAAATAATACTGCGACTTAGGCTATATACCCGGTTTAACTTAAGGTTGCACAATTTGATTTGTCTCGAGACAAGCAAAATAGTCAAAATATTAACCAAGCCCCGTATACTATTTATTTATTTATTTCTTCCAAATTAAACTAATTAATTTGGTTCACCGGCCCGCTCGCATTTTCACTCACCAATTAACCGATTGCATAAATAACCGAGTATCCAAGAATCCCCCACATGAGTGGAAATGCCCATTAAAAGGACATAAGCCTAGCTCAAACCCTGCGAGATATTGACACATCAGAACAGGTAGCTTGTGACTTTAAACCTTCCATAGTCAACATTATAGAGTGTATTGGTGGCCCAGTTGACGTGATGCATTGAACTGTTTCACCTTTACATGCATTTAGTCAATAATATTGATGTGTCCCTATCTCACTCTCAACTTTATTCTCATGTTTTGATATTTTTCGGCCATGAATCTCGTATTTGGATGCATAAGTGTTTCATTTGAAGCGATCCACATTTCACACCTATATAGGTTATTCTATCTCAAAGTATCTAATTCACACATTTAGGACCATTAAGAGCCATTTACTCAACTTCACCACTTATTTATAGTTTGTGAGTTTGACGAAAACTATAATGCATCTTTAAATATATCTTAGATAGATATTTTAGCTAATATTATTTATAATTTTTAGTTATCATATAATCATGTCTACTAGATCAGATTGTTATTATTTAAATATGTTAGTAGATTTTGTTGTTATTATTTAGTTTTATCCTTTTGTGTAAAATTTATAAATAGACCTTATTTTCATTATTAATATATCTTAATCATTTTTTTAAAAATTTTTAATGGTATCAGAGAAAACTTTTCTCTTGACATAAACACAGTCTACTAAGTCACATTTTTTCCGTGTACATCCCGTAATGTACCCATGGGACTTTCTTTCAAATCTGAGATCAACTATCACCATCATCACATTCTTAATTAGGAAAACACTTGCCAAAAAGTACCATCATTAAAACAATACATATGAATTACCAGCGTCAGTCAATATTTGGTCAACACTAGTCAACATAATCAATAATTTTGCTGCTGGTGACTTTGGTTGCATATGAAAGCACTTTCGGTGTCCAATTGATATAATTTTTTGGCAACAAAATATTGAGATACTTTGAGTCTATCTATCATGTTTTTTTGTTTTGATTATGACTTTTGGTTTGGTATTTAATTACATGTTCGAAGTTTCTACCTATTAGAATTTAATTTCTAATGGTTTAAAGCTGCCGCAGCGACAGAAAATCGCTGGTGCCATTGTGACAGAGGATCTTCGTCATCAGAAACCCTACTTTGATGTCGCTGCAGCAATGGAGGATCATTGCCGCTGCCGTCGTGACAGAGGATTATGGCCATTAGAAATCCTAATTTGGAGTTTCCGTCATTGCGACAAAGGATCTCCGGCGCGTACCGGCGATAGAGGATTAATGCCATTAGAAACCTTAATTTGGCCAAATCCTAATGTCTTAGGGTTTAACAGCCCCACCACGACAGAAAATGGATTTAAATAATGATATTCGATTATGATGTACGGCTATATTCAATCACCTCCTATTTATTTTTCCAAACTCGAGTTGGCTTCTCCATCACCAACTTGAGTTTGAGCCAGGATGTTGAATTATATTTTAGATAGACATTTTAGCTTGAAATCTACTAACATACCAATAGAATAAGAACTTAATCTAGTAGATATGATTATTTGATAATTAACAAATCTAAATAATATCAACTAAAATATCTATCTAAAATATATTTCAATAATGCACAATAGTTTGCGCTGTACAAGCTTCATATCCTTTTTCTCAAATTGAAGATCAAACTCTTACTTTTAAACATTTCTATACTTACGAATGTGCATATGTATATAGATCTATAAAATATTTCTCTATAAGCTTTGCAATACAATAATATTTTATTATTCTACATATATATTAATTGTGATTTGATTGTAAGTTTATTTTTACATATATAGTTTATTATTCAATCACTACAAGAATATTGATATTTAGCTACGAAAAATTTTGTAGCAAAGTATAATGATTTTGTAGCGAAAAGGCAATTGCTATGAAATGAGTTTTGTCGCCTATACAGTGTTGTTAAAGGTTTTTGGCGACAAAATTGACTTTTATAGCAAAATATAAGTTTTTTGCAATGAAAGTTTGAAAATGAGATTTAGCTACAAAAATATAATTTCATAGTTAAAGTTCTTTTTCTATGAAAATAAAACTTCATTACAAAAAAATTTTAACAACAAAATATAATGTTCATAACCAAAGAGTTTTAGCTATAAAAATATGATTTCGTAACTAAATTTCTTTTGCTATGAAAATAGAATTTTGTTGCAAAAGAGTTTGAGTAATAAAATAAAAATGTAGCTAAATTGTTTTAGCTACGAAAATCAAATTTTGTAAAGAAAAAGTGTTTGCTATAAAATTGATGTCATAGAAAAAAACTTATAACTATAAAATAAAATTTTCATAAAAAAATAATTTCAACTACAAAAAAAAAAAAACATAACAAAAGAATTCTAGCTACAAAATTCTATTTTCGTAGCTAAAAGATATTAGCTATGAAATATAATTTTTTAGAAAAAGGTTTTAGCTATAAAAATGGGATTTTGTAGCGAAAACATTAGCTAGCTACTAACATATATATAAATGAGAATATATTTAATTCAATAATCCAAATTTTAATTTTTCGAAAGATCAAATTCGAAGCTAAGATACAATCATGAATTGCATAATCTTCTCACTTAAAGCACTTAATAAATAATTCACTTCCAAATGATAAATGTATATATATATACACTAAAAATTTTCATGCTTGTACTAATAATAAATGAAAAAGTCTATAAATTTTTATACTGGTACAAATTAATCAAAAATAAATGATTTATCTGAAGAGGAAATGTCATCGGCTTTTTTGTCCTAGAGGCTCATCTCACCATTTTTATAGATGGTCTTAAATTTCTCTGAGGATCTCTTCTTTGAAAAGACATGTATATATGGGGGTAGGTGGGTTCTCTTGTATCACCTACAAAGTACACAACATCGAAGATAACTGACGAATGATATATTTAAGTGAAATAGCAAATAGTAAAACTAAAAAACATTCAATTCGAATTATGCAGGATGAAGGAACACATCATACAGTTTTGGAAATAAAATAAAATTATTTGTTGCAAAGGCTTACTTCTCGAAAATGGCTATCTCAGAAACATCAGTCTAAAAAAGAGAATGCACTTAGTTCCTCGTTGTACTAAATTCATCAAATATGTTGTCAACCACTGCATGATTGATGATAATACATGCATGATAAAGAACAATAATGGAGGTTGAATGAATTCGTTTGTGGAGAAATGGAATAATAGACATAAACATACAAAAAATCAAGCAGCACAACTAAGTCCAGTTATTCATTCACAAAGCGTGGAAGAGATATCATAACAAAAGGAACATTAACCTAGTTTAGCAATCATATGCTCTAAATTTAGCAAATCTATTTTGGTTCATTTTTGTTTGATTTTATGCTAAGCAAACAGGTTACTGTACAGAAAAAGAGGAAATGAGGATCTTTGGTGGAAAACAACTTAGCCCTATCTCTGTCTTACAAGAAACTGAATCAGATGAAGGCTCACCAATTAATTAGAGTAAGTTAACACCTCAATATAATACTACTTGAGTTTATAATATCTAAATTTTTTTCTATTAATCCTATATTAAACATGTAAATATTAATTTATCCAAATCAAATCCACTAGGTTTATAATCTTTCAGTAACAATTCAAATGAGAAATAATTTGCGCAGGAACAAAGATTGACCGGATCTCCAATATGCTACTCCCGAATGGCCTTTATTTGGGGTGCCAACGATTGTATAGCCATTGTTGATTCCACCAGAATATCACAACTCATGAGATAATTTCTACAACAGCTATGCAAACATATAATTATTACGTCGAAAAATCATTAATGAGTAAATAACATGAAATTCTAGGGAACAAACATAAAAATAAGGCAAGAGTTGATGGAACCAAATCTTTTTCTTTGTCAAAGGAAAACTGGCTGCCTTAACGAGTATAGTTAGTAAAATGATTGCAAAACCATACGCATATAAAACATGAACAATAGACAGTTCCTTTTATGTTGTTTCTCTTCGTCACTATAGAAAGATGATCTATCACTCTTAGTGTAGCCTTGCCTCTCCACATCCGTAAACTGCAGTTCCGAAGATAATGACTCAGTGACATGATTCCCTGACTTCTCTACTATCTGAGCTACTTGAATAAGTTCTATGTGCTTTTGTGCAGGGAGTCACTGAAACACGATGAAAAACGAAATAGATCTTGATTGTTGAGAGAATAATTCTTAGTTGTATTCAACATAATTTTAATAAATATCATATTTAGTGGATAAGTCGGTTAAGGACATAAAATATAACATCAAATAAAAGAAAGATTCGATTTACGCATTCTAAATCAAATTTGAGCCTCGTGTTGCACGTGAACTCTTTTAAGTTAATTTGACACGTCACTGAAAAAAATAACATGTTATGTAAACCGAACTAAAAAGAAATAGAAATATTTGAAAAGGATTTTTTTCAAGAAGAGAGGGATTTGTTATAAAATATAGGATTAAAACTTGATTTTATTAAAGAAAAACCAACGAAAAATACAAAAATAACCACATAGTTTGGATTTCATCCAAACGACACCACATACCCTGACCATGTTAGTTAAATGGGTATTGCGAGAAGAAAGTCTACCGTGAAACTGAGTCGATGATGAATCATCTTTTCGAAAATTAGATACGCCCCGGATGTGCCTCCGGTGGCCGGCGTTCTAACCCAAAGATAAAACAGCTTTTGTCTTCGATGAGAGTGGCACCTCAGATCGTCGGAGCTCCGACGAACAAAGCGAGATACTAAATAGTATGTTTTGAGTTTTTTAGAATGTTTGTTATGAATACACTATTATTTCACGGTGCAAGTACAATATATATTATAACCGAGTTTCAATAGTGAAACAATCTATAGTTTGAGTTTTAAATTTAAATTTGTATAGTTCTTTATTATTTTCTGATGCATTTGTTCATCCTCTGCTCTTAACATTTTTGAGATAAGCTTTGTAGATAAGGAATCAAAGATGTTGATGTGCCAATTATATTTGTAAGACTATATTTGGCGATTCAATTTTGGTTGGTCGTCCGGTATCATGTCCAACTTTCTATTTTAAGGGGTGGAGATGGTGCTGATGTTTCTGTTTCTGCTTCGGGATACACTCAAATTTTCTTTGATAAAAACGAAAAATAATTGATTTGGGGCATGAATTTTGCAACGGAATTAGAAACAAATTATTCTCTTGTAATATTTTTTAAATGTTGTGATGGAATTAGCAATAGATTTATTATTTTGTAATGTTCTCTAATATTACAACGAAAATAGTAAGAGATTTAATTCTTTTCAATGCAAGTCCTATAATATTGCGACGGAATTAGCAATAGATTAATTTTATTGCAATATTACGATGGAATTCCCATTGCGGCTTCCATTGTAATTTTTGTGACAGAATCAGTTTAATCATTTGGAAACTACAACCAGTTATTTGCGACGGTTTCCATTTTGACGCAAAATCCATAACAAAATGAATTTGCAATGAAAAAAATATTCCGTTGTGACTTTTTCGTAGTGTAATCAATATATTCATTTTTATTTTAAAATATCAGCATTAATACTTACATAAAAAAAAAAAAAAATTAGACTAGTGTCATAAATCTATATAGTTAATTCGCTAAACCTCAATACCTTAAATATCGTGTCATAAACTAAAAGTGTTAATTAAAATAGAACGGAAGGAGTATTATATTATTATTGATCTTCTTGTAAGGAAACAATTTTTCTTGACACTCACAACTGTTGGATTCTATTGATCAACTTATATCAACTTGTTGGGAGCAACCATGATTCATTTTACGAGACAATTATGTTATATGAATGAGTAAATGTGAGTAGTCGCAAAATAAAAAATAATGGTATTTCATTGTTATTAAAAATTGAGACACGATAACATCTAAAAGCCAAAATTTTATCTAAGTGCATAATTTTTAAGGATGTGGGAAGTTGGGCAAAACTTTTGAGTCAAGAATTATATCAGTCACCCAACTACATATGAGTAAAAAAGTGGGAGAAATTGAGGTATTATGTATTTTGTAATACACACCTCTATTTATAGACCCGATAAAACTTCTAGAAAGTTTGCAATATACATTTTTTACATTCATCTAAATTATTCAATCCATAGGTTACAGAAAGAATGAAGTGTCAATCTTACTTTTTTGATTATTTCTTCCTTTTCTTTCTTCGAATACGATTTACTACTCATATTTGTTATTGGAAGATTCAAAAATTCCTAAATTTTAGAAAGACGATAATCTCTTTCATTGTAAGAATTTTGTATTAAATACAACATCATTTTACATAAACAAGTAAAGGAAAGGAAGAAATACATTAAGTTAACACTTCTTTTCGATACTGATTCAAATTTGCGTTGCTCCCACGCCAAATTGAGTTAGAATAGTTGATAACTTCACGCCAGTAGTCATGATTAACGAATAGATAAGTTTGCGAACCGCAAACATCATTTTTTTTCACATCTGTTAATTCTTCTAATATACGGATGGTCTATCCAATCTACACGTGTACGAGCTAAAACATACCAAACACATCAAATTGAAACATAGAGACTAACATACATTTGGGAATTTGGCTCTTTTAGTCACATAATTCACTCAATATCTTGTCAAACCTTCATAACTCAAGGAATATTTGAAGTTTCTTTTTTTTTTTTTTTTTTAATTTTTTATTTTTATTATCAAGTCTTACCACACTCGACTTGTTTTAGAATTTCCAAAAGAAGAAAGTAATATGCTTTGATATTACTATAGTTTTTGTATATCTACAACTCAACGAACTATTAAAATTCATAACAAAAAATAAAGACAAAAAAATATACAAACATAACGTAATAAAAAACCAATAAATGGTATACTTTGTGGCTCAAACATTCAATTCTTAAAAAATATGTTAATAAAAACTGGAAATGTGATAGTGAACCAAACCGTATCCAAACTTCGTGACCGTGAGATTATGGGTTCAAATCTTCGAATTTTCCAAGGGTCATAAATCTAGAATTTTATTTATTTATTTATTTTAAGTAGGGCTCTCGAAAAAGAATGCACACATTGTTGACATGAGTCTATGCAATCCACTTAATCCCCCCCTTTAAAATGCAATAGCCATGCTTAACTCTAGAATTTTTTTTTTTTTTTCAGTAGGATTCCATAAAATGAATGTGTACATTGTTGACATGAATAGTTCATTCAATCCACTTAATTTCTATTAAATCTCGGATGACCTAACACCGGCTCATTCATACACGAGAATTGGTCTAGCACCGGCCCAACTCTGGGCTATCACAGTTTAGTGATTTTAATTTGAGGTATTTTTACGTAAAGTATGAAAAATTATGTCGATAATATAAAAAATAGTACTATTTTGTATTGAATGTTATCTTTTATTTTATTTTTCTTATCATTGAATAAATCTCTTTAATTGTGTGACTTAGACATCTTGTATTTATTGAAAAATTGATTCGTTAAATAATAAAATATATATTATATATTGAGAATCGTGATAAAAAAAAAATTATTGGGGAAACAAACCAAAAGTTCTTTCAAAAGAAAGGTTTATGGTTAGGGTTTAGGGCAAAATTTTTAAAATAATAAAATACAATAATAGCGACTGATCATTGTTATTAGATTCCTTTTTTGAAGTTTTGAGATAATTAAAAGTTAACACCATGTGTTCAAAAATACAATAGTAACTACTGATTATTGTTTTAACACTATATGTTTAAAATTTAACACTATATGTTTTACTTATACTTTAATTTTATTTTTATTAAAAATATTACATTAAATATTTGTTCTATATTTATAATATCATATAAAAAACTTATATTTCTAACATTACTTCCAAAATTTATTTATATTCCATTAAAACTTTTTACTGTTATCATCGGATCAATACAAAATTTTAAAACAAAATATCTCAAAAATATTAAATTAAATATTTATGTTTTATATTATATTAAATTTAATTTTTACATTTAAAAAATATCAATATATATTTATATCATATCAAACTATTAATTTTTTTAAAAATTTATTCTTAAAACTCAAACTAAAAATTTAAACATTCAAACATAAACATTCTTAAATATTACTGTGTTCTCCCGTTATTTTAAACTTTTTTGGTACTATTAATATAAAAAAATATTTTAAGAGATTATAATTGTTGATGTATTTTTCAATAATAAAGAGTAAAATTCGAAAATAGGAAAATATCTTCGAATTTGATATAATTAGTGCCTGAAATTAGGAATTTCTAAACACGGTAGGATACATAAATAAAATAGGAAAATATAAAATAAAGACTGGAAAATAAAGTGGTGATCCCCAAAAGAAATTCTCTTGAATTTGATGTCGATTGAATATGCCTTTTTTCGAACAGCACCAGATCCTTAAATAACCCCTTAAAGAAGCGGTTTGAACCACCATTTGGTCGGTTACAGCAACTGCTGTCAACTGTCCACCAAGTTCTCCTCTATTGACACGTGTTGCAACTTCCTTCAACCGTTCGCCGGTTGCAACTTCCTCCAACCACTCCAGAACTGCCTCTTACGACTTGAACCGTCCCAAAAATATCTTTCGTCCGACCTGCATATCCACTGCCATGTCCCTTCTTGCTCGACTTCGTTTCGCCCGACCTATGTGCCACCCGACCAATCCAGAGACTAACTGGTCGCTAGACCAAACGATTCATTGGCCGCCCCATCAAGCGACCACCATCTGGTCTTTTATCCGACCACGTATCGTCCGTCTCATTCTTCTTCGCCCGACTTTGTTTCGCCCGGCCTATGTGCCACCCGACCAATCCAGAGACTAACTGGTCGCTAGACCAAACGATTCCTTGGCCGCCCCATCAAACGACCACCATCTGGTCTCTTGTCCGACCACGTATCGTCCGTCTCATTCTTCTTCGCCCGACCTCACTTGGTCCGAACTCCGCATCAACCGACCTTCGTATCAGCCGACCTCCGTGTCATCCGACTCAACCGACTGCGGACCGCCTGACCTGCTCAACCGACTTTGGACCATCCGACCTATTTAACCGACTGAGAATCAACCGACCGCGGATCAGCGGACTGAGAACCAACCAACCGTGGATCAACCTACGGCAAAACAGCATCCTCTGGTCGCCTTATCTCCTTAGATGGACGGCTGGTCCAACCGACTTCCTTTTGACTATGCTACCATACCGTCTTACCTTGGCTCGTCCGTGGGCCAACCAACCAACTTACTTTGGTCGGACTGCAGACCAACCGACCAACTTCCTTTGGTCAGACTGCAAACCAACTAACCTGCTTATCTGACTGCGTACCATCTGATCTCTTTCTTCGCCCGACTTCCTCTTTCAACCGACTTCTGGGCCGTTTGACTTATATTCAGACCCATCCAGAATCCTATTGCCATTATTAATTATTATTATTATTATTTTTTGTGCTCAATAATAATATTACTGAAATAAATTAAATTTTTTCAATATTTTATAAAAAGTAATATTATATTTTTTCGTCTCTATTGAAAGTATAAATTTTATCATTTATATGTATATATATATATATTCCACTCACAAATATATCTTTTATATTATCATAAAAGTAACCACGCACTAATATGTGAATATCATTAATTGTTATATAAATTACAAAAATATAAAGAAAAAAACAAATATTAAAATAAATTTATACATTTTTATTAATAAATAAAATATTATTTTTTATTTATTATAAGAATTCAAATACATACTTTCGTCATAAAAGAATGAGAGTACTTTCCTTCGAGCACAAAGCCTACAGGGTGTTTGGTAATTAGATGTTAATTTTTAGCTGTTACATGATTCAATTAACTGGTTTGACTAGCTGAATATATTAGTTGTTTGTGTTAAAATATTTTGTAAAATAACGATTTTATATTATTTATTTGAACATAAAATGACAATTAATGATAATTTATATATTATTTTCAGAATATTTAGTTGAGTTTTTTCTGTTGGTAGATTTTTTTAGAATTTGGTTATTAATTTTAAAAATTAGAAAATTTTTATTAAAATATTTATTATTATTATTTCTAAAATAATTTGTAAAAAATTAATGTAAGTTTATTGAAAAATATATATATATTTTATTAGAAATAGTATAAATATAAAAGAACAAAAATCATTAGTATATGTATTTTTATTAGATTAATTTTAAATTAATATATATTTATATTAAATTTATAATTTTAAATAAATATATTCATTTTTAATAAAAATATTATGTAATAAAAATAGTAGTACTTATATATAAATGAATCAAAAATATTAATATTTTTATATTATTTTTATTCTAAAAATTTTAAAATTTTTATAAGTAAGATAATTAATATATAAAAAAATAATTATTTTAAATTTATAAACATGAATTTATAAGTTATTAGAAAAAAATATTTCGAAATAATTAATAAATACTGTAATAAAAAATATATTAATATATGTAAAAGAATTATTTAATTTTACGTGCAAAAAAAGGAATAAAAAAAATTAAAATGAAAAAGCTAATTTAAAAAGCTGGAATGTACAACTTTTCAAAATTTAATTTTTTGGACCAAATAATATAATTAAAAACGTTAATTTATCGAATACCAAAATTAATTAATTTACTGGTCAAACAACTAAACATTCTTCTGCAAGTTAAAAAGTTTTTGAAAAAAATTAGTCCATCCGTCCTAGATACCATGTCCACGTTGTCGTTTCTGTCCGTTCCACGTACCATGTCACTTTTCTTTTTCTGGAAAATGATTACACACTTTAATCTCATTTTAAATATTTTAATTTTTTTAATTCTAATTAAACTAATTAGTTATTTTAATCTTAATTTATAATTATTTATACTATAGGATAATTATTTTCACTAATATATTCTTAATTATCTACTAATTACACCCCTTCTAAAATTTCGCGTCTAAGTGTAGCAAACACGGTATTTAGGACCGGGGAATATTTAGTATAAACACTTCTTATATTTTGACGCGCTTTATTACATATAATGACTGTATTACACGTGTCTTTGTTTGATTGGAAACCGGAGTGGGGTCCATCAGACGAAGGGTATCTTGACCAAGTTAGTGGGTAAGGTCAAAGGAATTGAAGGAGGAAGTAAACAAAGCATTTATGGTACAATTATTGCACAAGTGGGTCTAAAATTCAACCAAGAAATTAATACTTTAATAATAATAATAATAATAATAATCACTAATTGACTTTGACATTATGCGCGTTCCCTTTATATATATATTTTTAATAAAATATTTATTAATAATATGAAGTTTTAAGAAAATAACTAAATACATAAATAGTAAAAGTAATAATAATTTATTAGGGTTTATTTAATTGTATGTTAACTTATTTTTGTATTATATATTAATTTTTATTTAGAATATTAGATTAATATAATATTTTTCTAAAATATAATAGTATTAAATTTTATTTTAATTTAAAAGCATCCCAAGATATATCAAAACAATCTCAATGTGAAAAAATAAAATGCTAATAATAATAATAATAATAATAATAATAATAATAAAAGTTTTAATCCCATGTAATTACTATTATATTATCATCACTCAATAATATTTTAAATTTAAAGTTCACTTCTTCGTTATTGGTCGTGTTGTTGCCTTTAATTAATAATTTAATACTCTCTTCATCTTATTTAAATATTATATATGTTTATTTTTTTAAATTTATCTTATTTAAATATTATATATATTTATTTTTTAAAATAAATTAAAAAATAATAGTATTTTATAAATTAATAAAAATATATTAAATAATTTTAATGTTTTTATCTTATAAATACAAAAGAAAAAAAAAATATTTGTATAAAAGATATGAATATTTGAATATTGTGAAAAAATCATTTTTGGTCTCAATATAACAAAAATTCATTAATTTGGGTCTCAATATAAAAATTTTATCAATTTTGGTCCAAATATAACCAAAACTTATTATTTTTTGTCCCAATATGAAATTTTTATCAATTTTAGTCCCAATATAACCAAAACTCGTCATTTTGTGTCTCAATATAATCAAACCTTATCTTTTTTGGTCTCAATATAATCAAACCACACCGTTAACAAACCAACGGAAAATGCTGACATGAAAAGAAATCAAACCTTATATTTATATTTGAAGAAATTGCACAATCTTGCAGCATTTTCCGTCGGTTTGTTAAAGGTGGGACCAAAACAGATAATGTTTGATTATACTGGGACAAAAAATGATGAGTTTTGATTATGTTGAGATTAAAATTTATAAAAATTTTATATTTGGACAAAAAAATGATGAGTTTTGGTTATATTGGAACCAAAATTGATAAAATTTTTATATTGAAACCAAAATTGATGAATTTTGATTATATTGAGACCAAAAATAATTTTTTCTCTTAAATATTTATATATGATTATTTTTACTGATAAAAATAGTAAAATTAATGCATTAATTGAAACAGATAAAGTATATTATTTTATATAAAAAAAATACTATATTTTTATTAATAATCATATGTCTCCCCGTGAGTAAATATTTCGTAGTAATCCCATTGAACTTTACATATTTCATGGTATATCCAAAATTGAGTAATAATAATAATAATAATAATAATAATAATAATAATAATAATATTGACTTGAAACTTAAATTATACATACGCTTCTTTTTGTTAAATAATTATTCTAAATGAATAGTGATTCATTCATTTCAAGTTTTAAATATAATTGTTACTATTTTAGTTTAAACGATTTTTTTATGTGAATTACGAAGGATCATCTTGTAAGTTTTTTTTTTTAAACCCTCATTTTCACGTTTCATGTTCATTATGTTATCGTTTCTATGTTTTATATCTTATGTCATTTCCTTTATTTGGAAAAAGATTAAATACTTTAATCATATTTTTTCTAATTTATAATTTTTTAATTTTAATTAGACTAATTAGTTATTCTAATATTAATATATAATTATTTGTATTGTACTCCCTTCGTCCGTGTCAGATGACCTATTTAGTTAGCAACACAATAATTTAGATAGTGTAGATTAGTAGGTTATTAATAATAAATGATAATATTATTTTCTTATTTTTTATACAAGTAGTGTTATTGATATTTTAAATATTTTAATAATTATATCTCAATAAAATATATACAATATGAATATCATTTTGTAGAAAATAAAATTTTACATAATAAAAATAATCAAAAATATTTATTTATAATTAACTTAAAAATAATTTTACAAAAAAATGAGTAGTTTTAAAATATAGATTAAAATATTTATTGAGAGGAGAGATATAAATAAATAAAGAAGTTTTGAGTAGGTCCTACGTGTAATAAATTAAAAATTTAATTAAATTGATTTATATTTATTAAATATATTTAAAATAAATAAATTTACTAAAAATATAAAAGAGTCATCTTCTATGGAAGGGATAAAAAGAAAAGAAGGGTCAGGCGGGACAGACGGACGGAGGGAGTAATATATTTACTTTTACTAATAGATTCATAATTACTTACTAAGGTCAAACTGTTTTTTTAAGTCTCGTATCTAACACATTTAATTATTTTAGGATTTTAAATGAATTATGTTTAAAAATAGTCTCGCAAGTAAAATTTTTTCGCTAAAGTAGTCATCTGGTGCCGGATTCGCCATGCTGGCCCGTGGTTGCTGATGTGGCACTGACGACGCTGATATGTCATCGGTACATAGATTCTACATCAGCGACACGTGAAAAAGTTTATTTATTTTTATTTTACAAAATATCGTGGTAAACTGTTCTTTTAATCTCATATTTGACATTCTTTATCATTTTAGAATTTTAAATGGATCATGTCTGAAAATAGTTGCGCAAGTAAAAAACTCTCGCGAAAATGGTCCTCCGACGTACCACTAACATGACAATGACATGTCAACCTCATCAGCGCCATGTCAGAAACCGCGGGCCAGCGTGGCGAGTCTGGCACCGCAGAACCATTTTAGCGAAATTTTTTTACTTAGGGTACTATTTTCAGACATAGTCTATTTAAAGTACTAACATGATAAAGGTGTAGATACGAGACTAAAAAATAGTTTATGATAATAATTTTAGATGGAAATAATTATTTGATTAAATATTTTATATAAAATATGAATGATATTTTATATAAACTCTATTCAATTATAAACAAATTTTAATTATAAAACTAGATTAACTTTTATAACACAATTGAATTCTAAATGTCCTCGTCCTGAATTTATTTCAATTATTTGATCAATTTAATTGTTAATCCAACGGTTGATTTTAATCGGGGTTGTTTTAGGTATTTTAAAAATAATTCAATGATATTTGATAAAAAAAAAAATCAATTAGAAGAATCGTTGGTTGCCGGTTGTCGTCTGGTGAAAGAAACAAATAGTTCTTATTTTTCACTTTCTGTTCATCATAACCCGTGTTCTTGATTTGTTTGTTTGTGTTCCAAATTTAGTTTAATTGTTCGGTGGTAGATATTATATTTTTGGAACACATTCTTGTTAAGATTTTTATTGTTTGACAGATTATGTAAAAACACAATACTGTTATCAGAGCTAGAATCTGTGAAAGCAACAAAAAATCAAATAGTCAGAATCTTCGGGTATCGATCGATGGTTATAGATCAATTTTGGTAAAAGGCTAATCTCTTATTACTCTCACCAAATTTGTTTTATTTTAGTTGGCCTTTTGATTGCAGATTAAGGATTGGTTAAATCTTGGTTTGAGTGTGTGATCTTAAAAGTCTTGATGGCGATATCTTAGAATAGTATGTGTCAATTTTTCATAGAGTAATATGCTTATGGCAGTTTATGTTCTTGCGCATATTTTCTTGGAATTATATGAATTGCTAGTAATCTTTGCGGTTTGTTTAGTAGATAAATGTTGATTGCACTTTAAGTGATTTTCTGTTGCTATATGAATATTTGTGTTTGATATGTTTTGTTGAGTTAGGTCGTCTCTGCCTCTGTACGTCTATTTTTATTCTATATAAATTGTGTGTTGGAGCAACTTTATTTTTAAATCTTGTGTGATAGTATGTTTTTCATTGGCGCTATATCCCTTGCTGATTGGAAACTGTTGTTTTAGCATATACAAAATTTTTATAGAATTTTTTGAAATCTATATTTGAATAGACAACAATATAAGCATCTACTAAACATGCTAATTTGGATTTGTTTTTAAATGGAAAGTCAATTTTCTCTTTTGGAACTATAAAGTACTCAATGGTAGAACACCTAATAGTAATAATCATAATAGCAACAATGTTGAAAATAAATCCTTATCCTATAAAGATAAATGAAAATTTAAGAGGATGGATCTATGTCTATATATTGTTTTGTCTATGGTGGAGCATGCTAGTCAAATAATTGAGTGTAATATGCTTGTAATATAGTTTCTAGTATTATGTCTAGGGGCTGTTTTTCATGTTTTAATATATCTATTCTTTCATTAGTTTTTCTATGTGAGATTTGTTTGTTCACATAGTTGTAATTGTAAATAAAATTGTTTTGTAGACATAATGATTTTTTGTTTTGAGAAAACAGTGCTGAAAATTATTATTTTTTTAATGTAATAAGTGCTTTAAAATTTTTATGATTCAATATGCTGGAATTTGCTCATTTTATGTGTGAGATATAGAATTTGTTTTCTTGAAATAAGTACTGTGGGTATGTTTTTTGTGAAAAATTAGTCGGAGTGTAGTTACTATTTCTCTTTTTCTCTGTTGTGCTGAAAAATAGGTATACTTGTTTTTGCTATGTGGAAGATGGCATGTATTTTTAGCTGCTAGGTGGAGTAAATCAATAATTGCTGTTGTGATTTGATTTTGTTTATTTTTTGTCTTTGTGGTTTGTGTTTGTATTTTCTAAACTAGGTGAATCTAGGTTGTTAGTTTTCCAAGAATATCTGAATGTTTGTCTAACTGCATGTTAGTTTGCTAAGCTTTGTGATAGTGTTTGTTTAAACTTTGTGATATATGATAATGTGTGCAAACCTATATTCTTAGCTTCTTTGTGATCGACGTCGAATTTCTTAGTGTGATGTTTGTTTGTCTTTGTGTTTCTATACGTTAAAGCATGTGATAGGATCCTTTAGTATTAGCGTTTGCTATGTTTTTTTTAGTGTTGTCATGACATGTATATACTTTGTGATTAGTTCTAAGGTGGAGTTTCGCATGTTGCCTCTTTTTGCGTTAAGTTGTCCCTTTTTTGAATGAGCTGTTAGTTTGTGCGCATAACTAATGTTTGCTCGTGTGTGTAGGATTTTTTATCGTTTGTTGTGAGTTTAGGTTCATTGTGTACTGGTGAATCTTCCCGGGCAATTCCCATGCGACTTGATTAGGCGAAAAGGGTCACTAGGTTGTGATGCATCCATACAGGAGCAACCATCGGTAAATGACTTGGCCAAAAAGGTGGAGAGTGTTGATATTTTTGGCCCAACCCACAACCCAAAACCCTTTAACCCGACCCGGTTCTATGGACCCGAACCGACCCGACCCGACCCGTGCCTTATATCTCCCCATTCCCTTCTCATTCAGTTGAGAGGAGATCGCGGTTCATTTTTCTCTCTGGTTTCCAACTTCTTCATCCACGCGATTTCTGGTGAGTTTTGGGGATTTGATCTCGTTGCCTCATTCTCATTCAATTCTTTCCGGTAAGTTGTTCATTTGAGTGTTCTTTGTGAGGTTCTTGGGGAAGTCGGTTGAGTGTTAGGGTTCTAGATCAAGTCCGTTGGTTTGGCATTTTATTTGGAGGCGGTTGGGTTAGTCCTGAAGTGTGAGTCATTAGGTTGTAAATTGAGCCGTCAAAATAGTTTTCCTGATCTTCTTTGTCGAGCTGCTTTGGAGTTGCTGGAGGGAGAAGTCGTCGGAGTTGCCGCTGCCTTGTCGTCACGGCGCCGCCTGGGTTTGTCCGCCGGAGGAAGAATCGCTGGTTTCCGATCGTCGTCTGGTGAAAGAAATAGAAAGTTCTTATTTTTCACTTTATGTTCATCATAACCTGTGTTCTTGATTTATTTGTTTCTCTTCTAAATTTAATTTAATTGTTCGGTTGTAGATATAATATTTTTGGAACACATTATTGTTAAAATTTTTGTTGTTTGATAGATTAGTTAAAAACACAACATAATTATTTTAATTAAATAAATAATTTAATTAATTATCATTGATGAGGAAATTCACCCTTACTAAATTATTTAATTAAGCATCTAATCCATATCGTTTTTTTCTTAAATAAAATTTATATATTAAATATCCATAACTAATTATAGCATAATTAACGTACTTAAAAAGCTATAATTAACACAATTAATAAATAATTTTAAAAATAAAATTTGATATCGTAATTAATAATGTAGTATAATGTATATATAAAATAATTTTCTATTCATTTCAAAACTAAATAATTAATATATTTTTATTAAAAATATATAATCTATTATATATATAACTTTTAATTTTAAATTTTAAGAGAAAATTCTTTTTTTTATATTTTAATATTTTTATTTGAAAATAATTATTTAATGAAATATTTTATATAAAATACAAATATTTTTTTATTAAATTATTACAATTAAATAAAAATTTTATTAAAATATAAACTATATTTTAATTATATATAACACATCGGTGAGTGTTTAGTCATACATATTGTTTTTTAATTTATATATAAAATTTTATGAGTTTTATATGTTTTGGATAAAGATTGTGTAATAATTATATAATAAAATTCACTTTTTTTTGTTCTCCTATTTTTATTTATTTATTTTTTTATTTGTGATTTACATTAACATTAAGTGATTTGGATAGACATTTATTATGACAAAATAGATATTTTCATTTATTATTATATTTTGATTTTTTTATTGTATTACTTTGTTGATTTCTTTTATCAGTACATTTGTCTTTTGATAAGCTTATGGTCGAATATCGGAGAGAAATTCAAACTTTATTACTCAATATAATTTACTATGAGGTACATATAGATAAAAGATTTTTTTGCCATTAAAAAAAAATAGTAATATTTGTATAATAATTATAAAATAAAAGTAATTTTATAGTGATATGATTATATATTAAAATGAGAATATTGCTTTTAGATGTTTTACGTTAAAAATAAAATGCAAAACCAAAAATTTATTTTGCTTAAAATATTCATGCAAAAGCAACCAAAGAATCAAATAATATATAACTTCAAATAAAAATCATTCTAAAAAAAATATAAGCATAATCCGATACCTTAAATCGAACAAAAAATACAAAAATAAAATTTATCAACTAAACTCAACATAAACAATCAATAAATTTACGGAAAAATAAAAAAAAAACAAAATAGATATATCCACACATTACCTTATAATCAAACAAAAAAATAGTCCCAACTTCAACTTCCCCAAAATAGACGTCGCCCGCCCTTGTCCGCTGATGATCTGCCGTCGCCATCACCGAAAAAGGTAAAAAGAGAGAGAAAATAGAAATGGGTCTCTGCATGTTCGACCGAAAGAAAGGTTTAAAATTTTTTAATCGAATCGACCACGGCCGTGAACTAATTTACCACACCCGTGTACCTGTCAAAATTTTTGAAAAATCGCGTTACACGTTCGTGTACCAAAATGTACACGTCCGTGTATATAAACGGCCTACTTAAAAGGCTATGTGAAACCCTAATTCTTCCTCGGACTACGTGCCTGAACACGGCCGTGTGTAAAATTAACACGGCCGTGTATCTTTCTAGACAGCTCCAAACTGAACACAACCGTGTTTGATAATCAACACGGCCGTGTAACTCTTTGTAAATTGTTTGTGTCAATTGTCGAATTAAACAAGGCCGTGTGCACATACCACACAGCCGTGTAAGTCTCTCGATTATTCCAATCTATTAACACGAACACAGCCGTGTAACTCTCTGTAAACTTCGGAAATCAAGTGTCAAACTATACACGGCCGTGTTTACTAAGCACATGGCCGTGTAAATCTCTATTTTTTTATTTTTTTTTGTTATGCATTCCAATTGCATATTCTTACAATATAGTATTCTAATTTTCATAAAATTTCCAAAAATTAAAAATAAAATAAAATTCAATGAAAATAGTATCTAATATTTTCAATTTTCCAATCTGATTACAACCAAAATATCATATATATTGAGCAATCTCAAAACAAGTCCAAGCATTAAAATCTATCAAAACATGGCAATCTATTCTAAGAAATCTCTAAAATCAATGTGTTCTTGTCGTCTTCCACGTGACGTTCCAACATGATTCAAGTTTGCGTATTTCCTTGGGTCAAATTTCTTTTTCTCACCTATTGCATAGAAATTCATAGATTATTCATAAAAAATTGTATATACAAACATAATTACTGCAAAATTATACCGTTAATTTTTTTGTGGGGGCTTGTACACTTTGCGGTTCCTCATGTTCACCCGATAGAAGCTCTTGTGCAAAAATATCACTTGTTTGAGATAATAATCTTTCAGTAGCTTGCGTAATTCTTGCAGTGGAATTTGATTCATACAATTGAGCTTTTCTTTGTTGACAACCCCTAAGTGTGTGACCGATAAGACCACAAAAATTACAAGTTACTCGTCTTTTCTGTTTCGGAAAACTATTGTTATCTTCTTTTTGTTTCCTTGTGTATTTCTTCTACATAATCTCATCGGGGTCACGCCTTCTTGTTGTTTTAGGCCGGCCAGCAAAGTGTTTTATGATAGATGGAAATGGTGGAGGTAATCCAGTTTTCGGCTACAATTGTGCTCCATTCATAGGGCCAATAGAATATGAATAAGCCCTCTAAAGGTCTCAACACTATATATTTCGTCAACAAAGACTGTTGGATCTAGTTGTTGTCCGTAGATAGCAATCATTCCATGACGACAAAGAATCCCACATAAATCCCATTTTCTACATCCACACGACTTCTTCAAAATATCAACTACAAACCTACTTCCATCGGAACAACCCACCTCGTAGGTCCAATCATCAGCTTTAACTGGTATCCATGATGAAGCTTCTCGAATGTTTTTTCTATGATCTTCACTATTTTGGGGCAAAACCGCATATTCTCCCATTTTTTAAGTATCATTTTTCTTTGCTTTGCAAGCCGTGACAATAAATATCTCCTAATCCATTCCAACATAGGAAAAATTGACATTTTTCTTGCATCCAATATAATACTGTTGAAAGATTCACACAAGTTGTTCAAAATTAGATCACACTTAAAAAATGAAGCAAAATGTTACCTCGACCATTGCAAAGGTGGTTTGTCGGCCAACCAATCTGCACATCTTCTATCTAACTCTTGGATCTCCTTTATAGTATCCTAGAACTCGGGAACAGTGGTTGCATCTGTTGCCATCCAAATAAGTCGTTTGTAAGAAAGTCCCTTGAACTCAGCACTTTTTATATTACTGTAAAGATGTCGTACACAAAATCTTTTTTCTGATCCGGGAAAAATCTTTTCCATAGCAGGCACAAGTATTTTATGTTTGTCTGATATGAAGGTATACGACTCATCACGTTCTATATTTAGATCATTTTTCAGCAGCATGAAAAACCATTCTCATGCCTAATGTGTCTCACTCCCAACAACAACATAAACCAAAGAAAATAATTCGTTATTAGGACCAATTGCAATCGCAGTTAACATAATACTTTGACATGGACCCTTCAAATGATATCCATTGACCCCAATCACAGGTCGACAAGCAAACTGAAATCCAAGAACGAGCAATTTCAAACATATATAATATTTGCTAAATCGTCGTCGTCCATTCATAAACTTACCTTCCAAGTCCATCAAGACACGTGATCCCTGATTCGATTGCCCCAATGCTTCAACATAATCCCATAACTTCTCATATTTCTCATCCGCATCACCATTAATTACTTTAAGTTTCTCTCTTCTTGTTGATATGATACAATGCATCTAATATCTTCGGAAACATCCATTCTTAATCCTTTCACACGTCTTGGAAAAAACGGTTCGTATTTTTTTTGCAAGCCAGGAAGACTTTACATTCTTGACATTCAGATCACACATACAGTAATGCTTTGATTGATAGGTTCTGATTTGATATGTCGATTGATCGCTCACTTTCAAAACATTGATTCTCCAATTAAGATTTTCAACTGAGCATCGAATATACATTCTTCTTTTGTCATTTTTGACAAACTGTAGAGTCTTCATCATTATGATAGCATGATTTTAGATGGCCTCTTTAAACTTTTTTTTTTTTTTCGAACTGAAAATCATCCCAAGTGCAAACGATTGATTGTACTTGGTAGATGGATCGTAAACGGTTTGGGAATCCTTGAGTTTTGTATCGGACCCGGAACGCTTGTGAGATTATTTTCTTGTGAATCTCCCAAAGACATTTCATCGTAAAAAATTTGACGCACTACAATAGATTGATCTTCATTCATCTCATCATCATCTACCATATCTTTGTATAGCAAATGATCTATAAAATCAGCTTCCATATCCTCCTCTTCCATCAAATAATCGGGATCCTCGAACTCCGATTCTTCTCCTCTCATATTTTCATGATCTAACTGTATACTTTTTCCTTTCTCAATCATTCTATTGTTTTCATCGATCATTTTCACAAATAAAATATTTTCTTCATCTACAAAAAATTTAAAAAGAATATAGAAAAAACAATAATAATACAATATTTAAAAAATTATAAAAATAAGATTCAAACAAAATATGCAAAATATATATATATATATATTATATTTCACTAAACACACAACCTAACAAATCCTAAAAAACATTGAAATTATAAATATAATCAACATACCTTGATACTTGATAGAAGATAGAATATATTTTCTACTTAGGAGATGAAAGAAAAGAATTTAAACATTTTTCGTTGTGAAGACGAAGATGATCGTAAGAAACAAAGAAAGAATTGAAAATAAAGGCTAGGAAGAAGAAGCGTTGCAGACATAAACGTCGTATAATACTACCGTGTATATAAAACATGGTCGTGTATATACACAGCGGTAGAAAATCCTGTAAACCCTTAACAAGGCCGTGTTGAATCACGGGAATTGACCGTTAAGATGAACACGGCCGTGTTCATGTATATACACGGCCGTGTGTTTACACAGCCAGGGAACATGGCTGTAAGACTATTACAATGCGGCTGTGTAGTGTGATTGGTGAATGTTGATTTGTAGGAACACGGGCGTGTTGGATAGTACACGGCCATGTTCATTTCAGGTCATTCACCACGTCGGCTCCATTAAGTTCACATCAACATTTTCTGTCGGTTGATTGACGTTTGGACAAAAAGTTATGAGTTTTGGTTATATTATGATACAAAATGATGAGTTTTTTTTTTTTTTTTTATATTGAGACAAAAATTGATGAATTTTTATTATACTGAAATAAAAAAATGATATTTTCCCTTTTATAATATTAAAAGTATTTTATATAAAAATACCATAATACACTTATCTTTTACACATATTAAAAAAAATACTATATTATTTTATTTGTATTTTATAAGAGAAAAAATGTCAAACTATTTTTACATTTTTTCACTAACTAATAAAATAATATTCTCTTTGTCCGTCAAATTTATTTTCACTTTTGTTTTTTGTTCGTCCGTTAAACTTATTTAATTACTATATTTGAAAAAATCAATATTTAATTATTATCCTTCATTCAACACTTATTTACAACAAATATCACTAACTTATTACATTATCTCTCTTAATTCTTTTTAATTACTAACTAAATTTTCAAAAATAACTCAACTATGATTTCATTTTTTTCCAGTTTTCAATAAAATTTTCATTTTTCTTAATTTCCGCACCAACTCCAAATAGACTAATTTTTGCGGAGAGAGAAAATATGATTTATTAATCTATTACAAAAAGCAAAAAGTCCTTTAGATTAGGCCGGATGAATATTTATTTTATTTTACTTTTTGATTAAGTTCTTTAAGTAATAGTAGTATAATGTTCGTTTCGCGGATTCTTAGTTATTTACACTGTATATTTACTGTTTCGAAAATTGATTTCAAATTCCACTCAAACCCTACCCTAGTCTCGTACCCACCCTTAGTCTCTAGCTGCAAAGTTGTCAGTGTCAAAAGTCATGACTAATAATTAGACAGTTGGGTGTTTTTCAAATAAAGAAATGATGTAGCATTTCATTTGAGAAATAAAAATATATATATTAAAGAAAAATAAAAATATTAAAAAAATCAACAAACCCTTAAAAAAAAAAAACAACAAACCCTTAAAATAAAAATAAAAATAATAGTAATATCTCAAAAAAAAAAAATTTAAAATTATTTTTAAAATATCAATTCCAACATCATTTTACTTTTTTACTTTTATTTATTTTAATATTTAAATATCATCCATTTCAAACTATCACATCAATACATCATTTTTTTTAATATAATAATAATTTTTTTCAACATAATCATTACAAAATTTAAACCTTCAAACAAACACAACTTAAAAATCCATACTTATAAATCTTAAAAAATCCAAATCCAAAATCCAAACCTCCAAACAAACACACCCTTTAATAAATTTTGACCAATTTATCTGTGCTTTTAGTTAGAAAGTATTTTATTAATAGTGTTTATAATAAACACGAAAAATTCGATAATAAATAAATGAAAATTTTGAAAAAATAATTTGGTTATTTTGCATTTTAAATTTTTTTTCTAGATATAAAAAATTGTAATGATAATATAAAAAAATATTTTTATTAAATTATTGATTTTTATAAATAAATAAAATATATATTACATATATTATATTAATATATATATATATATTATAAAGATATTTTTTTAATAATACATATAGTAGATCGTACTACTAAAAAATACTCCTTCCGTCCTACATAATTTGTCCATATTTTCTATTTTCGTCTGTCCCACACAATTTGTCCTTTTCTTTTTTGAAAAATTGATTATCCACTTTAATCATATTTTAAAATTTAAAATTTATTTTTTTTAATTTTAATTAAACTATTTAGTTATTTTAATCTTAATCTATAATTATTTTTACGAAATAATAATTATTTTTACTAATATACTTTTTAATTACTTACTAATTATACTTTACCTAAATTCTCGTATCAACAGTAATGCGTTCATCTTATCTAAGACGGAGGGAGTATACAATATACAATATATATATATATTTATCACATATATAAGATGCACAATTATTTAAATAAATAATTCAAATAGAATATAAAATACAAATAGAAATATGTTTGTTTTATTTATTTATTTTTTAATATTTTTACTCCACATTCCATAAAGAAAAACTACTTTTGTTCCACCAAGATTATTTTAGTTGTTAGCTACCATAGTTTAATAGATAATTTTATTTATTCGTAATTTTATCATTTTTATTTTAATAAATAATAATTATTTTATAATTATTTTTTCACTTACCTTATTATTGATAAAATAATATTCATTCCGTTCCATAGATGACAATTTTTCCTTTTTTCTTCGTTTAATAAAATATGACTCTTTTCTTTTTTTTTAGATAAATTTATTCATCTTAAACATATTTAGTAAATATAAATTAATTTAATTAAATTTTTTTACATGTAGAACATATTCAAAACCTTTTATTTCTTTCTCTCTTCGATAAATAAATGTTTTTATCTATATTTAAAACTCTTTATTTTTTATGAAATTAGTTTTAAGTTAATTATATATAAATAAATAATTTATTTTATTTATCTAGATCATACTTTCTTCATCCCAACTAATTTGTCCCTTTAGTTTAGACACAGAGTTTTAGGTATTGTTTATTTAACAACTAACTAAGAAATGCATTAATAAAAATAATTATGATTTAATAAAAATAATTATAGATTAAAATTAAAATAACTAAATAGTTTAATTAAAATAAAAAAAATTATAAATTAGGAATTTTAAATGTGATTATAGTATATAATTATATTTCCAAAAAAAGAAAGAACAAATTATGTGGAACGGACGGAAATAGAAATAATGGATAAATTAAGTGGGACAAAGAGACTACAAAATTTTGTTCTCTACAAAATAATATTCATATTGTATATGTTTTATTTAGATCTAATGCTAAAAATATTTAAAATAACAAGAACACTACTAATAAAAAATAATAAAGTAATATATAATTTATTATTAATAACTTACTAATTTACACTATCTAAAACATCGTATTTCTAACTAAAAGGGTCATCTTAACCAGGACGGAGGGAGTACATAGTATAAGGTGCATTTTATTTTGTCAAATAATTTGAAAGGATATTTTTTCATTCGAGATATAAGAATTTGTCTAAATAATATAAAAATAATAAATATGTATAATATACTCCCTCCGTCTCATATTTATCTATCTATTTACTTTTTGCATATAGTTTTAGAAATATTAGTATTATATTGGGATGTAGTAGAAAAATAAAAGTAAAAAAACTAAACTACCGTTATTAGTATTATATGATATAAATGTAATGACATTTGTATAATATATTGTAAATTGCAAGGACGTTTGTAATGTTAGGGAGATAGTACAATTATTATAAAAGGAAATGAATACTTTATTATGGGACGGATCAAAATAAAAAAATTGAATAGATTGTTAAGGGACAGAGAGAGTACTAATTTTTCGAGCAAATATGTATTATTTTTTTTTTAAAAAAAAAAACACGCACACACCATTTTGGGGTGGGATTGCATGCTGATCATTAAGCATTAGCATTGTGCTGATTGCATATTAGCCATTGGATTAAAAATTTTAATCCAATGACTAATATTAAATTAAGGGTGTAATTGTAATTTTAGCATCCCTAATTTATATAACTACCTCAAACCTCAGTCTTCTTCATTCTTCAAGCAAACATCATTCTTCGCCGTTCTTCACGCAAACCTCACTCTCTTTCATTCTTCGCGCAACAATTGGTGGGGAGAACAAACGCCATCCTTCATTCTTCACTCTTCTTCATTTTTCAACGGCTAATATCGACGAAGATGAGTAAAATCAATTATCCATTATTCCAACCTCAATCAATCGCTCAACAAGCAACGGAGACATCGAAGAGATTGCAATTTCGGATGATCTAGCACTCTCGCCAATACCAGACACGGTGGAACGGAAAATCGCTCAATCGCGTAAGTTACTCATCGACAATTGATTTAAAATCGTGAACATTGTACCTTCTGCGACCTATTTCATTGAATTTACTAAATTTAGTTTATCGGATTGGAATTTCGTAAATGTATATTAGCATTCGCAATTCAATTAAAGCATTCAAAATACTGTTAAAAAATATGATGCAATATACTTTTCAAGTAACATCAGCATTTCCCTATGAAGAGAACAACATCTCTTTTTAATTACCATCATGATATGTGATTGTATTTGACACGAAGATCAACATCTTGCCATTTATCTGAAAGCATATTATGATATGGTAGTCAGCATTTTGATTTACATAATCTAGCATTCAATATGTGCAGAGTCCATAATGGAATTTACAAAACCGGATGATATATACAATTTCTATTGTGAATATGTATACAATAGGGGCTTTTCAGTGAGGATAAAAATGCAGAAAAAGTTCAAAAGAGACCCATATCAGATACAATATGTATAGTATTGTTGCAATAAACAGGGTTCAAAGAGGGTAGCAATGTGAAACCAAATAATACTGAGAATCATCCAAAACAATACAGCGAGTTAGGAAGGATCAAGACCATGCATCGTAGTCATGAAACGAGAACATGCTGTAATTCAAAGATACAACTTTAGTTTGACAAGGTGAATGCAAAGAAGAAAATAAGGAAAGAAATTTTCAAGGAGGCGAAGTAAATGCATTACTGCAATACTTTGGCCAAAGATCAATAGATAATCCTTTTTTCTTTTATGAAATTGAAGTCGATTCTGAAGATAAGATTGCTAATATATTTTGATCAGATGCTAAAATGAGGGAAGGCTATGCATTGTTTGAGGATTCTATTACGTTTAATACCACATACCAAATAAATAAGAACTACAGACCACTATAAAACATACAATATTTTTATCTGTGCATAGTCAGCATTTCATCTTCAATTAATCAGAATTGTAAATACTACTCCCTCCGTCCCACATACCATGTCAACGTTGCTGTTTTCGTCCGTCCCACATACCATGTCACTTTCCTTTTTTGGAAAATGATTATACACTTTAATCTCATTTTAAATTTTTTAATTAATTTTTTTAATTTTAATTAAATTAATTAGTTATCTTAATCTTAATTTATAATAATTTACATTATAGGATAATTATTTTCACTAATACATTCTTAATTATCTACTAATTACATCATTCCTAAAATACTGTGTCTACAGTGTAGCAGACACGGTATGTGGGACGGAGCGAGTATATGTTAGCATCTTTATGCATTGTATACAACGTCTCATATGTATCTGATCGTAACAATATTGCACTATTAGGTGTTTTCGTGGGATTTAATAATCACCGCCAAACATCTATATTTGGGGCGGATTTGTTGTACGAGGAAACACAAGATTCATTTAAGTGGAGTTTGAATATCTTCTTGAAGTGCATGGGCGGACAAGCACCAAAAACTATTTTTACAAATCAAGATTTGGCTATGACTCCAGCACTAAGAGAGACAATGCCAACGACATACCATACTCCGTGCACATGGCATATTGTACAAAATGCCAAAAAAAATCTCAGTGCTCTTTACACTATAAGGTATGTTGAAGTTATTACAGCTAAATGATGAATTTAACAATCGAAAATACCAATTACAACTACTCTACTTGCGTTGAACACACAGGTTTGCTAAAATGTTTCAACATATTCTCTATGGGTTACAAGATGAAACTAATTCAGGCTTCAGTGGGAATATATGTTGCAGGCATACTTCCCCAAAGAGCCTCATAAGTGACTACTAAACATTTATTCATTGAGACAACAATGGTCTTCGGCTTGAACAAGACAACACTTTAGTGCAGGGATGGGAACAACACAACTAAGTGAATCACTAACTTTTCATTGAAAATGTTTGAAAATGCAACCTACAAACCCCTATGCTTTATGCAACTGGACATGCTTCTTTACTTGACCTGTCTGCTCATATTAATAGATTAGTATGTTGAGTATATTCTTTATATATGTTGTTGAATGAACGTGAATATGCTGAGCAGGTTTGTACAGCCAGATAATAATATTGTTCAATTTCTTCATCAATTTCAAAGAGTGATGGAAAATCATAGAGAAAAAGAAGAACAACAGGATTTTTCGCACGTGATAGACGGTTGGCTGCAAATTATATGTTCAACCCATTAATGAAATCTGCAGTTATGTTCTACACACCAAATATTTTTTCAATGGTTTCAAGAGCAACATCAAAGATCCTTTGAATTCATAACACAATACTTAGATGAAAAGACAATATATCTTGTATATAACACGGAGAAGACAAGAATCAATATCTTGTGTGTGTAAATATTCAAGAGTTTTCAATTGAGTGTACGTGCAATATGTGGAAAAATGCCGGAATATTGTGTTGTCATTCAATACGCACAATGGATGTATTAGTAGCAACAGGGTGTGCACATTCAAAAACATCCCAAACAAATACATATTGAATCAATGGAGAAAAGATGCTAAAAGGATATTACAACAGCACCACACAAGCTTAACATCTAGTCGGGAGAAAATGGATTTTTCAGGAAGATACAAATCATTGTGCCACTTGTTCATGAATTCTGCAAAGTTAATAGCATCTGAGCCGAAAAATTACAGTTCATTCTTACATAAATTCAATGAATTGCTTCATAACACAGTTACATGCCCAAATTTGTATGGAGGAATGCCGACAGATTAAAATAACAGTTACGTTTCGTATATATTTTATATTCATTGAAATATATATGATATTAAACTAATTGATTCTTCATGCTAAAGAAGAAGTACAAAATAGAACAACTGCATACCATTTAATATTGAAGTCAAGAGACAATCTAAAAAGAAGAATTAAAAGAAATGTGTCAATCAACAACTCTAAGAAACAAAAGAAGCATCGAATAATGAATAAAAGGCATAACTAGCACGATAAATCCAAGGAAATTGATTATTTTTTTAGTTCATACATGATTTAGTTGCAAAGTATTGTGAATAATTGATATTAAGCACTTACATATACAAGACCAAATATTTTGTCGAATACCAATAAGCATTTTATTAAGTACCAATAAACATTTTCTACAAGTGAGTTTAGGATATTAATGAACTATCTAATGATATGAATGTTATTCCAGAAAATACTGCAAAATTAATTGTCAATTTTTTTTTTTAAAAAAATATCTCTGAAATCATGCAATTTTCTTTTTTTTTTTAAAAAAAAAATTCCGCGAAACAAGTTCTATTTTCGCGAGCTCGTGGAAACCGAGCTTGTTTCCGCGGAGAGCAGTCAACTTTTACAAAAAAAAATATGTTTCTAGCGGAAGCAGGGTATGTTTTCGCTAGAAACATGCAACAGTCATTCTAAACTTGCCAGCATTTATATATATTAAACCAAACATTTTACTACATACCAAGCATTTGAAGAAACGTATTTACAGGAGAGAAGATTAACAATTCGAAAATGAAGGGTTCTTATGCCCTGTAAGTCTCTAAAATAAGAATTATTATATTACATATGCGTAATTTAAACCGTTCATCATATCTAATTACTATAAACGATTCGCATTAGATCAGCTGGGTGTCATTTCCCACTATTTTTTTTTTTAAAAAAAGCAATAGGTCAAATATTATTTAAATAAAAAAATATCTACAAATTCAATCCACATTAAAAAAAAAAAAAACCCGAATAATAATAATAATAATAATAATAATAATTTATCATCGTGGTTTTAATGTATGGTTGTAATTGTGGAAAGAGAAAACCCTAAAAATCCATATCCAATTGTTTCTCAATCGCATTCACACCGAAGAATAGAACAGATAGAGAGTGAGAATCATTGCAATTACAGTAGCACTATTTATTTGTAGCGAGCGTCGTATGTATGTATGTATATATATATATATATATTGTGATGTGTATTTTTGTATGCACAGCAAAGCCAAAGGCAACCACTTGGAAACCTCCTGCCTGCCTTTCCTTCGCTCTTCTCCCTTCTCTTCTCTTCCCTGCTTTTGGTCATCCTCTCACACTTTCTTTCCCATTTCCCTTTCCCTTTCCACAATCCATCTCCGCTTTTCCCCCAAATCCGCATTCATCCCTCCGATCCTTCTCAGATTTCACTAGGTAATTGTTCATGTGGCGGTGCATCTAGGCTTTTTTTCTTCTTCTTCTTGCCTGCAACTGTGGTTTGGTTGAGGTTTCCTGCGAGGAATCCGCCGCCGCCCGCTTACCGATTTCGCTTCCGATCTGATTTTCCTTTCGGTTCGGTCCTGTTTTTGGTTGTGTTGATTTTTACTGGTGATTGTTTCGCTTTTGATTTACTGATTTAAAGGTTTCTTTGTTTTCTTTATTGTTTTTTTTTTTCTTAATCAATCGATAGGTTTCTTGTAGTAATTAACACTGTGCGGTGTGTGTTACTGCGTAAGGAAGGATTTATCTGCGATGAATTTCCTTCGTTCGTTCCGATTCTGATAAGATTTTTTGACTTTTGTGTCGCGCAGTTGCGAATGAACATGAATTTAGCGGTTTTGCTTGCTAACTGCCTTAAAAGTTCCAAGTGTTTTTGACGCTGGAAGTTGGTCTAGGGTTAGAAATTGTGAACATCATTAAGTCGGTTTTGCCTTCAGATCGTGCAGGAGTCAAATCTTTATCATAAGGCAGTATAATTACACCTTTAATTATGCTATAATCTACTGTTGGTTTTTTGCAGGGGCATTAAGTTCCTGACTCATGTCAATTCCAGGAAATTCAGAGGTTTCTATTTTCATCCTCCTTTTTATGTTCATTCTCTAAATCTTAATTTGTTTGGTATTTTCTGATTTGAATTTTGTTGATTGAATTTTCTCTTATTTATGCAATTTAGCGGCAGCCTGGGGCAACATCTGGGCATCCAGATGAGCAACACCAGTCTTCTGTTCATTTTTCCAGTGCAATACCTATTAAGAAAAGAAGATTTCCCATAATCCAGCCAGGGTTGTCTTCTGCAGAAGAAAAGGCTTCTGATTCGAGTTCGAATGATCCAAAGGACAAAAAGGAATCAAGCCTACCTGGTGGAAACTTATCCCTGAGTGATGAGAGGCATAAAGCTTCTTTGGGTAATTCTGATGCAAGCAAGACATCTGCTTTCCTAGTTAAGAAAGAAGTATTTACTCCAACAAATTTGGAATTGGGACAAACTAATGCTGATATTCTTGCATCCAAGCCTCGTGAGGCGAAACCGTTTGTTAGTTTAGGTTCGGTGAATGATTCGAGGAACAAAAGTGATGTTATCTCAACTGAAAAACAGACAGGGTCAGGAGTTCCGGGAAGCTCCGTTAGTGGTCAGACAACAAATGTGAAGCAGGAAATTGGTAGAGCACAGGTCGGAGATGCACCTAGACTTGAACTGTCTATGAGTTCAATGAATATAGAATTGTCACTGGGGCCAAGAGAACTGCCTTCTCCTGCTAGATTTGAGAAATCAGACCCTACAATGTTGAGTTTGGCTCCAATTGGAGAAAATCATTCTCTGCATAGTAATTATAGTAATACTACAGGCAGTGGAGTCCGTGTTAATAGGTCGAGTTGGGATCTAAATACAATTATGGATGCATGGGAGGGTTCTGATTCTGGTATTGAAAATTCCACTGCTCACCAGCATGTTGAAAGCGACGATTTGGGTAAGTCAAACAGAAGCAATGATGCGAAATTGGTTTTGAATGCTTCTGGCGCATTTGGCCCTTATTTGAATAAAGGGAAACATTGTGTGGATGATTGTAGATCCACTTCTGTCGATGCTTCTTTACAAAGTAGTCTCCACTCCAAGACTGATGATTCGCTTGGCCTCAAACTTGCCATGCCATTTAGGGAATCAATTGCGAATACTGATCGTCCATCCCTGGCTAAACTAGCACCTACTAGGGTAAGTCCGCAGGTGAATTTGCAACCCGTACGACTAACAGCTGTAAGTTTGAATAGGGCAGTGAAATCAGAGCCCATTGATGATAACTCAAAGTGTGACTTTAGCATAGGCAGTTGCAGTAGTGATAAGGTGGGATTATCAAAGTTAAATTCTGTGAAACTAGAGCCTCCGACAGCTAGTCCAGCGAAATTAGTTGACAATGTATCGATGAAATCTGAAGCAGTTGAGGGTCATTTCCGAGAAAAAAGTAAAGACATTGTGCTACCGGAATCTGTTGTCCAGGTTATGCAACATCAAGAGAGCTGTGCATCTTCTTCTGTCGTTCCAGCACTATCCATGCCTGAGAATTCGCGTCCTTCAACAGTGGCTGCTTCATCAAATCATACTGAACATGCATACCCCAGTAAAGAATCGTCACAGGATCACAATGATAAATCTGAGGAGCTAAATGTTGGTATGTTTTCTAATTCTGTCAGCCAGGATACGAAGAAATCAAATCCCGAAGCTTCTGGTAAATCTGAATTGGCTCCATCAAATGATGTGACTGGAAATGATGAGGAGAAGTTTAATATTCCGGCTGATATACTCGAAGACGATGCTTTTGGGTCCGATTCTGAATCACAGGAGATGGACATAGATGACGAAAATGGCAGCAACAAGGAATACGAAGAATACGAGGACGGTGAGGTTCGAGATCCTTCACAAGATTCGACAGGAGAAAATCAGAAAGAGAAGACTGAGAATGTGAAACTTGTCGAGCGAATTTCTCGAAATTCACAAGATCCCGATTCTGTCAGTGCTGAGAATTCCAATGCCAAGAAAGACTGCGGCGACATGGTTAAAGATCGAGTCAGCATATGCTATGAACCTAAGAATGAAGACTGCCCTTCTCAAAGTGTATCAGACAATGTGACTGAACTAAGAGTTGACGTGAAATCCGTGATTGCTGCCGAACCAGGTAAACGGCTCAATGCTTCGGGGAAAAAGGCTGTTGAAAGAAGTGCCGAGAAAGAAGCATTTATTAATTCACCGAATAAAGGTATTCATGGGATGAAGACATCGGCTGCTGATGAGACTGCCAACAAGGCAGCTATTAAAGAGATCTGCTCGGGCGAGAATGACTCGACTTTGTCCAAAGAGGACACATCATTTAATGACAACGATACTACGAAAGATTCTAACAATATAGGCAACAAGAGCCGTATTATAAACTTGTCTCGCACTTCGGTTGCGACTGCCCCTGCTAAAACAAGACCAATAATACCAAATAGGTTGCCGACATCAAGAAGTGGAAAAGAGAGATACTCCGATCCGGATATTGAGGGTGATGCTCAACCACGAGCGAATAATAGGTGATTTATCTTGTCGTGCTGCGAGGTGTTTTAGTTTTACTACGGTATGTGATTTTTCGTCGATCACTTTACATTCTTGTTTCTTCTGCTATTTTTATTTTACAGAGATGAATTCTACATGGGTGGTTCGAAGAAATTTTTTAAAGATAGGGTTCATGATCGGACATTCCGGAATTCGTTTATGCGTGGAAAAGGAAGAACTTCCGGCCGGTTCGGCTCATTGCGCAGGGAATGGGACTCCGATCACAGCTTTGTATCTGAAAATTACCGAGGTTCATCTGATAATCGGCCCATGAGACGTAAGCACACTTCTGCTGTTCCTAATGACCTTGATTACAATGGCTATGGAGTTCCACATGATGTTACAGCTTTGGGTAATGGAAGAAGAAAAGAGGTTAGCGACGAATTCTCTCCGCTTCGACGACCGTCGTTTAGGAGATTTTCTCCCGGCGGAGGTAGTAGTAGGGATGGTGCGGATACGCGGGATTTCCAAACGATGCACCAATTTTCTAGAAATATGGGGCCGGGTCAGTGTGTCGACGATGGTTGTTCTGACATGGTCGGAATTCGGCACGACAATAAGTTTATGAGGCATTTATCCGAAGATATGATTGATCCCGTTTACGGTCGACAGCAAGAAGTGTACGATGAACTCGACGACCAGCTTATGCGAGGCAATCGCAATTTCCGAAACGGTTACCTTCGAATAGGTTCAAAATCTCCCGCTAGGTCCCGAACACGGTCGCCTGGGCCGTGGCTATCTCCCCGCCGACGATCTCCTAACGGGCCGCCTGCCGAAACGATGTATCGAATGGGAAGGATGAGATCTCCGGAACATGATTGTTTTCACGAGGATATTATCCCTAGACGTCGAGTTTCTCCGTATAGGAACGTCGATTCGGGACGAGATCATACTAATCATAGACCCAGGCGAACCCCGCCCGCCCGAGGTTTTCTTAGGCACGGCAGAAGGTCGGATACGATCGATTCTCATGGAATGGGAGACGGCGGGAAGGAATACAAGTTTCACGGCGGCGGCGACGGGAGCGCCGCCGACGAGAGGAGGAACTTTATCGAGAGGCGGGGCCTGCCTGCCCGTCCGTTTCGCCCGATGTACAGCGGCGATAGCGACGATTTCCAATTTCATCAGAGCAATGGCCCGGCTAGACCGTATCGATTTTGTCCGCCGGACGCGGACGGTGAGTTTATCGAAAGAAGCGGGAACGTGCGGGGTAGGGAATTCGAGGGACGGCCGAGACGGGTTAGGAATATGGACGAGCAGGCGATGGAACGAGGTTGGCATGACGACGGGTATGGTGGCGACGGGAGGATGAAAAGGATGCGATTCTGAGATACTTTCTTTCGATCATAGTCGACTTCTTCGCTCGATGGAATTTCTGAATGCTAATGACTTTTGCGAACCCGATTATTATTGTTATGTTATGTGATACTTTCGGAGACGCCGGATGGTTGTAAAGTCGCGCGACAGTCGATCGGCTCGAGGTTTGCATACTATTTTACTAATAATGTGCCGTAATTATTCGTATTCGATGACTGATTTACCGAGCTTTTGAAGTCGAAATTAGGACTCACTCGCCGGCTCGCCGGAGAAAAGACAAGTTAAAATATGGTTATTACAGTGTTTAGGCGTTTTCCTTTTTGGTTTCTTAGAAAAATATTACCATGGAAAATGTTTTATGATTAATCTTAGTCATATAATAGCTAGAGCTGTAAAATTAACGAACAGTTCGCGAGCTTGGCTTAGTTCGGCTCGCTAGAGCTCACTAAGAGCTCGTTTGTTAAATTAAGCGAGCCGAACACAAATATAAAGTTTGGCTCGTTATGTTCACAAACGAGATCGAGTTTATTCGCGAACTTTCGTCAGTATTTATTAGAGAAATTAAATTAATAATTTTATATTTAATAATTATATATATCTTTATAAATATTACGTTTCATTCTATTTTTTATTTAAATTTATTAATAAAAAATTTAATTATTATTAACTGAATTTATTTTTTTTAAAAAAAATAAATAAATAAAATAAAATCTCTCTTTTATCTTTCATATTTATACTGATTTACTTTCATTTACTCATATATATATATATATATATATGAGTATTTAGGAGTTTGATTATCAAATAATTAAGCATATCTTAGTAAGAATAATTATAAATTAAATATTAAAATAATTAAAAGTATAGTATTTTTTTATTTTTTAAAAAAATAATATTAAGTTGTAAGAAAACAGAAATAAAAATGTGACATAGCATGTAGGAAATATATAGTACTATTATTATTTTTTATTGTACGGTGAAAATTGATTTAAACTAACATGGCAGATGGTAAAGAATGATTATTTTTTATTATGTATGAGATTGATGGGACCCATACTGTTAAAAAAAAATTTACAAAAGTTTGAGATTTTTTTTAATAGACCCTACATTTATACTATTTATTATAGTAATAATTTCTTTATATACTACTTTATCCGTCCAATTTATATTGTCCTATAGTATATTTGCACGGGTTTTTAGGTGATTGTCTTTTTGTTATGAATAGACAAATTTGCCCTTAATGTACGGTAGATATTAAAAGTAAAATTTGTGTTTAAAAAAAAAATAAGACAATAGTTGTTGGACGTCCTAAATAGAAAATTAGTTTATGAACAGAAGATGTATTTATTTATATACATATATAAACTAAAATGGTATGAGTTCTGATATAATTATTTTCACACTAATACTTTTTTTTTGAACTAACAAAATAAGTAATCTTAATGTCCAGATAACGAATAAATAGCTAACGAATATAGGCTTTCTTCTTTCGATCAAAATTTTTCAAAACATATTTTTTAAAAAAATTAATATATTGCATATAGTTATTATTTTTATATTATCTACACAATTTTCTATTGTTTCACATAAAAAAAAAAAAAAAATCTTTCAAACTAAAATAAATTTCTTTCTAACTAAAATAGAAAACAAACACACCTATAATGCTCATTTGGTCCCATCTAGTTTGTCACGTATAATGTAAATTTAAAAAATTAGGGAGATTAAATGTAATTAAAATGAAAGATTAATATATACATGCAATAACACAATAAAATGAGTATTGCTCCTTCCTATTATTGTATATATACATGTAATTTATTGTGTTATTTTGCTTAATTTTATTGTTTCATTTATATCATATATTCCTTATTTCTATATCTATATGTGTATATGGCATACGCTTATAGTGCTGAATTTTAATACTGGTTCGGACTTGATGGCCCAAGGCGAAAAAAAAAGAGCCCCTATATATAATTTTTTTTTTATCTATAATAAATTTTAAATAATCAAGTAAAACAACTTCTTCTAATATTTTTAAAAACAAAATCATCAATAATAGCATCAATATCAATTTTATCTAACATTTTTTTTTCAATAAGTTTTTGATAATCATCCATAAATATTTAATCTCTTGAGACATAAACGATCTTAAATAAGTTTTCAATAATTTTAATTTTGAAAAACTCAACTTTTAGCTAATGCTACAATTATGGACACAGTTAATAATATACGATAAACGATTGAAACATTTGGATAGCAATCCGCAACTTTAGTAAATAAGAAAATTTTTATTGGTGATTTTAATTATTTGGTAAAATAATTTGCAAAACTTTTAATTATTGGATAGTTTCTTCTAAATCAATATCAGATATATTGTTATTAAAAAAAGTGATTTGAAAATATATTACAACATTATCTTAATTCTTTACCTTTTAAAGATTTTAATTTATTTGAATTAAATAAAAAACCAAATATTTTGTTAAATATTTTTAGTTACTAAAACATATAATTTAATAAGGCAATTGTCATATCTACTACAATTAAAAAAATAGTTAACTTTAAAAAATTATTCTCCTCTTTGAACTTCTTCATTTTGATCAACATTATCAAACTTTTTTTTTTAAAAAATTTTACGTTTAGTTGGAAAAATACATTCAATATCCATATCAGTAGCAATTTCTTTTACAATATTCATACTAGTATAAAATCATTCGTTTCTATATTTTAAAAAAAATAATAAAGCATTTTCTAATTTTTTCATAGCAGTACAAATGCAAACAAATTCATTTTGTAATTTTTTACTTATACTATCAATGACAAATAAATATCATACCAAATAATCATACCTAATAAAAATTTATAAGATTCAAGTGAATTAATCCAATTTTCTGCTTCACTTTTTGATTTAACATCGTCACAAGAATTAATTAAATCTAATGCTAATCTAATTTGAGGACCTTGAAATCTAATAGATTTAATACTTTTAATTCGGCTTTCCCAATGGGTATTTGAAAAAGAGTTTAAAGTTAAATTTGAAACATTATAAAATAAAATTTTCTATCTTTTGGTATAACTTAAAAATAATGTAGATAAACGCTGAACAATTTCAAAAAATGAAATCGCTTTCGTACAAGAATGTGTCATATCACAAATAGTAAGGTTAAGACTATGACAAATACATACCATATATAATGCTTTAAGATTTATATAAAGTAATCTTTTTTTGAACTCCTTGACGTTTACCTTTCATGTTAGAACTATTATCGTAACCTTAACCTCTTATCAAGGCCGTCTCAGATTTTTTTGAGGCCCTGAGCGAAAAATTAATTATAGGTCCCTATAAACACATGATTAAAATGTATTTTCAAAATAGTATCACTGATTGACGTCGATTGGACAAGAGATTCAATGCGACGGTCTGAGTAGTATTTGAGAAAAGAAAATAAAAGACGGACTATCCGAAGGTTCAAAAAGTAAGGATTGAGTGAGGGTAAAAGAGAGATAAGAGAGAAGGTGGGGCAGGTTGGGTTTGAGTTGGTGGAGGCAGCGTGACAGGGTGTGAGGTAGAGAAACGTAGACGGTGATTAAATTTGTAAAGATGGTAAGATATAATTAGGAAGAAGAGATAAGAAAGTATATATTATTAGAGTTTAAAATTTAATTTTAAAATTAAATTGAATAATTATGAAGAAGAAAAAATATAAACTAAAAGTTAAATTTAATTTTAAAATTTAAAATTTAATAATAATAATAATAATAATAATAATAATAATAATGCATAATACAATTTTAAAATATGGGTCATCTGTTAATTAGAGGCCCTGAGCAGTTGCTCACCCTGCTCCTACTAACAGCCGCCCTGCCTCTTATATTATTAATATTAAGACCCGAGGCTTCAAGTGCATTTTTTAACTCATTAAAAAGTCTTAAACTTCTTGTATATTTTACTTTTAAAAATTGTAAAAATCATTCTTCTATCTTGATATTACTACTTGACATGTTTATACATCTTACAATTAATGTCATTTGTTCGCGATGACTAATATTCGAAGTACAATACAAAATTATTGAAAAATATTTGATTCTTTAATAATTTTGATGATAGAATTTTTAACACTATGAGCTAATAAAGAAATTAATTTATTTTATATTTTGTGGCTAAGATAATGATAATGAATTTCATTATTTTGAATATGTCTAATATGATATTGCATGATTACATCAAATTCTGCAATCATTTCAATTATCCATAAAATTACCATTATCATTTTGATAAAATTTTTCACTTGATCCTCGAAAAGCTAAATTATGTTTAGAAAGATATTTTACAACCGATATTATTCTTATTAAAATTTGCTTTGGACGTTCTTTTTCTTTTATAATTTTTAGTTCAATATCTTTATCAATTGTTTGATTTTTATTTAAATTCATTTTTAATTCATTCCAAATATTCATATGTGTTATGTGTTCAATATTATTTTCACGTTGTTTAAGTTTTTCCGCTAGATGCTTCCAATCATTAGTCAATCGTTAGCCAACAAACTCTTGAAATTATTATTTTTGAATAATTTACAACAAAAAAATATATTTTATCTTTGTATTTTGAATAAACTAACTATTTTATATCCATAATTTCTCCATTATTCAATTTTCTAGGCAACATTACCAAATTTATAAATTTGATAAAATAAAAAAATAAAGAACAATCACACCTCATTTGTAAACTGTCTTTGTCAATTATTGGGGATTTTGGGAAGTTGAATTTTTGAATTATATTCCAATAAACACAATAAACTCTACTTTATATGTACAAGGGTATTTTGATAAATATGTATATATATACAATATTATATATATACTAACATCCCTCCTCAAACTTAAGGTGGTGCCGTAGACATCAACTTGAGTTTGCCTAAAAGAAGATGGAAACGACCCTAAAGAAGAGATTTGGTGAAGAGATCTGCCGGTTGATCGTTTGTGGGGATCGAACGCAACAAAATAGTCTTGGAAACCACATGTTGCCGTACAAAATGACAATCAATTTCAATGTGCTTCGTGCGCTCGTGAAAGACATCATTATGAGCAATCTATATGGCACTCCGACTGTCACAATGAAGAGTAGTAGATAAGGACTGAGGGGCACCAAGATCAAACAGTAACCAACGTAGCCATAAAAGTTCGGATGTAGAATCAGCAAGAGCATGATACTCGGACTCAGCACTAGACTTAGAGACCATTGTATGCTTCTTGCTGCGCCAAAAGACCAAAGAGTCACCAAGAAAAAAACAAAAACCAGTAGTAGAGCGACAATTTGTGGGATCACCAGCCCAATCTGCATCAGAGTAGCCAGCAAGAATCAAGGACGAGCGAGCTGAAAAATGGAGACCATGAAGAAGCGTGCCTTTAACATAGCGAAGAATATAGAGTACGGCTGAATAATGTGTAGTCAGTGGAGCAGCCATAAACTGACTAACAATATGAACGACATGAGCTATGTCAGGACGAGAAACAGTAAGATAAATCAAGGAACCAACCAATTGACGATAAAGAGTCTGATCGTCAAGTATAGAGCCATCCTGAGGGGTGAGGCGACTGTTCGCCTCAAGAGGTGTGGATATGATCTTGCTATCAGTCAGCCCAGCACGGGAGATAAGATCAGAGGCATACTTGACCTGAGATAAGAAAAAGCCATCCGAAGTGTCAGAAATCTCAAGACCCAAAAAATAGCGAAGATGACCAAGACACTTCATCTCAAAGTGCTGACGAAGGTAGGCCTGCAAATTAGAAATACCAGAGATGTCGTCCCCAGTGACAATCATATCGTCAACATACAGCAGGAGAATAATAATCCCAGAGGAGCTTCGACGAATAAAGAGAGCCGAATCATGAGCACTAGAAGAAAAACCATACTGAGTAAGAGCGGAGCTGAAATTGGCAAACCAAGCGCGGGGAGCCTGTTTGAAACCATAGAGAGCCCGACGCAATTTACATACCTTGCCGGATGTCTCAATACCTGGAGGGGGAGTAATATAGACATCCTCGGTCAAATCACCATGCAAGAAGGCATTCTTGACATCCAACTGATGCAGGGACCACTGACAAATAGCAGCAATCGCAAGTAAGCACCGAATAGTGGTAAGACGAGCGACTGGAGCAGAAGTTTCTTCGTAGTAATACCATACTCCTGAGAATACACTTTCGCCACAAGACGAGCTTTGTAGCGCTCAATCGAACCGTCAGAGTGAGTTTTAATCTTATAGACCCACTTGCACCCAATAGGGCATTTGCCCGTCGAAAGATGCACAAGATCCCAAGTGCCTGTTTTCTCAAAAGCTTGTAGTTCCTCTGACATAGCTTGCCGCAACAAAGGATCGACATTCGCCTCACGAAAGGACCTGGGTTCATGGTGAGACAATATGGCAGAATAGCAATGATAGTCAAGAAGATGAGCGGGAGGCTAACTTACACTAGTATAACGACGGGGAGTGACAGCAGGGACATCGGGAGAGGGCTCGGGCACAGGCTCAGGAGCCACAGACAGGTCCGCTGGAGAAGACGGGGACGGCGAGACTGTGTCGAGAGCAGGAGATGCGAGCTCAGTACCTGTAGGAGTAGGAAAAAGTATAGAGAGATCATGTGTGAAAAACTATGAGGGAGAGGGACATGAGACATTGAATTTAGACACCGATGAGAACATCTGATGCTCCCAGAATGTGACGTGACGGGAGATACGAAGGCGCTTAGACATGGGATCCCAACATCGATAACCCTTATGTTCTACCCCATAACCCAAGAAGCAACACAAACGAGCTCGCGGTTCAAGCTTAGTGCGTTCGTAAGATGGGAGGAGGACAAAACCAACACAACCAAATGGACGAAGAATAGAGTAATCGGGGGACTGACCGAAGAGCTTGTCAAAAGAAGTGACACCGTGAAGAGCAGAAGAAGGTAATCTATTTATGGTGTAGACAGAAGCAAGAGCGGTTTCTCCCCAGAAGTGATCAGGACATGAGGCAGAAAGGAGAAGTGCACGAACTGTATCAAGGATGTGATGATGTTCCGCTCCGCACGGCCATTTTGTTGGGATGTGTATGGACAAGATCGCTGAATGGAAGTACCCTGAGTAGAAAGAAAACTGAGAAACACAGAGTCATTATACTCTAGGGCATTATCAGTCCGTAATGTATGGATAGTACGAGAAAACTGAGTATGTATCATTTTGGCAAAAGAAACATAAATAGATGTAAGTTCAGAGTGTTGTTTCAAAAAGTAAATCTAGGTAAAACGAGAAAAATCATCCACAAAAATCACAAAATAGTTGTATCCATTCATCGATGCTACCGGTGAAGGACCCCAAATATCCGAGTGAACTAAAGAAAATGGTGTATCAACAATAGAGAGATTTTGAGAAAAAGGTAGAGCAGACTGTTTGCCAAGCTTACAGTGCATACAATCAAAAGACTCGAGACGTATGGGACCTAAGACACCTTTACTGACGAGAGACTGTAGCTTTTGTATGGACGCATGACCTAACCAAAGATGTCATTGATAACCAGAATGGGAAGAGGAAACTGCAGCTAAAAATGACGGAGAATGGGGGGTCCGAAGGTGGCTGAGCTCAAATAATCGACCCGTCTTGCGTCCCGTCCCAAGAAGCTGACCTGTCTGCGAATCTTGAACCTGCACACCAGAAGAAGAAAAGATAACAGTAAGATCTTCTTCAACTAATTGACCAACCGAAACAAGGTTTAAGGCTAACTGCGGAATACAATAAATATCAGTAAGGGATAAGGATGGAGACGAAATATGACCGGTGTGAGTTATGTGCATATGTGAGCCATTAGCGGTGTGTATGGGAGGTAAGGTCGTAGTGGGAGCAGAGGAACACAAAAGTTTGGTATTAGACGTCATAGGATTACAACATGCAGAATCAAAATACCAACGGGTGTTACCTGGGGTTGTATGAGAATCAGAATTGGCAGAAAGAACCTGGGTAAGTAGCTTATGAAGGTCCTGAAGAGTGGGAAGCGAGGCCACAATAGACTGTGAAACATTTGTAGCAGCAGCTACAACAGAGGAACAACCAACCTGAGAAGAAGATCGAGTACGACGGGGACAATTCTGAATGACATGACCCCGAAGATGGCAGTAGTGACACTCGACTTTGGAGCACTGAGTATATGGATGATCACCGTTCTTACAACGTCGACATCTATCAGACTGAGTCTGACGAGAAATAGGACCCCGACGAGTAGGACCAGAGGACTGAGATGTGACAGCCAATGCAGAGTCCAATATAGATGACTGAGTGAGTTTGAGGCGGGTCTCCTCAAACATAATTTCCTTCACAGCTCCATCTAATGAAGGAAGAGGGTGACGATGAAGTAACGAGGCACGGACAGGTTCAAATTTTGGACGGAGCTTCATAAGAAGCTGAATAAGCCGAAGGTGATCAGACTCAATGGACTCCTGATCAATGCGATCCCAAAGAGGTTGAATGGTAGAGAAGAAGTCATTTACAGACTGTCCTGGTTCATGTGTCAAATCGTTCAATGAGCTGAAAAACTGATAGTAATAGGCAAGACCGGTAGCCTGAAATCGTGACTTCAAATAATTCCATGCTTGTTGAGCAGTGTCAATACGGCGTAGCTGAATCTGAATGGCCTGACTAGAAGTATTCCGAAACCATGTAAGAATCTGATGATTCTTGCTGTCCCAATCCTCTAACTGCTCTTGGTAGGTAATAATATCCTGTTGAGTTAGAGCATTATCAGAAGTAACTACAGGTTTGACAGGCGCTGTAAAATCTCCCGTAACAATTCTCCACATTTTTTTGCCAATCAAAAAACTCTACATGGAATCGGCCCAAATATCATAATTATCACCCACCAAAACAATGGCAATAAGCAAAGAAACCTCCATACGCTCCATCGAAATATTCCGAAAAAAATAAGCATATATCAAATTCCAAATCAGTGGAGAAAAAAATGTCGAATCCGAAATCTGACCATACGCTAAAGTCGGGAATAAAAGCAGGATGTCGGACGCCGAAAATGGCGGTCGGAGGTCGCCGGACGGCGGCGGACAGAACAGTTACCGGCGACTACAGGTCTGGCTCCAGGTGGCGGGACACGCACCGGCGACGGCGGCGGGATTTAGAGGGCAGGCTGAACCGGATGCGGCGGAGCTGTTGATGGTGGAAGTGATGGCCGGCGGCGTCTGGACGGTGGCGGAGTACGATCCAGCAGCAGGCAGCAGAAACAGTTTCTGGCTCCACGCGGTATCACGCGCCGGCGAAGGCTTCCAAGTTTCCCGCAATGACAGGTCTTGGCGGCGCGATGACGATGGTAGGGGTGGTGTCAACCGGAGACGGTGGTAGAGGGGCTCGATGGGAATGGCAACTCTGATACCATATTGGGGATTTTGGGAAGTTGAATTTTTGAATTATATTCCAATAAACACAATAAACTCTACTTTATATGTATAAGGGTATTTTGGTAAATATGTATATATATACAATATTATATATATACTAACATCAATAATTGAATTTTATTTTATTTTTATTAGCTTGCAAACAGTGTTCTTACAAAATTAACAGGTATTCAATTAATAAATATTATTTAACACTTATAAGTAAAGAACACTATCTCATTATTTAATAATAAATATTTTTATAAAATAGTATCATATATATATATATAGTTACTAATAAAACATGGCTGTAAACTCAAAAGATATATAAATAATATATATAACTTAATCAATTTTTTTTAATCAAAAGTAAAACAATATCGGTTTATTATAAAATAGTATATATATAAACAAAAACTAAAATAAAGCTAAGTGATAAAAAATTATTATTTTATTCATTTGTAACAATAAAATAATATAATTAGAAATACAAAAAATTGTAAAATAATAAAAAAGAAAAATTGAAGTAGAAGTTAATTTGAATTAAAATCTTAAATTTCTAATTCTTAAGCATTAAAAAAAAAATCCTTTTTATTTTTTTTAAAAAATAACTAATATAATAAAACGGAAAAAGAAAAAGAAAAAATCTCACCAGATGAGGGTGGAGGCGACGACGAGACGTCAGACGTGGATGCAGCGGTTCGGGCGTCCGGCGGTCCGACTCCGGCAGCAGCAATGCAATCCAAGTCCAATGATAACACGGTAATTGGTGAAGAAGAAGAAAAATTGATTCAAAAAATTAGAATTCAGAAATTAGTATAAAAATATAGCGAAAATTGAACTATTCATTTGTTAAAATGAATAGAATGGAAAAATGAAAACAAAAAAAAAAAAAAAAAATTACTAACCATTGTTGAGAGATCTCTCCATTCGGCTCAGAATCTTCTCCTAGGATGTAGAGTTTCAGACTGTAATTAACTCTTTTGCAGTGCAGTTAATATCCATTATACCATTACTATTAATTAATTTTGAAATTATAAATATTATTAATGTTAATCCAGAAAAATACGTATCATAAATATTATCTATTTATGAGATAATTAATATAGACTATTTTTATAAAAATTATATATATATTACACGTATATATACAAAATGGACCCCTATTTGCGCTGGGCCATGGGCAGGTGCCCCTCTCGCCCGGGCCCAGGGCCGACCCTGTGAACAAAACACGACCCAATAACAAACAATACACCGTATTATTTCTAGCAGAACACCATTTATATCAATATAATACAAATAACAATACATGTTATAGTCACATACAACGCACACAACAATTTATTTTAGCTCATGACATACTCTTACACATCACATATAATTCTGAACAAACAACACATTGCCTTTATTATACACAATACATGTTTGTATATATTATAGTTGCCGATTTGGAAAATCAGCACGGTGCTGAATTTTCCAAATCAGCACCGTAACCATTCCCGTGTATCTATATACTTTGAGGATTTTTTCGACCCAGAATTTGATTTTGGAACAGTGGTGCCGTAGTCCGATTTCTCCAATCCATTGATGGTAGTTGTCCCCCCGGTGGTCGACGAAAACCATTTCAGTGATGATTTTCCTCTATATGGGGTGACTTTTATCTATTAACCTTAAAATTTGATGCATGATGGTAGAAACTTATCTTTAATGCATCCATACAGGAACAACTCTTTTAAAGAAGGTTTTCTCTCTACTTTAAATCAAAATATGCTCTTACTATATGTTACTGTTTTTGTTGTTGCTTTTGCTGATGGTTAAAGTTAATTTATTATTTGAGATAAAAATAATGAATATGCCGTTGTTTGAGGGAAAATTAAATTACATAAATCTCCCAATAATGGAATTGTTTTTATTAATGCATGTTAAAAATATGAAGGCTAGTGAAGGTAGATGGAGCCAATAATTTTTACGTTGCAATTATATGTTCCATGAAACTTTCATATGAATCCAATGATGCATTTTTTTTGGTTGACAACATGTACAATTAAGGATTCAAAAGTAAATAAATAAATAGATACATTCATTTAACATTCAATTATATTAACAATATAATCATTAATTCGATTGAGTGTTCAATATTTATATGGTGATGCAACACCCTAAATAATGACCTTGAAGCGTCACACATCAACAACATAATAATGTCACACAAAACATGACCTGCCCTGATGCTAGGGCTAAAACATAATAAAAATGAATATAAAATTTATTTTTTAGAAAAGTCTTAAAATATGTTTTACCAACACTCACAAGTATTTTTTAAAAAAAATATAATCATATAAAGTCTTTACATGTATTAAAAATTATCGATGCATCTCAAAAATAGGGAGTGTGTATAATTATAAGTCCGGACATTATTCAATACAAAAATCATATATGCTTGATAAAAGTTTCTTCTCTATGATATGCATCAAGTGAAGTATGCAATGCATGAAATAAAACACAAAAAATAAACGATAACGAAACAATAACTAAAACTAGTCAAAATGTACAGCTCACTCAATACATCAACCGAGTTGTCAATCAACTGCTAAATCTAACCAATACTATGACTCACAAAAATTATCAATTGACTTGTCAATCAACATCTAAGTCTATCAAATACTATGGCTCACACAAGTTATTAATTGACTTGTCAATCAACGACTAAGTCCAGTCAAATCCACGACTTATACAATTTATTAATTGACTTAACAATCAACGTCATACATAATTGATCAACAGACTTGTCAATCAACGGTTAAGTATAGCCAAATTTACGGCTTACACAATTTATCAATCAACTTGTCAATCAACGGTTAAGTCTAGCCAAATCCACGGCTTACACCATTTAACAATCGACTTGTCAATCAACAACTATGTCTAGCCGAATTCATGGCTTACAAAATTCATCAATTGACTAGTCAATCAATGACTGAGCCTACCCAAATCCATCGTTTACACAATTTATCAATCAACTTGTCAATCAACGACTAAGTCTAGCCAAATATGCAACTTAAACATATTATCGACTATATTTTATCATGTAAACAACTTGTTCAACATAAACAATTAAAAATTATTTGCCCATCAACGGCATCGATAACTCAATCTACAATTAATTAAATACACTATATATCATATCAACTTCCATCACCAATTAATACTATCATAGCACAACAAGTTCACCACAGATCCATTCAGGCATAATCATAACAACGTATCTGATTCAGGCACTGAGTGAGATGGCCTATTCATTTTAGGCATGCATAATTTAACCCCTTATGCCACTTAAATATATCTAACCATCTCAACTGCCACTGACTCGTGGAACTTGATTTGATCGGACTTCACCTAACATCAAACATAATTATTCGAATTTCCCACGAATCTGATAAAATTTACAATGAATTCATCGTTAGCCCAAAAATTATGAGGTAGTTTCAAATCAAAGCTAAAATTCTAAAATTTCATTTCAAAAATCAAAGATTTGATTACGAATTTGAATCACATCCAAAATATCATCTTAATCAAATAGTCCGTTCAATTCGGAAAATCATACTAGTGTTATTGTAAAAATTACTAAAAGTTAATTTTACACTCATATGAGAAAAATTTGGTCTATAATTAAAGCTAACACACACACACACACACATATATTCTAATCAAAGACAAATACGAAAAACAAGCTTGAGAAAGAGCATAAGATTAGTTAAATACAATAAATAAATCTTTCGTCAAGAAACAAAATGTGTAACTTTATAAAATTATATAAAATTCATTTTACATCCAAATTAAACAAGCATGATCTGTAATTAAAGCTAACACATATATACATATTGAAATATAACAAAAATGTGAAATCAACATCCGAAAAATAGAAAAAAAAAAAAAAGCGTCGAACAAACTGTAGTATTTTTCCGTCAAAACAGAGAGTGTATAACTAGATAAAATCATATAAAAATTTATTTTTCTTTCAAATAACTCATATGATATGTTAAAATGAAACTAAAATTATGAAGAATCCAAATACGATTTAAAACAGTAAGTTTATGGTTTAAAAAAATAGTAAGTTCACGATATGTCAAAGTGAAGCTTAAATAATGAAGAATTTAGATATACTAAAATCATGAAGAATCTAAAAGTTTTTGTACACTTCTTGAAAATTTTATATGATGTCACTTCAGAAGCAAGTGCATAAAAAACACCTATTTCTCAACTGATCTATCAATAATTGGTTGCACTGCATATTGAGATTGAATAAAGGTGAAATAATCCTTTAGATACAACTCTTAAAGAAATTGCAAGTGAAACGAAGTTTAATTTTGATAAGTACTGGTGAAATTTGAATAACATAAATCCTTTAATTTTAAAGATACCATTTTGAAGTCGAGAAACAAGTTTCAGGTAATCAAAGCAAACTTCTAAATATTGAGTTACACTACAAAAAAATATCAATTTTGTAACAAGATTTTTTTGTCTCTAAATCCCCTTTTTCCGTTACTAAAGACATTAGAGACGGAATTAGAGAGGGAATTGTGTTAACTACATACACTTTAGGAACGAAATTCCGTTACTAATATGCTATTTTTTTGTAGTGCGTTGTACTCTTCAAAAGATCCAAAAAGTATTTAATATGATTAAAAATTTTGGTAATTTTATTAATAAAGTAAGAGGGGATTAATGAAACATCAACTGTAAGGTAACATAATTTGGAGATAGAGTGTGATAATAGAGATAGTTTTAGCGGTGGTGGAGGTGGTGATCTTTTTGGTAAATTGTTTGAATGTTTGATACACAAAATAAAAAAGATCATCTTAAAGTGGATAAGTATCTAACATATGATATTGAAAAATGATTTAATCCATATTTCAATCTTTCAGAGTAGTGCAAATGAAGTGAAACTAAGTATTCTATTCTTTCAATCATGATTGCTAAAGATATTTTGTAATTCTATGTCCAATTTTTGCCTGTGAGACCACTTTTAGTTTTGACAAATGAATTTTGAATCTTTTTAGAAGTAATTTGAGTTCTAAGATGGTAAAAACATTTGTGTGTGCTAATTTTTTGAAACATGATGATGTGAGTTTAAATAAGAATCCAATTGACGATGATTTAAAATTTTACAAAAAAAAAATGAAGAAATTAAAATGAGTAAAAGATTTAATTATTATGAATTTAACTTTAAACTATTTATATTTGTACAATTTACTAATAAATGTTTATGTCTTTTTTATAAATACAAAATATATTTAGCATAATTCTCTAGTTTTTATTCTGGTAAAAAAAAAATTATCTCTTTAATAAATTTATAAGTCTCTTAATATTTATGTATTGAACCTCTTGCTACAAACTTAATCGTATAAAAAAAATATTTTATACTTGAACCAAACATGAGTCTTTCGATTCATTTGGCTCTCACGCTCAATGTTGGGTGTCTAATATACCATAAGACCATTACTTACTTGCTTGGATTATATAGGCTATGCAACAATATGGGTTTCTTAATTACTTAATTTTTTTTATTGAAATAATAGAAAATTCAATGCTAATGTTGTACTTCGTTTATTTTCTCTAAAATATTTTAGTTTATAGTGGTTGGAAACTTTTAGGCCTTGCCGATAGATGGATCAATTTGAAGTATGTTGGAAACATTGGAAGTATGAGCAACAACCATGATGACCTATTAGGTGAAGTATGTACGTTTTTTTCATTTATATACTTTTCAAGTGGATTGGAATAAAGTTTAGGCGCCTATAACTTGTCAACACAATATTTCATCTTACGGAAACTAATCTAAAATAATGAGAATTATGCCTTATGGTGTCATTTTTTTAGTGTAATTTTGTTTCATTACTTATTATGTTGATATGGATAGATCAATATCAAATTATATATATGTTTTTAGTTTCGTGCGTGGTTCAATTTTAAATTACAGTTGTGTTTTCTTGTCTGCACTCAGGTTGTGTACTATTAATATAAAATGTTATGTTATCTTATTTAGGAAGAACTAGCGAATTATTAGGTGAATCAGAAGATCATTTGAAGGTTATATTCCATGAATTCTTCAAGTAAATTGTATATTTTGAGGCAATTTTGAGGTTCTTACACAACAGAGAATGAATCAACATAAGTCTTTACAATATTTGAAAGCTGAAATTCACAGAGTTTCAAAGAATACTTTTTTGCTCTATGATGTTTAAAAAATTAGTCATAAAAAATAAGACAATGATTACTTGTGCTGATTACTAACAACGTTCTAGCCATGTAATAATTTGTTTTTTTACTTCTATTCTGAAATTGCAGTATAGCAAGCATGGTCATCTCCACAGGATCGGTAAATTTATTTCTTTTACTCAATGGAATCAATTAAAGAAAGAGGGTTTCCTAATTATAAATCTAATCCTAAACTAAAATGAAAAAGAAATGTGAATCAAGAAAAACAAATTCAAGGTCGGATAAAAATAATGAAAATGTATAGCCCAATAATTAATTTCAAAAGTGAAACACGAGTTTTTATCATCAATCACATATTTTATTCTATTAAATTCGTTGATGAATTTTTTATAGAAGTCGACACACCCCTAACTTACAATTTTTCCTTTGAATCATTAATTAAGGTATGACCGTTAATAAATTTCCTAATTGAAGAAAGAAATCTAGGTACGCTCACAAATTTGAAATTCTCAATCGTATTAAATCTTAGATAAACCTAATTATGGTTTGCTAACTCCTACGCATGATTATCAAAATCATATCGTAGATTTCTAAGATAGTTCATTAGCATCTTATTGTCACTAGATCAAATAATCACACAATTACGGATGCAATTATTTAATTGACTATGAATTGTTAAATCAACATAAATATCTGACCATCATATAAGATCAAAAAAATAAACCAAGACACGCTGCACATAAATTTTATGAATACCAACTAACAAGAAAATAACAACTAAAGAAAATAAGTTTAAAGATCCAATCTCACAAATCACGAATTTCAAATCGTCAATCGATCATTGGACTAGAAATAAGTTTAGTTACTAAAAAAGAAAAGGAAAATAACAACTAAAGAATGATAATATTGCGTCTGAGCGAGTTTCTCTTATGTTGGGATGCTGTCGATTCGTCGTTTTCCTCAAAGAATCCAATCTCATGATGCTGCCATGTCCAAATATGCGATTTTATCTTCTCTTTTTGTTTTAGATGTTGGGGTTTCCTATTAGATTGACACAATCTATATCTTTCTTGTTTTCTTTATCGGTAATGGTGTTTGGTTTGTTTGGATAATTTTTCCATATGTTTAGGGCCTTCGGATATGGTGGATTTGACTTGAGATTTTATGAGGGTAATCTGGTCTTTTTCAAACTGGGATGAATAAGCCAATTCGAATTTTCACAATTCCAATAGAAATTCTAGACAATCCGATTGCTCTTAGTCATGGGCATAACTAAAGAGCACGTTTTGTTTTATTTTTGTCTTTTGACCTCCATTGTATGCTCGTCTTGAGTATTTCGTAAAATAATACAAAAATCCATAGAAATATATTCAAATAATCAATATATATACCAAAAGTGCATACAAAATATAACCTATCAATTACCAATTCAAGCTAGTATATTAGATTATTAACATTGCAATATGCAAATAATAAGTACTTGTGCATCATTATTTTTATAAATAATATTTGGTATAAATGGTATATAATGATTATATGTTGAAACTTTCAGTTGTACCAAAAGTTTTGGTATGTTATCGATATATTTCTTTACATACTAAAAAGTTCAGTACAATATATGGTATAGTTCGATATTTGTGGTATACCGTACCAAATGATCCATAATCTTAAACACACTCCTTGAAGTTTCCTTGTTCTCTGGTCTCTCTATAATACCCAATATGTAACTAAATCATCTAATTAGAAATTTAATGAATTCGATCGTTTTAACCCATTGTCAATGTGTTCACTTTGACCAGATATTTAATTTATTTATTTATGGTGAATTTTATCTCATTGTATAGGTCTTTGAGTTTTACTTTCAATTCCAGTAACTCAAAACTATTAATTTAAAAATTTCACCATAAATCGTGTATAGCTCTAATTGCCCTAAAATTTTACAAGTAAATAGTATTTTGAGTTATTTATCTTTTTCCATAAAAAAAAGGTTAGTCACAGGTCGGACGAGTGGTACAACCCAACAACAATATGTTGTTTAGATCGTATGGTCAAACACTTTTTAAAATCATGTTTTGCACTCTTTGACGAAATAAAACCCTTTCTAACTTTTTGTTTTTCTTATATCCGAGTTCTAGCAATTTTTGGGATATTTTGAAAGCTAGGACACCATTTTTCTTCATTTCAAATCCAATTTTACGGTAAATTCTTCGATTGATTATAATTTCTGAATCTTCAATGCCTAAATTATTTTCTTACCTTTGTTTCAAGTTCCCATGACTTAATTTCTGTTTGTAATGGTCTTGTAGTGTTGATGTTGAAATTATGGTTGTTTTGGTTAGGGATTATGATTTTAAACTCCATAAACTTTTTATCAAATGTTTCCAAAGTCAATTTTGTGAAATTGTATGAAATCATGTTTTCCCAAAAACTTTCCTCCCACTTAAAGTTTCAAACTTCAATTGGTATGTTGGGGGTTCCAATTGACGGAGATTTTCATATATTATTGCAATTGGGTATTAATTATACAATTTGATATTTCACAATTGTGAAATCGATAATGTTTTACTTGTGCCTTGATTTTTCAGCCTTGATTTAAATGAATTTTGAGTTTAAAATAATTTGTAAAGGTATTCCCAAATCCTTGTAAATGATTTTTTGTTGAAATATGAAGCTTGATTATATCTTAAAATTTAGAGATATGATTTGGATATTATTAACATAGGCTTAGGCTATAAATATCCATGTATTCTCACTTTAATATGTGTCTGCCTATTCTATAGTATAATTCATGGCTTTGGAGCGCCCCCAGACATAGATCATTCCAATCAAAACTAGGTAACCAAATTATTGTGTTCTTGTGTTTTAGTTTTCCTTTCTTGATTTTCTGGAATTTCCATAACAATTTTAGTTGTTGTTGGGTCACGTTGAGATAATTTGGGAGCCGTGTGTTTGATTTTTGCTCCGAGTTATTGAACTTTGTGCATTGGTGTTGTTTGATGTTCTTGGTTTGATTATAGTTTAAATTTTTCGATTAAAATTATTCGAAGGTCCCGGCCGGCTCGGGTTGTGCCACAATTTTGTTTGGAGAGATAAATCTTCTGTTAACGGAAGAAGTTAAATTATATAGACTTGAAATTATTAGACCATTATGATTATATCTTTGTGATATATAGTGAACTTGTTTAATATGATAATATTAATTGCTAATGGAAGTTTATTTTTGCTAGCTGTGGAATTGGCTTGACTTGGACATTGATTGGAAAGTCGATTGATAAATTATGTAAGCCGTGACATTTGGCTACATTTAACCGTTGATTGAAGAATTGTGTAAGCCATAAAATTAGCCTAACTTAGCCATTGATTGACAAGTCGGTTTATATACTGTAACACCCCGGCTCGCAAGCCACGTTGGCAGGGAATGTCGGGATTAGAATGGTTCTATAGGCCAATACAAGTTCTTCCAGGGTGCTTTTTCATCACTCACGTGCACCTTAGAAGTTTTCTCAGAGGGTGTTTCATCCTCAAATTACTCTAGGATAAGCACACTTAACTTTATAGTTCTTTCAGTTGGGCTCCCGAAAAGAAATGTGCACATTGTTGACATGAGTAGCTTATTCAGTCAACTTAATCTCTTATAAACACTAGGGGTATCACATCATTTCCGACTTAAGAATATAATATCCATCTCAAAGATCCGTTAACTGCTAGGCCCTTCAACAGCCCAATCAACAACTCTGGGTTGTCGCAGATCAGCTCTTATGCAACTGTGACACTTCGGCCGTAAGTGGGTTTACTAGGGCTATTTAGGGGATGAGGTGAATAGGCCGTTGTGTTTATGTATTCGTGATACGTGGTGAACTTGTTGTGATATGATAATATTAAGGCAAAATTTCCCATAACTCCCTTGTGATTTTGAAACTCAGCGTCAATTCCCCATCTACTTTAAAAATTGCATGACGTCCCCTTATACTTTAAAAAATGTTGCATGAAACCACTTTGTGGTTTCGAAACTCAGCATAAATTCCCATTTTACTTTAAAAAATTGCATGACACTCATTTATATTTTCAAAAATATTGCATAAAACCCCCTGCCATGCAAAATATATAGATAGAAAATCATCTTCTTATCACACGAGGAAAGTTTCATGGTGGTGGGGTTTCATGCAACATTTTTTAAAGTATAAGGGGGTACCATGCAATTTTTAAAGTACAGGGAGATTTTACGCTGAATTTTGAAACCACAGGGGAGTTATAAGAAATTTTACCTAATATTAATTGCTAACGGAAGTTTATGTGGTATAAAATATAGATGATAAAGCGTTTATTGGGTTATTGATATTATTTATGGGAAAATAATTGTTGCTAGTTGATGTGTGAATATATTGTCGGTACAATGAAATAGAATCGGTGGAGTTGCATAAGCCATAGATTTGACTAGACTTAGTCATTGATTGGTAAATCAAATGATAAATTGTGTAAGCTGTGAATTTGGCAAGACTTACTCATTAATTGGCAAGAAGATTGATAAATTATGTAAGCCGTGAAATTGGCTAGACTTAGCTGTTGACTGACAAGTTGATTGATAAATTGTGTAAACCGTAAATTTGTCTAGACTTAGCCGTTGATTGGGAAGTCTATTGGTAAATTGTATAAGCCGTGAATTTAGCTAGACTTAGCCGTTTGATTGATAAATTGTATAAGCCGTGAATTTTTCTAGACTTAACCGTTAATTGGCAAGTTGATTGATAAATTTTGTAAGTCGTAGAATTGGCTAGACTTAGCCGTTAATTGGGAAGTCAATTGTTAAATTGTGTAAGCCTTGAATTTGGCTAGACTTAGCAATTGGTTGGCAAGTCTACTGATAAATTGTATAAGCCATGGATTTGACTAAACTTAGTCATTCATTGACAAGTTGATTGATAAATTGTGTGATCCATGGATTTAGCTAGACTTAACCATTAATTGGCAAGTCGATTGAAATTTTGTGTGAGCCAAAATTTCAGCTAGACTTAGCTATCGATTAAAAGTCAGAAGAGTGTATTAAGTGAGCTGTAAATTTTGGCTAGTTGTAGTTGTTGTTTAGATATCGTTTATTGTTGCTTTTTGTTTCATGTATTGCATATTTAATTTGTTACTTTAATTTAGCTGATGTTTACTACCTTCTTCCATGGTGATTTGATTTTTGGACCTTCATCCACTTGATGCATCATGGGGATTGAACTTTTATCGAGCAGGCATGACTTTGGTATTGGATAATGTCCGAAATTATGATTATACACACTTCATTCTTTTGAGATGCATTGATAATTTTTAATACATATAAAGACTTTTTATGAATATATATTTTTGAAATACTTGTGGGTATTAGTAAATTTTATTTTAAGAGTTCTGCAGAAAAAAAAAAAATACTTATATTTTTGTTTTTATTATGTTTTAGTCTTAGAAACGAGGCACATCACGCTTTTGTGTGATATTTTTCTCATGTTGGCATGTGATACTTCAAGGTTACTATTTGGGGTGTTACACCTATTGGTCTCAGAGTCGACCTGCGATAGTTCATAGTCGTTAACCGGACTATTGAGGGGCTAGCAGTTGAAGGATTCTTATGGTGTAATGAGCGTTGCATTCTTAATTAAGGGATGATGTGATACTCCTGATGTTGATAAATGATTAAGTGAATTGGATAAACTACTCATGTCAACAACATGCATATTCCTTTTCGAAAGCTCTACAGAAAGAACTCTAGAGTTAAATATGTTTGTCTTAAAGTAATTTGAGAATATATGACCCCATGGGAAGACTCTCAAGGTACGTGAGAATATACCGCGTTGGAATGACTTGTCTTGACTCGACATGTCCAGCTAACGTGGCTAGCGGGCCGGAGTGTTACATAAATTTTGTAAGCTATGAATTCGGTTAGACATAGCCGTTGATTGATAAATTAATTGGTGAATTGTGTAATCTGTATATTTATAGATTTGACTAGACGTATCTATTGACAAGCTAATTGATAAAGTGTGTAAGTCGTAAATTTATGTGTAAGCCGTAAATTTGACTAAATTTAGCCGTTGATGGGCAAGTCGATTGATAAATTCTGATATCCTTAATTTGACTAGACTTAGTCATTAATTGACAATCCCAATGGGGAATTGTGTAAGCCTTGAATTTGGCTAGCCTTAGCTGCTGATTGGCAAGTCGATTAATAGTTGTGTTAGTCGTAGATTTGGTTAGACTTAGTTGTTGCTTGGAAAGTCAGTTGATCAATTGAGTGAGATATGAATTTTGGCTAGTTTTAGTTGTTTCTTAGATATTTTATATTGTTGGTAAATTATTTCATGCATTGCATATTTAATTCCTTACTAAGTTTTTGCTGATATGACTACTTTCTTCTGTGTAAATTTGAATTCTAGATCTTTGTCAACTTGATGCATCATAGGTATGAAACTTTTATCAAATACGCATGACATTTTGGATTGTATATTATCCAACTAATGATTGCACACTTTTGAAATTCATTGAGAATTTTAAATATGTATAATGACCTTTTACAATTGTATGTTTAGAAGTAATTGTGGGTGTTGGTAAAAATATTTTATGATTATCACAAACAAAAATATTTATACTTGTTTTTATTACATTTTAGCATTGACATCGAGGCATGACACGTTCCTACGTGTTGTTTCCATGTTGGCATGTGATGTTTCCATAGTATTTTTAGAGTATTACACTTTCCCAACACGAATGATCTTTTCCAACATCCCCCACTGATAACTAGATTGTCTCCCTAAAGGTAGTAGGAAAATTGAGATCGGAAAGTGAATCTATCATTCATGCAAGACTCGTCCACATAGTTGGGGAGTGTTCACGATGTTCTACATAGAGAATTGGCCTCATGCACTCCACGCAAAGGTCTATTATCAGATTGGTGACTTGAAATTTTCTGATACGAAAAAGAAAATGATTTTCGAACAAATTTTACTCCAAGAAAGTAATTGGAATTAATTATGTTAAGAAAAAATCTAGGACATACTTTGCAAAGATTAAAAAAAAAAAAAAAAAAAAAAAAGAAGAAAAAAAATAACATTAGGAATAGTGAAATAAGAGAATAATAAACTAACTAAGAATGTGCCAAATATAATTTTCAAACTTTTTACGGAAGAGAAGAATAAATTAATGTTGAAAAGTTCCAAGTGGACTTTGTTTTATTTTGCTAGTTACTTGTGTTTTTATTTTTATATTTTTTTGATATTGCTAACTTGTAGAAAGTTTATTGTTCATAAAAATTGCTCTTTATGTAATTTATAAATCGTTGATATTTTTGTTAAAAGTATTGATCTCCTTTGAATGATTGATATTGTAGTGTTGTTTCATTACTTATGTTTTTTTTCTTTTTTTTATTAGAGTGGAAAAATTTAATATTTTAAGAGATGAACTATACTCAACTAAGAAGCGTATGAATGCAAATGTCACATATTATGTTTGAAATAAATAATGTGTTTTTAATGATTGATAAATGAGTTAACAAAGGTGTTGTTTCAAAAGCCGTTATCTAATGAGTTATTTGTAAAATATTGTATTGGATTATAAAGTCTGATAATAAGTATGATTAGGGCTTTGTTGACATTTTCACGACATAGTCCTAGATTTTTAACGGTAAATATATTTCTATTTTTTTTTATATAATTCATTGATTATGTATAACGAAATTAGTAATTTGAAAGTACTCCCGACATAGATCAGTCTGGATTGAAGTGGGTAACTAAATTATTTTAATTTTTATATTATATTCTTTCATTCTTGTGATATTTCGGTAACAACTAATATCAAAACATTGTCAAGTGGGAATTGTCATAATGATCGAAGAAAATATTCTCATTAGCAAATTCATTGAGCCAAGTAATGTGAAACATCATAGATTCTGTAGATATGTAAAAGAAGCCATTTGCAGCTAATAAAATTCATTAAATGTGAAGCTTTTTCAAATTTCAGAGACTACTATCGTAGCTAAACACATCAATGAATTCAATATTATCATATCGTAGTTGTCCTCTAATAATATTGAATTTGATGATGAGATGAAAGTCCAATTTTGCTATTTGGTCTTTTAGAAATTTGGAAAAATATTCTCATAGCAATTAGTGTTTGATTAGGAAATGAGAATTTAAAGTTCGATGTCGTCAAAGATTTGATTTTTAGCGAAAAAATCTATAGAAGACAAAAGATGACAGGATATGTCCTAAATATGAAACACAAGCCAAAACCTATTTTAGGAAAATGAATAAAAAAACTATTGAAGTTGAGTAATCAAAGTAGGCCCGAGAAAGATCTAAGTTATTTCTTATGTTTGAATTGTTAAAAATTCGAGCATTATCATAATTAGTGTAGAGTAACAAAGAGGGATAAGAGAGACATAAATGCAACGAATAAAGACATAAAACGGTTTTCGGACTCTTGAGGTTTCATTTCACTCTTGCAATAATTAAGAGATTATGGAAAATTATATTTTTAATAACTTTGGGTTGTCCATCGAGCGGATGACGAATCATGGAGAACTGTGAAAAAAATTTCCATCATAATCGAAACTTCTAATTGATGCTAGTGGAATTTAGATAACGTCAAAACTCATACCAATCTTGAAGAAGAATTTGATTTTGTTAGGGAAATTAAATAATACATTTGGATCCAAAACATATAAGATTTTCAAAGGAGATATAATGTTAGCTAAAGGCAATGAAGATGTGTCATATACATGATTGCAAATATGTTTGATTAAGATTGTACCGTAAGAAAAGTTTTAGTTGTGATTGTTGGATTAAGAAGACTTAACCATTCCTGTACACACTATGTTGAAAGATGCCTCACCGTTTGACTTACAGAGACTTGGCATTGTGTTAACCTAAATTGATAGGTATATTGTGTCACGAATAAAATGTGCTCAAGTGTAATATTAAGTATTGTAAGATAAATTGTTATATCTTTCTACTTTAATGTTATATTCAGTGTACGCAAATAAACTTAATACTTCATTCGTCTCATTGAAAGGTTACCATTTTCTATTTCCGTCCATCCCAAGACAAGGTTGCAATTTCCTAATTTAGTAATTGTACTATCTACTTAACATAATAAATACCCCTTCAACTTACAATATATTACACAAATGTCATTATTTTTATATTACACCATACTAATAGGAGTATTTTTATCTTTTTTATTATAATACAATATAATATTAATATTAAAAAATCTACTTGTAAAAAACAAACGTCACCCTTCCAATGGAAAAGAGGGAGTATATATTATATTAAAAGACATAGGTATGTTGTGTGAGGAATAAAATGTGCTCAAGTGTAATATTATGTATTATAAAATAGATTATTATATCTTTATAGTTTAATATTATATTAGTGCAAACAAATTTGATACATATTCTATTAAAACACATAAAATAACTTGGCACATTTGTGCTTTTCAAACAACACATATAAATACCCATAAATACACATTAAAAAAAATATATCAATTAGTAGTATATTATATTAATTTATCCATAAATTTAAGAAATACTAAAAATAAGAAATAGCATCATCTTTGAGTTGTAAAAATATTTTATTTGTTGTTGTGTTACTCAATTATATACTTAAGTAAATGATTTTATTTTTAAGATGTGGTATCAATAAAATAATTTTATTTTAAGAAAAAAAAAAAAAAGAAGAAGAAGAAGAAGACAACTAATAGACATAATATTTTATTAATATTATGCTACAGAATATTTTGTCAACTATTTATGTTATTGTTAAAACAACCACTTGAGTTTATTATTGAAATAATTTAAGAAGACTAGACTTTATAGAAATAGTTGAAAATGGCGGGAGACGTGTACACGTGTCGAAATGTGATTCGACAATCAGGGAGTCTAAAATACGACAGAATGTAAGATTAACGGAATAAACGAGAGAACCGAGCGCCGTGCCGAATGGAATTCAGTCGTGCATTAAGGTGCATTGCGCAGATCTCATCTCATCGCCGACCAACTATTCATTCCCGTTGGATTTGGGTTTTCTGATCCTTTCTCCGGCCGATAATCCCTAATCCGACGTTGTTGTTTAATTTCCACCCTTTTTCTCTCACCAATTCGGTGGTTGTTTTGGATTTCGAAGCGGTAATTTGGTTTTCTGTAATTATTTGGAGGATTTTTGTTTTCGTTGTTGCGATCGGCAATTGGATCGGAATTCTGGAGGAGAAGGAGGAGAATAGAGCGTGAGAGATCTTTTGGTGGTGTGAAAATGGGGACGGATTATAATCATTACAAGATGTTTGGGTACTTCAGTCGGAAGTTTAAGACGACGGAGTTGGAGCCGCCGGAGGGCGTGAAGCAGGCGTTCTCGAGGTACGCCGATGGGGGAACGGAGATGACGGCGTATCAGCTGCTGAGGTTTCTGGTGGAGTATCAGGGGGAGAATTGGCGGACCGTCGATGACGCGAGGGGGATAATGCTGGAAGTGTTGGATAGGCGCAACAAATCGGTCGATGACGGCCGGAATTTGAGCTTAACGCTTGATGATTTCTTCTATTTCCTGTTTCAGGATGATCTCAATGGACCGTTTAACCCTAAGGTCGCTGTCTCCTCTCTGTATCTTTCCTTTTGCTCCATTGATTTACTACGAAAGCAATGATTGGGTATTGATCTCCAAACCACTTTTTTGATTTGATATTTGATGAATTAAACTTGGAGGAGTTTGATCATGAGATCCTGTTCTTGCTGTTAATGTGTAAATTATATATTGCTCCAGATTAACTGAAAGAGGTTTCCCAAAGGTCATTTTGATATATGAAATAGATAATGTGCATCCGCCTCCATGAATGTACAAGAAGAAGAATCTGTTCTACTTCATGGTTTATGATGAAAGATGTTGAAGTTCTCATATCAGTTTAATTTAGGAATGAGAAATGAATAAGATGCCATCAATAGCAGTTTACTTGAGTATATTAGAATTTAACTTATTTCGACATCTTTATATGAATTCACATTCGCCTTCGGAAACATCTGTTTTGGGCACTTATTGTTTGATTATTAAACTTCAAGAGTTGTACTTAACAGTTTTTTGTGTGTGTGATGTTCGTATATTATGTGAGTGTAGTTTTTGTTGACATATAATGCATACATTTCCAGGTACACCATGATATGACAGCTCCGTTGCATCATTATTACATATATACAGGTCACAATTCCTACTTAACTGGAAACCAATTGAGCAGTGACTGTAGTGATGTTCCCATCATAAGAGCTCTGGAAAATGGTGTCCGAGGAATAGAGCTCGATTTATGGCCAAATTCTTCCAAAGACAATGTACATGTTCTTCATGGAAGGTACTTCTAGATTCTTTTGAAAATAAGTGTTTAGCATTACCGTACATACCCTTCTAATATATGATATCCATCAGCGTTGGGGAAGATTTTCTAAACAAGGATACTAGTCGCTGACCTTTCTACAATCTTTCTGGGCATGAAGTTGACGATAACTAAAATAAAAATGAAGGCGTGGTCAATAGTTCTATTGTTTGAAAGGGTGTTTTCAAGAAGTCCCTTGATTATATTTTCATTGACCTCTTGGATCTGTAGTTGCAGTTTTAAAGTTCAAGAAATCATGAATTTGATTGACTTTCAGGACCCTGACAACTCCTGTACCACTACTCAAATGTTTTGAGTCGATTAAACAACATGCCTTTGTTACTTCACCATACCCCGTCATTATTACTTTAGAGGATCACCTTACTCCAGAGCTTCAGGCTAAAGTGGCAGAGGTAAGGTATTTCGAACCTTCATAAAGCCTTATTCTTGACAGTTTTTGGTTTGGCAATATGAAATCAAAGTTACTTGAATATTTTTCTAGATGGCTACACAAACATTCGGTGATATGCTGTTTTGTCCTGAGTCCGGGAATTGCTTGGAGGCATTTCCTTCGCCCGAAGAGTTAAAGCATAGAATTATATTGTCGACCAAACCACCCAAGGAGTATCTCGGGGCCAACAATAACAAGGATGGTGAAAACAACAAGGATGGAGAAAGTAATAAGGATGGAGAAAGTAATAAGGATGGAGAAAGTAACAAGGACCAGGAAAATTCTTCGGTGAAAGATTACTCTGACGATGAAACTGAAGTTGATTACAAGGTGTGTGAACGAAGTCTGCATTTCACAGTGTTAAAACCTTTTTATTGCATTCTTTTTGGAATTATCATGATGTAGGAATAATTTACTCTTTTCCTCTTTCCTCATAACTTAGAGCGACAGCGATGACGAATCAGTGTGCAGTAGCAACAGCATGAGATTAAAGTCAGTCAACTATGCAGCACCCGAATACAAGCGCCTCATAAGCATTCAGGCTCGAAATGCCAAGAACAAGCGCTTGAGGCATGTCTTAAAACTGGAAGACACGGCTCTTCGTCTTAGTTTAAGCGAACAAGAAATGGAGAGAGCTGCATCGTTATATGCTACTAAAGTAGTGAGGTATTTATTTCTCATATCACACTTTTCTGTCCTATTGATGATCGAATATGTCCATTTTACCACACTAAACTTCCCCTAATGTCTCAATGTCTCATGTTTAACATTTGTAGGTTCACTCAGAACAACTTGATGCGGGTATATCCCAAGGGAACACGTGTAACTTCATCGAATTTCAGGCCAACCACTGGATGGATACACGGAGCGCAGATGGTCGCCTTCAATATGCAGGTTAAATTTTGTCCTATGATCCAAAATCCTTTGTTATGCATTTATTGCACAGCTTTTTCAGCTTCGTTTTCATCTATTTCTCTTAAGATCTTCGAAACTATTTTCGAGTAATCCCTTCATGCTTCACATATTCATAAACACAATTCAATCCCAAATGTCTTGTTTAATCAAATATGGCATGCTATGTTTGCCTTCATCGAATTTACAGTGCTCTAACCTTCTAAGTACGATTTTCTACTGCAATTCACTCTTCTTTCTTCCAATATTTAAACTGATTCCATTTCTTGCTGACTTAGCCTTATCTAGTGATTCAACAGGGATATGGAAAATCTCTCTGGATGATGCATGGAGTGTTCAGGTCGAACGGAGGCTGCGGCTACATTAAAAAACCCAATATTCTCATGACAAGAAGTGCAGAGGATGAGGTCTTCGATCCCAAATTCCCATGGTCTGTGAAAACTACATTGAAGGTAACAAAAAAATAAAAATTCCCAGAAACATGCAGAGAATATCAATTTTATTATGAAAGAATAAACCACTCCCATCCCGTTTTGGCAGGTGACCGTGTACATGGGAGACGGGTGGCGTATGGATTTCAGCAAAACACACTTTGACAAGCATTCGCCACCCGACTTCTACACAAAGGTAGGTCTATATATATATATATATGTATGTATATATATACTCCCTCTAACCGAGCTCTTTATGCCACATTGTCCCGACAAAGAAGGCTAAAAATACTTCTATTTTCATATAAATGTGAAGCAGGTAAAAAGTGAAGTAGGTATTATGGAAAATTTATTAAATAATTACTAAAGAAATAGTAAGGTAACATGGTGCAACATTTGTTCCAGCACGAGAATTTAGGTGAGTAGTATTAAATAGGATAATTTGATAATTAGTGGTATGACGAGAGAAAAAATTTTATATTTATTTAAGTGATGTGATGGGATAAAGTATGGAATAGAGATTAAGTATACTTAATTATTTCTTATTTTAGAAATATTGGAGTGTTTGAAACATATCAAAAAAAAAAATGTTGCAGAGTATTTAAGACGGAGAGAGTAATAAATTGGTTAATTATAAATGAATTATAAATAAGTTAGCGGGCAGACAAAAAAAAATACTACCTCCATCCGGCTCTAAGGGCATCATTTACTTTTTGCGTGTTGATTTTTAAATATTAGTTATTATATCAAAACGTAATACAAATTAAGAAAAAATTGCAAAAAAATACTTTCGATAGTGTCTTATAATACTAAATGAAGAACATTCGCACAAAAAATTATACAAATATAATCATATTTTTAATATTAAGTACAATGACGCAAAAATTAAATGTGATCCTTAGAGGCGGATGAAGAAAGTATACGATTTTGAATTGATGCTAGTTTTTGCAGATATGCGAAAGCATGTTTGATCGAATAATTGCATTGCAGGCTTATATAATAGGATTGCCGCAAGATGCGGGGAAGGGAAGAACAAGGATAATATTAGACGACTGGATACCCCGTTGGGATCACGAGTTTTTGTTCCCTTTGCGAATCCCGGAGCTGGCGCTGCTGCGGATAGAGGTGCGCGAATACGACAGGTCAGAAAAGGATGACTTCGGGGGCCAGACGTGCTTTCTTGTGTCGGAACTGCGGCCGGGGATCCGATCGGTGCCACTCTATGGCAAGAAGGGGGACAAGTATAAATCTGTGAGGCTTCTCATGGGGTTTTCTTTTGAATGAAGTGAGTGAATGAAATCAACAACTATTACTTATTTCTTTTTTTTTAGTTTGTTGTTTTTCATCATAATCCGTTATTATTAATTACAACAAAATAGTCGCACTCGAGAGAAGTAGCTTCTCGTCGCGGCTGCAGATTCCCACGGCGGACGGAAAAGATGGTCGGGTAGTGTATAATTTAATATGCTCTTATGTGTGTCATTTTTGCTTCTCTCGAACCTTTGCATGGCTGTGTTTGGATGTATGTACCTTTTGATTTGATTCATATTTTGTATTATTTAAAAAATATTGTTTCAAAAATATCAAGTTTAACTTAGGGGAAGATGATTTGTCTATATGTAAATATCTAGGTGTTTGAATTGAACAAAATTTGAAATCGCAAATCGTATTTGATAACCAAAAATATTTATATAATATGAATGAATACACCTGAACCATCCCAAAGTACTTTTCTTTTTAAATTTTTTTTCATAGAAAATAAAATTTACATTTATAGATATAAAAAATATTTCATTTTATCCCTTAACAAACTATCTATTTGGTTAGTTCATAAAAGTGTATTCATTTTCTTTTTTATAATTGTATTATTTTTCTAACATTATAAATATCTTTACAACTTGCAATATATTACGCAAATATTATTACTTTTATATCACACAATACTAATGAGATTATTTTAATCATTTCTATTTTATTCTTAATGCATTTGAGTATAATATTAATATTTATAAAACTCCATGCAAAAAACAAACGGATACATAGATATAAGACGGAGGGAGTATTTAAAAAAATATATTTCAAAATTCATAATATAATTAAAATTCTAAATTTTATTCTATTTGTAAATAATGTAAACTCTTCTCATTAAAAAAAAAAATTTAAATTAAAACTAACACAATAATAAAAAATAAAAAAAAGTACACAGGTTTGAATCCAATTAGAACAAAAACGCCTAAATGAAAATAATAATAATAATAATAATAATAATAATAATAATAATAATAATAATAATAAATAAATAAATAAATAAATTATTTGGAAGGCTCACAGCTACACAGAATTTTTGAAAATTCTAGAGATTGAAGAAGAAGTCAGAAAAAAGATAATAGAGGGAGGGCATCCGCACGCATGTGTGAAGTAAAGTGTACTTGTTTGAGAGTATTATTTAAATAAAAAATCATCATTTAAATACAATAATATTTTTCTCACCAATTTTTATTTGATTGAAACTCTCTATTAGTTTATTCGTCGTTCTCTCATAATTTATTTATTTCGTTTTTCACTCGTAATACATCTTCCCGCCTAGATCGATTCATCAAAATGTTGTATTTTTCTTATTATATTTTTTAAATAACTTTTTATATTTTTCAATTATATTATCTATTTTTGCTGTCATTCAATATTATAATTATCAATTTTGATTATGTGGTCTCATTCAAATGGAGACTGAACACAGCCATGTTAGCTTGAATACGGTTGTATTAGATGACTCATAAGGGTGACTGGGCGTCCACACAGCCGCCACGACCGTGTTCATACCCGTGCCATGTTTTTGCTCATGTTAATGACTCTATTCTCAACATCGTCATGTTCAAGACCATGTTCACCACATTTTCTCAACACAACCAGCCATATTTTAGGTATGTTCAATATGTTTTCAGTATATTCCTATTGTAGGTCGTATTTTTATTATTATTTTAACTTCTTTAATAAAACTATTTGATATATATATATATATATTTATAAATCAAAAAAATATTTTTTTACAATTATTTCATAATATAAAAAATAATCAATTTTTAATATTTTAAAAAAATTGAAAAAAAAATATATATAAAAATAATAATATATTACTCCCTCCGTAGATACGAGAATTTAGGTAAAGTATAATTACTAAGTAATTAAAAAGTGTATTAGTAAAAATAATTATTATTTAGTAAAAATAATTATAGATTAAGATTAAGATAAGTAAATAATTTAATTAAAATTAAGAAAATTATAAAATTTAAAATTTAAAATGTGATTAAAGTACATAATTATATTTTCAAAAATAGAAAGGACAAGTTATGTGGGACGGAAGAAAATAAAAAATATGGACAAATTATGTGGGACGGGGGGAGTAATATATATTTTTAATAATCATAGTTATATCTATTTTTCAAAATTTATAGTAAAAATTTTAAATAGATATAACGATGATTATTAAAAATATATATTAATATATTATTATTTTTATATATTTTTTAATTATTTTTAAAACATTAAAACTTGGTATTTTTATATTATGAAATAATTGTTGAATTATAAATATATATATATCAAATAATTTTAACAAAAAAATGAAAATAATAATATATATGATTTACAATATGACTATACTGAAAATATGGTCGTGAATATGGTCTAAAATATGAGTGTGTTGAGAATATGGTCGTGAATATGGACAAGAATATGGTTATGTTCAGAACATGCGGAACACGGTCGTGTTCAGAAGTGCAAGCTAATCAACGCGGCCTTGTTGAGCTCAACACGGCCGTGTTGGCTGCTTGGGATGTCCAGTCACCCTTCTGAATCATTCAACACGGCCGTATTCAATCCCAGTCAACCATCTTTGGGACTAAAAAAGATTTTGCTCTCTTGATTTCAAATTATGAATTTTTGCATTTATATATATACTGTTGAATTATCAAAAGTGGAATTTAGGGTTTCGACCCATGGATTTACAAGGACAAGTTGGGCCCGTAGGGTCAAAAAGGGTATTCAAAGATCTTAGTATAATTCGGCAATGCTGTAATACGGGTGCAGTGGACCGATAGATCGTTTGTTCTCGGATCAATTGGTCGCAAAGTCGGGAGGTACAATTCAGATGGTTAGGGTGTCTGAAGTATGGCAAGGGGCGGACACCGTGAAGTAACCGACTCAGGTGGTTGAAGATTCAAGGAGTAACCGTCAGACTGTTACCCCGTGATCAGGTAATCGAATCAAATCGTACGAAACTGATGCGGGCGAATTGATATAGGCAAGGCGCCGGGGCGAAAAAGTAGCATCCTTGGACAAAAATAAAAAATAAAAAAATTCTTAACAACTTTAGACTTTAGTTTTTTTCAGACTCTAGTTTTGTTTCATATCTATCTTTTGGTCTTTGTATTAGTAAATTTAGTGCTTAAGAATTCATACATGATTTTAGATATAACTCATCAAATTCGAAATCTACTTTCAAATTTTACTTTATTTGGTTGGATTCTTTTATATATATATATATATCGAATAAATAACAATTAATTTTCTATTATAATAATTTTTTTATTTAAATAAAATATAATTAGTAAATAATTAAAAAAATATATTAATAAAAATATTTATTTATCTAAAATCAATTATGTTGATACACTTTTTTTGTTTTTTATACCTTTTATAAAGTCAACACTGAATTGACTTGCGTTTTGATTTTAAGCAGAATAATTGTTAAATATAAATTTTATGATAAACAAGTTTTTTTAAAAAAAAAAAAAGTATTTTTAAGAATATTGTTAATTTTTATAACGAAAATTATAAAGACAAATAAAAACAAATTTTCTATATTTCTATTAAACTAAAATAATTAAATATTATTAAAATTATTTTTTCTATATCTTTCATTCAGTCTAATCAGCTCATTTTTTATCATTGCAAACCTACTTTTCTGTTGCCGGTAACAAAGCCTAACTTCATATGTTTGTTTGGTTTTATTTCCAGACTTCTGAGTTTTTATTTGAGTTTTCATATAAATTTTACTTCAATCCTGATATTTTATGAAAATAAATAATTTATTTTTATTAATAACTATTGATTACATCCAAATCAACATATTTTATAAATTAATTATTTAATATGATATAAATTAATATTAAATCTAGTACTTGAATATAGTACTGCTTCTATTAGAGATAATTATTTTATTATTTTTTCTAATCGTTTATTAAATTTATCCATAATTTATTTACAGTTAATAATTTTATCCTTCTATAATGGATTACTCTTGCTTTAATAAATAATAAACAATTTGACATTAACTCTTCAATAAATTTGTTATACTCCTTTCGTCCCAGAAGTATCCATTTTTTTTTTCACATGGTTTTATAAATATTAGTATTATATTTAGATATAGTAGAAATAAAATAGAAATGACTAAAATGATTTTATTAGTATGTGTGATATAAAGGTAATGGTATTTGTGTAATATATTGTAAGTTGTAAGGGTATTTGTAATGTTAGGTAGATAGTACAGTTACTAAAAAAAATGGATAATTTGTTATGAAACGGACTAAAATGGAAAAATGGATACTTTTTTATAAGACGGATGGAATAATACTTTTATTTTAATTTTTATCTACTTCATTTTTATATAAAATTATTATTATTTTTAATTTCTATATTTGAATATTATGATATAATTAGTCCAAACGGAATATTTTTTAAATTAAAAAAAAAAAATTGAACTAAAAAATTAAAATACAAATACTCCTATGTATATTTAATTAATGGAAGGTGTTTTTTGTAAATTGATTACATGAATGATCACTTTAACACGTGGTAGATAAGTGTACCCCCACACGTTATTACGTGTCCGGATATTATTGAACCAATAAATCCACTTGCCTGCTAAATTTAAAACAAAATAATAATAATAATAATAATAATAATAATAAAATATTAATATTGACAATTGCTAGTAAGATACACGACAATAATATTTAATCAATTTAAGATAGAGACAACATCGTAAGTTTTATATGAATTCATGGTAAATAGGGACTTGTTGAGCTATTTTGGTTCACATTCGAATTTTCCGTAGCACAATTATATTTCGTGGTATTGATATTTTATTAGTCGTGAACTTGACGTGCGATTAGTGGAAGAAAATTGAAAAAAAAAAAATTTGTTGAAAAATCGGTTAATTATTTAATCGATGAAATTTAATTTAATGCGCGATCAATCAAATATTTCACTTAATCGTGATCATAATTTAATATAATACAGGGAAATTGATCGTCTCCACAGTAATTGTGTGATTAACTCTTTCGCGTTCTACTGCAGTAAATAAAAGGGAGAAATTTTCTTTTATTAACTAATGAAGATAAAATAACAAAAACAATTAAATTAAAAGAGAACTAGCTATCAAGGGGATGTCTGACTCAATGGATAAATGATGCAGTTATGACACTTGTGTTTTATCATTAATTCAATAAAGTTAATTCTTATTAAAGTATCAATAAATTGGTTATAGTTATCAACAAGTTCTGACAACCAATTTTTTCTTACAGTGTATTAAGGTAAGACCGTTAACTACTCCTAATTAAACAAATAAACTCAGGTGCGCCCATAAGAAAGATTGTCTAATCGTATTCTAATTTAGAAAAACTCAATTCAAAACAATTACTATCTAAGATGAGCAATTAGATTTGATTGTCTAACCACCGGGAATGAACTATTCAACCCGGTTCTCACCTATTCAAGTGCGAATACAATTACGGATATCCTGCCTGAATTGACTTTAGATTATCAGACTAATTCAAATATTGGTACCAAAATATTCAATCAATCTAACAATCACAAACGTTATTCTCAGAATTAGACAAATATTGATAATAAAAAAGAACTTTTATAAAGAAAATTAAGAATCTCCAAAACAAAAGAACCAAAACATTATCATTCCTCAAAGCAGAAAATTATCTACTCCATAATCAAATAACAAAGAACAAAAGAGAAAGATAAAGTCATAGTGGGAGGGGAAATCTTCTCTGTCGATTTGCTCCTGCACGATCTATGAGTCTGTCAGTCTTCTGCTCTTGTGCATATCTGCTCTGGCCGTTCTCCCCTTCTGAAACGTGTGATCCTTCATTTTTTATTTAATTTTTTCCATAATTATTTTGTAGTTGGGCTTTTGGGCCTTTAATTAAATTATCATATATAGTTAGTCATGACCATGATTAACTAGGTGGTGCAAATCTGAATTTTTTTTTTACTTTTTCTGTCAATTACGCCAAATTTGATATTTTCCCTTTGCACACAGAAAATAAATAATATGCATATAAATTAGGTAGAACTCAATCAAAATCAATTATCGCATATAATATGAACATTTAACGTATGTGATTTCTAACTATCAATCTGTCATATGTCTGTTGTTTGTTTGTTGCCTGCGTGCGATCTGTTTGGTGTTGTGATCTATCTTTTTTCGGCTCCGGTGGAGAGTTATCTCATTTTCGGCTCCAGTGAAGTCATGTCATTTTTTGCTCCGGTGGAGTTATCTCCTTTTCGGCTCTAGTGGAGAGCCATCTTGTTTTTTGCTCCGGTGGAGTCATCTCGTTTTCAGCTCTGGTGGAGTCCTGTCGTTTTTTGCTCTGGTGGAGAGTCATCTCGTTTTTGGCTCCGGTAGAGTCATGTGGTTTTCGGCTCTTATGGAGTCATGTGATTTTCGGCTCCGGTGGAGTCATCTCGTTTTCGGCTCCGGTGGAGTCATCTTGTTTTTTGCTCCGGTGGGGTCATCTCGTTTTTTTTGCTCCGATGGAGTCATGTGGTTTTTTGCTATGGTGGAGTCATCTCGTTTTCAACTCCGGTGGAGTCATATGATTTTCGGCTCTAGTGGAGTCATCTTGTTTTCGGCTCCGGTAGAGTCATGTTGTTTCCAGCTCAAGTAGATAGTCATCTCGTTTTTGGCTCCGGTGGAGAGTCATCTCATTTTCGGCTTAGGTGGAGTCCTCTCGTTTTCGGCTCTGGTGAAGTCATCTCATTTTTTGCTCCGGGGTGCAAAGTCATCTCGTTTCCAACTCCGATGGAGAGTCAACTATTACTTTTATTTGTGTTTTTGTTTTGCGTTTATATTCAACTTTCTTATCAAACTCAAAATAGTTTCTATTATACCATTTGAATTTGAGGGGGGTGTTAAGATATTTTAGATATTCAGTTTTAGATTTATATTTAAATTTGATCTTATTCATAGATTAGATTACTTAGATTTGAGTCTATCGAGTCTGTTTTATATTACTTATATATAGACTCCTTATTTTGATAATCAACAAGACAATCTCATTATTTTCCCCCAAAATTTCTAACAATTTGAAATTCAAAATTCAAATAATATGTTTATGACCGGACTTAAATTTATGTTTATGACTTAAATTTAATCACGTCGTTTACGGCGGTTTCGGCCCGGGCATTTACCGCCGGGAGGTTTCGACTCGGGGAAATTTACTCCCCCAAGGTAGAGGTGCCTATAAAAGGCTTTCTCCATCCGTTCTTCGAAAACACCAATAAGAAGAGTTCTGTCTTCTTCTTCTTTCTCTTTTCCGATAATATTTCCGACAACTTTTCGGTTTATATTCCGAAAATGATCATCTCTCCCTTAACCTCCCGATATAGCTCAAGTCCTCTTATTTTAATTTTTCGGATCTCCGAAATATTAAGGTGCCACCTAATTCGGAGACGAACGTCATTTTATCTTTGGGAACGGTGCACTACGAATCGGAGGCACTACCGGGGCATATTCGGTTTTACGGAGAGAAGTTCTACCTCGACTCGACGTGATTATCGAATTTATTTCGATAAATTATTGTGATTAGTGAATTTATTTAGATAAAATTGTTGTAATTATCGAATTTATTTCGATAAATTATCATGATTATTGAAATTTTGATAAATTATTTTGATATCGAATTTTATTTTTGATAATTATTTGATATTCTCACGATATAATAATTTTTTAACAAAATGACACATGTGAAATATATTTTTATAAAGTAACAATTAAAAGACAAGAGTGATAATTGGTCATAAGTCTACGATAGTTATCGTAATTTTTCCTATGAAAAACTCTCAAAAAACCATAGTCTATATTGTTTGGTTAGTATTTATAATTTTAAATATTTTGTTATTAGATATAGAAAATTGCGATGGTTACAAACAATATTGTTTTGTAAGTTTGAATTATTGACATTTATTGATTTATGTATAGTTGTTGATTTTTAGTGAATGATATTTATTTGTTGGATAATATTTTTGGGGAACGGTACCATTTATTTTTAGCTTGGAAGAACACAACTTTAATTTTATTCTCTTTATAATTTTTTTCATGATTTTTATTATTTTATTTTCTTAATTTTTAATATTAGCATAAAAGTATTTTTCACAAAACATCGTATTCAAATAAACTTATCTGGTGTAAATAGTAATTTGAAATCATATATTACTAGTAGCGAGTCAAATATAAGAGTTTTTTTTTTTTTTTTAATATCAAACATATGCAAAACATCATTCAAAATCACCTCTTTATTAGAAGATATCTTGAGTACCACTTTTCTCACTCATTTGATCTCGAAAGTTGAACGATTACCTATATGCAACTTTTTCTTTTTTCGGCCTCTTTATATGTCGAGAAATTTGTCTTGTTGGAGCAAATATGGTATATGGCTCTAAGTATCGATGACTATACGATTGGACTCTCAACATGATTTAACTCGTACACTATAGTAACGAGATAATCATTTCTAAGCTCATTATCAATTTTGTGGGGCGTCTCGAGTAATTGAGAACTCTAAGTCGGCTTTTTTCTTAGACATATTATAACCTTTTGCAAGATATCCTACTTTTTCACAGTTAAAGTTAACCGTAAATTTAGATTGTTTAGTTTTATGTTTGTCTTTGTCGGATTGAGTTGGGCTTGCACACTTTTGAAAGACTCACCGACTAAATTGGCTTTTGACGATTTTTTCACATTTGGCCTTATGTTAATTTCTTTTGTCATCCACGATTTGAATTCAAACAAGTGGATTTTCAAGTTTTATATATTTCAATCTATACTTTAGTTTGTGCTTGAAATTACTCCACCTTGTAGGGGCAGATTTTCAATCATCATATTTGTGATGAACTTTTTCCATCACCATATCTTCGTTGATAATAGAATAGAGTACGTGCTGAAACTCTTCTAGTTGTTCAATATAACCATTGTCATCTACCATCTTATAGTCTACAAATCGGACTACAACAAATATCTTAAAACCAATATTCTCGAACTTATATTTCATTTCACAGGCATCTCACTACCCGTTGACGGCCTTTATATACACATTATAATGAGTATTAAAAAAACTATATAAAATTGTATTACAAGCTATTTAATCTTTCGTGAGCCCACAATGCGATGTTGGCTCGGATTTGATAGTTAGCATTGGGCTCTAGTGTGATTGGACTGTTTTGCAACACAAACATCACAAATTCAGTTTGAAGTGTGATTGAAAAACATCTTCTCTTGCCACATTTTGAAATCAACATCATTAAAGGGTTGTGACACCTATACTTGTGGAATCATTTGTATGACGAAATTAGAAGTAGCATTTTGGGTCACAAAGATTAGGGAAGAGGAAGTTACAAAACTATAGAATCCACCGTAACCACCTGGAATAAAACTAGTAATTCCGACAATGGGACTAGCCAGATTAGGGATAGTGGCAAGAGCCGAAGTTTGATCGGTGGAAATAATGGCAAAGGCGATGGCAGGAACGTGACTATTAACTTCGAGAATAACCTTTAAAGTTTACTCTATCCGAAAGATGATACTAGCTAGTGATAAGATTGGATTTCTTATAGTGTCAATGGTTTTGGAAACTTGATCAGCAATCAATATATTCTCACAGAAGTGAATAACTATTTTGTGATTGTTATAAATGTGAGAATAAATAAATAAAAATATGAACCGATAGCCGAGGAGAACACCTCTTTAGAAAAAATAGTTATCTATTTCTTTTAAAACATGTACTTTGATGTTGTATCGTACATTTATTGTTTTTAATATTTTCTTCACAAAATTCCTTTCATCAAATGCCATATCCTACATAAAAGTTTGATTGAAAATATTTTTAAATCTAATGTGATAGTCATTCATCTTATCATCTTTCATCCTCAAACTATAATATATAATATGAATATGTTATAATTTAGGAGCACAAACATCAGCTATATCTTCATAAAATTTTTTTAGCACATTCTAAGTTGATCTTGCACTCATACATTTTAAAATTACTCAAAACTGGTCTATTTCAACAACATTAAAAATGGATTAGATTGCCTTTGAAAATTTCATGGACTATATTTTTTTTTTCTTTTGTCTTAAGTCCATTATTTTATTTTATTTTATTTTATTTTTGTAATTACTTGTGTTGGTAAGACTAAACTTTATTTCAGAACAAATAAAATTATATATTTTTTTTTTTTGTAGGTTGCTCCCAGTTTTTTTCTCTTTGCATTCCAAGGTGGTTGAATTACTTATTAATTTTACATAGAGCATTTAATTTTATTTTTTGTTGGCATTTCCTAATGTCCTACCATGGAGATATCAATCAAAACCTAAATATAAAATATCCAAATAACTCACTAACATAATATAATAGATTTTTAGATCGACTCAAAATTATGATTAATATTTTAATCAAAGACTCACAAACACCTATCACCAGTGAAATTATAGGTTGTTTAGATTCGATGCTTGGCAGACACTTCATCTAAATTGCAATATCAAAAGTCTTTATCAACAATTTGGTATTCGATTATTCTCTTTCGACATTTTGAATCGTATTACAATCTTCAATTTCTTCTTGAACGAGTTCTTCTTTCAAGAATATCATAGAATAAACTTTGTAAGATTAGTTTTTAAAAATTATTAGGTTGTGTTTTTTGTGGGCTTTATTATAAGTTTTTACTATTCAAATTCTCTTTTCCCTCAACAAATATTAAATCGAACAATTACTTTTCATTTTTTTTATATTATACTACAAATTTATTTTAAATTCAAAACATCACATCAACCTTTATTCATATCACATCAAACAACAATTCAAATTCAACTTTTTACTATTCAAAAATCCAAACTCAAAAACTCAAAGTCACAAACAAACACACCCTATGGTCGTGTTTTTTTGTGGGTTTTACGGTTTTTATTATTCAGATTTTTTTTCCTCCAAAAATATCACATCAAACAATTAGTTTTTTTATATTATACTACAAATTTATTTTACATTTAAAACATCACATCAACCTCTATTTATATCACATCAAACAACTATTCAAATTCAGCTTTTTACAATTAAAAAATCCAAACCCAAAACCTAAAATCCACACACAAACACACCCTATATGTTTTTTGTGGATTTTATCGTAGCTTTTTACTGTTCAAATTCTCTTTTTCCTCCATAAATATCAAATCAAACAATTACTTTTCATTTTTTATATTATACTACAAATTTATTTTACATTTAAAACATCACATCAACATATATTTATATCACATCCAATAACTATTCAAATTCAAACTTTTTACTATTCAAAAATCCAAACTCAAAAACTAAAACTAACACATTATTAATTTTGTCTCTTAATCTAACTTGATAGACTAATTAATTTTTCTTCAGTTTCAATTTCTCTATCTTATCAAAAAAAAAAACTATAGAAAATATTTATTCATAGACTCAACTAAAACAATGACTCAAACTAATCTAAAAATCATAGTATACTAAAAATTGTATGACGGTTATATTTTGCAGTAGACTTTTTGTTCTCGTGATTTTTAAACATTTTGTAAAAAAACATTATCCAAAATATTATTTTTCAACAATTTAAACACAGTGTATAACACAATATATATATATATGTATATGTGCGCGCGCTTTTCTTATATCTTTTATATACACATACAATAAAAATCAATATTGAGAAAAAAAAAAAAAAAAAAAAACTTGGCAAAAAATTATTGATGGTAGTGATGTGTTTATTCACATTATACCTATTAGTAAATTGAATTCATGTAAATAGACTATCTTAAAATAAAAATAAAAATAAAATCAACAAAACACAAACATCACAAAGCCAGTTAGTAAATTAAAATTCAACACCTCTTGCATTATAACTAAAAATTATAACGGAATATAACATACTTCTATACAACAAATTATGTATTATTTCAAAATTAAAATGGTCGAACACATTTGAAAAATCTCACATAATATATACTACAATTTTATCACATAAAAAAATATATCAATACAATACCCATCGTACTGAAATTACGTGTGTGTTTACTCGTGAAGTTTTAGTTTTGAGTTTTGATTTTTTGAAAAGTAAAATTTTTAATTTAAATAGTTATTTGATTTGATATAAATATGTATTGATGTGATATTTTGAATGTAAAATTAAATTTTAGTGTAATATAATAAATGAAAAATAGTTGTTTGATTTGATATTTTTATTTTTATTTTTTTGAATAGTACAATCAAAATCAAAATTCTACATGTTATGTGTTATTTAATTGTTTTATTTTACTCAACAAAAAAATACACAATATATACATCTAGTTACATAATAACTATTCTATTCATTTATTAATAAAAAAAAAAGAATTGAATAATTTAACTATATATATATATATTTATGACGTAGAAACCCGTAGTCACTACCCGAAAGTGCGCATTAAGCAAATCTCCGGTCGAACCTAATACCCTGCAAACTAGACCCGACAGACAAGTCACTATATAGTATTAGTGATGTCTATTCATATTTTTATAGACAAATTTAAAATTATAATTTAATTGAAATTGTGTCGATTAAAAAATTAAGATGTTTGGTCGAAGTCAATGTCAAATATCATTAACTTATTGCTACTATTTTACTTTATTTTTTAAAAATTCTAATATAATTACATATTTTTCGGATTTTTATATAATATTAGTGATGTCTACTTGAAATTTTATAAATATTTATAATAAAATTCTAAAAATTCTATCCACCGAAAGAATGTAACTAACTATTTTAAAATAAAATAAAATATTGAGATATTTTATATATTCAGTTTTAAATTGAATAGGTTTAGATTTAGATTTGATCTTATTTTATTTATATTTGAGTTTATGGAGTATATACATTAGACCTATTTATAAGCCTTTATTTTTGTTATGAATAACAATGCAATTTTTCAATTTTTCTAAGGGTGTGTTTGACAATTAGTTGTTAGTTGTTAGCTGATTCAATTAGCTGATAGTTGTTAGATGATTCAATTAGCTAGTTTGACTAGCTGATTCGATTCGTTGCTTGTATTAAAATGTTTGGTAAAACAAATGTTTGATATAAGTTGTTTATACGTACAATGACAATTTATGACATTTCTATTTTATTTTTTTCTAATATATTTAATTTTGTTCTTTTGAGTTTAGAATGTTTAAAATTTTTTGTTATTAGTTATTGAAAATTGTAAAAGTATTATAAAATAGTATTTTATTTATATTATAATTAGATTTAAAAAATAATATATTTTTATTGAAAAATATAAATAGTTTTTTCTATTGAAAATAATGTAAAAGAAATATAAAATAATAAATTTTTCGTGTATATATTTATTATGTTAATTATCGATTAGTTCATTATATTTATAATTTTCAATAAATTTAATTTACTTTTAGTATAAAATTTATATAATGTAATTTTAATAGTATAAAAATAAATTATTGATATTTATATTTTCTATTTTGTGCTTATTTTAATAAATTTATATATTTTACAATTAAAATAATTTATATATAAAGTTAATTATTTAAAATTTATAAAAGTAAAACTATAATATAATAAAATATTCTAATATAATTAATAAATAATCAAAATATATTTATTTGTGTAATATAAATAATAAATTTTTCAGAGCATATAAGGAATAAAAAAATTTTAACTGAAAAAACTATTTAAGTTAGCTTTTCAGAAATTAGCTTTTTGGTAAAAAAAAATCTATTCTAAAAAACTAATTTAGCAAGTACCTAAATTAGCTGTTTGACTTAAAAACTGTTCAATAAGCTAAAAGCTCTTAAAAAAGATTTTTGCCAAACACCCTTTAATTTATATATCACATAAAAAAAATATTAATTGTCAATTTTACTTATGAACAACTAATATAAAAAAAACTATTATTTTACCTAATATTTTAGCCCAAGTAACTAATATATTCAGCTAATTAAACTATCTAATAAAACAAATTATCAACTAACAACTAATTATAAACACCAAAAATATATATTTTTTTATTTTTTTTAATTAAATTTAACATAAAATTATTAATCCTCATAATATATCAAAATTTAAATACAAAATCAAAATTCTACAAATAAATACATCATTTTTATAAATTAAATATAAATATACAATTTAAAAATATATTTAATAAATAATAATAATAATTCAGCTGCAATTCCCTATTTCTCCTTCCCATTCTTTTCTTTATTTATTTTTATTATTATTTTAAAATAGTGGGGCCCACAAAAAAATAAAATAAAAAAAATTAGAGGGACGACGTGAACACTTTCGTCTCCAAATATATAGAATATGTCTGACAATTAGCTGATAGTTGATAATTGTTAATTATTAGTTGATTCTATTAGCTGTTAGCTGATTAGTTAATTCGATTAACTGTTTATATTAAAGTATTTGGTAAAATAACGGTTTGATATTAATTGTTTATATATAAAATAACAATTAAGAACATTTTATATTTTATTTTCAAACTATTTAATTGTGTTTTTTCGGTAAACATATTTTTTTAGAATTTTATTACTATTAATTTTAAAAATTAGAAAATAAAATTATCAAGATATTTATTTTTATTATATTTTTAAATTTTTTATAAAGAATTAATTCAAACTTATTGAAAATTATATATTTTTTCATTAGAAATAATATAAATATAAAAAACAAAAATCACCACTATAGTATTAACTTTTAATTGATATATATTTACATATTAAATTTATAATTTTAAATAAATATATTTATTTTTAATAAAAATATTATGTGATTAAAAAATACCATGGCTGCGTTTGTTTGGAGGTTTGGATTTTGTATTGAGATTTGAATAATAAAAATTTTAAATTAAAATAATTTTATAATGTAATATAAATAAGTATTGATATGATATTTTAAATGTTAAATTAATTTTTAGAATAATATAAAAAATAAAACATAAATATTTAATTTGATATTTTTAGAAAAATATTTTTGGATAAACAGTGATTTTTTTAAAAAATTTCTCAAACAGCACACCATAATAAATGAATTAATAATATTAATATTATATTATCTTTGTTCTAAAAAATTAAAAAAACATATGAATAAAATAATTGACATATAAAAAAATAATTATTTTAAATTTATAAATATGAATTATAAATTATTAGAAGAAAATATATCTAAGTCATTAATAAATAGTGTAATAAAAAATATATTTATATATACAAAAGAATTAATTAATTTTAAAAGTAAATAAATAATAAAATAATTAAAATGAAAAAGTTAATCTGTTGGAATAGAGCTTTTCCAAAATTAATTTTTTTGGATCCAGTAAGTTAATTGAAAAGATTAATTTACCAAACACCAAAATTAACAGATTTACTGGTCAAACAATTAAAAGCTTTTTAACAAATTAAAAACTTTTAAAAAAATTATAATATACTTCCTTTGTCCATGTAAAAAGTAAATATTATTTTTACATGATAAATAATTAAAAATAATAAAATAATATTTTTATTTTTATTTTTTAATATAAAAATAATAATATAATGTAAAATTAAAATATTTATAAAAAATTAAAATATTTAATAAAATATTTACTTTATAATTAAATATTTAAAAATAAAAATAAGTATAATTTATGGCAGGAGGGAGGAAGTAGAGGATCAAATAAGATGAGCACGTTTATGGGCGTTATCAGCACTGTCACACGTATGACGGACATGCCTCCAGTAGCAGTTGGATACCATTTTCTCCCACTCCGAGGTCCGGAACTCCAAGATAATCCTCACCGTTAATATTCAAAATGCACTGATTCAACGGTAGAGATTTCCTGGAGCATCGATCTCCGACACCTGGACAGCCGGCGTAGGGCGACGGTTGCTCCGCCTCACGAATTCCGTGGCCAATCCGCGGTGAGCTGTCGAGGCTGGTGGGGCCCACGGACGGATCCCTTTCACTGGTTTCGCAATCAATGCATCAATCCTCTTCGATTCCATACAAAGCGAGCGAAGCAATCTCCGATTCCCTGGCTGAGGAGGATAACGATATCAGATCTCTGCGTTGACGACGACGACGGTTGCTTGCAGTTGTTGTTCCGCATCACGATGTCCAAGCAGACCTACCGCGTTTGCTTCTGCTTCCGGCGCCGGTTCCGCCTGGCGGCGGCGGAGGCGCCGGAGGACGTCAAGGAGATGTTCAAAAAGTACTCCGAGAACGGCGTGATGAGCGCGGAGAAGCTGCGGGAGTTCATGGTGGAGGTGCAGCACGAGGAGAGCGCCACGGTGGAGGAGGCTCAGGCAGTTTTGGATAGCTCCAAGCACATTTTCCATCGCCGGGGGTTCAGTCTCGAGGCTTTCTTCAAATATTTGTTCGGAGATAATAATCCGCCACTCGATCCTAAGCTTGGGGTAATTTCATTCCATTCTTCTTCTTCGTTTAACTTTCACTTTACGGTGCTTTTGTTTTGTATGTGAAAATAGTGGCAGATGTTATGTGTTGCTGGTTTCAGTTTGGATTTGTTAAGAAAGTTTGAAAAGAGTGCACTGAAATCAGGTTGCAATTAGCACATTTTTGTTTGGATTTGTTAAGAAAGTTTGAAGAAATTGCACTGAAATCAGGTTGCAATTAGCAAAATTTTGCTTGAATTTGTTAAGAAAGTTTGAAGAGATCGTACTGAAATCAGGTTACAGTTAGCAAATTCTTGGAGTTGTGCTTTTGAGTTTTTCTTGTTTAGCATGAACGAAGGTGGACAGGTCCTATTAGAGATGAGCTTGATTTACACAGCAAGTTTAGTATATGGATTTAATGTCAACAGTTTTGAGTTCTATTTCGATGTAAGTCCATTGGTATGCTTTGCAAGCTTTGTCTTGGTAAATCCATCTCATGATAATAGTTGAGGATGCAAGAACTATACCTTCCTATGCCTGTTCAAAATCTTCTCTTGTTTTTGCCCTTTATCACACAAAATGAAACTCCATCCGGCTGGACACAGGTTTTAATTATATGGGTGAGTTAATGGGGTGAGATGGATAAATTTGTTTCTTTGGTTTTGATTTGAAGTTAGGGTGGTGATTTGAATTTTTGGTTTGAGTAGTATTTTGACGTAATGCTTTGTGAGACAAAATAATATATTTTTATTGGGAATTGCATATTTGTAACATTGAATGATATAAATTAAGGAGATATAAATTAAGGAGTGTGTAATAGTTTTATTTTTTTTGCTATAAATGGAAAATGTATATTGTTATGGAAAAAAAAAACAGATATATATTTGGTGGATGGATGGAGGCAAAATATTTTTGTAAGGTTTCTTGCACATACCAAAATGTGATTGAAGTAAATAGTTTTACATGATAACGGATTTTTGGAGTCAAAATGCACTTCAGTGTAAGGTTTTACTACTGTTAGATGTTATGGAATTGTGGGCAGGTTTTTTTCTTCATCTGTATTGCGTTGTTTCGATATGTTTCAGCATTGCAGTCCATTGAAAGATATTTATCATCTGACATAGTTTCTCAGTTTCTTGTTCTGAGTTATCTCTTTACTGGACATTTTCTTCATGAACAGCAATCTGATAATTGTAATTTTCAGGTTCACCATGATATGAATGCTCCTCTGTCACATTACTTCATATTTACGGGTCATAATTCTTACCTGACGGGGAATCAACTAAGTAGTGATTGTAGCGATGTTCCTATTGTGGAAGCATTGCAAAAAGGGGTAAGAGTGATTGAATTGGATATATGGCCAAACTCCACAAACGATGACATTGATGTTCTCCATGGGAGGTATTCCTCTACATTTAGTTAAACATTCCTACTTCAAAAGAAGTGAACAATATATTACTTTATATCTAAGGGTGTGTTCTTTTTGTGCCTTTTGTATTTGAATTTTGATATTTTTCAGATGGAATATTTGTGGGATGTGATATTCTGTATGGAAAAATATGTATTAGACGTGATGGTTTTACAGAAACTGTGAGATCGCATTTGAAAAACAACAAAATTAAAGAGAACAAACCGTAAATCTCCTCTTTTGAGGTCAAATATATTGATATTGTCTATGTTCAAGAATCTATGGCATTAGAGAGCAGAAGTCTAGCCCATCCAGTCAACTTTTTGGCATAATTTGAGATAAATATACTGTACATATACACTACTTCTGAGATCCAGGTTCACTTCCTTCTATGGCAATTGTCTGTTGGATTATTACACCACATCTCAAACATGAATTTCCATTTGCATGACATAGATATCATGAGGTAATTTTTGCATCGGACGTCCTTGGCTGGACTGGGCAAACATAAAAACTGAAACTGTATTTGTGACAGACATGGGGAAAATCACAATTTTCTTGTCTACCACCCCTACATATAAGTATAGCAAGTGTGTGTATTTTTCTATATATTTTTTTCACAAGCTGAAAATGTGGAAACGTATTCAGGAAGTATTAAGACTATATCATCTGTTAAAGAGGTATTATGGTAGCCTATGTGCTCAAAGTGAACAAATGCACACCATCCATGGATATGTATTTTCGAATCCGACTTTCTCTCTTTTTCTAGATCTTGATTGCATGCCTATGTGTAGGACTCTGACCACTCCTGTTTCACTCATCAAGTGTTTGAAGTCGATTAAGGAACATGCATTTGTTGCTTCAGAGTATCCTGTTGTAATAACACTTGAAGATCATCTTACTCGAGATCTCCAGACTAAAGTTGCTGAGGTGAGTCTATGAACTTGACAATGGTCCTTAATTGATGTCAGTGGCTTTACAAGAATATCTCTATATGACAATCTAGATGATCCATCAAACATTTGGAGAAGTCTTGTTTGCCCCTGATTCAGGAAGTTTGAAAGAGTTTCCCTCCCCGGAATCACTAAAAAGGAGAGTGATTATATCAACAAAACCGCCCAAAGAATACTTAACTGCCAAAGATGCTGAAGTGAAGAAGAATGATTCTAAGAAAGAAAAGGATTCCTCGGAGGAAGCAGCTTGGGGGAGTGAAATCAAAAGCTTTAAAAACAGAAGTGATGATGATCAGGTGCTATGTCTACTTTATTTTGCACACTGATTACATTCATTTAATTCCCGAGTAGTTCTTAGTTGCCATAAATTTTCCTTTAGGGGGATGATTTAGATGAGGAGGATGATGAAGACGATGGAGACGATCCAAAGGTAGAACTAAATGCAGCACCAGAATATAAGCGCCTAATTGCTATTCATGCTGGGAAGGGGAAAGGTGGAATGGAGGAGTGGCTGAAAGTTGATCCTAATAAAGTGAGACGCCTCAGCTTGAGTGAGCAAGAACTTGAAAAGGCAATTGTAGCTTATGCAAAAAATATTGTCAGGTGCCATTTAATCTTTCAGAATAAAATTAGTGACGAGCATACCTTTTCTACTAATGTCCATTCTAGTTTTCTGCTTGGCCATTTTTATTTTACTTTCTACAATTGCATTTCAGAAAGCATGCAAAACAAGAGTTAGATAAATCTTGACCGATCTGAATATGTGATGAAGGTGAAAGGCATAACATCGGTTGCCAATTTATGTTGATAATTTCTGCAAAATTCATGGCTAAAATGGTCTGAGACATGCCTAACTCATGTAAACAACACTGTTGGATAAGAAAATCTATTTTTTCGGGTTCTGTTAAGGCATAATGATAATCTACCGTAAAAAATATCACATTAGGAAACAGGAATAGTTCTGTGCTTATATACCTGCCAGAAATAGCTGAAGAAATATATCTGTACAGCATTGCTGTTCTGAAACAATTTTCGTCCTGTCAATGGTGCTGGGAGTTCAACATGTTTGAGAACTACTGATTCATGTTAAGAATTATGTGTAATTTCTGAAATAATCTTTCAGGTTCACACAAAGGAACATCCTGAGGATATACCCAAAAGGAATACGTTTCGACTCATCCAATTACAATCCCCTAGTTGGATGGGCACACGGGGCTCAAATGGTTGCATTCAATATGCAGGTCAGTGCATCTCAATTTGAAGGAAGCATCTCTGATCCACAGCTTATGTTTCATCGGAGTTTCTGAAAAATCATCTGCTTCGATGATTCTGACACTATAACCTCAAAATTGAACAGGATAACAATAACATCGAAACCTTTTACTTCATTTATCCTTGGCTGTTCACTCTAGTTACATAACACTGTCTCAAACTATTGACAGGGTTATGGCAGATCACTTTGGCTGATGCAAGGCATGTTCAAGGCCAATGGTAGTTGTGGATACGTTAAAAAGCCGGATATTCTATTGAAAGGTGATGATTCACTGAACGATGTCTTCGACCCAAATTTGCCCATGCCCATCAAAACTAGGCTGAAGGTAAGCTGAAGGCGCTCTTATCTTCATACCCTCTTTGATTTCATTTCTCAAATCAACTTGAACCTTTGTGCAACTTTTCCCCTATTGCTAAACAGGTAACCGTATATATGGGTGAAGGGTGGTACAATGACTTCAAACATACACATTTCGATGCTTATTCTCCGCCTGATTTTTACGTCAGGGTAAGTAGCTATTCATCACCCATCTTTTTTCCTTATTGAATATTTCTTGCCACATACATCTTATTTGCGTGCATGTTCTTTTGTCAATCCACACTTTTAACACATTAGCGAATATTGGATAAGTTTCGCAAAAAAGAATAAGCTCATTGAACTCCCGAAATGATTGTATTATTATACATAGGACTATTTCAATGAATTATATAATCATGAGATTAAATATGGTGTTTACTTTGGTTGGTTAAATATTAGATTAAATTGTACTCCTTCCGTTCCAAACAAGGTGCAACATTTGATTTGGGTACGGGGTTTTAAGTAGGTAGTATTAAGTAGAATAATTTAGAAATTAGGTGGTGTGACGAAGAGAGAAGCCTAAATATTGTAGGGTGTTTGTTTGGGACGGAGGGATTACTACGCATAAAAATTTCAAAAAAGAAAATCAAATTATATGTCAGTAAAATAAAAATACAATTCAAATAAATATTAAAGAAAAATATATTACTATATTTATGTAAAATGATTCTAAATATTTAAAAAGTTAGAATTATTTTAGAAATTTATTAAGTGAGATTAAATAATAATAATAGAGAGAGAGATTGTACTATTAATCCTACAAAATGTTTATATAGTATTGGAGCCATAATTATCTCGGGCTCCAATACTTTAAAGTAAATGTAGGATTAGGGCGGATAAAATAATATTATCCACCCTAATCCTCTCCTTGAGTGTAAGAGATGTGGTCTGTTAGTAGTATTTGTGTAAATAGATGGAAAAATATTGCACTTTTTTACTAAATATGGTATGGACCGCACTTTTGTAGACGGACTAAAATGGCAAAATGAATGACTTCTCTATATATTCATTGTATTTGTGTGTATGAAGGTTGGAATTGCCGGAATCCCTGCCGACACTGTCATGAAGAAAACAAAGACTCTGGAGGACAACTGGATACCGTGTTGGAACGAAGAGTTTGTGTTCCCATTACATGTCCCGGAACTTGCCCTGCTCCGGATTGAAGTCCACGAGTATGACATGTCCGAGAAGGATGACTTTGCCGGTCAGACATGCCTGCCTGTAATAGAGCTGAGAAAAGGTATCCGAGCAGTCCCTCTTCACAGTCGCAAGGGGGTCAGATATGACACTGTCAAACTTCTCATGGGGTTCGAGTTCATGTGAGTGATTTCCACTTCTGAGTTCGAGTTTCGATCTTCTTCTCTGTTTGATTGCCAATAATGTGTGTGTGTGTATATATATATATGTGTGTGTGTATATAATGTACCTATTTACGTACAGATTGAGATGGTGAGAGGGGTGGGGGTCTGTGTTGGATGTGTTTTCTTCTCTTTAAGGAAAATACCGTGTGATGTGTTGTGTGTTTTTGCTTGTGCGGAGGTGTTGGGGGAATGTCGATAATGTGTGCTACTTTGTGTGCCGTGCTCAGTGGCGGATTGGGGAGCTCGCTCGAGATAAATATATATAGATATATCTGAGTGAATTTAGGGTGTGTTTGTTTGGGGGTTTGGATTTTGAGTTGGGATTTGAATAGTAAAATTTTTGAATTTGAATAGTGGTATGATGTGATATAAATAAGTGTTGATGTGATGTTTTGAAAGTAAAATTAATTTTTAGTATAATATAAAAAATGAAAAATAGGTATTTAATTTGATGTTTTTTGGGGGGGAGAATTTTAGATGAATAGTAGGATTTTGGTAGAATCCTTCAAACAAACAAACCCTTAATAAATTTATTATATATATTTAAATTGTTTATTAATTATTTTTAATTATTGTATAATAATATATTTAAGTTATATATATAAAAAAAATTTTATAGGGTTCAATTTTCAAATTTTAGATTCAATTGAATGTTCTTAATATAAATATTTATTAATGTAACATTAAAATATAAAATAAATTTTTTATGTAAAATATTATCATAATATATGTCTATTTGATTGAGTACGAAACTTTAAAAAAAGAATAGGTAAATTTTTTTTTTTTTTATAATAAATAAAAAAATGGTCTCCATTTTTTTACTAAAAGAATATGAAAATATTGTTTTTATTTTTTCTTAATAATAAAAAATTTAAAATCAAAATTACCTTAAATATACAAAATTAATATTATATTATTATTAATTCTATATATTATTAGTCCCTTCTTTTTATGTAAAGTATAATTAGAAAGTAATTAAAAAGTGTAAGATAAATAAATAGTTTAATTAAAAATAAGAAAATTATAAAATTTAAAATGTGTATAATTATATTTCCAAAAATAAAAAGGACAAATTATGTGGGACGAACGAAAATAAAAATAGGGACAAATTATGTGGGACGAACGAAAATAAAAAATAGAGACAAATTAAATTACGTGGAACGAAGGGAGCTTAATATAAAATAATTTTATATAATCTTTACTACTTTTCTCTCACCACTGCCACTCCTGTCCTTCCTCTGTCTTCATCTTCTTTCTTTCTCCACATCTTCCATTTTCAAAGCTTGCAGTAATTTCAATTGACTAATAATCTTATTATTTCTTACTCCTCTTTCTCCATTCTTCTTCTTCCTCATCTCCATCTTCGATTTCAGTTCTTCCTCACAAGTGGGGGCCGCCGGGTTTGGGGGCTAACATTTCTTCTTCTTCTTTTTTCTTAGGCTGCCTACAGATAGGTCCACCAATGTACACCAGGTTCGGGGGGCGGCGGACCATCCGGATCCCACGTAGCTCCGCCCCTGGCTATGTTGTAAATTGTTTGTTGTATAAAGTGCTGTTTCTTTCTTGCAATTTCAATTTGATAGTTTTCTCATTATTCTGATTGAGATTTATTACTGTATTGATTGGGATAAATGAAGAATGAAATTTTTTATGGATAATAAACATAATTGGAAAAAAAAAAAAAAAAAAAAACATTATTAGAGTCCAATTTAAGTCAAATTGTTATTTTAAAGGCAAAGAAGCAAGATTTTCTTTTTTAAAAAAAAAAAAAAAAACAAAATTGGATGATAGACCTTACTGAAAATACCGATATCGTATTCAACTTTTCGTTACGGCAAAACTACATATCGGTACAGTATCGAAAATTTCAATTTCGGTACGATATCCGATACAGTATATACCGATTATACCGAAAATATAATTTTAAATTTCAGAATAATTAAAAAATTAATAAATATCACTATTCTCCACCACAAAAATATTACGAAAAAATCAATAAATTTTCATAGTCTATGTATTTTTTGTTATGATTTTTAAAAAACAATAATTATTTATATTAATAATTAAATTATTTTAAAAAAATAATATCGGTACGGTATTATACCGAAATATCGAACTTTTCGAAAATTTATACCGATACCGTACCAAAAACTTCGGTACGATATCTATACTGTACCAAAATTTTCAGTATTTTTGACACAATACGGTATGATAAATCGATGTTTTCGTATGTTTGGTAAATTTCTCCATCCTTATGCAAGACGTGCAGTATGATTAGGAGCCGGTAAGAGTCATTTAACCGAACAACACCGATAAACTTTTCACATCTTCTTTATGTTTATTATCTTGTTTTCTTCATTTTTACAAATATTGAATAATCTTTTTTCTAGTTCAAGGATTGATTAGAGTTAAGATTTACGATATTTTTAGATATTTACTGAATTATTATTGATTATTGTTATTTGCGTAACTTCCGAATTTAATGGTTATGATTGTTGAATCGAATATCAGATATTTTATTTAATTCAATAGTGTGTTTGAATAGAGTATTTATAATTATACTTTTATTTGAATATGCGAAACACGAGTTGAGTAGTTATTTTTTGCCGATTATACAATCAAATTTTACCTGTTCATCGTAAATAGGAGTATTCCGAACTAGATTTTTCTAATTCATATTGCAATTAGGCAATGTAATTTATACAGTCATACCTAGGATTGTTGGTCTAATAATGGGCAATTAACTGACATAACTTGATTACTACGTAGTAAGAAAAACTTATAGATGTAAGAATTTATTATATTTATAACTAGTTTTTCAATCGTCGTGAATTTATTTATTTATTTTTTTTTTGGTTAAATCAATTATGATTAGACTTTTAATCATATAAGTTTATTCTTTGTCTATTAAATTTTAATTTTTTAATTTTTTATTTTTAGTTATTTTCTATTAAACTTGTCACCAACCAACTCAACTTGCAAGTCGTCTAAAGGAAGAAATTCAAATGATAACAAATCAACACACGTCTGAGGGGATATCAAGTGGCTTGCATCTTTCATGCATTTATGAAATAAAATCATTAGAAGATCCAATACCTTTAAAGAAAATCAATATTGCAATAGATAAAGAAAATCCCTCAATCCTGAGGAATCCTCATGCATAAAATTTTTATCTACAACAAAGAAAAAAGAGTGGATCGTAATTAATCCAGCAAACATCTCATGAGACCATATCCCAAGTACGAATCTTGACATATCTCTACATGATTCAACCCTTTATTTGTCTCAATATTTTGTAGATATCGTCCAACTGATGATTAGGGATGAGATCATCCGATTTTGCAAAGTTGAGGCCAGAAAGGGAAAGTTCCCAACAAAGAATTAAAAACAAAATGTGATTGAAAAATGTTGTATGTTGGTGCAGAAACTTTGCAGGTCTTTCCATGGTGGTAAGTTGGTGACGTCCATTTCGGTCTCCACTCCTTCCGAGCCTGTAATTGATGGTGTATGTCATGTTTATCCAACTTTGTCTGTTTTTTTCAAGGTTTTGATCTTGATGGCCTTTTTTTTTTGTCTTCTTAATGTCTACCTTTCCTGTTAAGCCATTCTACTTATCTTGGCACGACCTTCACTGCTTTTGAAAATATAGGAGAGGATTGAAATATTTTACCCTCTGGTTCGCAGTCCAGTTGCTATCCTAAGGTGTCTTCCCAAGCCTATAAGTGCATTGTTTTGCGATGACTGCTTGGTCAATTGATGTCACGAACTAGACTTCTCCATCCTTCTTGAAACTAACCGCTACCACAACGTTTTCAGGTGATATTCGATGACGTACTAGGGTTCATTTTAAGAGCTTGAAAATTTGGCCGAACCTCTCAAATCACGATCTTTTGGTATATGATTTTGGTTGGGCTGATGCCTGAATTTTGTGTAGCCTTATCGTGATGGTATTGATGGATACTGAAAATAGATTTATGTAACATTCACATTAGACTTTTTGACCAACTTGAAGCGACCTTCTTGTTATTCTCTTAACTTTGATTTTCATGACAGAACGGCGGATGAGTGATAGTCCCCTGCTTGCCTAGGCTTCACAGAGAATCTATTCAGCCTTAATTGCTTTGGAGATGACATATTTCTAGAGTACGAGCTTCTCTTGAAGATGAGGGTGTATATGTCGATGACCGTATTTACAATATGATCTTTTAAAATTCATTCTTTGTTGTGTGGCCTTTCCCAATCGTAAAATATTTCAAAAATTGTTCCACCAACTCGTCAACCCTCCTATGCAAATTGATAAGGTCAAAAATACTGACTTCTAAAGGAATGATGTAAAAATGCTCATGAAAGGCTTATTCTTCAAGCTCCACATACGTATAAAGAGAATTGATTGTAACGAGACATACCAAGTAAATGCTAATCTCGTAAGAGATTGCAAAAAAAAAAAAAAATTGAAACTTGTACTATTCATTGTTTCCAAACTTATCTTCACATTGCTTTGTGAATCAGTTGACGTGTTTGATGGTTGACTAAGAGTCTTCCCTAGGAAAAAGAATGAAATTAGGTATCTTAGAAGTACATTTTGTGCTACAACCCTTCATATCTGATAGAAGGCGCAAAATTCACCGCAAGATCTCTCGCGCTTTGGCGCGCGAGCTCTTGTTTCGAGTTCCGCTAAAAGAAAAAAGTAGCAAAAAAGAAGAGATTGGAACCCTCTGGTATGATCGAAAAGAAGACGTGCTCTTGATCACAAGGTTTTTTCTGCACACTCAGCTGTAAGAGGGGGATTTTGACCTATCTCAATAAATTCTATGATTGGTTCGAAGAACGCCTCGAGATTCAGTCAATTGCGGATGATATAACTAGTTTTGAACAGCGAACAACCAGTTCGGATATTCACGGCCAATAAGTACTGGATTCTCTTTCGGATAGGCTCTGAAAGGAGAAGGAAGGGTGGAATGCCAGTCCTTGAGAAAAGACGCTAGTAGTGTAGTTTGGCTGAAAGCCTAGTGGATCCACCAACGGATGTTCCAGGGCTAGAGGATTCTGTTCATTACCTTATGTGCTAGCAAATCGTCCGGTGAAAGAGATCTGCCTCAAGGCCTTTACCCTATGCCAGTGAATGGTGGAGAAGCACCCATTGTTAGTGGAGGCACCTGAGGTGATGTTTGTCTTAGAAGTTTGTGTGGTCGAGCCTCTTCTGGCATCCTTTTAGGTGACAAACATATTAGAATTTTTAGCAATTAACCTACATTCAGAGACAATTATTTGTATTATCTTACCTATAAAGTTTCTTATAAGAAAATTCCATGAAGTTCAATTTGAATATAGGTTTGAAGACCACGGTAGTAGCATAATATCTACCTCAATACCTGTTATATTTCTGAAATATTTGAGATATTATTGTCTTTCATGAACACTACATCACTATATAACCCATTAAACAATATTACCTCGGTTTTAAAGACCAAAGGAAAGTAAATAGCAATATGATACTTCACTTCAAAAAAAATAAGATTAATGCATCATAAAAAAAAAAAAAAAAGTTGTCTAGAATATATATATATTTTTTCTAAGGTTCTAGAATATATATATATATATATATTTTCTATTTAAATTTTCTTTACGAGAGTTTTGTATTCATCTATGTTGGTAGAGATTGTGTATATTTGAATTTAGTATGTTTTTGTACATATTATTATCTATTTTAATTTTCAAAAGTGAATTTTGAATATGTTCAACTTTATTCTATATAAATATATCATTTCATCACTTATTTATGTATTAAGAATTAAATATGATATGTATTAATGTTATAATTTACAGGATTTCAGGTATATATATTATTAATAATAAAATAAGAGATTTATAAATAGACGAGATATATTTTAATAGATTCAAATAATAAATATAATCAAATAATAATAACTTAATATAAATAATTAACTTCTAAATTAAATTAAATTAAATTAAATATTTAAAAATTTTCAACAAAAAAATTGATGGATGAATAATTTATGATTTAAATTAAATGTTTATGAAAGCATGTAATACATGAGTTATATGATCATTCTTTACAATATATTGTTTTGGAAAATGATTTGACAAAAGAACATGTAAATTTGTAATTTTAACTCAAAATCAACATTATTAATTTCGTATGATTTTTAATAAAAATGTACTATTTTTCTAACAAAATATTTTATCAAAAATACTATTTAAACAAAACTCAAATCAACATTTCATGCCAAATCGATTTCAAACAACATCCAAACAAACCTAAGATTTACTTGTCTGATTTGAGTGATAATTCTTAAATTATAATAATATATAAATACTAATTTTACCATGAACACAGTATTTGTTTGAACCATAAGTTGGTAATACTTTAATTTTTTGGTAAACTTACCTATAACTCTCATGTAATTTTGAAACTCGGCGTAAGCCTCTTGTACTTTAAAAATTGTATTGCGTCCTCTTATACTTTCAAAAATATTGTATGAAATTCCCCACCAATACAAAAAATATAGATAGAAAATTATCTTCTCATCACACAAAAAATGTAAAAAGGAATTTCATACAATATTTTTTAAAGTACAAGGGGCGCCATATAATTTTTGAAGTACATAAAAAAATTACGCTAAGTTTTGAAACCATATGTGAGTTATAAGCAATTTTGCTTTTTTAGACTATTAGCTCACTAAAATTCTTTCGAAAATAAATTGACAATTCATTATTCTTTTGAATAGTAAGTTGACACAATATTGTCACATTGAATTTATTTTTAGTTCAGGAAATATGTCTTGACTACTGTATTGATTAAGTCAAATCAGCATGATGATTTGTCTCAATCAGTACATGCTTATAAAGAAAATAGCAAATATATGAGAGCAGATGTTAATATAATATATAACAAGTAGTATATAATTTATGTAGCACGATGAAAGCATATTATATAGCACATCAAATATTAATATAATATATATTACATATTTTGAAAGCACATTAAATAATTCTATATACAATATATTGTGATTAGAGCACAATAAACATATTATATAACATAACACAATATATAATACACAACACATGCTTCTATATAATACAATATTTGATATCTATACTATGTTGAAATACTAATTGCTTCAAGTTAGTGTATTAACTTTAATCAAATAAGCACGGTGCTAACTTGACCACCCTAACCGCCACCCATTAAATATATGACATCAAATATCTACACTTTGTTCGTATATAGATGTTTTTGAAACTATTATTAAGTAGTATTGTTTATTAACAATATCTACGCTATGTTTTTTTTATAGATATCTACGCGAATATTTTCCCCAATCTTAAAAAAAAAAAATCAAATTTTTGTCTTGTATTTAAAATCGATGACAATATGATCGATTATTCTCTATTTTCGTTTGTTTCACCGTGCCGGAAAAAATAGAATCTATTTGGAGTAATTTTCTGTTATCTACCTTAATCACAATGTTTTCGCTCATTTCATAGTTGAAGAAAGTAGAATCGAACACTAATAGAATATATATAGTATTTTTTTTTTCCAAAAAAAATATGGTATCAGAGCTATAAGTGTGTTTTTCAAGTGTTTGAAATATGAATAGAAGTTATCTTCAGTAGATAAGTCTTAATTTGTTTGAAATATTATTTTCTGCATTGAAGTTGCAATTAGATTTGTTTTCATTACTTGAAGTTGGTTAAGCTTAACTAGAACTTAAATAGAGAAAAAAATATAAAAAACCTTGGTAAATGTGGTTGTATGTTCTGCTTGATATCCAATTTAAGTTTGGTAGGAATTCAAAGTTAATATGAGTGGTTATGTTTTTCTTAGA